>NC_081252.1:51471105-52129438 GCF_030490865.1 Poecile atricapillus
AAATTAGTTGGACTGAAGTTGTTGTTTGTTGGAGAAAATGTTTCATATCTTTCAGGGATGTGCTTCAAAGATGTAATGACTCGAAAGATCTTAATCACCTGATACTTGTGATACGAATTAAGATATCACAAGATTAATAGTCTAAGCACTCAGATCCATAGGCAACACATTTTTTACCGGGAGTGAACACCAGAGGTACATGTTTTTATTCTGTTACTAATATGATAATTTTTTTTAGAACAAAGCTTGTTTAATGTAAGCTGTGTAGCTTATACTTCTAATCTAATGTTCAAATGTTTCTGCATAGGAATTCGTAATATTTTTTCCACACTTTTCCCTGATAATTAATGTCCAAATTAATCCCTTCACTAGACACTAAGTAAGAAGAAGGGAAAGGAGATGCAGGGCAGGAAATTATAAGCAGCCAGACAAATATGAAATAAGACAAAGAGCACAAAGCACTGTGTGTAGTCATTAGAAGAATCAACCTAACAGTAAGTGGTCGGTGTACAGGAAAAAAGATATAGGGAATAAGTAAAACATACTTCAGTGGGAGAGACAAATACGTTTTGACACACAAAAAAATATGCCCAAGTCTGGCAAGGCAGAAAGGGTGAGAAATTGATGAGAAGGCTGGAGATGGAATGGATGGGGAGAAAAGAGATTTTTGTCAAGAGACTGTCTAAACCAGTTTAGGAAGGATAAAGAGGAAGGACTACAACATCAGTGGCTCTATATCCCACAGGATTGAGAGGAGTAAGTAATGCTTTTTGGAGATGTATTTTCAGTAGCTGTATTTTTTGCTTGCAGTTATGTTTATTTTCCCAGAAATTTTCTGCAACACATAAAGCATATCAGTGAAGATAGTGATGGTGAAATGCAAAAGAGTTTACTTCCACAGAATCGTAATGGAACTGATGACTGTGAACTCAGCCATAAAGTCTGAAAGATAAGTCTTGAGAGATGTTTAAAACGTTCACTACTGACAGCTATCAGTGATAGTGAGCTTTCAAGGAAGTCTTTTGTAGAAAAATGAAATTGAGTTGTATTTCAGCAGTCATGACTATGTGGTCCTGCTTATTTTTGCTACTTGAGAGTAGTATTTGCATCCATGAAGAAGTCCCAGTAATTTCTCAGCTTCTGTGGATACTACAAATCTATCTGATATCCATGTTTTATCTTAAAAAGATTCAAGAACATATGCAATTATGTAATTTAAATTGCTGACATGAGAGTAATTACTCATTGCTTCCATGTTGAAGTTGCATTTTTTCTCCATATTTAAGGAATTTTGCACTGTTCCATGCATTTCTTAAACTTATCATCCCTACAGAGTTCAGATTTTCTTCTAGACCTGGTGTCCTATGCCTTTTCTCATTCACATGACACATGACTAAATACTTGCATTTTTATCTTCTGAACTAGAATCTTCACCAGCCTCTGTACAAATGTCTGACTGTGTCAGTGACCATGTTTAGTTTTCAGCAGAGCTTTAGGTCTTTTTTCATGTGTGGAATTTGGCTAGGTCAGGTGAGCTCTGACCTCTCACTGATGGGGCCATGGAATATACTTTATCACATACAAGCATATAGTGCTTGGTATTCTGGAGCAAGCTAGTGTCTGGTTAGATGATCTGTTGGAAAACTTTGTGGGAACATTACCTGTTTTGACTGACTTGCTATGAAGGCCAGACTGGTTAAATGCACTATTTTGACAAACCTGTGAAGCAGGGTTGTTGCTAACAAAGTAATCTGTCATATTTACACTTCAAGAAACATTACCATTTTTCTGAAAGTTGAGAGAAATAGTTTGGTTTGTGGTTTCTGGGTTTTTTGTTAGGTTTTTTTTTTTTTTTTTAATTTTTTTTAAAGTAATAGAAAATAAAGGTTCAATTGTATTATATTTAGGCAAGGGACATATCCTGGGGGGCACAGCCAGTACATAACAGCTGTTTTATGACATTTTTCATCATTTAGGTAAGTGTCACTGTGCCCTACCCCTTTGTTGGTAAAACTCCTGAAGCAACTGAAGATCTTCAGGTAAATGAAGTAGCACAACTAGCCTTACTGTTTTCATTCGCATATGTAAGGCAACAAGGAAATAAGTGTGTTTGTTTTAGCTCTTTCAGCATAGAAACACTCACTGTCCTCCTTTTTTGCTTATGTATTAAATAATCATCAGAGTATTCCTTGTGCAGAGGATCACTATCTCTAAACAGACAGGGCCACTATGAAGGTTGTCTAAAACTCACGCATACCAAGAGCTTGATTGAGTTGTTTGTGCACAGACATGAAACTTCAGCACAGATAACTCAGGTTCCCTGACAAGTCTGTACTTTTCCAGAGGTCCACAGGTTCCCTATAAATCAACCCATCTTGGAAGGCTGGATATCCTTTTGTGTGTTGGATAGGAATAGGAGCCTGGGAATGGACAACTAAATTGGTGCTTAGCTATGTTTAGATATTCTCACTATACATGTACTTCTCTGTTATTACTTTGACAAGCATGATGCAAATAGCAGTCAGAACACTTTCACTATATTAATTTTTCTTCCAGTTAATTGCATAACTTGACAGCTGTTAATTGGCAACACAAAGCTCACCTAACTGATTTTTCTCATATTTAAAGGAGAACAAAAACCTATCATATGAATATCTAAAGAGGAACATGTTGCCTGATGTTAAAAAGACTTTCTTAGTCCTTAGTCACTTGTGCCCAGAGATTTATTAGCCATGGTGAAGTCTTCAATTACTTGAAGAACAGAGAGCAAAACGGAGGCACTTTTCACCTAGTTGCTGTTAGCTGTGTACATGCAGTTTACTGTTGAGTTTATGAGGGTAGCTGAAGTGTTACAACAAGCATCTTAAGAAGTGAGGTTTCTTATTTATAAAATCATCAAGATCAGAATTAGCACCTGCATTAATAAAGTAGCACTGTGTGATGGAACAGAAATGTCTTAATGTTTGATGATGTCTTCTTGTTCTAAATCATAATCTCTCCAGACATTCTGAAATAGACAGTGAGTGAACCTAGCTGGAACAAATATATTTTACAGTAAATGGAGAGATGATCAAGTATTATGTTCTGTATATAGTGAAATAACCTTTATATGAACTTGGAAAGGAAAAGAATTCCTCTTTAATTAAGTTTGCCTTTCTTCTTGGGGTTGTGAAGGAGACGGGAAAGTGCCACCGTTAAAGTGGGAGTGGAGTTAATTGACATTAATCTTCATAGGTTTCTTAGATTTATTTTAATGGCAAAGAAGTAAAAAGGCCCTCAACCCAAGGTAACAGTCACTAAATAATTGAATGACATACTTGAATTTAACATTTTATTTTCTGGTTTGGAATGAAGTTTTCTGCCTTCTGTCTTTCCTTCTATCCCATTCTAAACCATGGAGAAAATGCTGGAGATACACAGAAACATGATAAAAGATTAACAGTTTTCACCCATCTTGTTTTCTAGAGTGTTTCTTAATAGAACATGGTCTAGTGAGCTAGATTAGATCACGATAATGCCATCTCAACTGATTCTGCTGACTTTGTACATCTCAAGGGATCTCTATCTTTAAAACAAACCAAATCTGTTTAGCATGACAAATATTGGTAATTCAGATTCCTAGAAGTGAATATGTACACAGTACCTGTCCTGTTGCCTCCACATGACTAGGTGCTCTTTTGAGAGACCTTTGTGCAGCTTCCCCCAAACCAACTGGACTGACAATTCAAGTTGGCAGGTGGTGTGCTCTGCTTCACTGGAGAGTGTACAAAAAGCTTCCTATATATTCTGGTCACTTCCTTCTTCCATCCAGCATCATTCTTTCTTATCACAGTCTTGTTGCTGCACATCAGTGGCTGTGACTTAGAAATCAAATCTGTAGAACTGAGTGCCATCAGCATTTCAGAGATATTATAGTCTTTTTTACACATTTGGTCATCTTGGGCACATTTTAAAGATGAATTAAAAAGATGGTATTCAGGTAGTTAGATGGCTTAATCTCAGTCAATCGCTTCTGAAAAGGCCAGTAAGATAGGAATAGAGTAAGAATAGCTGTTTTCACCATGTAGAACAGCGATAATTCAGGTCTTCTGCACTTGGTTGCATTATTATCTGATTCATGTTGGTTTGTTTGCCAGTTTAGCAAAAGGGTTAGTGAGTCACAAGTTCTTGTTGGCCTTGTGTACTAGTATAGAAATCAATTGTGTTTCTTTTCTAGCAGTTGGCACTTTCGTCAGTGTACAGTATTTCCTAGCTAAAATCAAATAGTTCCGTGTAAATGGTCAGAAATGCACATTTTAAACCAAGACTTGTGAGACACTAAGTAAAGAAATGTTGCCTCTAATGAAACTGCCTTCTTAAATGGATTTATTTACTAGTGTCTGGAAAATTGCTCTGTTGTTGGGATGGAATTTTTGCCTCTCTACCTGGAATTGCATTAATAGCTTTCTGTAACCTGTCATTGTATACCTATTTGTAGTTCAGGGTTTTAAAATTGGAGGAGGAGCAGAGGTCCTCCAATAAAATAAGACGGAAAGTGAAAAAAAAAAAGAAAATTTTAAATGTGTTTTTTTTTTGCATTTTTCTTCTTGTTAATTTCAAGATTATTTAAATACAGTAAATAGTAGGAAATAGCCAAGTGGAGATCAGGTTGCTCAGAGAGGTTGTGAAGCTTCCATTTTTGGATGTCTGCAATACCCAACCTGATCAAGCCATGAGCAACGTGCTGTGACCTCAGATTAAGCCCTGCTTTGAGCAGGAGGCTGGAGTAGAGAGACTTCTCATGATCTCTTTCCAACAGGATTTGTCCTGTGAATCTGTAAATAAAATTAAGGACTCTTTGAAATGTCAAGATATTCAGTGACTGTGAGTTGAGGTGCTGTAGTTGTAACTCTTGTTTGGTTTAGGTGGTGATAGCATGACCCCTTGTACTTTACATTTTGGCTAAATCTTAGATGTTCTTAATAGCATTGTGGAGAAATACATTAAAAGCAGAACAAAATAGTGTCACAATCACTTCAAATTCTCTGCAAGTAACTGGGGTGATCGAGATAATCAGGTGTTCGGTATTTGTAAGGAACTCTGTTAATTTCACTGTGCTTTCTGCTGTTTATGGGGTGGAAGACAAAAAGAAGGTCAGTTTTATGGTGGTTATGTATCGTTGCTTAGAGAGCTACTTATAAATTGACTTTTAACTCCTCACCATTTTAATGCCTCTGGGAAAAGGCTGGGATTGCCTCTGCACTCTGAGCAACTGTAAGCTAAGTTATAAAGTAATTAGATGCCAAAAAGTGCAACCAGGCCATAAATAGATATATTAAAAAAATGCAAAGCTGTGTGGCAACAAAACATGAAAGAGATGGCAATAGGTAGCTCTGAGGGAAAAAGAGTGTACATTTACAAAACTTATCTTCCTAGTTTTAGTGCTCCCATTAGTGGGATCCTGCTAATGGGAAATGTTAAATATTTAATAACTGACATTTCTCTAATGTCTATGTAGTGCAGTAAAGATTAAGTATTTTATGGTGCATTTCAATTTAAAAGAATGAAAGAGCTTTTCAGGCTGTTGCTGACAGGGGAAGCTGTCAGTGAGCCTTGTATTTAGACTGTGTATTACTTTCTGCTATAATAGACTCTTTCAACCTGTTTGCAGCAAGCTAGGTATGAAAGCTCTGATATCTGAACAGTGCCTTTTGTTCATCCTCTGGGAACCCATTGAGCTGTGGCAAGGTTTCTGTCACACTTCCCAAATTAAGCAGGCATGCCAAAACCACTGAGAGTTTCCACAGCCATGACAGTTTTGATTTTCAGTGAGACTTGCTAGTGTTATCCAAGAGGTGGTGCAAGGCCTTTCTATTACTGACTGGTTTGAGATATTTCCACAAAGGACTGAAAAAAGAGGCTTCTCTTTTTTCATGCCTTCTCTTACTCTGTCCTTCCCTCACTTTTTCTGTCCTTTCTTCACGTGTAACATACGGGTGGGTGGTCTTCTTTCCTGTAGTAAATTTGCTGAAAATTTCCACTCTTAGTTTTGAGGGCAGCATATGTCTGTGTAATTTAGAAGCCCTTAATAAAGCAGTAACACTTTTAGTTTCGGTGTACAATGAGAATTGGCACAAGGATAGTAATTTAATTCTTTTCTTTTACTGGAATATTGTACTTGTGTTAACATTGGATCTGATTTATAGGGGCTTCATATTTTCTGTAATTGCTAGCCAGTGCCCATTTGTGAAGGTAGGTTGTGTGACTCTTAGTTACTGCTATCAGTCTCATGCACTTTGCTTGACCTCAGACCCATAGCAGTTCCTTGAAATAAACTGGATGAGTAATATAGATTGCAGTTTTTAGCACTGGAGGAATACTGAAGTCCATACTCATTTGATTGAAATGGAAAGAAAACTACTTTCAGGCATTCTCTGACCATTTGGTGAAAGTGAATTTGTGGATGCAATGCAGGTATTGCAATTTTGTTTAATGATTTTGTTTAACTATCTATTTCTGCTTATCTAATTAAAAGATAGGTAATAAATGAATGTGTAATTATTTTCCTTTTACAATTGTTTCATCTTGATAAAATAGCTAGCTAACCAATGGTCTGAAAATGGTGTACCATTCCTTTCAGTTAACTGTACCATGTATACATACAGATACATAACTGACATATGTCTGCAGCTTCTGCTAATGCTAATGCTTAGTTGTAGCACATGGATGCAATGTTTGCTTTCTTAAATGTGAATGGAGTTGAGTAAGTAGGAAAATCTTATTTTTTTTACAGCATAAAACAGAGGCTACTAGGAAGGAGATTCTGTTGATGCTCTTTTAAGTAACATACAATAGGTATGCTATTATGAAGAATAAGCATCTCTTAGAAATATTAGCAGCATCACTTGAAAGAGAAATGCTTGTAGGGAAAAGCTTTGGAATTACAAGTTTGTTTCAAAACTGGAAAAGGCTGATGATAAGATGATGCTTGCTGCTGCTTTTATGGGTTTGACTCATGGCTTGATATTTTCTATATGGGTGATGTGTAAATGCTTCTATTGACACTTACACTCCCCACCACTACTTAAAAAATGTAGGTAAATATGTATATATTGCACATAAAGGCCTGCTTCTTTCTTTTGGCACCAGAATGCATTTGTGTTTTCATAAACTATTCTAAATAGTGTTCAATATTTTATCTCTTTCCTCTCCAACTCTTGTGTAATTCAGTTTCACCATGTTTTGTGTTTTTCCCAATCTTTTTTGTTTGTGTTTCTTTTTAATCACACAACATAGAGCTGATAAAGCAGATGATGAGGATGATGAAGATCTAATGGTGAATAAAACATGGGTCCTTGCACCAAAGATTCATGGTGGTGATGTAACTCACATACTGGACTCCTTACTTCAAGGATATGACAATAAGCTTCGACCAGATATTGGGGGTAAGTTCATAAAATGATTCAGTGTAATAGAAAATGTGAGCTAGAGATGGTGTGCATTTTGTCAAAGATGGCAGAACTATGCTTATTGCAATATTTAAAACTCAGTATAGCAAGCTAAAAGAAGAGTTACAAAATGGAGTAATTTTCTGGAACTAGTAAAAAAATGTTCTATGCAAGATTAGGCTTCATGTCCTATTTATAATCTTTTTTCTTCTTACGGAAAGTACTGGTTTTGGGGGACAGTGAGCAATCTGTAATAAATCACTAAAAGGCAATTATAATTCACTTTGTTTAACAAAGATCTTCTGTCAGAAAGAATTGTAGCTATAAACCAGCCATGGTCATTTCAAAAATTGATCTTAAGTCTGTAGGACTTCATTAAAGAATTATCCCTAGACATTTTATTCTTACTGTAGGAAATGCATTGTGTCTGTTTTGAGAAAATATAACTCAAGTCAATTGTCTTTTTCCCTTAGCTTAGATTTTGGAAAAAAATTCAGGAGTCTAAAAATATAACTTAGGACCCATTTTTTCTAGTGGAATATAGGAAGAAAAACTGCATTGCTATAGATCAAACTTTGCAGCTAGTAGGAAGGCAGTTTTGTCTTTCAGTGGTAAAGCATTAATTTGCATATAACTATTAAGCGTATATATTTGGAAGAATCTTGTTTTGAAAACATGTAGTACATGAAAACTTGCCAGCTCCTGTCTACCACTTGCATGCAGGATCACATAAAGAAAACAATATGTTTTCTTTGAGTTTGTTTCCTGAAATGTGAAGGAAGAGGTGGAGGACGTAAGTATTTGTGATGTACCTGGTATTCCCTATCAAAGAAATTCCATGTAAGTCTGTAAGCTGCTTATATGTTAAACAAAACAACAATCTAGACCTCTTTTATTTATGTAGGGGAAGAAAAAGACTCAATTTCAAACTGTACACTTTCCTTTGAAAGCTTCTGACAAATTGTTTTCTTTCCCAAACTTCTTAGTTCTGTTTTATTGATGACTGTTACCTTGGAGATGCTAAAAAGCAATAATTTTCTCCCTGTCACAGTATAATCACATGTGAATCTCACAAAGTTTGGTTTGTCTTTTCTTCATGTTCATTTAACTGAATTACTAAAAATATTTAGACAACGCAAAAAGTCCTCCAGCATGTTTTTCCTTAAATTCTCAACATGTGGCAAATGTATAGCTTACTGTTGGTTTTGCCCCCTGTTTGATGCAACAGACAGAAAAGTGATTATGTGGAAATAAATTGTCTCTTCTAGGATTCCTTCTGATGATTAGCTTGTAGGTGGGGATGACAGGAAAGAGAATTCTTTTTCTCTTCTCTCCCCATAAAACTTACAAGTAAGTGGGGAAAATACAGAGGAGGAATTTATTCTGACATGTCAAAGGCATTTAGATGGGCATGGAAGAATTTTGATGTAATTCTTACCTTTATTTTTTTGATTATATTCTGAGTCTTGATAGGACAAAAACTGTCATTTTTTTGAGAGTAATTCAATGTACAGCTTTTTGGATTCAAAATATCAGTTCCCAAAAGAAGAGACTTAGTTCTACCTTCCCTCACATAAATGTACCCTTTCTCTTCTCAAAAGTTCTGTATCAATCTGACCTTTGCTATCTGTGGCCTGCCTCCTTCCACTATACTAGAACATAAAGTTCATGAATAATCAGCCAGGGTAATGAAAAAAAGAAACTTTTCACTTCATTTTGAGGAGAGCAAATGTTAAGTATGATTGTGCCACAAGGAAGAAATTTTGGGCAACATAGGATGAAATTTCTGACTTCAGGTGAAGGCACTGCATGATGTCCATTTGTTTGAGAGCTGCAGCAGATATTTGACAGACAGAAAAACAAAATCAGTCTATATTTTATTCATCTTAGTCTGGTTCAAATATGTGGATAAAATCTGGTGTCAGATTCCTTTCTTCAGAGTGCATGGCAGTTCTTGGACAACAAGGTTATTGAACTGCAATTTTCATTATCTTTCAAACCATTAGTATCCCACAGAACATTCTTATGATAGGATTACAAAGCTTATTTACAATAGCAACATTTTTTGTTTTGAACTTGAACTTTTTGGATTTGAATCCCAGAGAAGAATTTTGTTTTCTTCCTGGTGCTGACACAGAATTTCAGCATCTCAGAGTGAGATAAGAGTTTAATTGTTAAACATGCAGTTAGTTGAGGGAGATGCTAAAGGAGAGCCAAATGAAAATTGAAACTTTGGAGGCAACACTGAAATTTAATAGGGGAAAACCACTCTGTTATTTTCTGTTTGTCTCATATCCATGAGTTGTAATAATTACTTAACTTCTACCCTTTGCTATGTTCAGTAATCTTACTAGTCTTTAACTCAATTTATGTAGTAGGCTTGAGGTGTGTGGAGCATAAATGTTCTAGCATTCTTCTACTCAGTATGAAGTAATATAGTTATCAGATAAAATCTCCTATCTGTGGTATAAATACCTTTAATTAGAGATACAACCTCGGAGTGTTGATATACTGATAAAGCAGTATTACTCTCACTGTAACATTACCTTTTGGCTGCATGATTTTTATAACCACACTGTTTCAGCTCTATTCCTGCATCAAAGTAGCTATTATTTTTGAACTTTCCTTTTCAAAGGAAAGAATTGGCTGCTCATTTTTCAACTCTCTCATCTCAGGGACACTGTTTTATTAATATTATCCTATCAATGTATGGATCATTTTTTCCAGGAGTGATGTGTGTGTGGGTGAAACACAACTGCTCTGTCTGAAAATGTAATTAAAGATAGGTAACACTCATCAAGTATCTACAACTTTGGTTGTAAACTTCAGTTTAAGACAAGTAATCATTGATGAAAATTTTAAGAATGGTGGGAATTTAAGGATAATTGCTCACGGATGTAGAAAACTTGGATACCTAGGGAAATTTGGGTAGTTGTTATTGCCCTATAACCAGGGCATGGGTAAATAATTACATCTCTCAAGTGCACTAATGTGAATAGTCATGTTCTAAGAGACATAAAGAATACATGGAAAATACAGGACTTTCAAATAGAAGTGCTATTTCTCAAAAAATACAGGTATCAGAAGGTATTCTGCTGAACAGGTGCTTTTAGTGTAGCAGCAATGAAAATAAAATATAGGCAGAAAAGTAATAAGCTCAAACTGAGGCCTAAGGATTTTTAGATTTTAATATATTTTTCATATATTTGTAACTTTGCAGAGGACGAATACATAGTTTTAACTTCTAGTACTTCTGACCTCTCCCATAGTTTAAGAAACTCTTACTAATACATTCTTGAAATTCTGTTTATTAGTCTGACAAGGACACTTTGTTTTGTACCATGTGTTGTAGACACAACAACGTGGAGGGATGAAAGATCAAGGGTAGGGGGGAGGCTCCAATGGGGCAGAACCCCAGGGAATTACCTAGCAAACTGTTCTTCCAATTGGGCAGTATTTGTTATATGTACTAGTTAAATAACTTTATAAAAATTGTAGAAATACTGTATCACGTGTGCATATATCACCATATCGTGCCAACATGAAAGCTTTCCATTAAAGGCTTGCATTTACATTATCATTTTAACATTCTTTGGAAAGGTTTTGAGGTTTATTCCAGGTAATGAAACAACTAGAAAAATACTAAGGAAAGATAGAGAGAGATGTATTTTGAATTTAAGAATATTTTCCAAGAACTGAAGAAAATCAAAATACAAGAGCAAGATGTAGAAGCACATATTCAGGGAATGTTGAAGGTATTGTGTGTGTGTACTGCATATTTAATCATGGAAATAAAAAAAGTGGTGGGATAGGAGTATCTGCCAAAGATGGATTTCTTTTAAATAAAAGGGTAAAAAGTTTGGAGAACAGGGTTCTGCTTTCATCAAAATCACTTTGAAAAAATTCTTCAGAGGTTGACCTGGAAAAATGATGTAGACACTTGGGGCTGAATTTTCAATATAAGTAGCCATGTAAGCAATAATCTTAGATAGCTGATTGTGAGAATTGTATTATTCCATTAAAAGTTGTTACAAATTGAAGGACTCTTATTTCTGAATGTGGTAGTCACCTCATTTATTTGCTGAATAACTGCTTTATTGCTATAGGTGATGCTTCTTTAGGCAAGTAATGAGGAGTTATAGAGAACATGCTCAAAGAAAATAAGCCTGGATGAAGTTACAAAAGTGGTCTTAGTTAAAGAGCATAATAAGTACTAATTAAAATAAAGGTGATGTGACTTAAATCTTCATTAGAAAATCAGGGCATTGTGGTAAACTATGGGGACTGGTAAGTGAATTTAAGTGGACTGCCATGCTCCTGTTTTATGTATTAAAAAAATGGATTGGAGGAATGAAAATAGCAGTATTAAGAAACAAAATGTGCAATGTTCTGGACTTCTACAATAATGATAATTACTTCTGTCAGGAGATAGGTATTTATAGAATGAGAATAGCTGATAAGAAGAGCTCTTAAGTGTAGAAAGAAGAGATATATCAAATATCAAAAGCTGAAAACTAAGCCCACAAAAATATAGGCTAAAAAACAGGCACTTTGAATGTCAGGGGCAATTACTAAAATAATTTATCAATGATTGAGATAGATTTTTATTACTATGATTTGTCTTATGAGGGATAAACAATTTTCAAAATTTTTAGAACTGGAATAAGTTTAGTCTAGTGAAAAAAAGTCAAAGCAGGAAATCAGAAAGTGAGTATATCTCTCTAGACTGGGCTTACCAAACAGGTTCCCTGTGTGCTTCAGCTACATTAGAAGCTGACCTTGTGGTCAGCTGCTCCTTTGTGCTCTTCTTTCTCTGTCTCCCCCTCCCACTTGAATATGCACTCTGTGTCCTCTCACCTTCTTGCTTTACTCTAGCCTGCATCATACTGTCTTTCAGTGTAAATATTTAAAGTGTTCAAGCCCTTTCTCCCCTTGTTTAAAACACTGCTGTTCTGCACTTCATGCAGAATGTGTTAAATAGCCTTCTTCCTACATGTAGTGTTTTGAGGGCTAATACCAAGTTTTAAATTAAAGTAAGAAGTAGTCAATGTAGGAAAATCTTCTCAATTTGTTCTTCTCAAAGTATCAAGAAGGAATTTTCCTCCAGCATTTGTCATTTTCATGAACTCTAATCACTTCTAGTTCAAGAACACAAGAAGTATTAATTAATTAATCTTTCTAATTCAGAAGTACATTTCTCTGTACCATACAGAAGAACTAAGGTAACCCTTCAGTATAACTGGACTTGAGAGGGGAAAAAAAGGAGGTGGAGGGGGAAGAATCCTGTGAGCATTTCAAGGTGAGAGATTCTTCATAATGAAGTATCCAACATTACTTGAGGAATAAGGCAGGATATACTTTGATCCATCTCCTTGTGTTCTGGTCTAGCAGTGGGGCTGCTGTTATAAAAAACAGGATTGCAAATTAAAGGAAGAGGACATCTGTTTGCAGAATGTGATGTATGTTAAAAGGATTACATTATACATATGACAATATACACACATTATAATCTTTTTTCTCACTCTGATGTTTTAGTCTGTGTGTATGAGTTCTTGTGCTGTCTCCATTCCTTTATGAGCTCTGCAGAAATTGGAGACATTTGCAGCTCAGAATCAAAGAATAACAGAATTACAGAATATTTTGAGTTGGAAAGACCCATAAGGATCATTGCAGGAAGTACTTATTTATCCCCCAGGAAATAAATTGGTTTCCAGAATTTGTTGAAACTTTCTGTGAAGCATGCTGGGGACAGGATGGTGATCAAATGACTCTGTCCTCTATGGTCATACAGAAAATCCTTTGTGCAGCCTCACTAGTGTGTCTTTCTGTCAGGCTTAGGTTCACACTGTTAACCAGATTTGGAATCAGGGCTAATTTTGTCCCAGGTGAGCTTGACAGGAAAAAGGTATCTTGAGATATTTAGGAAATGCATCTTGCCTGTCATTGTGGCTGGCAAGGATGTCAGTGTTACAGTGTTTCTTTCTGTATGTCTGTTCGAGTTTTCAGAAATTTGAAAAATCTTCTTACTCAAGATTTTAGGTTTGTTGTTGAACACTTGGGCAATCTCTGAAGCTTTGCTGTATAAAAAAATAAATCTGATGACCTAGGGTCCTTCTCCTATGAAATCAAAAACTCTTTTTGTTTATACCTTCCCACTTTTATATCTGCAGATTAAAAGAGATGTTTATTTGATTGTGGCATGTCATAAAAGGACTAGCAGAGCTCTATTATTATTATTATTATCCCTCTTCTTTCCATTGGGTACAAGGACTTACGTCCTCTTATACCCACATTCTGGTTCTCCAGCACAAACTAGAAGAAAATTCTTGTTAAAATTATGAAATAAAAATGCATACTTTCCTCTTTCATTTGTACTCTTTCTTTTGCTGTATGAACCAGTTAGGAGAAAAAAAAGAACTATCAGAGCCTCCTGTACTTCAGGTGTGCTTTTCCTGGACACTGTTCGACTTTGCATCCTTCTATAAATGCACAAAGTAGAGAGTATATTCTGTAATGGAATATATTTTTAAAAGTTTTTGGTCTCGTGTCTTCACAGTGAGTTTCCCTGTTTTTCATAGTTTTCCCTGTTTTTCAATAAAATAAGTTTGTTAATGTTTAGCTTTTAAATTACTTTCATTGAAGAGCTTTCAGTTTGGTGTTTTAACCAGTGTATTAATCAAGCTGATGAGAGAATATTAGTATTCTCTAGGTGTGCTATAGCTTCATGAATTGAAGAAACCTGTGGTGAAAAGTTATTTTGTATCTGTTACACATTCTCAGTAGAAATTGATAGAAGACACTTCATATTGATCCCTTGCAGCTGATAAACACATTTGTCCCAGACCTCATGGTTTGTTGCACGAAAAAATGTTCCAAACTTGTTTTCTGTTTAGGATTGTATTTTTGTGTTGGAAGACAGGTTTGGTTTGGTCTGGTTTTATTTGTTTTTCCTTCCTTTACCTTTTTTATCTATGTTATATTTGATCAAAAAACACAGGTGGAGATTGCATTATGAACTAAAAAGTTCAAGTTGATCATTCTAAAAAGTCATGCAATAAGAGAGCCGTCATATATGATCCTTCACAAAATGAACAAACCAGAAATTTAATTATTATGAATCTAATAAAAGAATACCATATATGCTGTTTTTTTAGTTAAATAAATTAAATTGCACCAACAATGTATGCAGATAATTAAATATGTAATTATTATGGTTATTGTTCTGTTTAGTGAGAACTACGGTAATTGAAACAGATGTCTATGTTAACAGCATCGGTCCAGTTGACCCAATCAATATGGTAAGTTCTGATTATTGACAGAAAACATAATCTGCATGTTTCTATGGGTTAATATTATGAAATAATTCTAATCTCATTCAAATGAGTTTCTTTATTTCTTACTGTGTATTGTTATGCTACTGTATATGATTGTAGTTATTGCAGAGGTACATTTAGTCTCTCTGAAATTGTTGTAATTTTAAAAATACAGTCTTTCTTTTAAAAAAGTGAGGTCACACTGAGTACATTGTATCAAGTCCATGTTTTAGTTTGCATTAAACGTTTCCACAATCTTTGTATATACCTGGTTTATCTCTGGCCTGGTTTCCTGGAGCTACTCTTCAGAGCCTAAGAAAAATAACAATTGACAAAGCAGTTGTGAACAAGACTATTTTCAGTGAAGTGATCTATTGTTTGTTTGTTTTTTCTTCAAATTCGTAGAAAGCAAAATTTGAAATGAACTCTTTTGCCCTTTTTCCATTTAGTTTTCTGTGTCCTTTTCAGTGTGTGCGTGTGTACATGACTGGTTTCTTAGAAGCTAAGAAATGCATCTGACCTTGTTTGTGATACACCTGCTGAGATCTGACCTTTCTGTTTGGTACCAACACTGAAGTAACAGCACTTATGAGGAAATTGGGTGTGTGGTAGTTTCTTAGTTCTCTTAGACTGTGTGTTGTATGAAATGGTGGAGGCTTTAGAAAGGCCTTTTGGCATGACTTCTTCCCAGGACTAAGATGGGGACTTGCCCTCAGGTGACTTTGGGTTTACCTCCTCTACTTCCTCCCTACAGATTTGCTGGCAGTATTGAATTTGCATGGCAGAGAAGAGTTCTGTTCAGAGGCTGGAGCATGCCAGTGCAGGGGGCCTCTGAGCATTTTCTGTCAGTGTGGTAATTCTCAATTACTATTAAGGATCTTGCGGTTTAGATGTACGGCATCATGTGGGATGGAGAACGGTGATCTTCAGTGATCGGAAGCCAAGCAAGAAAAAACAGTGGTGCTTAGATACTATGGAAAAAGATGCAGATCTGTGGAGAAAGATACTCATTCTAGCATAGTGATCTATCCAGCTTAGAGTTGTCATTACCTGGGGCTGTGGCAGGGAAGACCAGGACTGTATGTAATGAAATGTGTGATAGAGCATAAGAGTGACGGAGCAGGGAACATTTTCCAGCTTCTATGTCCAGTGTAAGTGATGTCTTTGTTTTTGTCTGTCTCCCTTCTGCAGTCTTTCTCTTTTGCTTCTCTCTGTTTAATCCTCTTCTGAAGGAACTCACTGTGGAAGCAAACTGTGACGATGTGTAAGGAGGATCTAGGAAGTGGTAGAGACTTCTTTTCCCAGTAACCTACATAAGCTCTTCAGCCTGTGGCCAGTATTGCACAGACTGGAACTGAACATGAGAAATGCTTACAGCTTCAGTTTTCTAGTTTTAAAGAGCCAGCACATGGCTGGCTTTGCAGAATAGCCCTGCCCCATCTCCCATGCCCTCCTCTTTCCTCTGCAGCCACTGGGAAGACTTCCAGCTGTGGTTCAGCTATGAAGCACGATCTCTTGTGTGCACACAGCTTCCTTCTGCTCACTCAGCCCAGGGTCTGGGAGTATCAGCAATGGAACTATTGCATGTCAGTTGTTTAGAGGTCTCTCCACTTCTGCTGGAGCTGTGCTAGAGCTGGGTGGTGATGTCCTTGCCATGCTGCTAGTAAAACCCAGTCATAATAGCTTAAAGTCCAAGGTAAGGACTGGCATCCTACTGAAAAGGTGAATTACTTCACTAGAGAGTAGGATCCTAACAGTTAATAAAGGATGTTTCTCTCCAACCTTCTGATTTCTCTTTAAAAAAAAAGAATGATGAAGCACAGTAAAGGGTAATAAGGTAAAAGTTACTAAGATATAGAACTTTAAAAACTATCCTATACTTTTTAAAAATTGACAGAAAACTACTTAGCAATTTAAATTACAGTCTAAAACTACTGTGGCCTTCATGAAAGGGCAATTGCTTCCACTGGGCTTGCACTTCAAGAACATGACTTTTATGAGCATCTAACCTCAGTACAGAGATCAAACCTTTGTAAAAATAAGTAAAACCATATACTTGAAAATAATTTGATTAAGGTTTTCAAACAAAAAAGAAATGTTTTTATTCTGGGAAACTACAATCTCAGCAAGATAAATAATAACAATTTTTCCCCTGTAAGTTCCTTTTATGTGAGCCGTTGATTTCATTAAGAAGGCACATTCCCTGGAGTCAATGTTGTTTGAGATTTTTAACCAATAATCCCAAATTTGCTTCCATTTCAAGGGCTGTCCTTAGCCCCTAATTTGATCATTTAATAATAGAATACATTTTCTGTGATTTCCAGTCCCCATTTGATTACTAAATTGCCACATACATTAATTCACTCTGGCAAATGATGTCCTTTAACTATTAAGTTTGGATACAATATGGCGTGATGTAGAGAGTATTTTTTCTGACAGCGACGCTGAAATAGTATATCAAAGGAGTATGTTTGTCTGAAAGCTTTAGAGAACACGTACTATGAGAGGAAGCATTTGGTTTTTTAATTGTCTATTTTTCTCTTGCTATTTGATAAACTCCCACTTTCGTAATTGAGGTCTATGCATGACAGTCACTGGAGCTTGTTTTTGAAGGCTGTTGTATTTTGGCTTTTACTATTTACCCAGATCTACACAACTTTAGATTTTAGATTCTATATTCTTAATTCACCCCACGATTAAGATACATTTTCCTAGAACTTGTGATCTCTTCATGAATCTGAATCCTGAGTAAACACTTTAAACAGGTGTCTGGATCAGTAGAGTATTTAGCCTTATAAGACTACATCTAAAGATTTTTGAATCTTAGAGCTAATCTGTGCTAGGCATTGTGCAACAACCATGTAAAATGAAGCTAAGTGCCTTTACATGGCACATTCAGGACTAGCAGGGTATCAAGCCCAGCCAACATGGACTTGTGAAAGTAAAGTCCAGCTTGACTAACCTGATCTCCTTCTATGATAATATTACCAGCTTAGTAGACGAGGGAAAGGCTGTGTTCTATCTAGACTTTGGTTGAATATTTGATACCCTCTCCCACAGCATCCTCCTGGAAAAACTGGCAGCTCATAGCTTCCATGGGTGGACTCCAGAACAGCTGGCTGGAACCGGAAAGTTGTGGTGCATGGAGCTCAGTTGGAAGCCAGTTACCAGGAGTGTTCCCCAGGACTCAATACTGGGACAAGTTCTGTCTTTATTTATGATCTGGATGAGGGAATCAGGTGAATTGCAGATGACACTAAGCTGAGTGGGCGTGTTCATCTGCTTGAGGGTAGGAAGGGCCTGCAGAGAGACTTGGACAAACTTGATCAGTTGGCCAAGGACAGCTGAAGAAAGTTCAGCAAGACAAAGTTCTGGGTCCTGCACTTGGGTTACAGCAACTCCATGCAGTGCTGCAGGCTGGGGGAAGAGTGGCTTGAGAGCTGTTCAGCAGAAAAGGACTTGGAGGTGCTGGTTATCAGCAGCTGAACATGAGCCAGGGTGTGTGCCCAGGTGCCATCCTGGCCTGTATCAGCAATAGTGTGGCCAGAAGGACCAGGACAGTGGTTTACCCCCTGTACTCGGCACTGGTGGGGCCACAACTTGCGTGCTTCAGTTCTGGGTCCCTCACTTTCCAAAGGACATTGAGGTGCTGGGGCATGTCCAGCAAATGGCAGTGAGGCTTATGGAAGATCTAGAAAACATGTCTTAGGAAGAACAGCTGAGGGAGCTGGCTTTGTTTACTCTTGAGAGGTTCAGGGGGAAGTCTCATCACTGTAAAACTCCCTGAAAGGAGGTTGTAGTGAGGTTCTACAGTGCCTACAGTGGGAGGACAAGAGAAACTGGCCTCAAGCTGAGACAGTTAACATTCAGATTGGATATTGAAAAAAATTTTTCACTATTTGGATGGTCAAGCATTGGAATAAGTTGCCTGGGGAGGTGGTGGAGTCAGCTTCAGCAGTCACCTGGAGGTGTTTAGAAGGTGTCTGGATCATATGCTCAGTGATGTGGTTTACTGGTTTAGGGGCTACAGTTCTGGGCTGGTGGTCAGACTTGATGATCTTATAGCTCTCTTCCAGCCTTGACGATTTGATGATTCCAAGTGCATTTTTATGAGCAAAATCTTGATCCTCAGTAGCTCTGCAGTTGTCTTGGGATTTCTTTACAGAGTTTAGATAAGCAGTGGATATTTAGAACCTATTCTTACTATATGTTGAACACTATAAATAGAATATTAGGCTTTTACTGCCTTTTTCCTTCCAAACTAGGGCCAAGATAAAAAGCAACCATTGTTTGGTGGTGATACAAGTAGTAGAGTCTGATATATGGTCTCAGTGCAAAAATGCATGTTGATCCATGCTGCCTGTTAGCCTCATTAGCTTTCTCAGACCTGTGTTCATCCTCCAAACACTATATATTCATAAATATGCAAAGTTTTTGCTACTGATGCCCCAAGCTGTCCAGGGGAGAACCACATCAGCACCACAGCTTTTGTGGCTTGACAAGGCTGTTCAAGTGCATAAATCAGTTGGCTGGGAGAGGTGTGGCACCCCTCCAGGACATTTCTGCCTGCCTTTAACTAAGAGATGACCTTTTCTTATCATTTATGTTTGATCAAAACTCTTATGACAATAAAATGAGAGGAATTTTTTGAGAAGGAATGCAGGTGCAGCTCCTTAAGTGATAAGAAGCAGAATCAGTTCATTCCGTCAAAAATGACGAGCGAAAAGTTCATACTTCCCCTGTATTTGATGTACATTTACTCAAGTGTCATGTAGTAAACAGTTAGAAAGAAACAGATTGTTTCTATAAAGATGCAGAGACATCATGACTGATAGACTAAATACTAAAAGAAAGTTCTCTACCAGACTGACTATATCTGTCTGTATAAAACTAAATACACATATAAATATATAGGTTTACAGAAACAAAATTATGTTTTAAAATTTCTTTGCTTTTTAACGAGTTTCTAAATCATGATTTAACACTTTGAAGCATTGTGATGTCATTGCCATTTTAGCGTGTTTGAGTGCTACTAATTTTTATTTCCCTTCCTGTGGATAAGATGATGCTCTGTATTCCCTTTTTGTATTTATTATTGGAATTTGCAGTTAGAAGGCCCAATCTGAAAATTCCATGATGAATTTTTGAGACTACACTTTGCTACAGCAGTGCAATCTCTTTGTTATTTTCCAAAATTTCTCTTCTGTGGATAATTCAGCTTTTGTCACATGATCTTTGCTTATTAACCATTGAAGGCTACTCTGATCACAGGTTGAAGCCATACTTTGAAGCCTACCACTCATATTTTTAACAGGAGAGCTAAAGCACTTAGCAAATCAGATCTTCACAGAGTATACAATATGCTACTTTGGTAGGCAGATGGCATGGCCTGGATATTGGTAGGATACAATTTTTCTTGTCATATTGTACTATTTCTGACTTTATGTAGAATGTGCTGGTGGTGAATTTTAAGTATCCTTTGACTTCTAAATTCCAATTCATTCTCTAGTTGCAGTAACCAGCTGCAGGTTTTTTATTTTATTTTTATTTTTTCATGGTATCCACGTATCAATGGGATCAGTGTCCTATTACAGATTGCCCAACATTATTGCACTTGTGGAGGATACTTTGTGGCCAGGCATGTCACTGCACTTATTCTTCTGGTCACTAAATTTGTAGTAAGGGTTTGAAGGTCCGTACTCATACTTTACAATGCAATATAATTTACACAAAGTACACAAGAATATAAGTAATCATGACCTGAGGATATATTATCTGAATGTACCCTGAGATACAATACAAAGATTCACACTCTTTCTGTGAATTATTCTGTAAAACAACACAGTTTAAACTCTGGTTTTGAATTACATTAAATGTTGTGTTACTCAATGACACTGTATTTAGCAAGGCCCTGTTCCTGCAGATACCTAGTTAGTTTACATGTGTGAACATTGTCATCACATGTCACATTGACTTAAGGATTTAAAAAACACTATAGAAGAAAATCTAAAGTAGGAGTTGTCTAAAGGAAAGAAATTAACTCTTTCTCTCCCCCTCCTTGTCTGTCTGTTACAGAGCTGTGTGTCTAAAGGAGCACAGTTCCACACAAGAAATCTAAACATAATAAATCAGTGCTATGCAAATGCTGCAGTAATAGTAGCATTTCAGGACTGGGTGAGCACTGCTTGTCATGGTTTGTGAAATGCACCTGAAGCTTATCCTGGAGGTTGCTTTCATTTTTGAAGACTGTTTTGAGGTGAACCACTGTCTCTATGAGCTTTATGCAGACTGATGATAGGAAGATCGTGAGGCATACACTTTGGCCCATATTTAAGAATTTATGAGGTTTCCTAAAGGTTATGTGGATTCAGTGTGCAAGCAATGGAGATTTTTGAAAGTCAAGTTTATGCACTTTGTGCAAATTGGCTTAATTCTCTTTCAAATGGCAGGAATTCTGTGATCAAATCATTCATAATACAGGAAAAAAGTACCAATGGGTCTTTGAATA
Source organism: Poecile atricapillus (assembly GCF_030490865.1). Classification (NCBI taxonomy): domain Eukaryota; kingdom Metazoa; phylum Chordata; class Aves; order Passeriformes; family Paridae; genus Poecile; species Poecile atricapillus. The sequence goes on from NC_081252.1 coordinate 51,492,354, forward strand.
TTATTATGTTCCTTATTGTACAGTATCTTCTTTGAAAGAAGTTAGAATTACATTTTGTTTCCCAATGTACACTTTTATTTCAATTAGGGAAGAGAGATTCCAATCATTGTGGTGTCTGTCAGCACTGCAAGTGATCATGGTTAATTGGCTTACTCAGATGACTGTTTGAGATTGATGGACACTGTTCATGTACAGCAGCTGAGTAAATATTTTTTCAGTAGCCTTGAGCATTGTGGTTTTTATTATGGAATATACTTAAAAAAGTCAAACCCCATATTTCTGCTGTATTTCTTGTTACCATCTCTAGTAACTGAGTAATACTTCACTAGTACAGCTTCATGATCTTTTTTTATTGCCCAAAAAGATTAGCTTTAATTGATCAATCTGGGTCTCGCAGTTTCATTGCTGCTATTGGAAAATAGCTCTAAGCTTGTCTTGTTCAGAGAGATTTGGCCAAATATGTTCAATATTCTGCCCATACTGGGACAGCAATTCCTTTGTTGTTTGCAGTTCCTTTGTTGGTCCCAATTCCTGTGAACAATTTGAAGGGAATGGTGAAGCGTGAGGGAAAATGCAGTTACTGTACAAGTGACAAATGTTGCTGTAGCCTTCTGAAACCAAAGCAGAGAACAGACATCTTTGCAGTCCTGACTTTAAAGGGCATTCAGTATTTTTTTAATGTTTTCAGCTGCAGTTTACCAATTGTCCCTTAATAGGTATGAAGCCAGGAGAGGTACTGAAGTTCCACACAAGTCACTAGGAAAATCTATGCTCTTTGCTGTATAGGACGGTCTTATTTCCATGTGTAATATAATATCAGTGCTATTATGTAAGGCTGCAGTCTTTTTGTGCTGTGGTTGGTTCTAAAATTTTAGATTAGTTCATGCTTTTGGAAATACTGGTTTTGAATTGTACCATTGCATCACTTTAGTCACAGTTGGCATGGCTACAGTAATGATAATAACTAATATAGTAATAGTACTACTACTACAAGTACTGTTTATTTTTACTTCACTCCCCTGATTTCAGTAGAGTGTGCCAGCATACTGATCAGAAATCCTATTTGTTTTGTCTCAGATTCATAGCATTCACAACCAGAGCAATAATCAAACTGTCTCTGAAGCACCTGAGATTTCAGATGCAAGTGCTCTGTATTTGCACAGGGCTAATCTGTGATTCTTTAATTTGTTAAAGAAATGGCAGGTGTGATGAGCTGTGGATGTGAATAGGGCTAGACAACAATTCTGAAAAAGCTTCCTTTTTATCTGTGGTCAGTCTGTCAGTGTGTTGTGGTAAAGTCTCTTAGTTTCTTGTATTCCTAACAATTGATCTATTTAAGTATTGATGTGAATGTATTTCTTAAAGCTTTTCCTTTATTGCTTCTGCACAGTATGTCTTCCATGGTCACATTCTCTTCTCCTGTGCTCGGTTCCTTCTTGGAAGTTTCATGCACAAAATTAGCCACCTTTCTGTGTCAGTTGCCTGCTATTCTGTGTCTCCTTTTGTCCAGATTTGACAATTGAATTTCTAAATTCTGTCTTGTGTCACTCATATGTGTTCACAGTTGTTTTGTTAGCTCAATATGGCAGAATCACAGCTTTGAAGCTTACAACTTTTCACCTCTTACACACTCTCAGTTGCTGTGAATAATCATTATTCTATGCCATTGAGGACTGAAATCTAAAAATTTTCTATGATGTGATGGATCTTAGAACCAGGAGTAGGGTCTCGGTTTTAGTCTTGCAAATTCTGAACACAAAGGGATTTTGTATTTCTTTATTTTTTAATCCATCACATTAAAACTCTTGTCTGAATTCCCACTGTTACGCTAATTTATGTCTGTAACCTTTCCAGTTGCCGTTTGGCTCCACTCATATTATCTAGAGATGTCCTGTAGGTAGAATTTTCCACTTTTTCTACTGACTTATTTCTTGCTCAAGTTCTTCTTTTGTCTTCTCTTTCATTGGATCTCACACATAAACTGTTCCCTTTCACTTTCAAGGTACTTCAAAACCTGTCCTCAGCGATTTTTAGTTGGTTTTTTTTTTCCTCAAGAGGCCATTTCCTGCCTCAGATCTTGCTGGTTTCTGCTCCCATACTTTCAACTTTTTATATCAGTTTCTACCAAGATGCCCTTTATGCTAGAAAGAAACTTCCTACAAATGTCTGCAAAGCCACTTCATTGTTTTTCTGTTTCTGTTTAAACTTACTTTTCCTTTCACTCATTTACCATTTTTTTCCCCCTCTGTGAAGGTTACGAAATATCACAAAGAATTAAGCTGGTGTTGTGCTAAAGTTGCTATATGTAATTATGCCCCTGTTGGCTTTCCAAATCTTTCTTTTTATGTTAAATTCAAGCCATGAGCTCCTTGCAGAGGTTATGTATCCTCTATAAGCAATTTTGAGTGACTGCATAGTTCAGTCGGGATCTGAGATGATCTAAACCAAGACTAACATTGATGTAAGTATTACATAGCATTTCATTGAGTAGGTAAAGGTATTGACTAGTATTAAAGCTAACCCAAACAACACTTTTCTCTCTCTTCTCACCCCAAAGCTGCACAGACTACTTGTCTGTTCTGATGTATAGTTTATCATTACTTCCTGTGCCCTTATATCCTGTCCAAATACTTTGTCTTCTTCATCTGTGTTGTGTCCCTTGTGTCTGCAGCTAAGAGAAGATCCATTTAATTTTTTGTCTGTACCTCTTATCTCTGTGTCAGCTATAAGATAAATATTTTGAAGAACATTACACACCTGTTCTTTGTTATTAATTCTTTATCTGTCTGTTTATATGGACATAACATCGTGCTTCATACTTGTTGAATAATTCTGCTGGCCTGGATTTGAACTGGGTTTTTGAGAAGAGAGGCACAGGGTGGCTTTAACTTGCAACAGAGGTTGACCTCAGCAATGGCTCTTACCACAGAGGCTTTCATGGTCACCTCTGCCACTGTGCACCAACAAAACGTGCTGTAATTCACTGGCCCCTACAAGTGCTGCCGTCAGGGTCTGTGCTGACACTACAAAAACTCATTCTCTCTTACAAGCCAGGCATCCACAGCTGGGTTTTTCTCCTCCTGGTGCATGCTACAAGAATTTCACTTTGCTGAGAGGGGAACAGTCTGGAAAGCTTTGTCCTGCAGCAGCACCTCCAAGCTGTTTACCAGGAGAGTAACCCCACCCCTGGAAAGAGTGTTGCCTCGCTCCCTTGGCAGTAGGGGTGGCTGCACTGACCATGTAGCTGTTAAGAAATGGAATATGCTTTTGCTAATAAGTGAATGCAACTTCACTGCCTGTTTATCTTGGCTTCCATTTTATTGTGACTTTGCACTATTTTAAATTTTGCCAAGTCTTTTACGTCTGGGTGCTTATTTAGACCACCATGGAGAATGCCTGTTTAAAACACTTTTTCTTGGGCTGTTTTGAAGTGTGACATTCACCAGCATACAGTACATGCTGATTGAGATGTTGCCTTTTTGAATAACAGTAGTGTCTCTATTGCAGAGGTTTATCCCCATAACAGGTTATGCTCTTGAGACCAGTAAGTAGAGGCTCCTTTTAGGAAGTTCTTGATGGCTGTACATGCTCTTATATATTCTGTATCTTGTACAGTATAGCAGATGATTGATGTTCGGAGCTGATTTCTGCCTCATCAACCAGAAAACCAAATAGGTATGCTGTATTTCATGGAGGATGATGTATTTTACAGGAGTTGCAGAGTACAAACTAGACAAGTCTGTCTGCCATCAGTGTTGGGATTTTGAACCATGTACATTAAAGACCAAAGAGTAGCTCTGTAGTTAGTCTTGCTTTGAGAACAGTTGCACCATACTGAACAGCAAAGTATTACCTTCACTAATCAAGGGAAGCTATAAAACTGTGTATGCTTGAGTAATGTACGGCTTTGTTGTTAAAGTTGCCTGTGAGTCCAATTTCGGCTAGAGTGTCTCTAATTACAGGAAGGTAAATGTAGCTGCTTAATTTAGAAAGTACAGTCAATGGAGCTGATAAATCACTACTGACAATCTCTAAGCCAAATACTTAATCCATTTATTCCTGGGTTTTTGATATATAGGCATTTACATATGTTGGGTGGTTGGGGGTTTTTTTTGTTTTTTTTGTTTGCTTGGGTTTTTTTGTTTCAGGTTTTTGGGATTTTTTGGTTGCTGTTGTTGTGGGGTTTTGTTTCAGGTTTTGTTCTGAGTTCTCTTCTCTAGCTCTTTCTAGAGTTTAATGTTTGTCCATGAGATCTACTGGCTGAAATATTCAATTTTCTATTGTAAAATAAATCAAAATTGTTATATAATTTTTACCATGAGAATGTATATAGATTATGTATAATCTTACCTGTTTATGTATAACTTACCTGCTTTCTCTCCTTGTGCTCTCTTCAAATGACCAAAATCTAAGCTGATGGGACAAAAGCATAGATTTTTTTGAAGTGCTTCAGTTACTTTTCTAGCTAATCTTTTTGCTGTTGGCAAGATTTTAATGATAGTTTGTAATCTACAAAACATTGAAATAAGTCTTGCCTTTTATTCATATTGTTGTTTGCATCTGCCAATTTGCATGTTCAAAATAAGGACTAGATTAGCACAGATGCCAAATTATGATGTGAAGAGTGAGATTTTTTTTTCTGAATTGTGACTATGTTGTACTCCCTCACCTTCTGTAGATATGATTTTTATATTTCCACTTACCCTGTGCGTATGTTCTCATAGCATTCTCCAGTGTGATTATCTGTACAATTATAGCAATCTGACTGATTAAAAGACTATGGAAGCAGACACTATGCACTTCTGTTCACTGCATTTCCTGTAGCCCTCAGCTCCTCTGTGGCTGCAGTATCATTAATGTAATATTACAGGTATGTATCAGCACTGTGGTTTGTTGGATCTATTAGGTTTTACCCTAAGGTCAGTAAGTTCAGATTGCTTTACAGAGTAAACTAAAATGGTTTACTAAACCAAGAAATTTTACTTTTGCTTTGGTCTCAGTCATGTGGATTAAGTTCTGAAACCATCGTTGGCCCTGAAGCAGCTCAAAAAAAATCTCTATAAAGGGCTTTTAAAGTAACCTACCAGGGAGAGTAACCACATTTTCAACATTTTGTTAAGAGAGGTTATACATCAAGGATAGGTTAAGTATTTTAATAAATTACTTTATAACCCCTTATTGATGTTCAAAGAAATTTGGGTGAGGGAAAAGGTAAAGGTTACGAGTGTTTATTGGCAGCACCCTGGGAAGATGAAGATAAATTGGCTAATGTTCGATGCTTTATTTTGTGCTTACCTCTTAGGAAAGCGTGTGGCTACTGATTTTGTCTATTACATTTTTTGTTTTTAAAATCTATTCATCAGAATACTAAATTGACATTTGGTTTTAAATCATATCTCTTATTGTGGAAACATATAGACTAATGAAATGCTTTCTATAGTTTCCCCTTCTTAATTTTTTTCCTGAAAAATTCCCTGCCTCACTGACATCCAATTCCAGTTTAAGGAATTAGAATGCTGAATAGAATGATAAAATAACTGAAAAAAGTGAAGTCATATCAGCTTGTTAGCTGAACTGCTTTGAGGGGCTCCATATGAAACAGATTTCAGAATGTGCCATTACAGAAACCTTGAGGTGCCCTTCACACAAAATTTTGAATCTGGAAGAACAGTTGGGGTGAGTTTCTGAACAAAGATGAAATGATAGGAATATGTTTTTATTCATTTTTCTATGAATTTCACTGGTCATTAGCTGCATTGTAGGTCTGTAGTTTGCATCAATTTTTTAGTGCTGAGTTTGGTTTTGGGACTCTCCCTTGATTTTCTGTTTGGCCTCATGAAACTAGGACACTTTCTCCTGTTCTCAAATAAAATGTGTCACATTTAATGTAATCTAGCCAACAATTCAGCTACTTGTTACTTGCCTTCTCCACAATTTTTTTATTGTGGAATATCAAATCAGTTGTTGGACTGTCAGGAAAAATATCCAAGAATTCTTTTTTTCTTCTTTGCTAGATTTTTTCCTGTCCTTATTGATATTATATTGGAATTTGTGCGATGCAGTTTATAATGAGAAACAGTTTTGTTAGGTATCTGCCTCTCTTTCTTTCACAGCTTTCCAGTAAAAAAAAAAAAAAAGCAATCCACTGACCTATTTTCAAGTCTGACTGTAATTGAACTCTTCATGACAATAAAACAAAATGACAAACAATGAAACAAATGACAAAATTTCATGACAAAATATTGAGGATTCTATTTAACCCCCTTCAGTTGCTGTTCCTGCTTTGTTTGAATATTTTTATTAAATATATATATATAATATTATATTAGATATGAATATTTTTATTTATATATTAAATGACTTTCACTCTCACTCAGGCTATGAATCTGTTTGTCAATAGTCACAATTTGTGCCTTGCCTGGCCCTTTAATGGTAATCTCTGATTAGTCACACTGTTCCCACCCTTTGGAATTTGTTAAGGTCTTTTAGAGAGGAAAGAGATGCAGGAGGATTGAAGTTATCTGTAAATAATTAGGCAGGTGGGCTCTTCATGCCAGCTGTGAAAAAAAAGTGCTCAGCGATTAAATCAAATGCCAAATATGAGCCGATATGTGCCATTGTTCTTGAACCCTCTGAGGCTAAATATGAGTAACCATGCATTCTGCTATGGCTGTGACTAATGCAGCCATAGATGGATTCACTTTATTCTACATGGCTGTTTTGTCATTAGTTTAATTTGAAAGAGAGAGTAGTAAACCAATTTTTATGGTTGCACAGTGGCATTAAATGGTGAGTTTCATGAAAGACTTGTAGAAGTGATAGGAGTATTAATTTTAAATTTTCTAAGGAAACAAGGAAAGCAAAATAGTTGACTAGAAAGATTTGTTGCACTAAAAGAATATTATAAATAATCTTATAAATATATGAATTTTGTTGCTGTTGTGCTTGCTTCCACAGTCTCTGAAAAAACGAACGAGCTTTTATTCATCTTGTTTTAGAAATAAAGTACTCTCAGAAAAGACAATATGGTGATTTTCCTACCAAATTTTTAACAAATTTTAGGGATCCAGATTTCCCCTTCTTAAAAGGAAGTAGAAAATATTTTGAACTAAAAATGTGGTCGCATGTAAGATGCATTTTGTGAAGGATATGTGGCACCGCAGGATGTATTATGGACCCTCAAAGACAGAGAGGTCTCAGGGAGGCGTAGGATAAATAGATATGCTGAAGAAATAGGCAGTAGTGTCACCAAGGCTGATGGGAGAAGTGGAAAAAGTGTTCTTGGGTGAAGTCAGAGCACTGTCTCTGAGTCCCTGCTGAAGAGCAGGGTGAGCTGCTGCTGCTGCCGCTCACCATGAGGCTGCAAGTCCATGTCTTTCAGGTGGGATGAATGGTAGGATTTTGCCTGTAGTTGGCTGATTCCTGAGGGAGAGGGAGAGGGATATGTCTGAGTGCAGAGGTGTGAGCTTATAAATGGAGGACAGCTCACTTCGGTGTGTTACAAGAGGCTAGAACTTGGATCTTATTTGATATTCAGCAAGCCACTTGGAAACAAGCAGTTACTAATTTTCTCGTGTTAAATTTTTGTGTACTGGGTTAATAATTAAATTATTGTATACTGAACAGTTATAAATATACCATGAAGAATTGTTCTTGAGGTTTTTTTTGTGTTTTGTTTCGTTTTTTTTTTTTCCTAAAGTTTTCTAAACAGGACCTCTAATATATGGCATGCTGCTTTCATCTGGGATAGAACTAATTTTCTCCTTAGTAGCTGGCACAATGCTGCTGTTTGGATTTAACAGGATACAAACTTACATATTTAATACTGAAAGGTAAAAGAATACAAGTCTACAATACTGAGTCTGCTGAGGCCATTCTCTTGTTTTTTGTGTTCAAAATAATCTTCCTTTTTTATTCTAATTTATTAGGGTGGTTGGTATTCTATGACAAACTCTGTTTTCTTGCTTGTGTGGATTTGACTATAATAACTGATAATTTTTCTTCTCAAACCAGGCATTGCTACTGCGAAGTAGCTGCTTGGAGTTGCACCTTCAAACTCAATCTTCACTTTTTGTACATTTTGTCATGTCTGTTGATTTCGCTCACTTCTTTATTTTTCTTCCTATTTGTACTGTAAAAGCAATGCATAAATCTTTGTTCATTCTGTTCCATTAAAGCCCATTAAAACACTTCTCTGGTGCATTGCCTTGGGCTCTCCTTTATGCTACAGCAAGGCAAGTTTCATTTTCAGTTGTAATCACTACAAATGACCACAGAAAGCTGAATTTCAAGATTAAATAGTTCCAAGGTTTTCACAGGTATCTGGAATTCTGTTTACAGAAAAAAAAATAAATAAAAAAAAAATCAAGGACTCATTTTGACCTGCAGAATCTTTTTCTAATGGCAGTGACTCTCAAGAAATATGCAGAATTTTAGAACAAAGTCATCTTAAAAATGCATTTTTTGTAGTCCTTTTTGTTCTCTCTGTCTCTCCACTGTTTGCCTCATGCATTAGTTGTTCAAAACATTTGAAAAACACTGAGTTACCACAGTTCAGGTGATAATTCTGCCATACATCACAGCGCAAGAGGAAACCTCCCTCTAGTATATCTGTTTCCTGAACTTGCACTTCTCCCATCTGGAGAGGTGAGAAAATTAAGAGAGATTAAGATAGTCCCAGAATATCTGCCTTGTAATTCTCAAGGATGAAATGCCAAATTTCTCAAACTTTGCTGAGAGATGGGTGGTATCAGTTGCTGAAATTAGTGAAGAATCTGTAACATTTACAGTTGGCTGCTGTGGTTGCTTTAAAGGAAAATGAAAAAAAAATCCACTCCAATCAATGAAGCCTTCAGCTTTTATTTTAAAACAGAATAGATTGACTGCACAATGCATTTTTATTGATCGAGTAAACTAGTACTAACCCCTTTGGCTCAAGCAAGAGTGTGAACGCTGTCTCTTCCTCACTTTTGCCAGTCCATTCAACAGCTGAGAGGTGAACAACCAGCACTGAGTGTTTCAGTCTGGTCTCCAGCTCTTTCCCTGCAGGGGAGCTGCTGAGTTTCTCATGGAAGCCCTCATGGGGCAGCTGTGCAGGAAAGATCACGTCTGCCATTGGGTGCTGAGGCCAACGCCATTAAGGTCAGCGTGTGGTCTGACAACATGGAGAGCTGCTGCTTTACCTCATTGTCTGAAGGGCAGAAACAACTGACTGATTCTTCAAAAATCAGAATTCTTTTATGCATCTGTATTGCTTATCTCTCTCAAGTTCTATTGTGTCAAGAATTATTTAATAAATAGGGATTTCCTTTTATTTATTTATTTTGTTTTTCACCTTTCTTCTGGCCAGAAGTCTACAGACGAATTTGATTTCTATTACAGAAGGAGTTTCCTTGAGGCTTTAATAATAAAGTGGAACTTCTTTAGGGAAATTTCCCTCCTGTCTGTGATTATGTATACTTTTGTGTGTATGTTGGTAGGCATACAAGGCAGATGGTAAGAGATAGTTCTGCAAACTGTCATGTTTAATTTCCACATATTCGTGAATTCTTCATAATCTGAAAATTCTTGAAAAATGTTAAATTGTGTGTTGAAAAGTGTGGGTGAAAACATAGAAAGCTTGCTTTATTTGATTCTTGGAAGATGTAGAATATCTCCCTTAACAAACAAATAGTTTAACCCTGAATTAATAAGGTTGCCCTTAAGTTTCTGTCCAGGGCGCCCCAAGGAGACTGCACTGTGCAATCTTCTTCCTGAAGTAATCAGGTGTCAGGGGAGAGGAGGTAAGGCCGTGTGCATCTTCTGTCTCTCTTTCTGGGTTCACTGGCTGCTGTCTGCTGTGCAAATGGTAACACCAAAGAAAATAGAGAAAGTGGCTTCGGATTTATATATGAATCAAAAAACAGTTGGCTTGCAGACTTTGGTAAATGTAAACATAGATATGGTTGTTTCTCTGTTTTTAGGAATACACTATAGATATAATTTTTGCCCAGACTTGGTATGACAGTCGTCTAAAATTTAACAGCTCAATGAAGGTGCTTATGCTTAATAGCAATATGGTTGGAAAAATTTGGATTCCAGACACTTTCTTCCGGAACTCAAGGAAATCTGATGCTCACTGGATTACAACTCCAAATCGTTTGCTTCGAATCTGGAGTGATGGAAGAGTATTGTACACTCTAAGGTGGGTTTTTATTATTTGGGTAGAAAAAAAAACCAAAACCCTGTTATGACCAGGAATATGAAAATAATGAATACAAATCAAATTCCTGGTATCTCTTTTGTTATAAACTACAGGAATTTTCAAGGAGCTGATCAACGAAGAAAATAAAAAAGATAATTTGATCATGAAAAAGATGAAATTCCTAGTACTGAAATATAATTCAAAGATGATTGCCTAAGGACAACTGAAGGGGATAGCAAATTTTCATCTCATTTAGGTACAGGCAAGATTTAGAAAGGGGTGTTAAATAGTATATAGCATCATGGTGGTCTCTCCCTAATATATCCAGATAAATAATTTTTGGTCTAAATACTTCATAATCTAATTTCCACCAACTAATATTCTGTAAGTAAAATATTAAATTCTTCAAATAATCAAAATTATAAGAAGTTTGATTAAATCTAAGGCCCCAGTCCTGCATGTACTTCACAATGTATTTAGGCTTGCAAGCTATTAAAATCGACAGAGCTGTTCATCCAAAGTAGGCATAAATAAACATATTGGTGATAATTCTACTTGGCAAATGGGAGATGCCTGTGCTGCTTTTAAGCTTAAGGCTATCTGTACTGACTTTTGAGTCACTTTTCAAACAGTTCTTGAAAGGCTATAGTCTACAGAAAGTATTTTAGGGTCGTCTCTGTCATATTTTTTAAATATACCAAAAAGATCTTGAAATAAGTCAGGAGCTGATCAAGAAGTAGTCTATGCAGAGGTTGCCATAAATATGATTTTACTCTTAAGAGCTTATTAATTTATCTATTTAAAACAAAAAATGGCACTTTTAATTGCTTTCTCATCAATCATTTATGCTATGTTCATATGCAGTCTATGTTAGATGAACAATTTATAAATTTCTCCTGTATCGAATGTAAGAAGAATTAGAATGCTTTACAAGGATTCTCTTCACTGAATTTTTTTCTTAGTATGCATCATTTGAGAGCATACAGACATCTCTGAAGAGCACTTTTTAAATGGTTTATTATGCCAGTTGTTTATAAAAGCCTCTAGAGACCCCCTTCTGTTGACATACCAAGTTGGTTTTTTTCTTATTCTGATTAGCAATTGTAGAGTCGTACTTGGACTTTACCCTTCCATCGTCCATTCATTTTCAATGCAAAATTTCTTCTAAAGAGATTCAAAGTAACAGAAGGAAATAAATACGAGCAAAAAACAATCCTGTGAGCCCTCACAGAGCAATAGGTTAGAATTACTGAGTCAGAGTATGAGAAATAAAGTGCATTGAGCTGGTAACAGAACAGCAGAACAGGCTTTCACCCAGCGCTGCAACGTGCAAACATCTGTATGGGCGAGGATAAGGCCTGAATTTGTCCTAAGGGAAAACAACATTGAGAGGTTCATATCTTGCTTATCAAAGGAACAATAATATGATCTGACAGTGCTCCAGGTTCGTGGGTTCCTCTGTATCACCACTCTTGTTGGTATTTCAGGGGGAAGACATGGTGAAAATTTTCAACAGCCTTACTGAATCTCCTCTGAGTGTAGCCCATGGTCTGTCCATTGCACCATCAGTGATTTCAGATCTACTTGTGGTGCTTTTAGCACAAGGCACAGCTTCTTTTCTTTTTCTTTGAGTGGTTAACTATCCAAAAATTGAAAGTGGAAAGGCAATAAATGTATAAATCATAGTTGACAAATTTGAAAAGCATCTCCATATTGATGCAAGTATTCTGCTTAAAAGTGTGGGGACTCTTCTTTCCTCTCTCCCACAGTGTATGCTAAGAAATACACTTTTCCTTATAAACCTTTGGTCAGGTCGTAGCAGCAGTTTGTGTAGCATAAATACTTTGTTCAGAGACTTTTGATCTGAGACTATCTGGCAGCATGTCTGAGAGTCTTTTCCCGTCCCTTCTTGTCTAATATATAAGTACTGTACATAATCAAGTATGTGAACATTCTGGCAATTCTTAAAGTTGATTTTTGAAGACATTCTGACTTTCTAACAGTGTTGCCAAGAAAGGAGGAGGTATTTTAAATGCAAAGAAGGCAGTTTGGAGTCTAGCTCCTTACTTGGCTTACTAGTGAAAGGTAGCAGAACCAGGTTTTGCACTTACTGCTTTGAAGTCCTGTGGAAATCTGTGATAGCATTTTTAAAAGCAGGAAGTGATTTAATTCAGACAATTATGAGTCCTAAACCAGTTTTAAATGTTTATAAATTGAGAACTGTTGAATGCCTTAGACATTAAATAAGTAGGAACATTGCCTGCTTTTTTCTATCCAAATACTGTCTTCACCAGAACTGCTTCCATGAGTATAGAGCAAGTCCAATGTCCCCAACAATTTTTATCTTATGTAAAGCCACAAGATACAATGCCAAATGCAATTTGACTTGATTAATGTGTTCTACAAAAACTTCCTTTATGTGCTATCATAAGCTCCTCTCCTTCCCCTCTCTTCAGACCCTACTTTTTATCCCCTATTTCTTGTAGAGCTGAGAGGTGCCCCCAAATCAATTGAAATCTTTGAAATGGCTTGAGATACCAATTGAAACAATACAGATCCTCAAGTTGCATGAAATAATATTTCTTGTTTTGTTCTTTGGTGCTAATGCTGGATGTTGTTTTTCTGATACACAGGAGGCTATTCATAATATCCATTAATTGGCAAAATTTATTTCTGTGCATGTTCTTTACTCTGTAGTTTAAAGTGTCTGAATTCTTGAGTATAACCTATTTTCTTCTCTTTTTTTTTTTTTTTTTTCCTTTCCTTTTCTAATTAGGTTGACAATTAATGCTGAATGTTATCTTCAGCTTCATAATTTTCCTATGGATGAACACTCCTGTCCTCTGGAGTTTTCAAGCTGTACGTGGTAAAACACTTTTTTGTCCTCTTTACATTCAGGCTTTAAATTTACCTAAATTTTGGCATCAGGAGAGCAAATGTTTATTTTTTAAAGCCTTGCAGTGAAAGAAAGAGCTGACCATTCATGTTTTGACTAGATTTATTGCATTATTTAACACACTAATGAAGAAGTGGAATCGCATACATTTTTTCCTACTTTAAAATAGTCTTATTGCTTAGGAGTCTAATACAGTGCCTACTCCAGTTAATGGAAATGCATTGTCCTGGATAAACTTTGTTTTCTTATGCCTGCAAGACTTGACAGCTTTGAATTAGTTCCATATGGTATACTTAAAAGGAAAAATACTATATGTCTTCTTTAGCCTGCTTCTGTAAATGCTGAATCAGTATAAGAAGTCCTTTTCCTTTCAGTGGGACTTACTTTGTATGAGCAAAGCCACAACCTTCAAGCTCTGGTTTTTTTTTTGATGCACACTATGTTTAGAAAGAAGTAAAAAAATCCTAGGGAGCTGTGCTATTGTAATCATGGAATCATTAAGGTTGGAGAAGAACTCCAGGATCATCAAGTCCAACCTGTGACTGAACACCAGTTTCTCAACTAAACCACAGCATGAAGTGCCACGTCCAGTTCTTGAGCATCTCTAGGCATGATGACTCCACCATCTCCCTGGGCAGCCCATTCCAATGCTTCACAACCTTTCAGTGATGAAATTCTTCCTGGTACTGAGCCTGAACCTCCCCTGATGCAGACATGAGGCCATGTCCTCTCATCCTGTTGCTGGCTGCATGGGGGAAGAGGCCAACTCCCATCTTTTTACAGCCTCATTTCAGGAGATCTTCGCTAAACCATCAAATTATGTACTAATAAGTGTCTGTACTTTTAAGCTCTTTCTGATCATTTAATGATAATGTAATGACACTTTATTTTAATAATGATGATTCTGAGCCAGTTTTTTTTACTGGAGTTCAAGAATATCATGTAGATACCTTCTAAGCATTTGTATTTATGTGGTTTTTGATTTATCTTATATTTACCTAGTCTTAAAATCGAGGCCATATATTTTATTTTTTTTAATTATGGTTAAATTTTAAGTGTCAGGAAGACTATAGATGGTCTAAGATCCACTTTATTTACACATCTGGTTTAGGTATAAGGAACTTCAGAGATCAGAAAACATGCTTTGGTACATTCTGTGGCTGAATGTTTTATTTGTTTTGTTTTATTCTAGATGGATATCCCAGAAATGAAATTGAATACAAATGGAAGAAAACCTCTGTTGAAGTGGCAGATCCAAAATACTGGAGATTGTATCAGTTTGCATTTGTAGGTCTACGAAACACAACTGAAATTTCTCATACCTTGTCTGGTAAGACAAAGTGTTGAGTTTTATTTTATGCAATATCTATTTAGATCAAGACTAACAAATGAAGATACAATTGAGAGCCATATTAGATGTCAAATAAATATTTATTTTTTTTAATTTTTAGGTGATTATATTATTATGACAATATTCTTTGATCTCAGCAGACGTATGGGATATTTTACTATTCAGACATACATTCCTTGTATACTCACAGTTGTTCTTTCATGGGTGTCATTTTGGATCAATAAGGATGCGGTTCCTGCAAGGACTTCCCTGGGTAAGAATGTCTTTTCTTATCCTTGAAGGATCTGGTACACCCAAAGAATACAGATGTACAGCAGGGAGGAAGTTAACCACAATTTATTCCCCTTCAGATTATGATCATTCTCTCTCTTGAGCTGCATCATTGGGAGTAGGAGAGTCCTGCTGTAGCTGCATTGCAGAGTTTAAGGAAGCAATACTGAGCATGGGGATCCTGAACCAAGTCTTGTGGGTCTTCTGTTCACATAAATACATTTTTTCTTCTTTATGTTTTTTTAATCATCTCCAGGGACTGTCATGTGGCAATTATTAGTCTGACACTTAGCATCATGGAACAAATGAAGTCATTAGTAGCAAAAATGGTGAAAATCTGGTTTAGTTTTTTTTTTGTTGGGTTTTTGTGTTGTTGGCATTGGCTTTTTGGTTGGTTTTTGTTTGGTTGTGTTTGGGGTTTTTTTGTTTGTTTTTAACAGAATGATTCAATTATTCTTTTTGACCCAGGATAGGACAGAAAATTTGCAACCAAAGTTGCACTTCAAGCAGTTTAGCCCATAATTCACAAAACAACTTGCTTTCACTATAGACAGTACTGAAGTGTGTTGCAAGTTCTAATACAAAGATAATTCTGTGTTAGTGTCATCTTGGCTGACCTGTTTAGCATGGTGTCAGTCTGCTGAGTTTGATGTTTAGGATTAATGTGCTGCCTTGGAGAAAAGTTGTAGTTCCCACATAAACCCTGATAAATAGGTTCACAGAGTGCACAGGACACAGCTTTGAGCCTAGCAGGGACAGATGTTCATAGTAGAACTAGTGACAGCAGCCTGATCTGTTTTGGGGGAAAGCTCAAGAGCTGAGAGTTGTATCTTAGGAAATTAGACATGTGAGTTAATTTTCCTCATCAGTTATGGATGATAACTGTGAACACACTACTCCCACCCTACAAGATAATTTACTACCAGAAGCATGAGTCTACACTTTGATTCCCTGCCTTTCCCACTGAAACTGGACCACCAGCAAGCCTGCCACATTAATGAGACAACAGAGATAGTAAGTAAAAATGAGCATGGCTTAGTAGCCTGATGAAAAGGTAAGGGAAGAAAATCTAAGTCATGGTAACTTTATATTATTTGAAAGCGTTGAAAAATTTAGTGAAGAGAGTCTAAGTCTTGAATAAATAAGTGAAAATTACTTTTGATAGTTTTAGAGCTTGATGCATGAATCTCACCAGATTTCTTTGACTAACTAATCATTGAGCATCACTGTGGATTCTGACTAGTTACAATACAATAGTTATAACAGGAAAAAAGTGTTCTGTTGGTATCCTTCTAGCTCTTTGTCCAGTTTTTTCTTTTTACAAAGTACTTTTTATATGCCATGAAACCTAGAACTCTTATGTCATGTTTAAGCTAAAGGTTCCTAGCTCTCACTTCAGCAGTACTGGCCTTCATCTACTCCAGATGAAATACAAATATATGTAATATCTTATTTACAGCTCCCTGCAGGTAACTTTGAACTCCTTTCTTGTAAACACACAAAAGCCATCACTTGACAGATTGTAGGATGACTTTTCTTGCATGCAGATGTTCTGGAGAAGGAGAAAGAGAGTACCTGTCAAATGGACACAATTTTATGGAAAGAGAAATTAATACAAGAAAGCCAAAACTAAGTGAGGTTTGTTATGGCAGATAACTGTTTTGCTGTTGAAGGTTTGCTCCCTGTGACAGCCCCATATGCCTTTCACATAGCAGGAATTTTTCCAAGGCTGGAAAAATTTGTGTCTCTTTTTGTCCTCTCTGAATGGAAGTCGATACAGGGAATGGTGTGTGCCACTTCCCACCCGGAGGGTGTGTGGGGTCTGGTACACTGAAAAGGCTGGACCTTTTTCTCTCATATGTACTGGAAGATCCTGGAAGATTGTGGTTTCCCAGAGCAAAAGTTTTGAGGTGATTTCAGATATTTAAATATTTATCTATACAGAGAAATGCCAAATCTATCTTTAAAAGTATCTGGTAGGAGTGAAGAATTTTTGAAGAACTCTGTGGTTATATGGTTGCCCTTTTAGGCATGTAATTTCATTGGGAAATCTCTGGGAAAAACAATAGTGCCTTCCTGCTGCAGAAACAGTCCATATCAACCAGTGATTCCATGTTTTGATTTATGAGCCATAGACAGCTTTAGCCTGGTGCAGTTCTTTTTTTGTTTGGTTGTTTGTTTTTGGGATTTTTTTTTTTTGCTTTTGTCTGTTTTGTTTTTAATAATCTTATGCATATAGATGACAAATTATTTGTGTGTTCAAGTACTGCATCCAAAAAGAAAGGTCACACCTTAATTTTGGACTACTATGTAAAAGGTTTTGCATCTCCCTGAAACATCAAATATAAGAAGAAAATGTTAACACTTCATAAATGCTAAACTAATGAAGGGTGATATAGTTGAGATTTTGAACACATAGCTATTAAGGCCAGTTTGTTCTTTTAATTAGCTTGTATGTAATTGAATCAAGGGAAACATTTTCTATTACTTAAGACTGTTGAAAGCACGTCTGGTAACTTAGAGAATGAGACCAGAAAGCTGTGAATGACACCAAATTTTATTTTCTATGTCTTTTTCAGAAGCAGAAAACTGGAAATATAATTCAAGTTTGCTGTGTTTACCAAAAGTTTGAAATCATTGATAAATAATGCACCTTTTAGTTCTGAATGCATACTTTTTAACATTTTAATCTCTTGATCTAAGGGACTTGTGCTTATAAAATTTTTGTGCTTATTTGTACCTGTTTCTCTACTGTATTTATGTGCACATTATATGTCAGATTTATAAAATTTCACAAAATTAGTGTCATTGTTTATTTGGTGTGTGTTGCAAATAGAAGGGATTTAAAGGGCGGGTGAAATGTGCTGCTTTCTCTTTGATCCCATGGAGGCTGCTGCATCCATAAGGGTGGATTCTTGCTCTAGCAGCAGTGCAGTGGATGTAATCAGTGGTGAACCCACTGACCCCTCCTGTGGGTCAGTTCTTATCAGTGAATTAAGGGCTAATATGATGATTTTTTTCTGTGACAATATGATTGATTACCTATACATTTCCCTCTTTGTCTTTTTTTCTTTCTTTCTTTCTCAAACAGGGATCACAACGGTGCTGACCATGACAACGCTGAGTACAATTGCTAGGAAGTCACTCCCAAAGGTTTCCTATGTGACAGCAATGGACCTTTTTGTTTCTGTTTGCTTTATTTTTGTGTTTGCTGCCTTGATGGAATATGGCACCTTACATTACTTTACCAGCAACAGAAAAGGGGACAAAGGAAAAGAAAAGAAGGCAAAATCTAAGCCATCAGTAAGTTTAGTCAAACAAGGAAAAAAAAGAAATGCAGAGTGGTTTTATTGTAGCATTAATTTTGAAAGACTGCTTCTTAGGTAGAAAAGTTAATGTTTAAAGATAATTAACACTGATATTTATTTTTTTCATTTTTTTGCCGTTGGGGGCTTATACTAATTGTGTAAATGCAACTAGTGAGCAAAGGGTTTAGATGATTTCATATATGTGAATGAGGACACATGAGCCTAAGGTGCAGAGTGGTTTGATATTATATTCCATGCCCTTGCTGCTTCTAGAACTGCCCATGAAGTGTGTGCCCACAGAGATGGTTTTGTAGGGGCATGGTGCTTCTGAAAACAGCACCTGGCAGAGAGCCACAGCTAGAAATGTAGCAGTAAAGATGATGTGAATGGAATGAAGGTGTGAGGATTTCTTTGGGTCTGCATCACCTAATTTAAGTCTTGCAAAACTTCGCAAAGGAAAAACAATGCTTATTATTTGCCAGTATTCTGAATCCCACTACAGAAATTCTATCTTAACTCTTTTCTAAATTGGCTTCTACGTTCCCTTCTGGTTAAATAAACCTTCTGCTTTTACAAGTTGATGTCTTTATGGTAAACCTCCATACATCTCAGGTTCAAGATTATTCAGTTTTAAGAGGTTTTCTTTTTGTGTAGTGAGAATACTGTAATTTCTGAAGAAATTATTGTTGGAAGTCACTGCAAATATTTAAAGTTAAATTTAAAGTAAGAAAACATGAGAGAGAATAAGAGAAAGGAAAATGTTATAAAGTCCCTTTCCAAATCATCTCATCAAAGGAAGCAGGAGCATACCTGAACCATAATACCAGTTGCCTTTTCTAGATGAAGGCTGAATACCAGCTCTGTAAGAGGTGAAGCAGAAATTGATACGAAATTACAGAATTGCAGATATGGAGTGTGGAAATCGTGTTCTGAACCATATCCATTCTGCAACTCGTCAGCAAGAACTGGTGCCCCCATTCTAAGCAGCACTGCTCTGGGCCTCCCTCTTATGGGGGCACTCTGAGGCTGCTGGGGCTTGATGCCAGAGAAATGAGATCCCTTAGGATTCACTTGGTGAGCTGGTCCAAGGGGATCAGCTGTGTATTTAGGACAAGGCTAGTGGTGAAGTGTTAATTCTTCCCTGTGCTGCCTTGGTCAGACATCACTCTGATCCTCAGGGAATCCTCAGGGATCCCTGAGGATCAGGGAATCACAGCCAGGAAAACTGGAAAATGGAAACCTCAAACCTGTCTCCTGTTGGAGTGGTAGAAACAAATGTGGGCACAACAGAAGGGGCAGGATGCAGGCTTTGGCAAGAGCCACAGCTGAGTTATGAGGGTAGAAGGTAACAGAGGATGTGGGGCTGTCGCACGCCAGCACAGCAGATTCAATTTCAGGTTGCTGCTGCAACGAGGTCTCAGCAACGCTTGATGAACAGGGAGCTGAGTAGGTCTACTCTTGTCACAGCATAGAGAATGCAAAGATATCAGCAAGTACTTCTTTATTCAAACCAGGCAGATATTAAAGACCAGCTGCTGACAAATCAAAAGACACTGAAGTAGTTTGCAAGTATGCTCTATTGAATGAAATAATGACACTTTGCAGAATCTGTTCACACGTCACCCATGTGTGCAATAATCTGCCAAGTGCTTTGAGATTTTCAGTGCATGTGAAAATTTTAAATGTAGAATAATGATGAGATAGAAACTATGCAACTTACTGAATAAATAGCTGGAATTTGCACAAAGATTAAAATTAGCAATATAATACTAAAAATGCTGTTCAGTTGTGTTTTTCTGTGTTCTGAAATGATGCTTTTTATTTTTAAGAAGTTGAACAAAGAAATCTTTTTGCACAAAATTCTTTATATATGTTATGGCTATAAGACCATACAAAAATAAGAGATTATGCTAAAAAAAAAGGGAGAATTAATATATACTTTAATATAATATCATATTATAATTTTTATATTTTTTATATTATATATATTATATACATATATATATAATTTAATATACTTAGATGCAAGGATTCTAATTTGAGTTTTTCTGGTAATGTTTTATAAAAAGCCGTGACTTTTCTTGCTCCAAATAAATAAGGAAGGCATCTAATTAGTTAATGGGGAGTTATACCATTACAAATCCTTTCATTTATTTTTTTTCCTTTTCTTTTTCCCCTATTATTTTTGTCTAAGTCTTCTATTAATTCTTTTAGTCTTGCAGTTATGGATATGAAACTCAAAAAACCAGTTTAATTTTAAAAGTCAGTTTAATTCCTTCTGAAAACTCATTTACAAGTGATTTTTTCCTTGGGAATCTTGGCTTGCATAGATCTGCTATTTCTACTGCAAAATGCAATAAATGGATACTATTCCAGGAACTGATGCCAATAAACCACAATAAATGGTCTTGTGAAAAAAATTGTGAGATTGTACAAATGATTACAGCAGTTTTATCTTAGAAAATATGTGCTGGCATCATTCAAGAAAGGTAGTATGAATTGGCTTATGCAAATCTGCTTTAGTAAGGATAATGAGTTTGGGCAAGAAAGATTAAACTTAATTAGTTGTGGATCTTGTTCTGATCATCAATTCACCTGAAATGAATGTATCACCTGTGCCATGATCTCCACAGACAATGGCTTTCTTTTGTACTTGTATTAGTGTTATTGCAGAATAATTGGGGTTTGAGCCTATCAGAGTGTATTATAAATGATACCAGAATACATGAAGTTTTATCTACAGTTTCAGTAGGCATATCCATAAAAAAACCAGCATGTACTTCTATATCTACATGTTGTGGGTGTTTCATTGTTTTGGTTTGGGTTTGTTTTTTGTTTTTTGTTTTTTTTTCAGTTTCTGCCAATTTATATATAGACATTTTCTTGTGAGGTGTTGGTCTTTTTTCCTCTTTTCCCTCACATTGCCTCTTATACACATTTATATATTTCCTGTAGGTAGTTAAGCCTACAGGATGACTGTGTCTGCCTCTCTCAAGCCACCTCTTCAGACTCGTAATTCAGTAGCCACCTCCAGTCTGTGCTGGTGATGTGAACAGTGGAAAGCAGTACTGTAATTTTTTCTTCTCCCATGGTGTTTCTGTGTTGAGGATTCCTGTTTTACCCCACTAGTAGAAACAACTCATGCCATAAATCTTACATGGGCAGCAAAACCGAAAGTGAGAAAATGTTTGTAAAACCAGAGTAGGTGTGAATCAGAAATAGGAATCTTTCCCTGTTTATCTTCAGCAGAATAAAGATTTTTTTTTTCTGAAGTTCAAAAAATTTGAACTTATTTTTCATGTTTTATAAAAATAAGCCCTCTTTGCAATGCCTCAAATTAGGATAGAAGCATGCAACTCCTGTTTCTTAGTATTGTCAGTATTTTATCATAGCTGAAAATAATAATGAGGTCTGTTAGGATGATAATTAGCTCCCTAGGTCAACATGTATAATAAATTTTGAAACAGCAGTGTGTGTGAAACTTTCTCTGGTAAAGACACTGCTTAAATAAAGCTATTTGAAAACATGGTGGATACTGAACTGCATTAACACCATCCCTTGGGATATTGTGTAAACTGCCCCTGAAGCAAAAGAATGTTACCTTAACAATGTATAGAGGTCTGTGTACTGGCCAAAGTAATTCCCAGGAAGAGGGACAAAAGTAGTTTAAAGCATAACAAGAAGCTAAGTGATGGCTTCCCACTTTCCATATTTTTTTCATGTGTTTTCATTTTCTATCGTGTATAATTGGTTAAGAGAACTTAAATATCCAGTTAGATTTTCTCACTGCTTCCTTTCCTGCTGGTTTATGCCCTTATATGACAAAATATGAAGAAGAGAGAGAACACAATATAAGAATATAGTAAATGTAACCCTTCTCTTTGGTCTGAAGATTTTAGAAGAGATGCCAAATGTGGGTTGAGGTGGGGTAAGTTGAAAGAGAATTGTAGAATAGTTTAAAACAGCCATGAGATTAAGAAAGAGAAGATAAAGGAAGATGAAAAAAAGAGAGTATATTTTGAAACAATTAGAAAAACAAGGCTGATGTGTATAAAACTGTGGAGAAAAAAAGAAATAAAAGGGGGAAATGTGGGTTGTGTTAGTGTAAGTAAAAGGAAGATGGACAGAGAAAAGTTACAAGGGAATAGCAAACACTATATGTACTAGGCAATAAGCCACCCAGATTTTTTCAATGAGAATTATATTACACTCTGTTTTTATCAGATACAAGAAGGTTTTTATACCCACAGAAAGTGAAAGTAAGAATTAAGAGCTGAATTAATCAGTGACTTGAGTGACATTCTCCTAGGGAGTCATGTCTTGGATTTTAAAGGGGGGATGTATTGTTTAGGGGTTTAACATCTGAGGGTTAGATGGTGTAGCCTGGCCTTACATGTCTCAGTCTGTTAAACTTCACCAGTGATACTGCGCTAAACCCATTTGGTTTTTTATTTTTGTGAAAATGTAGCTTCCAGAAACACATCCAGACTCCTTCTAAAGACTCCAAAAGATGGGAGGACCATCATTCCTTTGTTAGTGATGATTATAGCCTGCTTATGGACTTGGTTGTGACCCAGTTGTCAAGAAGTGACTGACTTCAAAATGTTTGTCTGTGTTGTGTAGATGGGATCAGCTAACCCTGTCTGTGTAACTAATTATCTACTATTCCCAAATCCCAGCACAACCCAATTTTCACTGTGGCAGGTGAAAGTCGTTCATGATCTTTTGCCTGCATGTGCTAATTACATACAGCAGTTCATAATTTTCTAAGCTCCCCAAACTGTTTTCTTTAATATAAGAATTTCTGTATTTTGTACTGAAGGTAATTATATTGCTAGGAAAGCCTATGGAATTATTTAATGTGAGAATAAAACCACACAAAACTATATTTCCCTTTTTTTTTTTTCCCTTAAGAAACCATCTGCAATTGCTGTTCGACCTGGATCAACACTAATTCCAATTAATAGCATTAATCATCTTCCTGAACGTGATGATGATTATGGATATGAGTGCCTAGAAGGAAAAGACTGTGCTAGTTTCTTTTGTTGTTTTGAAGACTGCCGCACAGGATCTTGGCGACAAGGAAGAATACACATCCGTATAGCAAAAATTGACTCCTATTCTCGAATCTTCTTTCCAACTGCCTTTGCATTGTTCAATCTTGTTTACTGGATTGGCTATCTTTATCTGTAAATTTCAGAGGTTTGACAAACTCAGAAAAGAAAAATACTAATTGAATAGTTATTAATACATTTAACTGAGCAAAGATTAGAGCTGGTCCAAAATGACTCAATTTGTTTGTGTGCTTTAAAAATTTGAAACAAAGAGAGGAAATATGATGATGTAGTCTCCCTCTTGTGATCAACTGTAGAACTGATAGTGGTATTTTGAAGAGGTATTGTACTGGTATTTTAAAATAAATATCCCTAAGATTTATCTTTCCTGAACACACATTTTTTTTCCAGCTCTAAGAAAATGCAGAATCACAGGCTATGCTATTTAACTGGACCATCCTACCTAAGCTTTCAATTTTAATCCTAAATGATAATGCAGAAGGATTTTGTAGCATCTCTTACACCTTTACAAAGAAAGCCTTAATTAAATGGGATTAGTTACTCTCATCCATTTCATCCATAAGGTGATGATTTTATTAATCCCTAAATTTAAAAAGTTGAAATGTAACATTTCTCTTTTCAATCAGCCATTTGTTCTCTCCAGTAAGTTAAAAAGTGTGATTAGATGATAATTAATCAATTCAGATTTATACAGAATGCAGATACTAGAGCAGCAAGGAATGGATATAGCAAAATACCCAAGGATAATTCTGAGCTTGTCTTATCCTGACCATGGATACAGACTTTTGGCTTTCAATCTTAGATTACATTTATATCTGTTCTCCATTTCCTGTTACTTCACTGTTGTGAGTTCCCCGAAGTTGTCCAAGAGATCTACAACTTTCAGAAATTCTTATCCAGCTGCCATTGCTTGCTCATTTCATGGAAAACAGACTAGTGTTGGCCAAGGTTCTGACCATTAAGCATAACGATCTCCACATACTCAGTGTTGGAGAAAAAGTCATAACCCTACATTTGGAAGAATTTGTATCAACAGAAGTTGGAAGGCCTGTAACAGTGCTATAGTCTCTGTACTCAAAATCACTGTGTGAAATCCCCAGTCCTAAAAGCGCAGTGTGTGATCCGGTCCACTTTGCATACAGCCTGGTTTTGTAGATTTGGTTTGCTACTGCACAATGCTGCTCAGTCAGCCAAAGCCAAGTGGTATTAATGTATTGAATGTGTGGTACGGATTGCTGGGTAATTACCTTCTTGAAATTTGTTTGTTTCTAATGAAAAAGATGTGTTATGGAGGGGGAATTAAAAGAATCCTTATGCATTGTAGAACCTTCTCCAAGATGGGCTACATCGCCCCAAAACCGTAGGACCAGTTCTCCATCCTTTCTGTGGTGAGAGCTTTGGCAGAAATCCTTCAGTAGTAGTCTTTCTGGACTGTCTTTTTGGTGTTGACTATTGCTGGCTGACAGCATTTGATATTTCATTTCTATTTCTAAATCCATCGTCTTCATTATGGAAAAGTGCAGTCTTTCCTCCTTTCTCTAAAAGAAACTGGTCTCAAGTGAGCTTGCAAAAATTGCTGTAAAATTAAGATATGCATTAAGTAAAAGTCAGCATTACACAGAAGACCTTACAGATCTTTAAAGAGGATTAATGGGATTAGCATTTGGCTGTAGGTAAGGATGTTCAGTACTAAAGATAAAGACATGATTAATAGCTAAGAATAGAAAATGTTACATGAAGGGCTCCCCACTCCCCCCAATATTTCTGTAGAATATGCTCCCTCCTCTGAATTTCTCATAAAGGATTACTGTATTTATAGTCTAGTTGGTAACAGGCATAGTAATATATGATATACAATACACATTTCAGAGGAAATGTTACTCCACTGTTCAGCCCCAAAGTTTAATAGAGAATGTGAGATAATGTGCAGTTGTACTGCAAGGAAGTGTGACAGAAGATCCAATTTTAATGTAAACTTTATTTCAGTGTTTAGCTGATTAAATATAGGAGTGGTTGAGAGAAAGCCCAGATGACGAGGATGGCTGGCATTATTTGTGGTGTGACCTTTCTGAGTACCAAGCTCTTCTGACTGTTGGACTGAGCATAGAAGTGCAGTATCATTAACAACAGTGATCTGCTATAATTTATTGGTTTTTTGGAGTCTCATTTTCACAAAATCTTCAGTCCAATAGAAATATGTCAGTTTTAATTCCATAATGTAGGTTGATGCTTTTTGACAGCACGTTGAACACATTCCTCTGTAGGAGGGGTGAAGGTAGCTTCAGCAGTATGTTGGATATGTACTTGAGGAGCAGAAAAAATACGATATGTGCTTGAAAAGCTTGCTCTATGATGCAAGGCCCAGATTTAGTGAGTTCCTGAGTTACATTAATTCACTTTTAAACAAAGGAAACTTGACACTTCACAGGAGGAAATACCAATTTCACAGCCTGCTCTTCTCTGGCTCATCTGGTTAGCTTTTTCTGTTCATGTGGTTGTCAGTTGCCAATCAGCCTCCAGTGACTGAATTGGAGAACAGAAAACATTCAGAACTGGCAAGGGATGGATAAGAAGTCTTTAATCTCTGGTATCTATGGAACAGTGTAATGGAGTATTAAAAATATTGGATATTATGGGTATTTGGCTTATGGATACACTTGCTTCTGTCTGTTGACAAACTTTTCTGTGTACTTTATTTGTTTCTGATGAAATAATTTTAGTTTCTCATAGTACTGTGAGCGCAAATAGGAATGAGAATGCAGTGAACTGTAACATGGCATGTAATAAATATGTTATTTTAGTCCCATGTATTTTCTTTCTAGTCTGCATATAAACACTTGATTTCAAGAAATCAAAGTGATACTTTAAAAAAATAGCAAGAAACAGACAGTATAATTAATTGGAGTTAGACGTTGCAATCATTTTTAAAACTTGCCTGGATAAAAAGTTTGTTTACTCTTAGTTGGGATGACATTTTTTGGGAGTCATATTTTTCTGACCATCACTGCACAAGCACACACTTAAACATGTTCCTAACTAGTACTGTTATTAGATCAGAATTCAGAAAAGAGAGTGCTTATGTACTGTCATAAAGAGTGATGCTATCATGAATTGATGACATTAACACATGCTTAATTTGCACTAATTTCAATAATGAGTGTTCAGTAGCTCAAATAATTGAACATTAAGGATGTGAGCCAGAGCCTTTTCAATAAGAGATTTTCTTATTGAAAGAGAGGGACATAAGAGGAGAAATTGCTATAAAGACAGAGAGTGGAAAAATTCTAGGAAAATTGTTTTATACTGCACCTATCTTTGGCATCTCTTGAAATGTATTTTTCAAAAAAGAGACTTTTCCTTGATATTTGTGTATTAATGTTTACCACTTGTCTGTTTTAGTAGTGAGTAGAGATCAGTGTGTTATTTTTTGGTAAGGTTCTGTCTATGATTGTACCTCACTGATCTTCAGTGCATGTCTTTTGTGTCCGAATGAATCTGTTTTATGTAGTGGCAGTGCAACCAAAGCATGAGCTCTGGGTAACGTATTTTGTATTCACACATTGATGTGCTTCAAAGACTTTAACCTTATCCATTTTTCTGTCATTCAGAGATATAGGATTGTGTAAGACTTTGAAGGAGAATCACCTCCAACAGTATTTTTATAATTTCCAGTTCTTTATTTGGTATGGTAGTAAAACATTTGTTTAAAATTAATATATGAACTGTGCTTTGTAATTTGTGAATACCTTGCAATTGAAAGTGAACAGGAGGAGTCTGGATTTAAATATCTATCTGCCTGAAGTAAGATATGTTTCATTTAATTGTATCGGTTGTAACTTCTGTCTACTGTTTCCAAATAGATAAGAACTAGTGCAAATACATTTTTCTGTAAGTATAATTATTTTTTAGAATTCATCGTAATTTCTCTCACACCTTCAATGTGATCTTTCCTGTTTACGAAATATTATTGTATTTTTTAGTCATTATAATAGATACAGAAGGTAGAAACTAATGTAGAATTCCACAGCTGAACAATACAAAGCCAGGAATCAGAAAGAATTACTGTGCTTCTGCTCCTGAAAAAACTCAGCGGATGTCTACATGCCTCACGAATGTGCTGGAGGGGGAGACTGACTCGCAGGGAGAGATAGAATAGTCTCCAGACTGTAGAAAAGGCTTTTGCATTGGTTCATGCCTTGGATTTGCTACACAAGTGGTTCAAATGGAAGAAAGGAATAGATCTGTCCTCTCTTTTTCAGTGATCTCTTGTTTCTGCTTCATTTCTGTCAGCAGCAGCATTTCTAATGCTCTGTTGCCAGATGAAACAGAACTTGAAAAATTATCTTTATTTTACTCTTAGTTAGTATTTCACACAGATGGGTGGGATCATCTGACTGAGCACACAAGATTATGACCAAGTTTTTCTCCAAGACAGGTGGTGGGAGTTTGTAGCTGGAGGCTGAAGGATGGCTTCTTGTGATGGGCATTTTTCATTCAGTTAAGAATCTGCACTGAAAACTGGTGGGAGGAAAGGAAACAATGGTATGAGGGAAAGATTGATAATGGCAGTGATCCCAGAATCAAGTTTCATGGATCTGAGTGACTTATATTTAGTTCATAGGTTTCTCACTGGTATTTGTGATAATGCCTTGATTTCCCTGTAACATAATTAGATATTTTTAATGATTTAAACAAAAAGGAAATTGTCTATTTCCTATACATTAACTACAGACTGAATGTGCAATAGAAAGTTATCTTGAGTAAACATTCTGGTGAAATGTCATACAGAAAACAGAGATCACATTGATTGAGAAAAAGATGATTTTTTAAATCTACATTTATTATTAGAGATAAAATAATTTTTAAAATTACTGAGTATTAATAAGTGCAGTAGGCACTGGAAAAGGCCTAGTACCCAGTCTAAACTGCTGTTAGTCCCCTCAAGGGCTAAAATATTTGGGAAGAGAAACCTGACTCAGACTGGACTCAGTTATCATCCCCTCTTTCCATCAGAAAGTGAGAAAGATTAATTGTGATTTTGCCAGACATGAACTAGGGTAGCTGGGGTGCTCCAGGGAGGTTAGTTCCTGGTTAAAAGAAAGGGCCATTTCTGCCTGAGACTGTAGTTTGAAACATTCTTCCCTCAGAAGATGGATCTGTGCTGTGACTTCCACGATGATGGAAAAGCATCCCTGCATTAGTGTTCATCTTTGCACAAGAGCAGTTTCACTGAATTGACTGTCCTGCCATGAGGTACTGAGCTATTCCCTGTGTGGTGTGGAAGAGTTTTGGTGGCACTCCTGGGCAAGATGTTTAAATCCTGGCACAGGGATCAGTCACAGTTGTGTTTTGGATGTTGTGGTGCTAGTGAAAAGGCAGTAAATAAACTTTTGATTTTACTTACTAGTAAAGCTCACTGAGAAAGCCAGAGGGGTAATGAAAGCTTTGGTGGAAATCTAATATGGGCCTTGGAGACAGGAGATTGGCTAAAACTGAAGCGGACCATATAATAAAGCCCTTTTTACCACAGATGAGTCTTGTTCACTAGTAATATATTGATTCTGAAAAAAAACTTTGAAAGCCTCATGGTATTTTAAGGGAAAAAAAACCCCTGTAAAATTCTTATTCCCCTTCCCAGTGACAAATCTTGCTTTGTCTGCAGATTTTGCTTATGGTACATCAGCCTCACTTAAGCTGTGTGAGGAGAGCCATGGGGGATGTAAGACAAAAGACTTGTAAACTGTTCTACCCTGTTCTTAGTTTCTTTTCTTAGTCAAGAAAAGAGGTTCAAAAAGGTAGGCGTATGGCATGTGTAAATGAGGACAACTTTTATACTGACAATGGCCTGAGTCCCACTGACAGGATCAAGAGGGATGGGACTCTGCTCACAGTAATAAGGCTTTTCTTTTTTAATTCTTTGTAGTAGCTACTTTTCCATACATCACTGCAGGCCTACCTGAGATTAAAAATATTTTTCAGGTTGGAAGTAATTATTTTGTGCATTTCTGGCTTCATGCAATGTCTTTATCATCAGGGTTTAAGCCTTAAATTAAATTAAAATTAAATTAAAATTAAATTAAAAAGGAAAGGTTTCATCTTGAAGTTTCCTTGTCCAGGCATTGCAGGTGGACATGTCTTCTGCCAAAAAATGGAAAAGTGATTTTCAGTTGATCCTGCTGAGGAGACAGACTGGCTCCCTAGGGTGGCATTAGGATTCCTATGTCGTTCAGACCTGAGAATGCTGAAGGCTGTTAAAAGCAATGACAAGTACTGCCTCCACAGAGGATGTATTACTTTTGCCAATTTGATATTTAAAAACAAAATCCAAAAATGTTACCCTGTGTGGAAAATGAGGATGAGTCATCAATTTACTACAGATATATATATATATATCCCCTTGAAGTGTTTTTCTTCCTTAGGAGGATGGTATAAAGGAGTTTTTTGGCTTGTGAAATACTCAGATAAGAGGTGATGGTCACTTTAAACAGTAAAGTCATGTTAGTTCATCTGCCCAATGATGGCCTAAGAGCAGTAGAAATGAAAGCTCTTGCCTATAGTTCAGATTTTCCAAGATAAATGTGGAAATTTGCATATTCATAGACCCAGTATTAATATACCATCTGTGTTCATACTTCAGTCACTGATGAAAATCTTAATGGTTTGTGCACCTTCACAGTATCTTTTGTATTTACTGCTGTTGTTCACTACAAACACTTGGACTCTTTGTCTGAACATGAAGAGTTGTGTTATGATACTTCTAATTACTGTTTAAATTACTATAGGATATACTTCAGAATCTGGTAATCTCATAGTGATTCCTTTATTTTAAAAATAAAATATTTTTTGTTTGATTTACTTAAGCAAGCAATACCGCTATAATTTATATTTTCCTACATTAAAGTTTTGTAGACAATTGCAATTTATGGTCTAAACCGTAAATTTACAGAAATATCTTTATAAAATAACACTTGCTGATTTATGTGTCTCAGGATTTATTATATTGAGGGTTCAGTATTCAAATGCACCCTTAATCCAAATGTCTGTCTTGGCATCTGTAGTTCACATAATGTTTCAGTTACTCAGACTTGGCGCCTTACTAGTACATCCTTGTTTTTTATTAATTGTTAAAAAAAATGATGATATTTTTACCTACTATGCATTTAATTTGATTGAATTTTGGCACCAATGGACAATGTTGCAATATTATGCATCAGTGATCCTTTTAAAGTTATTTATTAATGCCCTTGTGGATAACTTACTGTAAGAAATATGGAACATAAGATAAATGTTGTAACTCTCTGTGCTGCTTCTAAAGTTTATATATAAAGTTCATGATACTGAAGCAAATTTATTCTTCCATTTCAGTTTTCCTTCCAAAAACATCCTCACTTGTGTTACTATTATTAATATTGATATTATTCTGATATTTACAATTCTACTTAGTTATTTGGTACTTTTCCAAAAGTCTTGGAATGTATTCATCCATTATTATATTCAGTCACCTGGAAACATCAAGGTATCCTCACAGTCTTTTAATGTGATTAAGCCATGACTTCAGCATCTCGTAAAATGCCATAATCTTTTGTGTGCAATGCCAAAACTAAAGCATTTTCAGGTATTAAATTGAGTTTTACTTGCTTGAAAAAGTCTGTCTGTAGGGTTATAACGAAACACTGATATCCTCATTTTTATATTTGACAACCTTATTAATGAGCATGGCTGAACCAGAAGACTTCAGAGATGATAAACAGATGATGCTCTTGGCTAAATCCCATGTACAGCTACAACTTTATGGATGTTATAGAAATTATAATGGCAATGGCAACAACATATATATAAATCTATATGTAGACTGGTAAGCAAGATATGAGAACTTATACATCAGTTTCTGATTGTCATTTTAACAAGATTCCTTCTGCCAATAAAACTTATGTTCTAAATGTGACCAAAAAGGTCTTTAAAAAACCCACTTAGATTTGTACATTTAGAATGTAGGAGTGGTTCAAAAGCTTAAAGTAATTATGGCTGTGTCTGATGGGTCTTGTGGATTAATTTTCAGTTTTACTCCTTTTTACTGAAGAAAAAAGAGACAAGAGATAGGCAATGATATCACTAAAGAAAAATATGGAAATACCATCTATGTGAATAGTAGATTTTCATATATATCTGTAGGTGCATCTGTATTTGCAGTATAGATGAAAATGCTCACCATTTTCAGAACTGTTGGTATGATGGTAAAAGATTGACTCAGAGTTTTGCATTTTTTAGTATACTCTTAGTTTTGGATGCCTCATTTTCTGATGTGCAGTTTAAGACATGAAAGAAAAACAAAAATCAGCTTTTCATAAGTTTAGCCTTTTTTAAAAATTATCCCTTGAGCATTCAGTGTCAAGTATGTAAAAAAAGTAACTAGGCATCTCTGAGTGTTTTAAATAAGATTGCTATAGAATGGTGCAGAAAGTTCAATTACGGTTCAAGGCTAGAATTTTGTAGCCTTTGGGGGAATTTTCCTTTTTTCTTTCTTTTTTTTTTTTTTTTTTTTTTTTATTTTCTTGACATCTGGGGAGATGTGAAAGCAAAGAGAGGGATTTCATCCTATGGTTGGTTGGTTTTGTTTTGTTTTCAGCAGCATAGCTCATGCAGAATAGCATATCAGCTGCTAAAAGCTGATTTTGTTGAAGTGCAAATGAGACCTGGAGACTGGTAACAGGAATACTAGTAACAGGCTCAGGAAGGAGATGTGGCCCTCATTATGAGAAGGGACTTGATGTCACAAAGCTTTGGAAACAGAAATTCTGAAGTGAGATTATGAGAAAGAGTTGGATTATAAGGACCTCTAGAGAAAAAAATCTCAGAAACCTTTTGCCAGAAGACTAACAGTGGTTTGAAGGATAGGTTTTACAGTTCATAACTCTACTGTGAATATTAACATCTATTGAATTTTCATATAAATGTTGCACTAGTCCTCGTGCATTGAAAGGAAATGTGCTTGCACCCTGGTGCATGGTTCATACAGATGTTACTAAAATGTAATCTGTAATCTTCTAAATGTAAAACTCTGAAAGCCATAGTCTTAAAAAAATTAAATTTATACCCCACCATTGAATAACATGTGTTCTGTGCAAAATGAATAGATTAGATGTTTGTGCACTGATGTCTCTTAAATTGATAAGAATCAATTCAACACTGAATTTTGTAAAGCAGTTGTAATGCATTGTTTTTACTGTATCTGCTGTGAAGTTGATTAGTTACACTGTGAAAAAATAAATAGTGCCTGGCTACTTCCTTTCTTATGCTATTTATTTTCTGTGTGCTATACATTCTTTTCTCTGACAATGTCTTTCTCTGTCTTTTCTTGACAATGGCCATTCTGGTGGAATTAATTTTATACACTGCTCTGATATACATCAATCCTTTATTTTCTTTAATTTTTTTCCTTCCCCTCCTTCCTTTCCCCTCCTCTTTTCTTCCTTTGATAATAATGTAAAAACAATACCAGTTATGCCATAAAAGAAATAAAGCTCTGGACCTAAAATTCCACTTTTATGAGCCATTTTGTTTGGGACCAGTTTTATAGCTAATGAGTATGTCCTGCTTGTAACTTCCAAGAGGAGTGGTCCTGCTCTCCCACACAACCCTTTCACTTCCTCCAGCACTGGTGGCTAATACCATTCTCTTTCCCATTCCAGAATCACTCATGGCCATGATGTGTGGCTCCCTCTTCTTTGTTTTGTCATTTTAGGAAAAGTTGTAATACTCTATTAGATGTGCTTCAGGTCAAGGAGCAGGGTTCATGCTGAAGCAAATATCCAGGGGAAAATCACTCCTTATTTTCCTCAAATACATTTTGTTCTCTGACCTGACTGTCCTGCCAGAAGACTTGCCTGTAAGTGTTATCTTCCTCATGTAGTCAGTCCCAGAAAATACTTTTAACGCATTCTAAAGTGACTGTGGAAAGGTGATGAAAGAGGAATTCAGTCAATGTAAAAACTCTGGGAAGGGGGTCAAAGATTTTTCAAGTCTCTGGAAAATGCCACAGATTTCTGCAGCCTCTTACATATTCTTTTCAGATTAAATTTAGGAATCCCTACATTTCCTTTAGCATTTTATGTTCTTTTTTCCCTGGTAACTACCTCCAATATCATGTCTTGACAGTTGTTACTTAAATTATTAATATCTTTTTCTTTAAGATTGTTGATGTCCTGTCCATTGTACATACATACAGTGACAAGAACTGTGGTATTTCGTAACAACAAACCTCTGAGTGCAAAATGTTTTGAATGGCTTTTTAGGTCAAAAGAATCAAACCTCTAGCTTCTAACCACAGTACTGTTGATGAATGAAGGAATTAGGCAAAGCTGTTAGGTACAGACTTCAAAGCAAAATCTGTCATCTGTATTTCTAATGTAAACATTTTTCAGTATTATTTTGGTGAATTTCAGCTAGAGGTGCCTGTAAGGAGCTAAAATGACTTAATTTCTCATGGAAAAAACCGAAGTTTATTATTTCCTACCAAACTGAGACTAGTAGTTGGGTGACAGCTAGTGGCTTGGGTGACAAAAGCCTTGCTGACTGAAATTGCTACACATCAGTGTAGAGCCAGAAAAACAAAGTCAATTTTGAGAGTTTGCAGCTACTTCATCTTATTAATTTCTAAAATAACCTTTAAATTTGGAAGAATTACCAAACAAATGTCATAATAAATAAATATTTCTTAGCAATATCCAATTTTATTATTTGCTAATAATATCTGCAGTAGAAATTAGATGTCTTCTAAAGTGTATATTAGGAACTCAAAGTGTGTAAATGAAACCTGTGGATATTGAAAAGTCCTAGTCAAAAGAAATGACTGCTGCTTTTCAAAGTAGTAGGTAAAGGTGCCTCTGCATTCCCTCTCATGCCCTAAGGTCCTAAACAGTGTTTTTTTGTGAGGGAGTAACCCAGCCTGCATGCCCTGAGATTGCCAGCAGAGCTTCTCTTAAGGGTAAGGGTAACATCTGTTGTGCTCTCACTTCTCTTTTGGGAAGGGGACTGTGAGCATTGAAGTCATTCCACACAGGTCAGCGAGCAGGCAGAATATGGTAACAGTTTTCAGACCTGACCAGCTAATGTTAGGCACATACTGGCAACTGAACGTTTCTTGATCAGTGCCAGTCCCACATGGATTGTGTCAAGTCAGGCACTACTCTTCTGTTTTCTCATGTGTTCCATCCCCTGAGAAACACTTCAGGTTTCTTCATCCCTTCTCCTCGTTTGGAGCTTTGGCTACCATCTTCTCATAACTTTCCTCAGCAAATCTGGTTCTCAGTTCTTTTCCTTGCATTATAAATCACTGGTGTTTTCTAAACTCCCACTGTACTGTCCATCCTTTTACCATTTTCTTCACCTTTGTTTTCTCATTTTCTGTTATTGCTGTGTTAATTCACACATTCACAGCGAGAATTGTGGAGGGTGAGAGATGACCACTGTGAAAGCGATGCTGGCATAAGAAACGAGACATTTCTTCACACACCACCAGCAGTCAGACAATGCAGTATATAAGCTTCCTGCTTGAAGAACACCTCAGAGACTTTTGTCTGGCATAAGTCATCTGATAAATAGAAAATAAGCAGTAGATCTTTCTTCACATTCACCATCCTAAGGATGTCATAAGACAAAAAGGACCAAACATACTTAAGAATGATTTTTTTTAGGTTGATTATTACATGGTCCTACTGTTGAAGTCAGTGTCAGCAGCCGAGCCTTCAAAGGTGGTTGGGTTCCTGAGTGCTGGGGATTCCTTAGGACATGTTTGGGTGGATAACCTATCAGAAGTTCAGATACTTTTGTAAGCTTCCTGCCAACAGTACCTGAATAAAGGGAGCACCATTACATCAGCAGTGACCTTATTTCCCTGCTCCTAACTCTTATTTTCCGTAGAGATCCCTAGAAGAAGCCCTAGGGGCTGTGCTCGGAGCATAAATCAAAGGTTAGATATGAGCCTTAAAATCTGGAATTCAAAGTTGTCCTTTTCCTATACTTACACTAAATCTTCAAGACTCAAATATTTTCTGTTTTATTTGAGATAAATAAGTTGGTGTTTCTCAGTTTATATCTGTTTATAAGCTGTCAATAAAGCTAATAATAAAGCTGTTAAAATGAACACTGACTTAATGAGTGTAAAGTACTCAGTTTTTTTGTAAGGGATTTGTCAGAAAACTAGAATAAATTATGTTTTTGAACTTAAATTTGGAGAAAGATGCATCCCCTTAGCCAGAAGTATACTGATTAAGCAGATGGATGATATTTCTGTGCCTGGAATTTTCCTAAGGTAAATAAATCAGTAATTAATGAAGAAAAAGCCTCAGAATTTTTCAGTCAGGGTTCCCCTCAGGAAGTAATGAGCAGCACAACTATCTAACTAGTAAATTCTGAATCTGAAGACTCTTTGGAAAGAGGTGTGAAGCTAAGAACTCTGATATCTTTCTGTTATTAATGATAATATACAAGAGCAATTTTATCCTGCTTATCTGTTGCCTGTTTTGGGTTTGTTGCTGATAACAAAGCATGCTATCTTAATAATGGGCTTATTTGTAGTTTGTCCTATAGGCAGTATTGGAAGACTCTAAAACCTTCATGTTGCAGTAAATTAAGCTGTAGTCACAAGTAGAGTTCATCACTGCCTGAGATTTGAATGAGTGGGGAAAAAAAAAATCCTGTCAGCCAATAAATAAAGTTAATAGCAAAGTTTAGTTGCTGTAGTGAGATTGCTGATCTAATTTTATTTAAAAGTTGACAGGACCAGAGTCTCAGTGTAAGACAGCATTGCTCCTCTGCAATCAATAGAACTGATTTACAGCTGCAGCTGCGAGACCAAAATTATTTTATAAATAAGATCTGTGTGTTCTGATGTGACTGAGAAGTATAACCAGTGTTTTGCATCAAAGCATTTGGTTTAGAATTACAGCCTTCTCAGCACATAGTAAAGTCACAGTGAGATCACATGGTCATCATTAAGACTCATCGGTGAGCATCCAGCACTGTTCCCATCAGAACTACTTATTCCATGCAGTCAGTTGCACTGAGTACATACATTTGTGGCTTTACAACAGAGTCATCTCTGCTGAGAAATTATTTTGATTCTCTATATTTGGAATTTCTACAGTAACATGCAAAAGGGCTTTGAAATATAATTTACTAAAATTTTTTCACCATGTAGCATTTGTTAGGCTAGAGATTTTTTGCTGCCTTCTGATAACCCAGAGTGCTTTAAAATTCTAACATAATTATTTAACTAAATGGGAAAATCCTGTTAGAGACAACCTTCACATTTCCCAGCAGCAACAATGAAGATAAATGTGAGTGTGTTATCGCCACAGCATTCCAAAAAACACATTAAGGGAAGTGATACATCAAAGCTGACGTGTCCTACAGACTGCCGGGGATTAGTGGTCAATAATTGGGCAGCAGGGCCAGAAGAGTGCAGGCAGCCATGGCTGGTGCCCTCACTGTCAGAAGCAGTGTCCTGTAACAAAGGCAGCAGTTAGAAACTTGCAAAAACTTTGAAGCTGTGCAGATGTTAGAACTTGTGTTCCTGGACCATTGCCATGTATGGCCACGGGTCCCACCTCAAGCTCGTGTGCTGTCACGTCCCTTAAAGGAGGACCCCCGTGAGGGGAAGGTGACTCTGGGCACCCACAGAGGCTTCCCCTACCCCTTTCTTCCTGTGCCCCTTCCTGAGCAAATCACTGCTCTCTACTGCATATAACTGAGTGATCCCTCAGCCCTTTGGGCAAAGCTACCAGATCTTCCTGGAACCCTGGAATGAGAGGCTTCTGTGCGTGTGTGTGAGTGTGTGTGTGCACATGTCTTGGGTCATTGTTCTTGTCCATGTGGTAACAATATCCCTGATGGGTACTCCAAACCTCTGACCTGTTAAATTACGTTGCAGTGTCTCTGTTGGTGACCCACTCTGTGTTTCTTAGTTTTGGGCATTTGCTTTAATTGCACATTTTATTTTTTTCCCTCTGTGAGGTTGTTTATATGTGCTTTAGTTTGCAGTTCAGTTTGCTTCAGTCTGAAGCCTTTGAGTTTTCTCCTCTCCAGGAACAAACCTCTTAATATCTCTGTTTAGCGCAGAGGCAGTACCGACCTATTGCTGCCTTAAGAAACAGGGCAGGAGCCACTTTGCAAGAACTTGATGAAGAACATTGGTGTAATTTCCACTTATTGCAACGTCCCAGTGCTTAAAAAGAGCTTAATGAAAAGAGGAAGAACAGTTTCTTGAATGGATAAATGGTAACAGGGTAAGGGACAATGGTTTTAAACTGAAAGAGGGCAGATTTAGATTGGATGTTAGGATTAAATTCTTTGTTCAGAGGGTGATGAGGTACTGGAATAGGCTGCTCAGGGAGGTTGTGGATGCCCCATGGAAGGGGCAAAAGCAGCTGGCTGGGGCCCTGAGCAGCCTGGTCTGGTTAGAGTTCCTGCCTGTGGCAGAAGGCTGAAACC
Source organism: Poecile atricapillus (assembly GCF_030490865.1). Taxonomy (NCBI): domain Eukaryota; kingdom Metazoa; phylum Chordata; class Aves; order Passeriformes; family Paridae; genus Poecile; species Poecile atricapillus. The sequence continues at coordinate 51,529,927 of NC_081252.1, forward strand.
TCTCTGATCACCAAGAGGGACCTTTAAGGTCCCTTCTACCCTTAACTGTCCTGTGATTCTAGGATTTAATTGTAGTGGAGATAACCCACAACAGAAATATCCTTAGCTAACTCCTTCAGGTTAGAAGATATGTTTGCTAATGTTGAATGCATATTTGCCCAATGACTCTGTAGTAAAGACATGTTTATTCTGTTACAAGCACTGTTTAGAGAATATTTCATACTACTGTGTTTTGAAAGCACAGGTTCTTTATTCATTATATAGTTCCCTTTTTCTAAACAACTATTGATGTTAAAAAATACTTAAACAACTAGATATTATAAAGTAATTACTGACTTTAAAAGTGATGCAAGTTATTGTCATTCCACTATTGTAAAATTGCCTACATGGCTAAAATGCATCATTTAAGGGATTAGGGGCATCTATTACAAATCAATTTCTGATACTTAGTAAAAATTTATTAAAAGGTTGTGACCTTTTTGCATTATTTTTAATAGATTTTTTCTTCCACTGGTTTCTATTTTGACTTTGTAAATGTTTTTCTTACCTTCAGTCCATTATTCCTGCAGGGTCTGGCATCTGGTGATACCACTGCTTCCCATCTCTCACTTATATTAAAGTTTTTTGTGATTTTGTCCTTTTTTGTCTCCTCTTCCTCTCCCTAATACTACTTTTCCCTTTGGGAAACTCAGGTGCAGCTGCTGAACTAGTACTCAAAAAACTCTATCGACCTTGCATATTGCATTTTGAGCTATCAGCCAGGTAGGTAAAACAGCTTAACATTTCAGACACACAAATAAAGTTCAAAGATGGAAAACAAGCAGGGCTGGACAAGGAATTTACAGCCTAATATTAAAATCAAATTTAAATCTTGGAGTTCTTGTTTTATAACAAAAAAGGCACCTGCACACTCTTATTTGAGCCTTGCTTCTCAGAGCATGACAATGAGGGACAAAATTGATGAGTTCAAAGTAAAATATGGAGTGGTTAGAAGAACTGATGTGAGTTCTTCAGCAGCCATTGGCATTGTTAGGAGTGCTATGCCATGCTCTGCTGAGATGTACCTTCCTGTCATGATCTTTAGTAAAGCTGAGCTAATACTTCTCCCCCAGAACTGGGTGTAGTTGCATCCTGACTCAGTTCTGTGATCAGTGAGAGAAGGGAGACTGGGACAGGATCCAAATAAACTCTTCTTATCTGGTGATTTCTGTGGGCAGGAGGCCCAGGTGGACCGCTGACCTGGTCCCAGGGGTCCAGACCAAGGCTGGTGGTGTGCTGCAGGCATATCTGCCCCATGTTGCATACACAGCCTCAGTGATAACTGCTCTGCTTAGTGTGAGTCTTTCCAGAATCTCTGCTTTATGCAGCAGGGAAAGAAGCAGCTTTAACACTCAACAGGCAGACTTCCCTGTATTGCTCCAATCTCTCCTGTGAGAAAGGCAGTGATGCTGTCTACTTAAAGACTAATGGCTCACAGGCAGGAAAGTATTATCTTTCTTCCTCTACACCAACCACACAGTCCATAGCAGCTTTTTCTCAGGGCTAGTTGGTGTGGTTCTTCAGAATGAAACCAGAAGTTAGTATCTGAAAGAATATCTATAGCCTTGCTTGGTGAAAAACTTGTACTGTTAATTTGGCAGAACACCTCCTGGCCAGTGCTATCAGAGAACACGAAATCATGTATTTTACCTTTCTCTAGGGCAAGCTGTACTTTTACTTATGAGTTTGCCTCAGTTTTACCAGCACTGCTGGTAAAACTGTTTCTTCTCTTAGGGTTTTATCTTGCTTGTCATCATTTCACTTTCAGACCGCTGCTCTTAAAATACCAATCAGACAGGTTCACAACTGTGCATTTTAAATGGATTACAGCAGAAGAGTAAATGAAAATTTCTGTATTTGAGGTCTTTCCCACCCTTAGAGGCTCTGGACCTCATGGAGAAGGCAGAAAGCTTGCACCAAACCGGGATTAACCTTTATTTGCTTTGCATTTCTAAACTTTTTTGTGTTCTCAATTAAAAATATTCCCTTTGAAGGCTTTCCCTCATGAACTGGATTATTGCTTGCCTGAAAAATAATAATTAGCTGATAATTTAGCCTGAAAATAAATAGACCACTAGTTCATAATTCATAATACAGCAGGGAAATTATAGTTGCCTGAGAGGTAATCCAAAACTGCATTCTAATAGCCATTATCCCTTTTGGGAAAAAATGTATGAAGGCCATGTTTTACCTGGAGACACCTTCATTGGGAGATGGAAACTGAGGGCTCCTCCCTGCTCCTTTTATCTACCAAGACAAAGCTTTTCAGGAATAGTCTCTTCACAGTTTCTTTCTACAGGGGAATTTCCTAGAAAGAGGAAATGATAGAAAGCAGGAAGATTGAGATCCAAGCACTGGAGGAGATAAACAAAACTATAAATGTCAGAGGAAGACATTATAGCTTTCAATGCATCCTCAGACGATGTGCCACCCAGAGTGATGGTGAGTAAAGTTAAATCCAGTTGGCAGTGGCCTACTAGTGGTGCTCCTCAGGGCTCTGCAGGGGGATCTGACAGGCTGGATTGATGTGTAAGGACAATGGTATGAGGCTCAAGAAGGCCAGTGCCAGGTCTTACACTTGGTTTACAACCACAAGCAGCACTACAGGCTGTGGGAAGAGTGGCTGGAAAGCTGCCCAGCAGAAGAACCTACGGGTGCTGGTGACAGCAGCTGAACATGAGCCAGCTGTGCCCAGGTGGCCAAGAAGGCCAATGGCACCTGGCCTGTGTCAGCAATAGTGTGGCCAGCAGGAGCAGGACAGTGTTTCTGTACTCAGCACTGGTTAGGCCACACCTCAAATCCTGTGTCCAGTTCTGGGCCTGTCAGTACAAAAAAGACATTGAGGTGTTGGATTGTATCCAGAGAAGGGCAACGAGGCTGGTGAAGTGATTGGAGCACAAGCATTGTGAAGAGGGCTGAGGGAACTAGGGGTGTTTAGCCTGGAGAAAGGGAGGCTTGGGGAGAAGCTTATCACTTCCTACAGCTCCCTGAAAGGAAATTGTAGCCAGTCTGGAGGGCATTCAGTTCTTCCACATAACAAGTAAGAGGACAAGATGAAATGGTCTCAGGTTGCACCGGGAGAGGTTTAGATTGGATATTAGGAAAAACTTCTTGATACAGATGTTTTTCAAGTATTTAAATGATGTGTAGAAGTGACACTTGAGGACATGGTTTAATGGTGAATGTAGTGGGTTGATCTTGGCTTGTACCTCTGTGAGGAACTAAGCTCACCTAAAATAACCAATTTTTTTTGAAGCTGCGCTCACAGAAACTGATTTAGCCAAAGCTTTGTGCAAGAACATTGTAGAACTAATTAGAAAGAGCAATCCATTCTGTATGACCTGAATGAAACCATCAGCTGGGTTAAGTCTATGGCTTGAACAGAAGATAAGAAATAATGGAGTCAGGAAGAACTATTTTGGACCTTAAAGAGTTTACTTTGAACTTAAATTGAATTGCAATCTCTTTGTAGGCACTAGATGATTTTTTTAAAAAAATTCTGCAGTTTACAAACAGAAAAATAAAGGTATGGAAATAAAACATAATTATTAAGGAAGACTTCCTTTAGAATTGAAACTGTGCTGTTTGGATAATCTCGTGTACAATCCTGCTGAAGATTACCAAACTGGTTTACTTTGAGTCTTGATCATATTATAGATTGTTTCAACCTTTGGAAGTGAAAAGAAGTTAATTAAACAGAGACCTGTTTAGTCTCAAAAAATCTCAACTGGGAAAGAATCTCAATTGCCTTTGAGGCTTCTCTTTGGCAAGATAGTATATGAAATTCTACTGAAAATGCCTTAAAAATTAATTTTTTAATTCCAATGGTAGATGACTTGTTTGTCAAGTAGGTTACAGCTGCTTGGGACTGTCTCTACATAGTAGACAGGACAGCTGAGTCATACTTTTGCTGAATTACCCTCCAGCCAGCAAAAGATGTTTCTAAGTCAGAGTGCCATCCAGAGGGAATTTGGTATGTGTTCTATCTTTTCTTGGGCTGTGCTAGAATAACAGTCTTGCTCTTTCTGAGGTGGAAAGAAGAACATGCTGTACTTTGAGAAACAGGAACTTAAGAGAATTGCTACAATCTCATTATGGAGACATCTGATTTTAGCAGATTGTTCCCGTATTTCTGTTAGGAGTTTTTATGAGACTGAAGCCGGACACTAAACAAAGCACAGAAATTTAGGCATTGTGACATTTACACAAGTGAATCAAGCTGTGAGGATATAGTTTTGGAAAATGATGGCTCTTGCTGTTGCAGCATGGCCAGCCTTTGTTATTGATCTGCAGAACAGCCTTCCTGACATTCTATTTCTGTCACTTGTATAGTGGAAATTCTAGTAGCTCCTTTGAAATGTTTTGGGTTTTTTTTGTTGTGCTGAACTATCTGGTTATTCTAAGACAACAGGTAAAATGACCCCTTCTCTGTCTCTTCAGGTCTTGGTGTTCTCAGTGCTGTGTTTCACTCTTTTCTATCCTCCTCCACTGCTATGTGTTTTTTTCCACTTTTTTAATAATACATTTTCACAGAAATGCCACCAGCTTGTCCTGTGGGCTCAGCTGTGTCCTGTGGTGGGTCTATTGAACTCATTTCTCTCCTCTCCTCTCCTCTCCTCTCCTCTCCTCTCCTCTCCTCTCCTCTCCTCTCCTCTCCTCTCCTCTCCTCTCCTCTCCTCTCCTCTCCTCTCCTCTCCTCTCCTCTCCTCTCCTCTCCTCTCCTCTCCTCTCCTCTCCTCTCCTCTCCTCTCCTCTCCTCTCCTCTCCTCTCCTCTCCTCTCCTCTCCTCTCCTCTCCTCTCCTCTCCTCTCCTCTCCTCTCCTCTCCTCTCCTCTCCTCTCCTCTCCTCTCCTCTCCTCTCCTCTCCTCTCCTCTCCTCTCCTCTCCTCTCCTCTCCTCTCCTCTCCTCTCCTCTCCTCTCCTCTCCTCTCCTCTCCTCTCCTCTCCTCTCCTCTCCTCTCCTCTCCTCTCCTCTCCTCTCCTCTCCTCTCCTCTCCCTCCCCTCCCCTCCCCTCCCCTCCCCTCCCCTCCCCTCCCCTCCCCTCCCCTCCCCTCCCCTCCCCTCCCCTCCCCTCCCCTCCCCTCCCCTCCCCTCCCCTCCCCTCCCCTCCCCTCCCCTCCCCTCCCCTCCCCTCCCCTCCCCTCCCCTCCCCTCCCTTCCCTTCACAAATTCCTTGCTATGCCTGAAAATTGCTTTGTGGAGAAAACTTTGTGAAGGTATTTTGAAACATTATATTTTGTACTGTGAAACAGTCATCACTGTACTGAGAAGATCATTTTCCCTCTTGAAGTCCTCCAGAACCCAAGGATGGTTGTAGAAACCATCATCCTCCTCATCATAGGAGGTTAAAAATCAATTATTTATTTTAAAGAATGACAGTTACAGTCTCAAAATGTAGTTTTTAATCACATTATAGATAATTTTCACTGAGTCTCAGTGATTTAAACCACTTATTTAAATCAGTGATGAATTGCAAATTCTGCAAGTATAATTCACAGTTTAGAGGTAAATTCTGAGAGTCAGTGAGCTGCAATCCTGTGGGCAATTTATATATGCTTTTCATACTATTAGATCATTCTAACTTCTAACTAAGTGAAAAACAACCATTAATATGAATCTACTGCTAGAAAAACTTTGCAATGAAGTCTGGTAACTAACTAAATTTTCTTTTGGCAAGAAGAATATAATTTATACCGCCTAAATAGTTTTTTCAGACCACATTGTTTTGATTTCTTCTTGTAGATGCATGGTACTTATCCTGCTTTATCTGAGAATAGTATCTTTCATGAGACTGAATTTACTGTTTTGAAGTCCTAGGCCCCTTTATAATATTTGCTAGTATTATTAAAACATAAATGCAAAATTGTTGCTGTTCAGAGTACACCAGCAGGGAAAGGCCAGGCTGTTGATCAGTCTGATGCAGAGAAATGCTGACAGCAGAATATTTATTTACCATTTCTAATTCCTAGTCTGCCCTAAAAAGTGCCATTTGTTTTTAGCAATGATTCAAGCTGACATTTGCATCACATTGGATTACATTAAGCAGCGTTATGGTCTGGAGAAATACTAAACTATGTAGGTAGAGCACACAATTTAAAACAGCAGCTCCAAATGAAAGACGTGCCTAAGAAAAGGCCCTTGAGGTTTAGCACGGCTGTTGGAGGAAGGCTGAATGGAATTTAGTCTATAAGGACCGGAAGACACCATTTCAGAAAGATAAGTGGTCTCATCAACTCAACCAGAGCCCAGAGCTACTTTCTGAGGTGCTCAAGTTGATTAAATCTGTCTGAGAGTCTTTTACATGCATGCAAAATGGTTATTTTCTGAAATCCTTGCTAATGCAGTTATAAAAATGGTCTCAGATATACCAGCACCTTTTTTTTTTGTAGTTTGCTGTACCTTCTTTAAGCCATAAATCAGACCTAACCCAAAAATACTACCGGCTGAACTTCCATCTGACCTCTAACCAGATTTCCATATTCAGCTTTGCATTAGTCTCAGCAATCTAGTAGAAGGTGAAAATCTCTTTTACCTTCAATGCCTTGTTCCTTTCTTTCTATGGAAGCTTGCCATCTTCCAGCTGGCTTTATACTGAGCAGGTCTTGTTTTTGTTATTTCCCCCTGTGTTTACCCTTGGAATAATATTTAAGAAGCTCTAGCATGAGCTGTAGGGACCTCAAAGTAGTGCTGTGTACCAGGTAAAGTTACTCAATGGTAAAAATGTGCTTAGATGCTCCAAAATGTGTAAGTTTAGTGAGGTTTTGTAGGAAAAAAAGATCCAACTCAGCTCAATGGACAGAAGTTCAGAAATTCACCAACAATTTAAGCATTGGCTAAAACTGCTCATTCAGAGCTCTGTATTTAGGGTTATGTCAGATGGGCAAGAACAACACATATACGTATCAAAACTCGTGTGACAGACTGCAGAACATGTAATAGGCTTTCTACCTCTTGTACATCTCCAGTTGATGACCATACTGCAGAAATGGGTGAGCTGAAGGCAGTGTGTTTTGCCTTTCTAGCTACTACTGTCACCATCTCTGAGCATCACGACCTCTAGATCTCTGTCAACCTCATTCTGAAGATGACCTGACCAAAATAAGTCAGAGTGGTACCTCTACAGCTGAATTTTGCAACAGAAGATTTGCATGTGAAACAGAGATCCCTTCCTCTCATTTCTCCTTTGCTTTCCCCAGACACATTTATTTTCTGTCTCCATCTCAATTTGCATTCTGCTGACTGGCAGACTGAGTTTATTTTACAAAAATGCTTTACTTTTCTGATTGAAAAGGTGGCAAAAACCCCCTATCTTTCATTGGCACAAGTTTGCCAGTTCTTGGCAAGGCTTACAGGATCAGGGACCAGACATTACAAAGGATTAAAATTCCTAAAGCAGGACTCATGCAGACATTTAGTGATGAAATCCAAAATTGTGACCTCAAACTGTATCTCCTTAATCTTGAAGCTGTCTGAAATGACTAAGACTTAATTTCTGTCAGTACAAAATCTATTCTTGGACTGATGATATATGTGTGCAGCTCCGCAAATTCTGTTCCCAGATATATTTTCAAAAAACCAGAATGTCAGAGGACCACAGTATTTCAGCACAGCAGAAAGGTACTTGTTCTCATTTTCACCTCTGGTTCTGTTGCTCTGACCTGTACATGAAATGCCATCAGACAATACTGCCTACTTCTATTTAGGAAAGGAGCATCAGGGGAGACTTGATGATACTGGAGAGTCCTAAAACTATATTTCTTTTTCAGGAGGCTTAATTTATGTTGATTTGAGAGTCCTAGAGATAAAAGGTAACAAGAGTAGAGTAAGAACTCTGAAAAATAGTGATGAAAGTGTTCTCTTCAGCCATTTTAAGTGCTGTGGGCCAGGTCAGCATACTGGGCTTGAAACCTAGTCTGTTCTTAACTTTTTTTACTTTTCAGTTATTTCTGCTACTCCCATAGTGCCCACAACTCAACTGGAACTTGACTTGGAACTGCAAAATAAATCTTGAAAATTCTTCGGCAATAACTTTCACTTTGGAATATAGTTATCTGAATTTGTTGGCATGGTGAAGTTCAATTAGACTGTTTAGAAGATAGTTTTTCAGATGGAGATAAAAAAGATGAATTTAGCTCCCATCAGCTGTGAATTCCCTTTACCTATCACAAGTTTAGGAGGGCAAAACTACTCTCAGTCTCTGATTATGCAGAAACGTCTTTGCTGCAACTGAACTGCAAAGACCAATTGGTTCCACAGAGATTCATTTGTGTCTATGTACCAGCATACAGATAAAGAAAACTGATAGAAAAAAGACAAGTGGTGCTATTTAAATGCATATTTCTCTGTGCTTATTTTCAATTACTAAAAATAATAATTAGAAGATTGTAACTGCTGGAATGACAATGGTACTGTTATTTAATACTTCCAGTGGTCTTGCACCAGTAAATTTTCTTTCATGTCAATTAGGTACCATGGAAAAAAGGGAGAAGAATGTTTAACAATGTGATTCAAGTATAAAATAAAAAATGCATTCTTAGACATTGTCAACTCAAATTAAAACCTGACTGAAAAAAGAAAAAAACTATGCTTATTTGGAAAATGACAGCAGGTAATAATGAATTATCATAAAAGAAGAGACTGCAGTTAAAACTTGAACCTTGATTTAAAATTTTCTGACAAATTATTTTGATCCATGGTTAATGGTAAAGTGCTAAGGAAAACTTGTAAAACACCCTATTAAATAGATAATTTGGAAAAGCAGTAACGTTTTAAATGTTGTATTAAAGTTCAGATGAAAGGAAAATGATTGTTGTGTGTTCTGGAGTGTGCAGAGGGCTGTGGTTATTTTAGTGGGGTTTCTTTTGTTTTCTTTTCTTTTTACTAGACCAATGTTTCCTGCAAAGAAGCTCAAACTTTGAGCAAATTTCATCATATGTGAAAGCATTTTTTCACCAATAGAATCAGTGTTTCAGCCTTCTGGTAAAATGATCACCACTTGGACATTGATGGTGTTAAATTCACCATACTCTCATTGGCATTAGAGTAATGCCAACTCTTTGCTGAATCTGATGATAAGGGACCAGACTGTTCAAAACTGATTGGAGATTTAGCCAGCTGGCTCCATCCTGTAGTGAATAATGGGATTGGTCATTCCTCTCTGTTCCTATCAGCACTTCTATTTGGAATGTCTTCATCAGATAAGTATGGAACTTTTACACTATATTTTTGGTTCTTCTTAATAAATACTTTTATATTGGTGCCTATTTAGAACTTCTCCTCTGTAGTTTGTGTATGTGTAACAAAGTGACAAGGCACATGAAGGAAAGAAAGAATAAGAAGTCCTGTAAAAGTGTGTATGCTCCATTGGTGGCTCTAGAATAAAGGAATAAAACAGTAAGAAAAAAATTTTATTTTTACTATCTACTATTTGGTATAAAAATGTGTGTTCTAAATTTACTTTAAAATGGGAGCAGAGCCTTTTCATTTTAGAAAGGCAAATTGTTTGTCTGCAAAACAGACAAAAGTTTCTAAGTTTCTAAATTCAGTACCTTAATTTCTTTGTTCCATGACATTTGCAAAGAGCAAGTGGTAGACATGGTAATAAGCTCTAATAATTCATCATAGTTGAAATTACATTATTTAACACTTCAACACTAAGAAATCTAGTAAAAAAAAGAAAAAAACCTTCAGTGCTTCTCAGAATGAGCAAAATGTATTTGGTATGTGGCAAGTATTATGCTATGGTACTTACACTTTGAAATTGAATCAGCTCTTATTCTCCTGCAGAGTCTTACTTGAAATTCAGATGCTTAGAAAGATGGTCAGTAGAAACAGAGTAGCACAGATTTGTGCCTGTCATTCTGCACTTGTTCTACAAGTAATTGTTACTGGGCAGCTGAATTAGCAGTAGAATAAAACCACAGTTTTCCGAAAGAGTTCTAGGTAGGATGCCTTTAAAGCTCTATCCATATTACTGAAAGAACAGTGAAACTTAAATCTCTCCTTAGATGTTATTAACAGCATTTTTTAAACTAAATTTTAATCTTTGATGTTGTTTCGGTTTACTATTGACCATGAAATTACTGATGCATTGCTCAAAGGAGGTGCTGTGTCTTGGGGTGGAGTGGTAAAAGGCATGTTGTCTAGGTTCTTTGTAAGAGCAGTGGCCAGGTTCTGTACTCCCAGTGTGTAGCCTCCCAGATGTGAAGTTGGCGCTGGTTTTCTTTGTTCCTTTTCAGAATTTATATATGGCCATTAGCTGAGATGGGCAGACTGTGCATGCTGGGTGGCATATCTTATCCTGCATCATGTGTACCTCAGACTTGCTAGAAAAATGGCCTAGAGCACATAAAAGGCCAACTCATGAATGAATAACAGCTGGCTAAAACTGAACTCAGATGAATTTGGATTTGTTTTGAATTCATGCCCTAGTTTTGTTTTCTACTTGGATTCTTCATCAATACTAAACATTCCCCTGTAGATACTAGAGCAATCCTCAGTTGTTCCTGTTCTTATTAGGAAACTGACAGAACTCTTAAGCTGTGTCAAGGGATATTAGGAAAGAGTTTTTACAGAAAGAGTGATAAAGTATTGTAATGGTCTGCCCAGAGAGGTGGTGGAGTCACATCCCTGGATATGTTTAAAAAAAGACTGGATGTGGCACTCAGTGCCATGGTTTAGCTGAGGTGTTAGGACTCGATGATCTTGAAGGTCTCCTCCAACCTAGTCGTGTCTGTGTGATTCTCTGTGTGAGAGCAATCATGTTTATACATGAAAGTATCATCAAGTTTCATGTTTATACATGAAACTGCTGCTGGTTGGAGTGCAACAATAAGCTGTGTCTGAAGTCATGTGTGCTTACAAAATTCTAGTGCAGGTCACCGGGATGAATATTCACAGAAACAAAAGACTTAGACTATTTTTTTATAATACTTCCTCTATTTCTCATCTATTGACAAAACATTTTCTCAGTCATAAAGGTCAGTATCAAATCTAGGCTGCTTACAGTGGATGGAGTCTTCTCAGAAGTGATGGAATAGAAAGGAAACAGCCATAACTTTATGATGCAAACTGTCCTTTACTTTGCCTTGGCAGCTCCAGTTCATTAAAACAATGTTTTCATTGTGATTTATTTGAGTCAATAAGCCTTGGTACCAGTAAAACACAGTATTCATCTATTCCCCTCAGCAGTACTGCAATGTTTATTTATGACCAATCAGACTGCTCTGCAAAAGGTATATTCATGCCAATTACATGCTGCCCATTGCATGAAATCCCTAATTAAAGTTTCCTGTATTACTATTAGCCTGATTGAAGTTAGCTTGCTAGCAGACACAAAGTGAGAGGCATGCCAAGACCTATGTAAGTCCCAGAAGGTGTCTGAAATTTATTTTTCTCTAACTTGGTTTGGATTAAGCCACTCTGTAAGCCACAAATTCAGAAAACAAGGTAGGTCTGAAACAATTCATATGTAGAAAATAAAACTTTAAACTACTTTTAGGTAGCACAGCATAACCTCTTGTTTTCTTTGATTTTGTTGCTAGCTCTCCTAGGTGTGCCTGTAATTTAAGAATTTAATGTTTCATTGCTAATATTATGACTTGGCTGATAGAAAAGCATTTGGCAATTTGCATTCAGTTACACAACAATTATGATCAATATAAGCATAAGGAGTGACCCTGTGCAAGTGAAACTGATTCTCTGTTGTTGTGCGCTCTAGAACTGGAGAACATTTGTGAAGGTGAGCTAGTCCAGATACATATCATTATGGTGGCAATAAGTGAAACATTGAGAATTTTTTTTATTTTCTGGATTTTATAAGGGATAAAGAGGTATTTTTTTTAAGTTCTTATTGTTTTAAATATTGCACCTTTAAATATAGCTTATATAGCTAGAGATATCATTCATCCTGATAAGGCCAGAAGAACATGAATCGAAATAATTTGCCTTTGTTAAGGTGAGCATATCCCATTGATTGTGCACCAACAATTATGTAATACAAGAAGGGACAATTAAACTCAGTAAACTATTTTATTATATTGGACTATATTATGTGGTTTGTGGGAAGAACATGACACATTTAGTGTAGTAATAACAATTTTCCAACTCACAAGTCATTTAAATGGAGATAGATCTAATAATAGTCAGCGAAAGTGGCTTTCCTAAAGCTCATACTCCATTTCAGTTTCACTGCCTGGAGCTTATGAGGGATGACATTTCAACATCCTCTTTCATGGCCTTTTCAGGAATGAAGCAGCATCTCATTGAGATAACTAGAATATGCTGCAATGAGTAGATAATGGTCATTTCTGGGAGGCTGCAGGTATGAAGAAGATGTTCTCATATTTTCTATGCTTCTTGTTGAGGAGTTGAAAATAGTGAAACTTGGCTTTTCTTTTACATTTCATTACCGCCCTGACAAAAAGTCACACCTGTCATTACCATGTGCAAACATTATAGACAACTTTTTAATGCTTTCATTAATACCTTATAAATACAGGAAAAAGCAAAAAATAAGCATGAAGATAGCTGAAGGAACTCAAAAAAACCTGAAAACCGCTCTTGGAGCCAGATGTTCTTTGCTCTTTATTGTGAGGTCTTGAATAGCAGTTCTCCTAGGTTATTTGCATGACATTACTTGGATCACAAAGTAAGGAAAAGAGCAGGAGTGATGTTTTCATGGTCCTGTTTTCAGCAGGAGAGGGTGTCGTGGTTTTAAACCAGTAACTAAAGAAAAAGATTACTTACTTCTTGCCATGAGATATGGATTAGAACAAGAGCAAAACAGGCATAAAACTTAAAAGGAATAAAGAAAGTTTATTAACAAACTACAATAATAAGAACACCAGAATAAACTTCCAGAATACTCTTTTTATCTCCTACTACCCACCATTCTTTTGTTCACATGACAACAGAGACAAAAACTTTAGAACTTTGGTGTTTAAAACAGTCCCAATTCCTGCTACAGTCTTTTCACCAGTCTTTGTAGAGAAACAGAAGTTTCCTTCTGTTAATTTATGGAGTTTCTCACAAGAAAACTACTTCTGTTATAGTTTCTTATTGCCCTGATGTCAGCTGCCCAGAAATGCTGTTATCAAAGCTCACTCCTCCCATTTCACATCACTCTGAGGTGTGTATGGGCTATGAGTCTAGGGATGGCATTTTAAGGATGAGTTATTCAAAGGCAAAAAGTCTTCTTCATCTGTCTCTGTGAGCTTTACTAGAAAACAGTTTTCTCATTGCCCCCCAAGGCTTCAAAATCTTCTAGCACTTCACTGTATCACAATTACTCTACTTTTTACTCAAAATTTACACTTTGAACACTCCATTCCTCCCTACATACTGTATCATGAATTAAAGGAGTTCTTTTCAGGACTTCATTGTCCATCTCCATAGCTTTTACAGAAAAATATTTCATCTTAATTAAAGCATCATCCTTATTCTCTACCTTTTTGAAGCTTTTCTTTTTTGTCACTGGTTGTTTATAAAGTCTCTTTTCATGTTGATCACTCTCCTTTTCTTTCTCTGGATAAAAAGATTAATCTGCAAGTCTCGTCTGGGTAATGAAAGAGTTAAAATCTTGCCCAGGCTTTGTAGATGGTTCTGTGATCTCTGCCGGAGCAGGAGCTGGAGCTGTCTGTGCTGGAAGATTCTTCATGGCTGCTCTAGAGAGTGTGGTCGCTGTCTCTGCTTGATGCAGGTTCAGAGCCCCTTTCTTTCTTTACTCGGCAGTCTCTGGTGAATTCAGTCACAGCAAAACCTGCAGCTGAGCCAGGGACCGGCCTGGCCCGGCCAGAGCCCGGGGCAAGCCCCGCAGGCCCCATCTCCCGGCCGGGAGCCGCTGGGCCCAGCCCAGCCCCTGCCTGGGCTGCATGGCCTGGGCAGGGAACGGGAGGCCAGCCGGAGCTCTGGTACCTTTCACAGCCAGGAAACAAAGAGAACAAGAGAGCTCTGGCTTTACATCTTAAGGTGGGGTTCACAAGTTGATCTCACTTTTCAATGGTCAAAACTGCTGTCAATTCTTAGAAATGACCGATAATTGGCCAGGAGAAAAGACTCCCATCAGTCCCCAGCAACTTCAACTTCCTTAGCTCTTAAAACTACCTTAAAGGTAAAGTAACCCCATGACAGAGGGTTAATGTTTTGCAATACATGTGAAGGGGTGTGGCCAGGATCCTGATATTATTGGATGCAATCTCATATCGTTGCCAGGGTGGGGAACAGGGACTCTCACTTCAGGGGATAAGGACATTCCTTCTGGTGGAGAAGACCCTGGGAGAGATTCCCGCGATTTACCCCTTTAAGTTGAAAAAGGGAGTTGAAGCACTACAGCTGAAGAGAGCAATTTTGCACCTAACAGCTGAAGATTGGAACTGAGCTTGCAAAAATGGGTATTTGTTTATTTTGGGGGGATTTTTGTATAAATCTTTTCTTTGTCTTATACATTTTGTTATTAATATTTTTGTTGTTACTGTTCATTTTCTTATCTCATTGCTGTTTCCAATAAATTGCTCTTCTCTGAACCCATGATCTTTGCCTTTTGTGTACCCAGCTGAAGGGGGTAAGGGAGGTGAGTGAAGGTTATAGTGTGAGCACTAAATTGGAGAATAACATTACAAAACCATGGCCCTTGGTCATTGAAAATCAATAGAAATTGGAAGTAGGAAATAAACAAAATTGAACATCCAAGGAATGGCCATCAATATTCTAGAGCATCAAAGTTAAAAATGTGTTTAGACCTACCTGACTTGTGGGCAGTGTGGTAATTGTTTGAAGTATGTTAATTTTAAAAGGGAAACAGAACATGATTCATTTTTTTTTATGTAGCCCAAAGATGGGCCATGGAGGAATTGTTTCCAACTTCTTGAGACTTAAAAAGGAGGGGAACTTTCCAATAATAAACTGGATGTCTTCTTATCTTTCTATGGGCAGAAACCAAGAATTTCTGAATTCTTGCTCCTTGGTACCTGCAGAGACACCAAACTCTGTTGTTCAGGTTATTGTAGCAAGGACATAGATTTCACTATGAACAAAATATAAACCACTTTTTCATCCTTATCCTCTCCCTTCACAAATCTATGTCTGTATATATCTAAGCATTATGCATTCACAAGATGTCTTTAGATGTTGTCTTGAAAAGAAAAGAAATCATAGATAAGTCAAAACCTCCTTATAAAAGCAAATGCAAATTTTTCTCCCTAATACTTTGGAAGCGTTCTTCTCTTGTTGAAAGACACAAGGCTGGTGAATACAAAATGACCCTTCTTTTATTAACCTCTGTAAGGGGGATTTGAAACCTAAGATAAAAATATTTCATTCAGATTCTTCATGTTAGAGCTAATCTTCACAGAGATATAGTTTACTTCTTACTTCTGAGGTAGAAGCTGTATACTCCCTTGGAAAAAAAATAATTACTGCAGTCACTTAACTGTGTCCACTTACCCCATGCTAGAAATTCAGATTTTTCTCAAGCAATATTTTTCTCACAAGCAATCATGGCAGGAGTTACTACAGGTGAAAATATATACTGGGTTTTTTTATTCTTTATGAAGGGGAAACCAATGATAATATTACCTGATTTACTATAAAATGGCTCTCCCTTTCTTTAACTTTCAGAAAGTTAAATCACCCAATCTGATTGCAATAATTAATTTCATCATGATAGATGTAGCACTCAAATTTCATTAGACTATGTGTTATGTATTGTCTAGAACACTTTAAAAATTTAATGTGCAGAGAATGTGTTTTTTTTAAACAAATGTGTCTATACACATATTTATATCAAGAAGTCATACAGCAACAAAAATGATAAAATTGCTTTCCTTCATGAGTTGAAACAAAATACATTGGTGTTTTTCCCTTTCAGATATCTTTTTTATTTTATTTTTGCTGTGTGAAAACACCCTCTGTGCTGAAGGTTGTTATACCTTATTTACTCCTTTAAGTTGAAGATGTGATATGAAATCCTACAGTGGAGGACAATAGATTTGTACTTAGAAACAGATGATTGGAATTGAGTTTCCAAAAAAAAAAATTCCATGCATCTTTTCCTAAATCTGGAATTATTAAAAAACACAAATGGTTGCAAAACCCAGATAGCCAGGCATCCATTGTAGTGATATTTTTGTCTACAGATTTTCACAAGCTACCATAGTAGCAGAAATATTTTTGACTTTAATAACAGCTGTAGGTCTTAGTATCAGGCAGAACAGGTACCAGTTCAGTTCAAGGAAATTTTGGGGTTAAAAGATACCACTGGACAACATAATGAATATAGGAGAAGAGGTAGGTTTTGTAAGCCTATGTCTCCATTAACAAGTAGTTTAGATTAACAGAAGTGGTCTGAGAAGCATTTGTCCCTGATGACCTGTCAGCCATATTCTGATCATCTTGGAGGTGATACAAAACAGCTCTTGTCTCATAGGCTCCTGGACTCTATTTTCCAGTTAGGTTTTATACAAAAGAAGAGCATTGAAGCCACTTTTGTATCTCTCTACAATGCTCATCAAGGTGCAGCAGGTAGTAGTAAGTATAAGGTTCAATTCCAAAGTGCAGTCCTCAAATTCTCTAAAATGCTTATAGAGATGCATATTGTTTCATCTTTTAGTGTGTGCTGACTAGATCTTGCTAATGATACTCTGTAAAACTGGGACATGTGGATGTTAATTTACCAGAAAAAAAATCTGCTAATCCTTTCATAATTTTATGAGAAGGCAAAGAAAACTCCGTGAAATTAAAGGTACAGTTTTTCTCTAGAAAAGGTTCATTTATCGTGTAACTGCCAAAGATATAAAATAAAGTGCCTTGAAATCTATCCTTATATTTTGAAGATTTAATGAATTTATCAGTGGCAATCAAAGAGAATCTACAGTCTAATGCCCCAGTAAACCACACTATTTGTGAATCTGTTTGTGAAAATTCCTACTAAACTCATATTTAAATGTTGAAATAGTGAACTGTGCTATTTCTGAATGAGAACAGACTTACAGCATAACCCACACTATTTGTGCATCTGAGATCTTATTGAATGTGAACAGAATTGATGGTGCTGAATTTTTCTAATCAGAAATTAAGCTTAGCTGCACCCAACCCCTTTGATTTCTGAGGATTAGCTGGAAAACAAGTGGGTTTATTTTTTGCCAAATTTCTGTACCCTAAACAAAACCATATGCTGAATCATTTGGACTCTTAGGATGTCATAAAACTGTAAAAAGTCTTCTACAGATAAGACATATATTCTGAGGCTGATTTTTGATCCTTTCTCCTCCTCCTAGAAAGTCGGCAAAAGCTTGTGTCTTGAATTTTCTACTTCACTCTAGGCAAAGTAGCACACCTTCTAAAGCCATAGGCAAATGCCAAAAGCTGATTTTTAGATGTGGGATTCTGATTCAAAAGATTCTGAAAAGGAAAGCATTCTTATTTCTTGGAAAAAGCTACATGATTCCAAGTTAAATACAAACCTTGGACTCAGCATGCTTGCGTCAGTGCCAGTCCCATTCACTATGGTGCCTCCAGAGGCCTTGTCTATACCCAGAAAGATCAGCTGGCAATTAAAAGCAAGCAAACAAAACTGCCTAAACCAAGAGTACACTTTTCATACTCTGAGTATGGAAAATGTTATACAAAACTTTAGCTGAAAACTGTTTTACACTTCATTTTTTCACAGAGGCTGTCTTGGCAAGTAGACTCCAAATAAAAGGTATGTTAAAGAATTATGTTCTCAACACAAAACCAAAGGTATATGGTGTTGTATCTACAAAACAAATATGGTTTTCTTGTTGAAAACTTAGCAAAACACTCCCAAAAAGAATAAATAAAAGCTTCATATATATTTGTATGGATTCTTGGTGCAATGTTACAATTTAAGTGGCAATATTAGTATACATTTTTTCTATTGTTTTCTACTGACTGTATTGGAAACAAGACTACTAGATATACTAAAAATAAAGCATAATGTTGTTTTGATGAACTAGGTGTTTCTTCAAAAGAAAGCTATTTTTTTTTATTTCCAGTTTATGTTAAATTCCAGCAAGCTGGCTAAGCTGGCTGATTTCCTTTGGGTGATGTGGAAATTGCAAGGTTTATCATAACTTTGGAGTAAGTCTGATATCATTAGGGACTGCAACATCTCTCCTATGAGGAGAGGATGAGGGAGCACGCTCACCCATGATAGATTGGTCAGAACTAGAATATATTTAAGGTACCTTCCAGATCTAGACTGTCTATGATTCTCTGGTTCTATGGTTCTATGATGTGTAAGAGCTGGAACTGACCGAGGACACAGTCAACATGCAGGGTTTGTTTGTTGCCCCCATGTCTCCAACTGTGATGTAGTAGAACTTGCTACACACTCAGGCAGAAACTGCTGCCTGTGGCTTAAGAACAGGTCACCAGAATGCCGACATGGATATACAACACTCTCTGAAGGGATTAGTTTTGCTCTTACTACATCAGGGCACTTACAAGCATGAGCAATTGCCTACTTTCTCTGGTTGCCTTCTTGCCTGGAATTATCATCCTTTGTGGCTTGATTGCTTTGGTCTGCATTGTGCTTTTCGGCACCACACCTGCTCGTGGACAAAGGAAGACTGTCAAGAAGTCCAGGGAACCAAGAAAGATTGAATGTGATATCTGTAATGTAGTTGCCAACCCAAATGCGCCTCCAGAAGACATTGAATTTGCTATAGGTGATTATCTGGTCAAGGTGGAGAAGGGGATCAGTCCTGACTCCAATGTGGTGAGTAGCAGGATTTTTTATTATTATTATTATTATTATTATTATTATTATTATTATTATTATTATTATTACTATTTCATCTTCACCATCATAATGATAGATTTTCTTTTATTTGGTTGTTGCTGTTCCAAGCTCAGTTTAAAGTGGAATTTAGCTCTATTTTTAATCCATCTTGATATGTAGGACAAACAAGGGGATCCCTTTACAGAAAGTAGTGGAAATTAATAATATTAATATGTTGTTTCTTAAACTATGAGCTGATATCAAGAAGTAGTTAATGATGTCATATATTGTTTATAGATTAAGCCTTTGCAAATATTTCATCAGCTTTGATTTCAAAATTGGTATTTGTATGTCTCTGAATATGAAGGCAGGCCTGACAAGTCAATTTGTGTGTTTAATGATAATATATTTATAGCAGATTAAAATACTCAGTGCTAGTCTCTTGTATTTCTATGTGTATATATATATATATATACCTACAAATTTATATCTTATATTTGTATATATATGTTAGAATGTTATTTTTTTATATATAGAATTTAATATTTATTTTAGTGCTTGAGAAGACAGGTTGATATACTCCTTCTAAGCACCCTTCTATAAACTTGCCGTATCTTTCATCCTTCTATTGGAGTCGTTCTCTATTTGTTAATAGCTTATGGCTGGAAAAAAAAAGATGGTGATGTTTGTATTGTCAATATTTTGTCCAAATTTGTATTGTCAACAGTATGAATATTAAAAAAAAAAAAAGAAAAAGTACTGATTATTGTTGCTGCTGAAGATGAATAGATCACACGGACACAGGTCGAGGTGTGGTGAAGAGAAGAGAGAGTTTATTTTTCCTCCCAGAATTTATAGGCTCCTGACCACGGCCAGGGATTGGATGGTCAGGATAACACTTTCTCACTGCACTGGCTATGAGAGATGCCCATCACAAGACGTGTAACAGAAAGAATGTACACATATCTATGTTTACAGTTACTGTCCTGGGAAAGTCTTTAGAAGACTATGTTAGCAAGCTCAGAAGCTGAGTTTTCAGGGCGACAGATTATGTTTATGGAAAAAAGCTGTAGCTTTTTTAGTGCAAATTCATTTGGACTTCATCCATCTTGCACCATAGGTTGTATCATCTGTTGATCTGTTTCCTTCTTGCTCAGAGTTCCATATAATGGAAAGAACGCAAATCTGGAAATATTTACATATACATTCACATGTATATATGCACAGACATCTATATCTATATACATGTACACGTACATATACATACACACACACACACACACACACACACACATATATATATAGAGTAGATGCTGGGATCTAGCAGTGCTGGCCAATTTTTAAACATCACCTTCCTTCTAAGGACACGGGTGCAGGCAATTCCCAAATGCTGGAAGTCAAGCAGACGAGGCAGAAAGCATTAGTTATGGCACAGAAGCCACTGCCTCATACTGGGTTCCGGAGATGGTGGTTGCATGCCATGTTCATGTAATGAAGCTGTCTTGTCTTAATGATTTTACAGTGTATAAACTTTGAATAGCTATCATTTGTAGGTACTGATGTTTTCTATAATGATGCTCTGTAAAAGATAATGATGAAGTTAAATCTTTTCACTTTTAGAACCATTTGTGGTAATATAAGTCCTTTAGACAAACAATAGAAGTACTGTTTCTGGTCCATTTGAAACTACTGAGTACATTATGAAAATGAATAGGAGAAAGTTAATCAGCAACAGTAGATGGTAACTTTGCAAAATGATGTGGCTTTTCTGTGTTTATATTGCACAGAACTCTGTAGATAAAAAAAGGGGAAAATAGCCTGGCATAATGAAAGTGGGAATAGCTTGTTTACTGGTACACCCTACCTAAATATTTTTCCTGGAAACTGCAGACCCTGCTAGAGCTCTTTCTGGTCTTTATGATTTTTTTGTATGTGCAAAACCAGATATGACAGAAAGCCAGTTGCGGATTGGATTTTTAGATGCTAGCACAGTATTAATTAAAGTAGGTAGAATAACTTTGAGGCAGTGATCAATCTGACATATTTTAGCTAAAAATAATTGAGGTGAGGAATATAACTGATGTTACCAGTACTTACCAGGCATTTGTCCATCCTTCTAGAAATGAACGCTATTATTTCCTTTTGATTAGAACTGTAAATATGACTATGTTTTGAGAATCAGTATTGAATTTCAGTAAGACAGGTAAATGCTCTTCTTCTGGGCCATTACTATCAGAATACTGAAATGAACCTGATTCTTATTAGGACTTTAGATTTAATTAACTTAAGTTCATTTCTTTTCACTTATAAAGTGCCTGGAGTTGTTTCCAAAAGAGCAGTTTGTGCCTGGCAACAATGTACGGCAAGTACAACTGGTGACTGATGCCCAGGAAGACAGAAGTTCAGATGAGCAAAGTTATGTTTTGACTTTCCAGTACTTGCAGAACTCTTTACAGATCTTCCTGGAGAGAATTGCTGGCACTTCCCAGAAAAGAGGTGATGTGACATCCACCACCATCAGTAAGAACAGAAAGTCCAAGTAGGCAGCAAAAGCCAAGCCAAGAAGGCAGCAAAAGTGAAGTTAAAAAGAGAGAATCTACCCTGTTTTCACTTTGGCAACTTGCCCTTCTACAACTTTCAGTGCAAAGAACCTTCTCTCCTTTGTCACCTAAGAACTAAGCTTGCGGGTGTGTTTCTCACTGCTTCATTAAAAATTCACTGTGGTTAACACTCATACTAGATGTTTGGATTTATTTATAGCTTTTTATGTTTAAATGTGATACACTGACATTGTTGGTATAATTGAAAACCAAATTCATTGTTTTAACTTCAGTGCAGAGGAAACTATGGGGAAGTAAATGCTTTTATTTTACATTTCTTTTTGAGAATTAGAAATACTGATTTTAAAAATGATTTTTTCTTCGTGTTAACAAATCTAAGTGTCCTTCTATTAATTGCTGCCTGGACAAAAATTCCCAGTGGCACTTGTTAAAATGGAGAAATGTAAGTAACAGGTGTCCTAGTAAAATAGCTGACACTTATTTTTAAGCCTACACTTACTGTTCTGACATAAAGTTGACATGCACCTGTTATTATTGACTTGGATACATGACTGCTGTGTCCTTTGTTTCATTTTTGGAGACTTCATCTGTTTTTTCACCCTAGATATTTTGTCATTATAATATATATATATATATATATATATATATAAAACAATGTATATTGTCCTTAAAAATAAATAAACTTATGGGGTTATATCTGCCTTGTAAGCAGTCACCAGTTAGGTTCTGCAGACCTCCGTTTTATGACAAATGCTCCTCAACCTCTTCATAGATCAGTTGGATTCAGGATCCAAAAATATATGAAGTAAATTGGCCAGTGATAATATATTAGGAGGAGCTGTTGACTCCCTTCAGGGCAGAGAGGCCCTGCAGAGAGATCTTGACAAATGAGAAGGCTGGGAATTCACCAGCGTGTGGGGAATGAGATGGTGGAGAGAAGCACTGCAGGAAGGGACCTGGGGTCCATGGCAAGGTGACCATGAGGCAGCAGTGCCCTGGCAGCCAGGAGGGCCAACCATGTCCTGGGGGGCATCAGGCACAGCATGGCCAGCTGGGCAAGGGAGGGGATTGTCCTGCTCTGCTCTGACCTGGGGCAGCCTCACCTCGAATGCTGGGGGCAGTTTTGGGTGCCACAATATAAAATAGTCAAAATGTTATTAGGGAGCATCCATAGGAGGGCAACAAAGATAGTGAAGAGTCTGAAGGGGAAGCCATATGAGGAGTGGCTGAGGTCACTTGGATTTTTCAGTCTGGAGAAGAGGAGACTGAGGGTTAACTATACAACTTCTTCATTAGGGGAAGCAAAGGAACTGATTTATTTTGTCTGGTGACCAGGATCCCTCAGGATCTGAGGGAACAACATGAAGCTGAGTCAGGGGACATTTAGGTTGGATATGAAGAATAAGGCTCTTCACCCAAAGCATGAAGTTTTTTCAGTTGAACACTGGAACAGACTCCCCAGTGAAGAGATCAAAGCACCAAGCCTGCCAGACTCAAGCGTCTGGATAATGTTCTCAGGGACATGGTGTGACTCTTGGGGTCATCATTTGCGGGGCCAGGATTTGAATTGTGGTGGTTCTTTTGAGTTCCTTCCAACTCAGGATATTCTATGAGTCTATGATTCACGTAAGATACACATATCTTAGCTCTAGGTTTTTTTCCACTGCAGAAGGATTATATTTTTGACAGATAGAGGTTCAAGGAATGTATGAATGCTGTTTGCTGTGGACTGGGAGTATCTTTTATTCTATTACCAGGACCTGCAAAATTATTGTAAAACTACATTTTTGTGTATCTTAAAAAAGGTGGTTTGTTTCTTTAAGTTGGTTTTATCTTTTGTTGACCTTTTAAGCATCACTGAAGAATTTTCACATAATTTAAAAGACTTTTGTATTAACACTCAGATTCCAACTTTTGTGAAAAGAAAAATTCATGCCAGGAAAATGAAAGGATTCTTGATTAAAAATCTCATTTTAAAAATAAATGCCTTCTCAGATGTGTGGGAAATATACTATTACAGTTCTTCTTGTTTTCAGTAATCCCTGTGAAAATACTAATTCAGATTGATTGCTAGGTTATTTAAGTTCCTGAGCTATTAAAATAGTGTAGAACAGATCCCGCTCTGCAATTATATTCACATTTGTTTCCTTTTAAATTTAAAACTTTTTCAAATATTAAGACTGAATACTGAATTACTGAATGAATTAATAGGAAAATAAGGAATGATTTTTTTTCCTCCAGAAACATTTTGGAACTCAGTGAAGATCATGTGTGCAAAAGTTTAAACAAGTATTTAAAACCATTAAAATCAGCATACACCATTTTTCAGTCTCAGAGAGAAGTTAAATGAGGAATTTCACATTACATTTTTTCTTTTTTTATGGTTGATCCAACCTATCAAGCCTTCTTAGATCTGCGGTGACTACATTGTCAACACTTCACCACCTCACTTTCCTGTAGCTGGAGAAATACTGCATTGAATGTTTTCCCCCCAGTGCCCCAACCTACCCAGTCTCAGTCATTCATTTTCCTCCAGCAACCTTTAGATTCCTGACAGGTGTCTTGGTATCTCATTATCTTTTTTGTATTTCTTTCTTTTACAATTCTTACTCTTTGCCAGAAACTGTCAAGGAAAATGAAGTGTCCCATCACCGAATCTTAAAATTGCTAAGTTTTGTAAAGACCTCTAAGACCATTTAGTCCAACCATTAACCTCATGCTGGCAGGTCCCCCACTTTACCATGTTCCTAAGCCCCACATTATTAGTGTCATGACAATTATGCACTTGGTATGCTGCAAAAGCTCAAAATTTGGTTAGATTTTTTTGGGTTGGCTGGTGGTTCGTTTGCTTGTTTTATTTTGTGGTATTTTGACTTTTTTCCCCTAAGATATCTTAGGTATGCAAAAGTTTTGGAACTTTGTGAGCTGCACACAGACTTCAGTACAACACTTGTCTCAGAAGTATAGAATATAGTAGGTATAACACCTTCTAAAATCTTTTTATGTGAAGAAATGAATCCCATGCTGACTCCATAATTGCTTTTGTAAACTTGAAAGTATTTTTGAGGGGAGGTGGGTGGAAATGTGAAGAGATGAGAGGTGGCTGTCAGTGCTAGCAGTGAATGATCAAAAACTCTTTCCTGCTGAAAGATAAGCAAGAGGTGATAACAGTCTCCTCCAGTGTGCTGACACACTAACCTGATTTGCTTGTGACTGACACTGCAGCAACAGAAAATTAATCACAGATTGCTGAATATCTTGCTTATTCATCAGGATGTGGTATGCAGAGATAGCCATTTTGGACTGTTCACTGCCTATGAATAATAAGATCTTTGAAAAAAATTAGTAACTTACTTTTACCTCAATACTAGTATAACTAGCCAGTATTGAAAACCTTAATGATAATTGTTGGTTAACCACACTTGGAAATGGCCCCAGAGAAAATGAAAGCTAGTACTTAAAGACTCTTCTTTCAAGAACAAAGATTGCACCCTTTTTAAAGCAACCTACTTTACTCTGGTAATGTGTCAATGTTTCCCTCAGGGACTTCATGCTTCACTTTGCTTTCCTTCTCATTCATTCAATAAATGCAGAGATGAACATATAATTATGTATATATTATACATATTTATAAATATATAATTATGTATGTCATAAAAAACCCTTTCATAAGAATCTGAAAATACCTTGATGTGGGTAATTTTTATAATTTTATTGAAGTTATGCCTTCCTTTCTGATTATGAGAGATAATGGTTTTTGTTATGATAGATTAAAATATTGAAGAAGTTAATCTAATGAAAAAGAAAAGTTATTTAATAAAATAATAATTGAATTCTAGATGAATTCTGATGTGTTAAATAAAAGACAACTAATTCATAATGTCTAAGACCAACGCTAGTAATAGAAAGAGCAAGCACTGAATAAAAACAAACCTGTGGTAAGAGAGCAAAACTGGGTCTATTGCTTTACCAACTTCTCAGGACTGGCACATCCCAATTGAACTTCATTTACCATATCTGATCCACAGAAAAAGATTCCTAATCGTATGTGTATTTAATTAGAATCAAATAGTTTCAGAGAGGTTTTCAGCTTTGCAAGTTTGTAGAACATAGGACTCAGACTTTTCCTCCTGTCACAGAATATCAAACCTTAGCTCTGATTTGGCTCATATAAAATGCAGAAACTGCCTTCTTTCCCCATTGTCCCTTACTTACTGTCCTCAAGCTTGATAGCTGAAACTTTGCCAGGATGCTAACAATCTGTGCAGCTCTAAACGGAATAGCAAGATTATTTCCAGCCTAAATGGCAAGTTTCACCAGGTCAAAGCCACTATTAGGGCTGTTAGAACTTGCAAGCTTTGATTTCCCTGCAAGGTGTGTGTATCATTATTTTACAGACGACTTACTTATCTTTCTCTGATTAATATTTTGTCTAATTCTCAAAGAATTAAAAACTTCAGAAAAGGACTTTTAAATTTTTTTGTTGTTGTTTTTATCTTTAATAATTTCAATGTCACTAGTTGATATTTTTTTTAGTGTTAGAGAAAAACAGAAACAACCTAGGTAAATTTTTGACTTTGACCTTTATCATTTATTTTTAAGGCTTAAAGGTGCCACAGAAAGGTACATGCTATGTTGACTCCCTTGAAGGCAAGGATGCCCTGCAGAGAATATCATGAGCAGTCTAAGAGTTGGATTCAATGATCCTTGTGGGTCCCTTCCAGCTCAGCACATTTGATCATTCTGTGATTAACCCCTGATACAGTGCATCATCTCTTCTATTAGACAGCTGAAGGATGACTCAGTAAATTTAACTAGCAGCAATTACACAGTCATGATTTGGATTTGGGCAGTTAAAGCATGTTAGTAAGGTCACTTCATAAACTTTTTCTCATACTTTATCTACATTTCTGCTCAATTCATGACATATCACATAATTTTACCCTTTCACGGACAAATAGTTTCACATGAATACATCTGAATTCATTTTTTAATGTGTTTCCTGTCAAATGAGTTGAAAAAAAAATGTAGAATCTCCTTGTATAAACTCTGGAATTTATAAATCTCTAGTGGATGTTAAAGATACTAAAAAACTTTGATAATGCAGGAACTCTACAGATTTTACTGCTACTACTTTTTCTTTGCCTTACATATTTTTATTCCTTTTCACTATGTCTTTCCTAAATCCCAGAAGGTAAGGGGGTAGAAGGTGCAACCTTCAGCATGCATGTCTCTGAAACATTCAACAATTCAGCTTCTCTCCCACCATGGCTCTTCTGGATTAAATGAGGTGAGTTTGTCTTCTTAGCTCTATTAGCTCACTTTACTCTAGAGTGATTTGATAGATCTACTACTATCACACCTGGGGCAGGAACCTGGTACCCTTCAGGATTCCAGGACTTCCTGGGTATCATAAAGGCAGGACTGGACATTAGCATACAAGAAAGTAATATCACATAGAAATTTTATTGTTGTGGTGCTCCTAACAGAGATTTTCAGTTAAAAGTTTGTCTCAGCAACTACCCCCCAAAAAACCTTTGAGATGTAGAAAACCTGACATTTTGAATAGGGCATTGTTCCCAGGTTTTGGTAACAGACTCGCTTATGTGCTGAGAGCACTGACAGCGATTAAAGAAAATAAGTATTGCAGTTAGTTTGTTCATTCTGGGGAGAAATATTCAGAGTAGTAAACTGTAATTTCATTTTGAAACTTGACTATCAAAAGCTGAGATCTGAATTTTTTGTTTGTGATAATTAAGGTTGGTAAATTGCACAGTAATTCAGATTTCACAGTTATTTACACCTTGGGTAAAGATCAAATCATGTTGTTCTTAGACAAAACCTGTAATAAAATAACTTTCTAGTTTTTCAATTAACAAAACCTATAAGGGATTGCAATAAAAGTTGCAATAGAATATAAAGAATAACTAGAAATTTCCTACTGCTACTTGAAGTTGTTGAATGGAATTATTCTTTGTTTGAAAAAAAGAAAAAGGGATGCAAAACACACCACAACTCTCCCCATGGATATGCTTTTGGCCAGTGTCTTTTCTTTTTCAGTTATATGTCAGTCTGCCTCAGGGTTTGAGTAACAATGACTTATAGGACATTGCAAGGTGAGAAGAAGATTCTTTTACTTATTGAACCTAATGGGTACTTTTTGCTAGGTTTAGAGAATTTTTTAAAAGCATCTTTCCTTCTGGAAAGTTCTAATTGTTTCTGTCCACAACTCAAACCTCTCTGAAAGACGTAACTATGCAGTAAGGCACCACTGTGTAGCTTTATGATTCTGTATAATGGTATTTTTAAATGATAGTTCAAACTAATACCAGAGTTATTTTAATTCAAATGTCTTCCTTCCATGTGTCACACTATTATAAGTAACATTGATATTCAAGCATAGTGCATTGTGTTTAAAACAGGGATAAATCATTATAAATACTCAGTTTCTTAAAAAGGGTTGCTCTGTGCTCTCTGTGCTCTCTGTGCTACTGGGAGTGTACTTTCAAGTACATGGCTGTGCAGTGACCCACACATTCTTGCACGTGGGTTACCAGTCAGAGAAAATTATCTTTACATTGCAGCTGGGGAAACTGAGCTAAAAATCACTGTGACACGATGAATATGGAACAGCAGAATTTAATTTTGAATGCCATTCTAAACTTTATTACATTCAAATTAAAAAGCAAACATAAAAAAAGTGAAAATAACCCCCCAAAACCACGAGGAACTGTCCTCATCCAAGTAGGACTGACTGTGGACATGGTCGGCCACCATGGGAAACAATTGAAAGCAGGCAATTTAATAGGGTACTGGAAGAGCTGTGCTGCTTCCAGAACTAAAAGTAGTTTTGGGCTACACTTTCATCTGGCTTGATTTTGAACATATTTTTGAGAGAAAGGAAGCATTTTTTTAAGCTTGGCAGCTTTCATGGAGCTCACATGTGGCTGCTGACTGATCTGGGCAGGATAATAATTTGTAGACATGGTACATCATTAGGAATGACAGTGAGTCAGTGTGTAAGCTCTGGTTTCTGGCCACTTAACATTTGAGGCAGAATTGTTATGCCTCCCTGAAAACAAAATTCATCATCTTTTTTTTTTTTTTTCCCCCATAAAATAAGTGCAAGCAAACAGTACATTGTTAGGAACAAGACAGTTCAGAACATAGAATTTTTAAACTCATAGAACCGAGTGATAAAGGCAAGTTAAATTAAGCAGAAAATGCTGCTGATAATTTGGGCCATGTAGACTTGATAAAATTAATAAAGTTGAAATAATCTGAAAGCCTTTAGTTTCTGAGCAGGAGCTTTATTTTCCCCATGAGAAGCCATCGTTTCCTTTAAATGTAATTAATTTTATCAGGTCACTTTTGGTTGCAGCTCAGTTACACCACTAACATTAACTTGTGAACATCTGGAACAATTATTCCTTCTTCTTGGCTGATCAGTGGGTAGTACAAACCGAAGGGAGGTGTTACTAAATTCACCAAGCAGTATTGATTATATACTCTACATATGATTCCAGAAGCATGTGGGAGGATGTCATTGCCGTAGTGCTCTACTGCAATCAGCAAACAGAATTAGATTTCATTGTTGGCAAGGAAATTAGCTGGAAATTTAGAACCTGCTAGACTGTAAGAAGGCTCTTAGTAATCTAAAGTGAAATCTTGGTATTAATTTAATTAAAATATTTTTTTCTAATATTCTAATCCAAGGTATTCCTTTATCTTAGATGATGTGCATTGTTCTGAGCATCTGCCTCTCCCACACTCCTCCCTTTACAAAAAGACCATGAAAAAGCTAGAAAAAGTTCAGGGAGGGGCAAAAAAATGAGAGAATGATCAAATATATGGAATTCTTTTCTACAGGGAATAGGTTGGAAAAGTAGAACCCCTTGCTTAGAAAAGAAATAGTGTAAGAAACTAAGTAATGACCTATGAAAACTACACATCATGGCAAAGATGCAGCTCAAAATTTCTCCTGTTAAAAGAGCAAGGAGACAGATGAAAGTGTCGAGAGTCTTATGCAAAAGGAACTGCAGGAAGTTATTCTGTCCATGATAGGTTGGTGAGCTGCAGAGCTCCATGACATGACGTGTGGTGAATGTTAAAATTTTACATGAGTGCAAAAAGCCATTAGGCAAATCAATAAAATCCAAAAAGACTATGAAAGTCAATCATATCTTTTTTTACAGAGTAAGTACCTGAGCTGAAAATATTGGAGTCTTAGAGTTCTGGGAAAGCATTGCTGCCCACTTGGTTGGTCCTAGTATTTTCCCTCAACATCTACTCTTGACCACCATGTCGGATAAGAAATATTACGCAGACGAACTTTGCTTGGATGCTGACAGTAATTCCCATTTCAAAATATTAATCCTGTTGCAAGAAGTATTTTTGCGATTAGAAAACTATAAAAAATACTACAATCATAGAATGTCCTGAGTTGTAAGGTCCAAAAACAGCCATCAAGGTCCAACTCCTGGTCCTGCACAGGACAATGCCAAGAATCACCCCATGTGCCAAATGCTTCTTGAACTCTCTCAGACTCGGTGCTGTGACTGCTTCCCTGGGGAGCCTGTTCCAGTGTCCAACACCCTCTGGGGCAAGAACCCTTTTTCTAATATCCAACCCAAATCTCCCCTGACACAAATTTGCGTCAATGGCTCAGGTCCTGTCACTGGTCACTACAGAGAGAGACCAGTGTCTGCCCTCCTCTTCCCCTCATGAGGATGTTGTAGACTGCAATGAGGTCTCACCTCAGCCTCCTCTTCTCCAGAATGAACAGGCCAAGCGATCTCAGCTGCACTGCAGCTTCCCTGCAAGGCTTTCACCACTTTTGTTGCCCTGCTTTGGATGCTCTCTAGTACCTCAATATTTTTCTGACATTGTGGTGACCACAACTGCACACAATATTAAAGATGAGGCTGCCCCAGGTCGGAGCAGAGCAGGACAATCCCCTCCCTTGCCTGGCTGTGATGCTGTGCCTGATGCCGCCCCAGGACAGGATTGGCCCTCCTGGCTGCCAGGGCACTGCTGCCTCATGTTCAGTTTACATTGACTAGAACCCCCAGGTCCCTTCCTGAGGAAAAACAAAGCTCTGAGAACACTGCCTCAGTATTCCTATAAGGTTGCCAAGTTACTATATGCTTCATTATCTGCCTACAGACACTTGCACCTCTGCAAAAATGGGGAAAACAGGTCATCAGACTTGAAATGCTAATCCAACAGCTTTCTTAAGTTCATAATTACAATTGAGGAGTAATTATTAATAATGTAATACTACAGGTAAATTATAGGACTGTGAACTGAGTCAGTATCACACAAATTTTGTGCTTTATTAATAATGAGGAGCATGTTTAAATCAAATGTATAAGGCTTAAATACAACATTGTTTTCTGAGACATCTCAGTGTAGGACATCACTAGAAAAAGAATTGGTGAGGGAAGTTGTCCATTCATTATTATTGAAGAATCAAATCCTCCATTTCATATATCCACCTGATATGTTCTTCCCCACCTCTACCATATGCTGTCTTTGAGACTTTAAAGGAAAAATTTTCTTTTCAGAATGATCTCTGACTCAGAGAGTGCCTGCTATGTCACACAAGCAGCCTGGGTAACATGCTGAAAGAGGTGTGGGGTTTTTTTCCCTTTGAAAGCTTCACAGCATTCCAGAACATAAAGCATGATTCATTCTTCACTTTGCAAATTTTAATTAGACAGACCATTGGTATGTAATGATGAGTTTTACCCTTCCTGCTGCAATCCATCCTTGCTGATGCCTTGCATTCATGGAAATCTCATTATAACCCTTTTACGTTTCACATCTGGTTAATTGTCATGGTGTAAGCCACAGCTAAGCACCACAGCTGCTCCCCACACACTCCTTCCCTGGTGGGATGGGGAGTAGAATCAGAAAGAATGTACAAATTATAGGTTAAGAATGGTTTAATGATTGAGATAAAATTTAAAAAATTAATATCAGCAACAAAGGGAGACAACACCAAAGAAAAGAAGATAAATAAAGTCCAAGGTAGACAAACCATGCACAGTACAATCACCCAGCACCTGGAGACTGTTGCCAGGTCCATCCCCAAGCAGTGACCAATCAGCAGTTTCTGGCCATTCTTCA
The DNA here is from genome assembly GCF_030490865.1 of Poecile atricapillus. Classification (NCBI taxonomy): domain Eukaryota; kingdom Metazoa; phylum Chordata; class Aves; order Passeriformes; family Paridae; genus Poecile; species Poecile atricapillus. The sequence continues at coordinate 51,561,398 of NC_081252.1, forward strand.
CAATTTACATACTGAGCAAGACGTTATATAGCATGGAATATCTCTTTGGCCAGTTTGGGTCATCTGTCCTGTCCATGTTCCCTCACAGCTTCTTGTCCACCTGTTTACTGTCAGAACATGGGAAACTGGAAAGTCCTTGACTTAGAGTAGGCACTACTTAGCAACAACAAAAGCATAAGTGTGTCATCATTAATCTCATGCTAAATCCAAAACATAGCCCTGTACCAGCTGCTAGAACAAAAACTTACTCTATTCCAGGTGAAATGAGGACATTAACTCAAAGCAACAAATTAATCTTTGGACATGATTCTAAATTCTGAAATTTTGGACAGATTTAGAAGCAATGTAGTTTCAAATGGGAGCATGCAGATCAACATCTCACTGCAATAAAATAGTCTCTTCTTGAGTATGTGGAGTTGATTTCAGAAATGAAGATTTTGGCATTAAGAAGAAGCTATTCATTTCAGGCTGACTACAATAAATTGGTTCAGAATGAACATTTATTACTTCTGGGAATAGGAAGCACTTTGTATTTATTTTATGCAAGGCCTGAATGAATGCTTGTCCCTTCCTGAAGACACAGCACCAAAAGAAAAAGAAGTTAAAGCTGTCTAAAAGCAAGAAACTCACTGTTCTCTATGTTTTTGCCAAGGATTCGTGACTGATTACAAGTAATACCTTGTTTCTGATTCTCTTGCAGCCTAGAATGCCTTCCAGGGTGAAGCAAGAGGAAAGGCAGGATGCATCATGTGCCAATCATTCTGGCTGACACAGCAACTTTATGTCAGCTTCTCCAAGTGCATATTCCATTATAGGTATCTGAAAAGGCAGAGGAAAGATATCCAAACATTGTGCAAATGAGAACACTGGGGACATCTGTGATTCAAGTTCACTGTGAGTTTTGTGTGCATTTCTACTCCCGAGTAACTGCCTAACTAACCTGATGTAAATTAATTTTTCACCCATTAAAATGTTGGTGTAATATTGAAAGGATGACAATACAGAGACATTATCTATCTTGTTTTCACTCAACAATCTCCTGATTAATACTTTTCTGCTCTTGCTCCTTTCATGATTAACAAATATGTGTTTATATTTTAGGGTATTATCTCCTGGGGAAAGAAAGAGGTGTTAATATTAGAAGACATTTGGGTAAAGTGAAAAAAAAGTTCTGATAACCTAGAAAAAAGAGAAAATGTACCTGTCATGCATTGCTACATACAGAAGCAGGATTGCACCTGGTGCTTCTGAGTGCCTGCAAACTGCAAATAATACTGAAAGTTTTGCCTAGCAAACCCAGTGTGCATATATACATAAAGGTATCCTTCTGTAGCAGCTGCTGGAATGGGTGGTAAGTATATTGGCTTTACATTCCAGTTGAGATTATTTATTGGAATTTTCTGTACTGCCTGTTGATCAGTTGTAAGTAAAGTATTAAGATCTGTTATTTTAAGGTGTTAAATTTTTAATACAATGTATCACTTGCCAAAGATTTTATACTATTTCAGTAGTGATTGAACATTACTAGAGATAAGAATCTCTAATTTTGAGGTAGACTTGAAGTAATTATTTTTTTAATGGTTCATTTTATAAGAACTACTAAAGAGGAGGAAGCACAGTTTCGTGTTTTTTTAAAAAGTATTAACATTGTTGCAGTCTTAACTAACATAATTTTATAATGCTGCTATGGTAATACTTTAAGAATTGCATTTGGTTTTGTCTTGCACATTCTAATTCAGAAGCCAGTGGGGCTATCTCTAAACTTATGAAGTTTTCTAAAGATCAGACCTGGATCTATAAGTTTGAATTAAAGCACCTGCCAATAACAACTATAATGGGTTGGTCACCTTATTTTCTTCTACTTTCTCTTTTCTTCATCCCTTTAGAGAATTCATGGTAAGTTTTACACTGTGCTAGCCTTGTAAGGCTAGTACACTTAGACTTATCACTTAACAAATCTGTCATGTACAAATTAGCCTGAATAGTAGCTATATAATTCAAAGAAAATTCTCTATTTAGATCATAAGTCTTATATATAATGAATTAGAATTGCATTCAATTCCCTAGGATGGAAAGCAATGTTAAAAGAATGTTAAAAAATAACTACTGACATTTATTGATTTTGCTAATCCATCTGATTATACATATAATTTCTTGCTAATCAATATTGCTAAAGTTAAATAGTAATTCAAATAAGATATAGTGATATTTAAGATATAAAACACACTCCACAAACTTAGAAATGTTCTGATAAAATTTGCCAAACATTCTTCACACTTTTGGAGAATAAAAAATCCAAAATCACATCTACCCTGAGATACACCATGAGTCACAGGCCTCCAGCTAGACACTGTATGGCTGAACACAACCCTTTGGGACTCGCCATTTCTCAATCCACTGCACTGCCCACTCATTCAGTCTGCACTTCCTAGGTTTGCTTATGAGTATGTTATGGGAAACAGCAACAAAAGCCTTCCTGACATCAAGGTTAACATTGTCCTCATCTACCAGGCAGTCAGTCATTCCAGCATTTTGCATAGGTCAAACAATATTTGCTGAATCCATGTTGACTACTCCTGTTAACCTTCTTTTTCATCCACATGGTCAATGACATCCAGAATGAGCAGCTGTTCCACCCCTTTACCAAGGATTGAGGTAAAGCTGACTGTTCTGTAGTTTCCTGGGTCCTCCTTTCTTCCCTTTTGAAAACTGAAGTGACATTGTCTCTCCTACAGTCCTCAGGCACTTTTTCAGTTTTCCATGACCTTTCAAACATGATGGAGAATGGCTTATCAATAGCACCTAAGAATGTATTCCATCAGGGCCCATGGATTTGCTGTTATCGAGTTTGCTTAATTGATCTCTAGCCTTATCCTACTCTATAAAGGGAAACTTCCTTCCTCCAGAGATTCCTGGTCTCCTGGGGCAGGGATTCTTGAGGTCCAGACTTAGTGGTAAAGGCTCAGACCAGGAAAACATTCAGTAACCACCTTCTCTGTATCCATTGTCACCAGGACACCAACCTCACTCAGCAGAGGGATGACATTTTCTCTACTGTTCCCTTTCTTACTGATACAGTAAGAATAAGTCCTGAATAAGTCCTTCTGGTTGTCCTTGACATCCCTTGACAGCTTTCATTCCAAATGGATCTTACCCTTCTTTGTCACATCCCTGCATACCCTGACAACATTCCTATATTTCTTCAAAGTGGTCTGTCTCTTTTTCCATGTTCTGAGCACTTTCTTCTGTTGGAGTTTTGCCAGAAGCTTCTTGCTCATCTGTGCAAGTCTCCTGACCCCTGATTTCTTACTTACAGAAATACACAGATACTGAGCTTGGAGGAAGTGAAGCCTGAATACTAACTAGCTCTCTTCCAGAGCCCTAACCTGTGGAATTTCTCCAAGTAGCACCATGAAGAAAATAATTATTCTGAAGTCTGGGGTTGTAATCCTACTTACTGCCTTCCTTCTTGCATTCAGGATCCTGACCACCACCATCAAATCACTGCGACCAAGACTGCCTCCAACCTTGGCATCTACAATCAGTCCTTATTTGTTAGTACAAGCTCCATCTTAAGTTCAGATGACCAGTAAAAAGGTCTTACAAAATGCAGAATTGCCTAATATGGATACTTGTCATAAACTACAGGTGTCTTTTGGTTGTCTTTTTACTGCCACTGTGGCTAGCACTGGAGAACAGGAACCTTCAAGGTTTTCTGAGAAAATAAACTCCTCTAATTGAGATTTTCTGACTTTGAGTATTTCTACTGATTGATTTTGAGTAACTGCTGCTTTTTCTATGCTGGTCAAGGTCGAGACTTTATGCCTGAATATGGCAAGAAAGTGGTGGTTCCTGGAAGCTAAAAATATGAGTATAAGCTTCAGAGGTACCCAGGTGACTTACAGTTTGTGTTCACAGACAGTTAATCCACAGAAGAGGAGGGAAATAATTAATAGCACCACTTTCTTTCTGGGCAGCTTCTAAATTACATCAGAAAATCACTTGTAGGTTGGACTCATGAAGGTTAGTTTTGGCCTAGCAAGGTTAATCTCCCAAGGCTTCTCTAAACTCACAGAAAGGCGATAACTTCATTTAGAGTGGGATTCAGCATCACAGAATGACAGAATGACATTTTCCAGTCTTGGATTTAGATTGAAGAAATTAGTGTGGTGTAATCATGATGCACTGATTGGGCCATGAACACAAGTATTTACAAACCTATGTTTTATTTTCATCCAAAAAACCAAAATTCTTATTTAAAACTATCTCTTGAAATTCATGTTGACATACTTTTCACTGATTATGCCAGAGATTTTGTATGTTGTTTTGTTGAGAAACTCTGACAGGCAGTACTCAACTTTCTCCTTTGCTATTGAGATTATTTGTAAAATGTAGTTGCTCCAGTTTCCACTAAAATAGGCTTTTATATTAATTTATTACTATAAATAATATTTCCATAATGGCTACATACCTCCTTTCCATTGCAACCAAATTGTTCTATAATGTATATATTTATAAACACTGATCATTTACTGTTGTTTCACTTTAATCTCCTCCAAGGAAACTATTTACAAGAACCTGAGTCACTCTTGCCTTCAGGTGCAGTTCTGTAATGATCAGAAATAAACAGATAAAAAGAAACATAGATATCATCCTGTAAAAAGGAGGCACAGCTACCTATCACATCTGTAAAAGCAGAAATCTTGCTGCTTGGAAACACACAGATGAATAAATGACTGGGAATAATTACATAGCCAGCAACTGAATTTATCATGAGCTTTGTCAACCAAAATGTCATTCATGTCTCAAAAGGCATAGTAAATTAAATCAGTTATAAAATATGCAGCACCAGTTAAAATGCTTAATTTTTAACATTTTGTGTTAAGTACATTGCTAAAAATCAATGTTTCTATCCCATGAAGTCCTTTGGAACACAGGTCTCTTCTATCATTAATTCTGCAATGAATGTTTTTTTCTTCCTGTGAAAGTGGCCATCCGGTTCCATAGTGAACAACCAGTAGCATGATCAGCACAAAAAATATTTTTGAAAACTTAATGTATTCATCCCTTTCTGACAGCATAAATGGTAGCAGTTACAATTAGAGATAATAAGAAAAATGTTAGCAAAACCAGCACTCACATATCTCTTCTTTTCAAATGAAGCTTACCTTGAGAAACAAGCCCAGAACATCTTATATCCCAAGTAAACCCAATCTGGATGATAATTATTAATGTGATAAACCATGAAGAAATAACAGAGACAAAACTTTATTATCTACCATCTGTATGAAAAAGCTACAGTTATGTGATTAGAGGTTGTAACGAAAATATCTGTGGACATTTGACAATAAGAGGCACTTACCAAACACTTGACAGATTATTAAATGCTTTGCTAAAATGAATAAAGGCAAAGGCATTCATAATTAAAGCAACTGTTGTCCTTAATTATCCTCTAACTGCCTGTGTGTTAGATGTCCTGAGGGACAAGAATCTGGAGATGGGTCATTTTATTACTTTTATTATTCTTCTGATTACTCAGAAGAATAATACCTTTGTACAAACTAAAGGACATTCAAGTTTGGGCTAACCCTAGAAGACAGATATGTAGGCAGAACTTTGCTTTTTGTTGCAGCAATGTAGCATACAGGTCAGTAAGAAATGGGCTTCTCCCATCACTGTCAAATCATATGGTGACTTCTGCATCTAAAGCAGTGGTAAGCTGCCTAAGCAGAATAACTTTCCCCAAACTGTCATTATTTTCAAAGTGGATCTGATCTTGTCAAGCACATGAGCATTACAGCTTGCTGCCAAGCACAAGAGCATTATACACTGATGACATTTGAAATACAAAAGGGAGAAAGGTTTATGTCTGTTCTTGGGACAAATCAACCCCCCATCACCCTCTCCCAAAGACCTAGTGAATTCCCTCTAAGAGAGCTCTGCTAATCTACCCAATTTGAGATGCACAGGGATTTAGAATACCTAAATCTAAAAGGATTAGGAGATTGCTATGCAACTAATCTCCAGCTATCCCTTTCCTGTTCCCATTAACTGGTTAGTTACTGTTTAACTTCCAGAGAGCCAGTCTTAATGGGAAAGACAGAAAGAGGAAATCTATCACTTCCTCTGATAGTTGTTTTTCCATTTCATTAATCAGTATGAAAACTATGTTTTCATACTGGATTTGCCTGGTTTTAGCTTCCAGACATTAGGTTTTGCCTTTCTTTCTCTTATAGCTCACTTTAACAGAGATTTACTCTGTAGGACATTGTGAAGCCACTCACATTAACGGTCATTAACTTTCTTTTGCATAAATGGTAGTGATTGAATTCTTTCTGTCTCCCTCAGGATGACATATTCTTTATCCTTTGAATACTTTTCAGCACCCATTGTGATTTTGCAATGTTTTTATGTAGTGTGAACCCCTACTGCTACTCATCATGCTTGTGTTGGTCTTTTCATTATTTCAGGAGAAGTGAAAATCACTTTGCTGTTGTTGCTTTGTAATCCCAGTCATATTTCTTCTTTCAAAGTCATTTAAAGATATGTTTGTAAAGCATACGTTTTCCACATTTTTTCAGTACATATTCAGCATTTCATACTCTTTATGTGTAATCTTGTTGGCAGCTGAAAAAACTGCATTCAGTGTGATTGAACCTTGTTTATCACTGCAGGAATATTGTCCTGTCCCTTGTACTTTGTCCTCACTACTATTTATGCTGCAACCATCCTTTGTGTTACCTGCACAGCTTATATGTAATAAGTGGGCTGTTAGTTCACTGAGTATACTTCAAATACAGTCGAATACCTTTGGGTTGTGCTCTTCTACCTCACTTTTAATTACTATTTCTCCACAGCTGTCAGGTACACTTTTCCTAATCATCTATGTGCTCTAACAGTGCTGTGCAGCACTAACATTTTAGTTGGAACACTGAATGATAAGGTTTGTATTTAAACAAGGTGAAGCATATAAAGCAGACAAAAGAATTTGTTTGGAAGGGTTTGTATTTTCAAGACGTCTCAGTCTTTCCTCTTTCCCCACTGGCATAACTCTCTGAGCCATCCCTTTCTTCCTCTATGCCTTCTTGTATCTCTTTTGGCTGATCTTGAGAGCAGAAACTCATATCAGTGTCAGGATGATGATGGTAAGAGCCATTCCACCTCTGTCAGACACAAGTGCTCTTCCATTCTGTTAGTCTGATTATTTTTTTTTAATGTAAAAAAATAGTCCTTTATTTCTTTCCTTTAGTAAGCTTGTACTAATCATGCTTGCTTTCCTCTAACACCAGATGAAAGAAGGTGGGCCCTCTGCTTTTCTGTGTTTCTGTCCCTAGGCAGTCCCAACAGGCTTCTGTCTTGAGCTTCAAAGGTTACTTCTCTTTCACATTAAAATATTTCCTCTAACTTCTTAATTTTCTCCTTCCACAACCCTCTCATCATCTTCCTTCTTTCTGTGTCTCCCATTACCCCTTTTTCTGTTCCCTTAGATTTCTCACTAGACTAGACATAAATGCTTCCCTCAGCAGCATTTGCAGTAGATGTTCCTCCCTGTGTCCATACATTTACTGCTTCTCACAATGAGTCCTCCTTGATTTCTTGTCTAGGAAAGTAAAACACTAAAATCTCTGCAATGAGTAATGCCTTAGTCCCATCAACCTCTACTAATAAACCAGAATTTCCTTTTGGTGAGATTGCAGAGACAGGAGACAGCCCTGCAGATAGGAGAAATCTGTGACCAGTGTATTCAGCAGGTAGTTATTACCAAGCTCAAAGTCACTTTAATGCTTTTTCTTACCCATCTTAGATTAATTAGTTTATTATAATGATCTAGGAAGATTCCAGCAGAAGAAGGACGTATTTTCCTTATCTGCAGGCTGCTGAAGAAGATGATTTCTGTCTCCTTTGTTCGCTCTACTTCTTTCTTCACTGCTAATACCTTCAGCTATTTCTTTGCTTCTTTCACCTCGGGAAAGCTTGAGTGGGAAAACATGGAGGGAACAGACTTCTGGATCAGAAAATGCAACAACACATTCAAGAGTTTTCTGTCTTCACATTTTTGGCCCCATTTCCTTCTGAAATTTCCTTTACTTGAGGCAGTCAGTGACTTCCTAAATTCACCACAAAATTTGATTTGGATCTTGGTTAAACTGAGCTAAACAAGAATTTCACTTCATGGTATTAAATTAGAGAAAAATTTGGGTGACTCACATTAGAATTAGACTTTTACATTGTACAGTTTCTAATTTTCTGGTAAGCTAATAAGAAGAATTTCCTTTGAATTTTTGTAATCCTGGGAAAATCTGCAGTCGTTACTAAAACATAATTTTTATGGAAAATTTTACTTTGTCTTTTTGATGTGATATGACTGTTCCGACAACATGGCATTTCATGTGGGTTCTTTGTGACCTTACCCCAGGATACCATGAACCTACTTAACTTTAATTGAATTAACAAACATATCATTCAAAATACTATTGTGGAAATAAAGTCTATTTTTCTTTTGTATTATTTTTGAATCTATAAAGTTAGTGGGTCCTTTTCTGGGGTAAATAAAGATTCCTAGTGCCAGGCAGGAGCAACGTCTGTAATTTTGCTATCTGGATGTGTAATGCACTTGAATCGATTTCCAGTTTCCTATATTTGAGTCACTTGGGCTCATGTGCAAAAATTAAACTAACAACAATATTGTGTTCTACAGACCAGCATGATTAAAAGCAGTACATATAATCAAAGATATGAGGCTTAATATGAAACACAGATTTAATTTCTGTGCTTTTGTTCAAGTGTACAATCTTGACATCTCAGACGTGCCACCAAACCTTAGATATGCCTTTCCTTATCTTTTTTCTCAATAGGTTTTATTTTGGTATCTGAAAATATTTCTGTTCACTCACAGAACTACTCCATTTTGACATCAATGGTATTTCCACCTCTCAATTCTAAGGCCAGTAGTATTTAAGTAGTATGTGACGTGTTTTTTCCTGCTGGAAAAAAATCCAAGAGGAGAGTTTGCAATGTGTTTTTTCTTCTGAATCACACTTTAGATAAGTGCCTAGAATATTATTACATTTTCTGTGAAGTATAGATTTTCCTTCAAATGTTGAATTCAGTTATTATGAACTCATTTATGATTAGATTTAATATGTCTAGCACTAAAAGACTACAAACTCATACAAAATGAAAGAAAATAATCTGAAGTTTTGCTTTAAGAAAATCAATGTTTACAAAACTCTCTGCCCCTTTTTTAAAAAAAGAAATATTCTTATTCTGTGTTTGAGGTGGTATTGGGAATAATATGCTTCAGAAAATTTAAGACATTAAAGAAAACCAGGTTAAGATCAGTATCATGCCACTGATGTAAAATTGTTCCACTATGCACCATCATCTTAATAAAACTCTCAGTGTATAATTCTTAAAACCAATCCATATTCAGCCTTTGCTCTGGAGTCAAGACTGAAAATAACTTGTAATTTTTTAATTTTTTAATTTTTTTTTTTTTTTTTTTTTTGGTCAAAGACGTGGGGGTTGAATTTGATTAAAGTACTTTTTTTCCCTTAGATTGAGTTAGTAAGTCAGGTATCTGAGAGCTCTTATATACCTCTTATATACCTCTGAGAGAAATCTCCTGATTTTTTTTCCACTTTGTCACAATTCATTTTAGGTGATGTATTTGTGACCACAATATGTCTCTTCATTTCTGAGATGTAATTTGCCATTTTATAAATGCATTCTTGTCCCAAATTTTATACTCAGCAAGATCAGATTATCAGAGTTATGGGATTACCACATTAAAGGTACTTGCTTTCAGAACCTGAGTCTCCATCCTTCATACTTACCTTTCATTTAAAAAAAATTCAGAAAATTCTACTTGGACTCACTTGATATTCAAAGTAATTTCTAATAACAGGAAAAAAAATTAATTTTCTTTAATTAAAAAGTGATAGCCATACACCCTGTCCATTCTGTTCTAGCAGAACCAAAATATTTTCTGTAATCTTGAAAGTCATCTGATGACTGAAAAAAGTTATTGTGTAACAGAAGATTCAGTTTCCAAGAGCAAATGTTAACTTATGTACAATGTACTTTGCTGTCTTAAGCAGATCATTACTTGGACAATTATCTAGAAGCAAAGTCATTCTCCTTTGGCATTGATTTGTGGATAGAACAACCTGCTCACCTCATTTGCAAACAATGACATTCTGCCAAATTTCAAGCCATTTATTTCTAACACACCTTCTCCTAACACAATTACTACATTGCTACTTTTAAAGTTACCAACCACTCACAGTGAGTAATATTATTACTTATTCAGCTGTGCTTAAATAAAATATGCTGGAAATATTTTAATAGTTTATGTACTAGGACAATAGAAATTATGGGAATTAATTTCTTAATAATTTTTGGTTTTTTTCACTAATAGGGTGCTGTTTCAAAATATCCAGCTAAAATAACGGTGCTTCCAAATGTAAGGCCTAGTTTCTAGTGAAAGTCTCACTAAAATTACCATTTTTCCATTAAAAATGTCAGATTAAATAAACAATTTTACTGGTATCAAAACTGCATAGAGACAATGGCACTTCTAGGGCTGTTGATTCATGAGCAGTCTGGAATTCTCCTTAATTTAAATGACTTCATCTAATCTATTAAGAGTGATACTTCAGATAAAGCTGTATAGTAACTTGCCATGTACCAATGCTGTTCAGGGGAAATACTAAAGATGAATGAACCAGTGGCACTTTTTCCTGGCTGAGGCTCTTCCCTCAGATGAGAGGAGGCCAGGCTGAATCTCTTCAAATTCTATTTAGCTGTCCATACAAGAGGCATGGTTGCAACAGGAAAAAATCTTCACACTTTAGTATCTTCATTAGTATTTCCATATCCCTAACTTAATTGCAAAGAAATTTTTGAAAAGTTCTGTACTAAGAAAAATCTTCCAACTAAACCCACTGGTGGTTTCTGCCAGAGAATGGTGTGTTCATAAAGAAACTCTTGTCCTAATTAGGAGGAGGAGGATGGAAGAGATTTCTCCACAAATCACTATTACCATCAATATTTTTTTTTTTTTAAATTTAAATCTGTATTGTGGCTCCTCAGTTACTAGTGCTATTTGACCTTATGTTTGACACAGAAAGTGGTCCAATGATCATCATACTTTATTTACTGCACAGGAAATTGTTCTGCACAAGAACAGGACTCTCAGTAGCAGTATATTTCGTTAAGTGATTTTAGTTGTGTAAAATACAGTGCCCTCCAGTGCTGTCTGCTCAGACTTCTGGCATCAGGGCAGAGCCATGGCCATTTTTTTTAAACAGGCTCAATAACATAATGAGATTCATGGACAGTGTTGCCATATGTCCTACAGAAGCTAGACTGTGATTCACTGCAGTACCTACAAAAATGTCAAAGCAATTTTCTGGAGCTCACTTGCTTTTCCCAGAAGACTGAGAACCTGTTCTATATAGGTTTTTTACATCACTTTAGGAATCTGAAAATTTTTGAGTGGTGTATTTTTCTCCATGACTAACATCTGTCTCATAGAATTTCTTCCTTGTCTCTTCTCTAAGAGAAATGAAAAAGTGTGGTGAGTGGACTGTTTCCAGGAGGCTGACTTTTGTTACTGTTAGCCTAAAGTATCTGTATTCTGTTTCATGTTTCTACATTATTGAAGGCAAGGACGGAATTATCTTTGCATGTAAGATTAGAAAGTGGTGGTATGTTTTCATTTGATATAAGATATTTTCTACAGTGTTAGAAAGTATTCCAAGGAAGGAAGATCCATACTTTTAGATGTACTGTATTGTTTCAATTTACCTGACAACCCATCACTGTTGGTTATCTCATAACTTTAAACAATCTCGGAGTTGTGAGTCATCCTTTAGATGTTACGGGCTCAGATCATTAAATGTTCTGATTTTTATTTTTTAATTTGTTGGTGAATTGGTTTGTTTGATGTTAATTATGTCAACTGTATGGCAAATATGAAATTTTAGGAGAAAAAAGGGTGAAGAATTCACCCAAGGTTTATGCCTTCATTTCAACACTAGTGTTGGCTCCTGAAGCACATTTAGCATTTTCCTAATTCTGCCAGTGCTATAGTCAGTTCCAAAGTGCTGTCTACTCAGTGTAAGCAGAATTAGTGCAGTGTTGGTAACTTTCTTGGAAAACAAAAGAAAAATATCGCAAATAGAAGTTTAGTTTGCTCTTCTAAACTTGCAAGTCCTGTCATCTCTAAGTTATATATGAGTTACCTCAAGTGATGTTCAGTCATTAAACTGAGATCCAAGACAGGAATGGGAAATGTAATGTTCAAGTAAGGATAAAAAGAAAAAAAAGGAAAAACATCATTGTTCATGTCATTTTTGTTTATTGACTGCTGCTTTCATTTGCCCCACAAAACTCAAGCAAAACTTATGTACAAATCAAAACTTTTAAAGTATTAAATTGTGAGTTTCTGCTCTTTATTTCAATTGAGAACATATATGGGAATTTTAAAAAGTGCTTTAACACTCTGCTTGACTGCAAATGTCAGAATGAACTGTGTTCTCAGATGATTTATAGAGGAAAGTTTCAGACAGCACAATTAACCAAATTTTCTTAAGATTCATGTCAAGGCCTCTATGTCATCAAAAAGACAAACTTTCTTTAGGATCAATCAATCTGTGTTAAATCATATGCTAGATAACTTACCTCCAAGTCACTACCCTTGTAGTGGTACCCTTTGAGTAGTCAAAAAGAAATAATCAAGTCTAAATGGAGCTAAATCACCAGAAACCCAGGCATACTTTATAAGGCCATCATATACTAATGAAACTCTGAGGAAACCAAATTCTAAGTCTGTTTGGAAACACTTTACTGATTAAAATACATTACAACTTCAATATCTAAGTCCTCTTTCTTCCTACTGGTAGATTGATCAGGAACCTATGAAGGGTCTCTCAGATTAAAATCATTGCAACTATATGAAGTCTTTGCTTCAGCTCTTGTATCTGTACAGTATTATTTTTATCTTTTTCTTGCTTAGCTTTTATCTTTGTTTTCTACAAAGCAGTTTTGCAGAGCCAAAATTAGGTTAAACCCCATTAATGACAATATATCTAGAGCAGTTAACCAGTTGGAATGAGTTCAGTGTTGGAACACTCTGTATTTTACAGTTGTTAAGAGCTGGCATGCAAGGAATTATTCTCCATGGAACTGAGATTCTCTTGGCAGCTTGCCCAGGTACTCCAGCACCTCACTGCAGAAGGAAGACATCTCAGCTTTGCATGGATGTTTTCTGTACATTGTGGGCATGAACACACTGCCCAGAATGGCACTGTGTGCATGTATATTATTTCTGATTTTTTTTAAATTTCTAGGGCTAGCTTACCTATCACACTGCCAGGAGAGAAATGCTTTTCCCTTATTCAATTATCTTGAAATAACTCTTAATTCAAACTGCCTTCAAAGTGATATGTATCACAAAATTCCTAAGATTGCAATAGCTGAATAGACAGACTTGCTACAAACATTTATAAAAGTCAGAGGTGGTAGAATGAAAATTCTTACTCCCTTATCCTTGTGACCTCACAAAGTCTTACCTTCTTCCATTTCAGAGGATTCTTTCTTTCTGCAGTCCTTAGATCTCTGATTATGTCTAATAAGGAGCTTGAACTAGGGCAACCCTAAATTTAAAAAAAAAAACAACTTAGTATTTGCACTACAAAAAGATCTCATTCCTGAAATCCATCTAGGTAAGTTTAATCTTTCTCCATGAATCTTTTTAATTTCCTTCTTATTTGCAGGACAGTTTTGTCATTCCTCTCAATTGGTGTCAGTTCTTATCCTCATAGGCTTCAGTACATTTCTAAAGCAAGATATCATTTTCTGTGTGTGACTGATGAATTATCAGCCGTTTGTCTCAGAAGGGATCAATTCCCTTCTTTGATAATTCAGGATGTATCTGTCAGTAGGAAGTGTCTTTTCTGCTGAATCTTATATTTTATAGTAAGCTGTACTTTAATGAAAATACTTGACACGGAAATCTAAACAGGTGAATGGATGTAGGTCATTAATTGATTTTAATTAAAAAACAGGCATTATGGTAGGTAGCCTGTTCAGAATGGCTTGAGGTGATTAATCTGGAAAATTTTCTTCTAAAGTTACTGTAATAGACCTTTAATCTCTTTGTGCCATTTCCTCTTTCAGCTTACACTGACTACTACTGTGCTACTGAAAAGAACACCTGGAATTCTACAGAAAAAGCCCTAAATAAGAGATACCTGTAGATCTGGAGGAATGGTCTATTGTGGGGGAAAGGAACCTTAGGTAAGGCCTCTCCCTATGAGCAAGGGCTTTGTCTAAGGGTTCTGTCTTCCTTGGTGCTTCCCTGTGAGGGGATTCTGCACTGAGCTTTAAGAGTTTGAACACCTAGATCACAACAGAAGAAGCACTGAAACCAAACTATTAGTTCAGTTGGCACAGTCTGGAGAATAATTTTCCTTAACCTTGTCTTCATCTGTGGAAACAGAAGCAAAGTGATAGAAACCCACCCACAAGTTGTTATTTGGGAATGGATACACTATTGTTGATCAATCTCATTTTAAATAAGCCAGCAAAGAGAGCCTCCATTTGTTCCCAACTGAGAGAATTTATGGGTGGGCCCAGTACTCACACATTTACCAGGATAAGGCTCTCACACACTGTAACTGGATACTTACAATTAAAGTGTGAATATATTTGACAAAGTGTTTGATGTCTTGACCGATATTTTGAAATTTCTCTTTTCCTCATTTCTCCTGCATAACTGTTTTTAAACCCTGATTTTATACATTGTTGGGTAGGTTGTTTGGATGTTTTTGTGAGATTAATTTTCTCACTAACTTAAAAAGCTGCCATATTTAAATTGCTTTTTGTTCAGAAATCTCAAATGAGGCCAGGTGCTCGAAAAATAAGCCTCCTACAAAGAATTTAATTTAATTAACACAGTTAGATATAAGAACACTGGGGAGACGAAGTCCACTGGTTAAACTGGTGCAGACATATGCCTCCTGGATTTCCAGAAGTCATCTGTGTCCTGAAAAAGTTTGTCCTGATCACAAATTACTTTGGAAAGGGATATTTGCATTTCAGTTTTCTGTTTTATAGGGTAAGAAAATAGGTTCTGGTTTTAAAATATATAGAAAACAACTGATCCATACTATGTGTAAAAAAATCAGTTCGACTTGGCACTTGGAGAAGGTAGTTTTTTAAATAGTTTAACAATTAAAAGGAAACGGGGCAATTTAAATATATTTTTAAATCAATACCAATATGTACCTCTATGCTTGATGTTTCTATAAAAGTATATCAAGAATTATTTTACATTTTATTGGTTTTATTTCCTTAGGCAGGGGGAAGCAACTTGAGATTTCAGTACATTTCTATAGAGTCAAGCCCTCTGCTTCTGTTTCCTTAGTGATTAATTTCTCCTTGGGAAAAAGTGATCAGCTTTCTTTAATCAGTTTAGCTGTATTTTATTCATTTGCCTAGCCTGCCTTGGTATGTGTACTACCTTGATACATATGTCCTAAATATTTTACTTTTTGCTATTCACTTATTTGATATTAAATACTAAATATTTTATTCTACTATTTTATTTTCCACTTTAATCTGTGAACAGACAGCAAGCTGGAATGATTTAAAGTGGACTTTGACTTGTGCTGGGATAGCAGCCTAACGAAAGGGAAGCTGCTTTCAATGAAAATTCTCTGTCTCTCACTGAGGGAGGCACATCTTATTGGAGCTATCTGGCCATGATCATTCAAGTCACTGAAACAGTAAGTTCTGTTTGAGTAGCTTGGTCTCTGGCAAATCAGATGAATAAAGCTCTGGCATTTGTTCTCTTGCCAGATGTGAGGGGTTGATTTTGTCTGGATGCCAGGTGTCCACCAAGCTATTCTATCACTTCCCCTTCTCCTGTGGACAGTGAAGAGAAAATAAGATGGCAAACAGCTCATAGGTCAAGAAAGGCACTTTACTAGAGCAAAAATGGAAGGTTCCACATGCAAGGAGAAAAAATTAGAATTTATTCTATACTGCCCATCCACAAGCAATGCCCAGCCACCTCCCAGGAAGCAGGACTTCAGCTATGAGAAACCTTGCCCCAGCCCCAGTCATGGACAAGGCTGGCTAGCTGCTCACTCTTATATTCAATCATCAGCCCTAGCATGGCTGAGATCCTTTTGGCAAGGCAGGGTCTCCATCACTTCTGGTTCAAAGCTGTGTTCCCAACTTCTGAAACCTTTTACCTTTCAGCTTTGGAAGGACAGGATTTTTCTTGCTCTGATAGTGCAATATTACATTATGCCTTTGTCTGATTTACTTACTTACATAATGATTTTTTTTTTAAAATCCATATTTGTTGAAGCCTTTTAATAATTTAACATCATACATATGCTTTTCTAAATTCACATAATTATTTTTGTATTCTGTTATCAATTGTTTAGTGAATAAACTTGTAAAATATTGTCATGTATTTGATGCCTGTATATACTTTTCATTTTGAAACTCTTCCATGTCTTGATTTGTCAGTAGAGGACTTATTCCCTATGCAACCATGAAATGCATGTATCCAAGGTTATTCTTTCCACTTGAAAATACCAAGCTTTGATACAGTTGCTGGAGCTAGGAGACTTCTTAATTTTCTTCATGACTGCTCTTTATGTCCCGCATCATAACCATAATCTGTTTATCTAAGGGCTAATTGGTTTTCACTTTCTTAGCAGCAATGTGTGCATTCAACACATAGACCATTTTCTACACAAATTGGTTTAGCAATATTGTACATTGCTGAGTTACACTAGGATATTCTTAAATTCTACATGCCTAGAAGAATTGAAATTCAGAGAAAAACAAATATATATTTGTCTAGACACTCTTTATATGTGGAAACTGAAATTGGTAACTCTGCTATATTTCATTTGCATTTCTGTGCATTTGTTGTTCATTGGATGGCATATGCATTCACACACAGAGATCCACAAACTGAGAGGCACAGTTTTTACCACTGTTAACTTAAAGTTTTAAAGCAGAGGAATCCCAAAGGCTAGGGCAAAGGATTTTTCTGAATTTGTAGATGGAAACTGAAAAACGGTGAACCAGTTACTTGTTCAATAGCTCTTTTGGACCTCAAAGACACCAGCCTCCTTAGGATGCATCTTTGGAGCTATACAGGACATGACAAGAATAGACAAGAGAAATGATCTGCCTTGGGTTGCAGTGCAAGATGAAACCAAAAGTATGTATTCTATTACTATCTGTTGAAACCAGTTGGGGCAATGTTCTTTATCTCTTCTACAACCCATCCTCCCTCCAAGGAGGTATCTGCTTTTAATGGGCCATTGCGTGTCAGTGCACAACTGAATAGGTTACATCATCCCATTGTGAGATGCTCCACCCGGAGGAGGAGCCAAACATTCCTACCTGGATATAATCTGAGACTTGGAACACCACAGGCAGCCTTTCTCCACTAATTTCCCAGAGAAAGACTGGTCCCATCTATACCACTGCACCTCCAGAGGAAAACTACACCCTTCTACAGGATCACTGCTTCAACAGAACCACATCTGTCATTCCAGGAGGACTGCAGCCACCATTTAATTGGACTGCTACCAACAACCTGACCAACAGGGTGTCAGGCTGTATTCTGACTCTGTCAGTGGGTTGTTTTTCTGTTAGTTTTCTTTTTTTGTACTACTATAATTTTATTGTTATTTTTCTAGTAAAGAATTGTTATTCTATTCCCATATCTTTGCCTAAGAGCCCCTTGATTTCAGGATTATAATAATTTGGTGGTGGTGGTAGGGTGGTTTACATATTTCCATTTCAAGGGACCTGTCTTTTCAGACCAAGACATGGTCCTTACACTGCAGTGAGGAATTGTAGTCAGAACAGAAGAATCAAGAAGGGACAGTAAAAGGAGCATTCTGTTTTCTGAGAATTTGAATCCTCTTGGGAATGAAGACAGGAAATTATAGTTTGAACTTTCTCAAGTGTTTTGGGAATTGCCAGGAAAAGAGTTATTGGAGGTGAGAGTAAATGTCATTGTAGATTGAAAACTTCATCAGAATAGCATCAAATATGTAGCACAAGCAGGCAATTGTATCAAAACAAGTCTTAATTTAAAAAAATGGGAAAAAAATAAGAAAATAAAACCCTTAAAGATCAGAAAAGAAAGGATTTGTGCTAATGGTAGAACTTTCCTTCTGCTGAACTGTATGCTTGTGAAGATGTACTGTCTTCCCCTCCAACAAAGGGAGGTGAAGGGAGCACCTTGAAAAAATGTTGTACAGGTTCAAATGAGTATTTCTCTAATACACTGAAAGAGTCAACATGTCCAGAAGCAATGGCATGTTCATAACAGCACTCATAAGGTTATAAAAGCATTTTATTTTCACAAATTTCCTGCAATGAAGCTAATGTTTTCCTGAGGGAAGGAACTCAAGCTGGATGATAGCCTTCTTGGCAGACACTCATAAGACAAAGACTGACCTGGGGTTACTGTGAAACCTCTGAAACTTCTGTTGAGGATGTTGTCTAAAGATGTGTGTGTATACTGCTAAAAGGGTAGCACATATGTCTCGAGATTTATGTGGAGTTGCATAAATTCTCAACAACAAAATTAATTATATTGCTAATGTACTAACACCAAAGAAGAATAAAATAAATTTGCATGGCAAGGTAGGTAGCAGAATGTGAATTGTCTTCATGGCACTAAAGATTTAGCTTCAAAAGTATGATTGATAGTCCTATATTATGGATTTAATTTCCAGGAAATAATTTTGCTTCTTGTTGTGGCTTTGTTTTCTTCCAGGTGTTAGCTTTCTGAATATGTTTGAAGAGTGAAAATAAGTAAATAAGATGTTTACATAGAAATAAACAGTTTTATTAAAGAAAAAAATATATAACCCAAAAAATCCTTACTATATTAAAAGAACGAACAGATAATATGGGAAAAAAAAAGAGGAAAAAATAAATTTTAAAACTGAAAAAAATTATTTATTTGCTAAAAGAATTAATTTAATGAAAGTGAATATAATCTGGTTTAATATAATGAAATAATCTGCAAAAATATTAGTTTAAACCTTTGTCTTGAATTCCGTTCATCTATAATTGCTAGTGTAAAAAACCGAACAAATAAAAAAACAGAAGTATTAGCATGAGTCAAGGTTCTTACATACATTATTCTGTTTCTGGAGTGTTTGTGAACATCAATCTGTTATTCTATAATTAAATAGCTCTGTCTTTTTAATGCTCTATTACATTTCGTTATTATTTAATTTTGTTACCTCTTTTGGACTGAATTATTTTTCCTCCAGTGATCAGTAAAAATATGTCTGCATTATTCATGGATTTTATTATTTTTTAAAAACTTCCCTGTGTTTAACTATTGTTTACACACAAAAACACTAACGGTTTTGTCTGAGCTACAAAAATGAACTTTAAAGCCTAACTTTGTAAAGTTGTGGCCTTACCAACTTTAATAATATTTATTAAATGATTGTAAAATCTTGTACAGCTCCAAATTATTTTGTTAAAATTTCTTCATCTTCCAATCCTTTTTCTGTTATTTTCACACCAGAAAAGGTGCTTTTCATTAAAAGCTGTTTACTTGTGGAGAGAAAAAAAGTATTGCAACTTCCTGTTACTTGGTAAACATGGAAGAAAAACATCTTGGAAAGACTATTCTGGAAGTTTAGCTTTCTTACTATTATAGGTGTTTTTTTCACTGCCGTCACCATTGCTGCAGTCATGCCATATGAAATACTCCTTTTTTCCTGGATACACAAAGTAATTTGAAGCATGTAAGTTAAGGAGATGGCAAATTCATTTTTATAACTCCAACTGGTAATCCAGGGCTTTGCTGGAGGAAGTTAACTATGGTGATAGATAGAGACTGATGCCAAATTGTGTCTTTTCCCAAGTGCTGCCAGGAAACTACTCCATACCATTGTAGAGGTTCCCATCCTGTCTTTGTTCAGGAGGGTCTCTCTCATCACCCCAATCACCCAAGGAGTGAAAAACTCTCCTTTTACTCCCAGGTAGCTTGGAAACATTACACAATTCTGGCTCCTGGCTACTGTACAAAAGTACTGGAAAGTAACATTCATGTGCCCATTGCTAGATAAAAAATCCAGTTGAAGAAATTATTTGAACTTTAAAGCAAGAGGAGCTGCATGGAGACCATGTGCTGAGCACTGAGGTTCATATCACAGTAGTTTTCGTCATCTCTGTCCCTTTACAAGAATTTAAATATATTGATAACACTAACACCACATGTAAATAACTTATGTTTATTGTTCCTTGCTGAAGTTTCCGGAATGGGCAAAATTTCCAGGAGTTTTGGTTTTGCAAGTTGTCATGTGGGGTTTCCTTCTGAATGTAAGAAGCAGGGGATGGTAAAAATGGAAATACTTGTTAAAAAGTAGCCCTACTTTAAATTAATGCCTCAAGGACCATCTGCCAGAAGAGCTCTTATAAAATGTGAAGACCGGCTATTGTAATTTTTCCACTGTTTGGCTTGACTAGTGTTCTGCTATGCTTAATGTTTTTCCCAGCTGTAAGATGAGGTAATTCCTCCTCAAGTCCATGTTATCCATAGCACCTCAGCTTCTATCTCAATGATTCCTCCTGACAACACACATCAGCTCTTTGGTGATGTAAAGCTTCTCTGAGAGTGTTAGATCTTTCCTGCTGGATGACTATTCCTGGTGCACTGTGCTTCTCATGCTCCCTGTATTAAATAACCTGTCACTTTATGGTGCTGATATTCACAGCTGTATTGCTTAATTACAGTCTGTGCTGCTATACGTTCAAAGCTAAAACCAACAGAGAATGAATTGTCTGATTTCAATTTTGGCCAGCTGATGGCTGTTGCTGCTGGACACGAAATGAGTCACACAGACACAGCTCAAGGTGTGGTGAAGGAAGGAGAGAACTTTATTTTTTCTCTCAGAATTTATAGGTTTACTGACCACGGCCAGGGATTGGATAGTCAGGATAACACCTTCCCAACTGCACTGTCTGTGAGAGATGTCCATCAAAAGAAGTGTATCAGAAAGAATGTACACATCTCTATGTTTACAGTTACTGTCCTGGGAAAGTCTTTAGAAACTATGTCAACAAGATCAAAAAACTGAGTTTTCAGGGCAACAGAAGGCCAAATGTGTAGCTAAACTAAATTTCTCCAACAAAAGCAAATAAGTAAACAATCTTACAAGACCTATCAAATGCAATAATGACCTTAGAATGGGAACTTAATTAACTTCTATGTTATAACCATAATGCCAGACTGGATCACAATGTTTATTCATTTATAAATCTTTCAACTATAGTGTAGAAAAGCAAATACTACCACCCTCAGTTCCTTTGACCTAGAAGAAGAATCCAGACCAGAAGTACCCAAGAACATGAGTGTATTTTCAACACAGTGCTTCATGGAAAAGAACTTCAGTTTTCACTGGAGTTCTTGACTTTATATAGAATACTGGCATGCAATCTAGTGGAAGAAAAAAAAAGTTATTTTTCCCTAATGTATCCCTGCCAAAAAAGGTTTTGTATCCCCACTCTGTCTATTGATTTACAGAATAGTGCAGTACTAGCCCATATTGCACTGCATAGTTGCTGTTGAATACGTTTACTGTTCAGAACAGGAGGTACCTTCTTGGACACTTTAGTGTTGAGCATGATTCCCTGTCAGAGATCTGCTACAATTCTTTTGTTTGGTTATTAGGCAGACAGTTGGGCTGCCTTTCCAATCTACTCTTGAAGCTCATTAGATATTTTCTGCAAACTAAATGCACCTTTAAGCAATTTGAAGCATGAGACCACTGTGTGTTCTCATGGCTTGACTTCCAAGGAAGTGGTACAAAAAAGACTGATGGTATGTTGCTGTTACAAAAAGGGCCCATTCAGATAACCCCACTTTCCCTGGAAGATCTACATCTGCATAATTCGCAATAATTTTTGGAAGTAGTCTCTGGGAAGGTGCTAGGGGCTGAATTCTTTGCAGAAGTTTTATTCGGAACCCATAAATTATGCTTTGCCTTTGTATCATGCTTCCTTCTTAATTATAAAAGCACACCCCTGCTTTATCCCAACAGAGATCCTCATGTTCCTCCATAAAGTTTCTCTGCCTGGGTCCTGCTGAATTTCACTTCTCCTGTTGCTCTGTCCAACCTCTACCTCATGTTCCTTCCCTTTCCATCAAGACAAAAATGATATAGTTATTTTTGCATCTCTAATGAGCCCTGAGCAGAGTGATTATTGATCATAACTGGAGTGTCAGTTTGTTTGTTTTGTGGAGATGTTCTGACAGATGTTTAGATGATTTGTCAGGAAAAGAGTGCTCATTTGCATGGAGACGTGTGATAATTTCAGCTGTAACAGCTTCACGTTGTTCATGAGAATTTGTAAGTTTTGCATCTGTTCCTCAGATCCTTTCTAGACTCAGATGGCTTCCAGACAAATGTTTGCCACTTCAAAGCTAAGTTTGTGCTTATATGTATTTCCTGTTCAGGTCCTTAGTTAAGATACAGCAAAAGAGTCTAATAAATAAATAGAGCCAGGATGGGGAGTTTTAATCATTTATTGATTGTATGAAGCGAGCTATTTTTCATTGCAATTCTGTGTGCACAAAGCTTTTGTTTAGCAGAGAATGATACTCTTGACAGAGAAATCATTCATTGTTAACTGAACAGTACTTGCAAACTCTTTAAAATTTACTTGTTGAGGAACTCTTTTCCATGAAATATTTAATATGTGTGAGTTTTCAACAGTCATTATTCTGGTTTTGTTGTTCATCTTTAAAAAAAAATAATTATTTAATTACATTAAAATTCATTTTGTAAGCATGAAAACATATCATACCTTGGCTCCCAAAAATAATATTATCTAAATATAATTATAAATTATTGATATTCCAATGTGACCATTTTTATTATTTATTTGAAGAGTGAATATCTTTTGAACTCAATAGTATATTTTGTACAATGTCATTACCCACATTAAGTTTTGTTATTTAACATGAAAATAAAATCTCAGTTGCTCTCTATAGGCACCTCTGAAATGAACAGTTTGCTTCATGTTACCAAGGAAACAGATCTTTGCAAAGATATAAGGCCACTTTGATGTCATTGTAAACCACTAAAGTAGGAATCTTTAGTGTTTGTCAGCCTCTTGAGAGTAAGCAGTTTGCTCTAATCAAAATGAATATAAAATTATTCTGAGCATGTAGAAATGCAGTATTCTTGAAGCAAGCATGCTCACTAGTAACCACACATCTTTTTTTCAACAATGATTCAGGACCAAAAGAAATCTGATTACACTTTATTGAAAGATACGTAGATATGGAGCCCTGCATATTCCTGAGCAGTTTTGTTCCTGGAAATTTAAATTGGCAAATGTATAACAAGTTGAAAATATATTATTCAATTCAGCTGCATATTGTGAGTTGCTCAAGGGGATAAAACATGTTTATTTTTGAAACTCACTAACAATAACATGATTGAAACATAGGGGGGGAGTAACCCCCAATGAATAACTCCTGCTGTGCAGGGCTACACTGTGAATTCAGAGTACAAGCCAAATCCCTTTGTGTGAAATGGCTTCACAGGCATTTCTGCTTAGGGGGTGAAATGATGGACTAAGTCACAAAAACAGTAGAAAAGATCTGCAGGGGAAAAAAAATAACTCTTATTTGAAATATAAAACATCTCTGTGAATATGGAAGGTCAATTTCTGCTTATCTTTCCTTCAGAAGTTAAATACCATAATAATAAAATCCCAGACAAACACAGATAGTTTAATGCTTTTCAAAATTATTCTCTGGTTCCAGGAATTAGAAAGGAGTACCTATACACATATGTTAAATCAACATTTTGTCATTGGAAATGTGGTCAATAGAAATCAAGGAAAATGCAAAAAATTAGCATTATACTTTGATATCTTATTGATATCCTGAATCTTTTTGCTTGACTATGCTGCTCTCAGTGGAAACAGTTGGATTCATTATAAGGGGGAGAAAAGAGAACAACAAAGTTTTAAAGTACTTTTGGGAAATAGGTGGGAGAAAAGGAAAACAAGAGAAAGAACATAGAAATAAATTGCAGGGGAGAGCAGTGGAAACAATGAGGCTGTAAATGACATAGCCTGAAACCATCAGCTGGAGAAATCTGGGAGACAGGGCATGCATCCACAGAGGAGATGTAAATAAGAACCAAGCAGTATTGCAGTGAAGTCAATTAAAGGTCTTCCCAACAAGTGGTGGGAGTGGAGAGCCCTTGCTTACCATGAGAGGATGGCTGGCTGTACATGGCTGGTTTTTTGTTGTCACTTGCTCTCTTCACTTTCCAACTTCCTGTTTATTTGTTGCACATAAAGATAGGACGCTTAAACACTTATCACTTTGTTAAGTACATTTTGCTAAAGAAACACCAGATTACCCATGTTTGTTTAACAGACTGTAGGCTTTTGGTCAAGTAATGCATTTAATCCCTTCAGTACCATCAGGAATGGGGTCATTGTACATATTATTGTCACAATCTGACCTTACAGATAGGTTAATGTCAGCCCCAATACCACTTAAATTCCTTAAATTTATATGAAAACACTATTAAAAGCATTTACTTCTTCATTTACACATACTCCAAAAGCACAAGAATGTTACTGATTTGCTCTCTTATCTTTAGGATAAATCATTATATTACATATATATATGTATATATGTATACATACACACACACATATAATACAATATATATATAATATATAATACATAATACATATTATATCATATATCATATATCATATATATCATATATCATATCTCATATATCACATATCATGTATCATATATATATCTTGTATCATGTATCATATACAATATACAATGTATAATATATATATATATAATGATTTTTCTTTAATATATGTATATTTCCATTATATTCTTTTAATTATTATAGCCTTCTGAAAAGTCCAAATAAATTACTTCTTAATATCTGATTAATTTATTTTTGTCAGCTGGAACAGTTATCATTTTCTAATGGTATAATATAAAAATAACAAAGCTATGAACCTACAAAACAGATCTATAAATTTCATCTTAGGCATATACAATTGCACCTGCATATAGTTTTTCTACAAGACAGAGGAAAAAAATTACTGCCATTCTGCTTGGCATTGATAAAATAGCATTTTAAATATCATGTCTATGATGAGTCCAGTTCAAGAGGTACAAAAACCTATGCTAATACATATAGGAAAATCTCTCTTTTGTTAGCCAATAAAAACCAGTGCTCCAAAGATATATATTTATTCTTTATAGAAAAATTGTGAGTGAGAGATGAATGGCAAAGAAGGAGAATAAATATTCTTTAGGTCAATGGTGACATAGAAATAGGAAGGAACTGTTGATTCAAAAAGATCTTAACCTATAAGTCAGAAGGATATTCCAATTATGAAAGGAAAAAAAAATTCTAAGCCAGCTTTTCTACAAGCATAGTGGGAGAAAATAGCTGGTGAATTTTACAGTGTATCTTTGGTATTTTTCATAACTGGATTGTGTACCACTGAAAGAAACGCTCTTTGATCTGTGAAATCACTTTCAGCTTTTTATTCCTATTTAATATAAGAATCAGATTGGAAGGTGTGCCAGAAAATCAATCTGCGATCGATACCAGTCATGTAAGAAACACAGGCTTCATAAATGCACGCACACACAGAGTCTGCAATATCTGCTGCCTATGCTGCTGCCTAAGCATCAGATATACATAAACTGAGCTGGATACATAGAAATATAAATTCTGTCTTGTAAAGTCACATGAACACCATGAGATTAATGCGTACTGACTATTGAATGCATTAATATTGACTGGGGCTTAGCCCAGTTTTAGCTGTTTAAAAATTAGGAATCCAGACTAAGTCGTGTCTCTTTCTGATATCTGTGCAGTCAGCTCTGCCAGCCAGCATATACATCCCACCTGCCTTATACATC
This sequence comes from Poecile atricapillus, assembly GCF_030490865.1. NCBI lineage: Eukaryota > Metazoa > Chordata > Aves > Passeriformes > Paridae > Poecile > Poecile atricapillus. The sequence continues at coordinate 51,587,409 of NC_081252.1, forward strand.
TATTTTATAGTGAGGTTAATTATTTTCTCTTTATCATAACCACTGCCTTAGCTGGCTGGCTTAAATTAAGCCTGTAATTTTAATTACTGTCATAAATCTGAAATTTCCCTTTGGAAACAGTAAAAGGAATTTTTGCAAATCCCACATAGAATTTAGTGGCAACAGTTTATTTTTAGTAATGGTTACTGGCTAGGTGTTCAGTTAATATGCACAGTGGGACACAGTGAACTAGATTAAAGAAAATCTCTGTTGAGAATCAGAGATTCCAGCTGTATGGGATAATGAGGGGACAGACTTACAACTCCACACTACCTGGTGCGGGCCACAGGTTGGCAACTTCCAGGGATCAGCTGAAAACCTCCTGCTAATAAAGATGCAGGCCAGCATAAATCTCTAAATAGCTTCACCCAAGTCAGCAGGCAGTTGAACACCGATCTTGGTGAGTAGAGTCTCTCATGACATGAAGTGTATCACATGCATCTGTGCTAAGGAAAAGTGGTTGGGAGAACTTTCCCCTATTGGAATGACAACAGATATCTAAAGTTCATGTTTCCATCTAATTCTGGGCTAAGGAGGGCACAGTGCTAGGAGCAATTCTTACAGCTCTGCCTCTATTCTGACAGAAAAAATACTGCCAGCCAGAGATGATACATGTGCACAAAACTATGATACAAGGTATTTCATACTGATGTATAAAGGTACTTTTCCTCTTGGCTAGTACAAACAGTTAGTGTATTCTATAGGGGAATACTGGTGATAATAAAGGGAAAACAACACTTGACAGGGATTGTTTGCAGAAGAATTCCAGTCATATATGTGTCAATCGCCAACCAGTATTTTTTGCTAAATATATACTGCAGACAAGATTCAGCTTGCAGCTTGCACAGTCCTAGCTCTACCACACCATCCACTGCAATGAAATTCCAGAATTCAAAAGTACTTCTTAACCACCAACACTAAAGTCTGTGAATTTTAAATACAGAAAACAATGACAATGCTAAGGTTCTTGCAGATTTAATGACTCCATTATTCTCTATCTAGTGGTGTACTTTGCTCTTAATGTTATTGGGGTATGAAATACTTTCAACAGATAAGTTGTTCCACAAGACAGATTTTCCTAGCTGGGAAAAAACAAAGTAGAGAATCTCAGTAATGTACCAGCAGGACATTGTGCCAGCACTTTTGATTCTTTCAGGAAAAAAAAAAAAAAAGAAAAGAAAGAAAGAGAAAAAAGTAAGGGGAGAATGGCAAAAATATACTGGAAGCAGGAAGTAATATGCATTATATTAACTAAACTTTTGTGCTGAAAGATTAGTGTACAGAATGTCATGCAGAAAGAATCATATGACATTAATAAATGGAATAACTGAAAAGAAGATAAATTTTAGTGAGGATTAGTAGTACAAGGAAATTTGAATAGAATAATCATAAAAATGCAGTGCCTTTTGCATGAAGATTTTTGTGCCAACAAGAATTTCTGATACAAACCTCATCGTAGGAAAGCCTCTTCATATTGATATCACATAAAAGAGGGAATTTAATGTGACTAGTGACAAAGTTGAAAGTACTGGTACAAGGAGGACCAGAAAAGAAAAATGTAATCATAAAAATCCAGTGACATACAGTATGAACAGAGAAGTGCAAATGATAGAGAAATGGAGATAAACTACCCAGGAATAAAGTTAAGCTTAAAAGACACAGCAGGTTCTCAAGACAGTTTTATGGTTTCATCTTCTTTTATGGAAGGAGTAGAAAGTGATAAGAATGAAAAAAAAGTAACCAAAGAAGAAGACAGTCTTTAAAGATATGCTTTGTAAATTAATAAATTTTTAGAGCAACATTATGGAGAAATAAATTACTAGATCTGAGGATTAAGGATATCCCTTCCAATCACACATTTGTGTTTCGAGAAAGTTGGAAAATATATTCTTGTATGTCAAAGATGAATACATCTTTATTCAGCAGTATGTGTACTGCACCTGGAGAATGTCTTGAATATTTTAAGGTACCTGAGAATGAATCAAAGACAATTTACACGCCTTGTTATCCAAAATGAGATAATAGAAACCTTGGGAACAAATTGCAACAATTATTTTTGAAACTATTCCTAGGACATAGTCTATTTCTGCTGTAGTATATGAAGCAACAGATTCCTACAACAAAAAACCCAGCTCTGCTTAGCTGGAAGCCTCCTCATTTCAGATGAACTCTCATCAACATCTATAGGTTAGACTTGTAAGGATGCACAGGATGTAATAAACAATGAAGAAATGAGGAACTGAGCCTATGGGACAGCAGCTGATTTTAGCTGTCTCCATGGTGTTTCAACTACATCAAAAATCCTGAATCTTCTTGAAAGATAGATCTTTCACCAACAAAGGTCAGGCTTTTATTAAAATCACATGTAATTCACAGTCCAGTTGAATTTAAAAAAGCTACAACTTACCCTGAAAAATCAGTAATTGAACTACTGAGAATGCTTGGATAATTCAGGAAAAGTTCACCGAGTAATAAAAATAGAGACACCTCAAAGTAAAGTTTGGTAAAGATGGCTTTCTTTCAGTGTAAGTTATTTTACAAAGGTCAGCATTTGACAAGGGTTTGAAGTGGAAGACTAAAATCTTAATAGACTCATGACATATTAGACTGTGGTAGAAAGTACATATTCCCAATTTTCAGAAGTGCAGTCCATTACTTACCTTACAGAGAGATCACTGATTTGAGCACAGAAAGATACTAAATTATTAGAGAATGTCCAAAGGAGAGCAACAAAAATGGTGAAGGGCCTTGAGGGGAAGCCATAGGAGGAGTGGCTGAGGTCACTTGGTCTGTTCAGGCTGGAGGAGACTGAGGAGAGGTCTCACTGCAGTTACAACTTCCTTGTGAGGAGAAGAGGGGAGCAGACACTGATCTCTCTTCTGTGGTGATCAGGACCCAAGACAATGGTATAACTTTGTGTCAGGGGAGGTTTAGGTTGGATATTAGATAAAGGTTCTTGCCCCAGAGGGTGTTGGACAGTGGTAGAGGCTCCCCATGGAAGTGATCAGAGCACCAAGCCTGAATGAGTGTGAGAAGTGTTTGGACAATTCTCTCATGGTCACATGGTGTGACTCTTGGAGATGGTCCTGTGCAGGGGCGAGAGCTGGACTTGAAGATCCTTGTGGGTCCCTTCTAACTCAACTTATTCTGTGATCTCAAGATTTGGCAATTCAACAGCTGTACCAGGGCCCTGAGGGCACTAAAGGTGATGGCTCTTATTAGCCTACCCAGAGGCCTCCCCACACCCTGGTGGTGGCCACATCACCTCAGGCCTGACCTTCCTCTTAGAATAGCTGAATACCATCTTCTTTTTGGTCCTACTTCCTTTTGCTCCTGGCTGGGCTCCCTGTTTGTATGCTGGACCAATATTTTGTCACATCTAGGACTGTAGAGAGAGCTTCTCACTCACAGTCAGTTCTGCTATCCCAGCACAGCCTGACTTCAGATCCCAGATCCCAGCCTGGAGGAAGCAGTTGGCTCTTGTTGTTCCCTGTGCTGTAGCACATGGATACACCTGAATTAAAACAAGAATACCCAAAAAAAACCCAAAAAAACAAACCCAAAAAGAAACAAAACAACCCAGAAAAATTCCAAAGAAATCATCAAGTCTGGAAGAGATCTTCATGTAGTCCAACCATCAATCTAGTACCACCATAACCACCCATAAACAAGATCCCCAAGTCTGAATGCTTGGTGGGACAATCTCGGCTAAAGTGCAAACCAGACTGAAACTGCTGGGTTACAATAAAGAGATTCTGCAAGAAATGTTAATGATTATTTGTGTTTAGAACTGTAATTACTTTTTGGTTTTTTGCTTGTACTTCTGATTTATTTTTTACTTCCATGAGTATTAAACTAGTGTCATCCTCAGTGCCATAGTAAAATGTTATTTCATATTTAAAACATTCCTGTGAACTGCAAAAATGGCAAAATTTATAATTTTTCTCTGTTTCTTCTATAACTCCCACAGGCCTGTTTGTGAAGGTTTTATAAGTTGAGTAGCTGTGTTATGAGGTTGAGATCAAACATTTAAAAAATCTGAAAGATTTTGCAGAATACTCTGCCTTTAATAACAGTGCTGGAAAGGTTTCAGTCATTCATCAGAGAGTTTTGGTATTGGATACTGAGGAATTGATTAGACACAACAGCAGAATTACATTTGTGAAATTAGTGTCAACAACTATCTTAGTAAATCATGTTCATGTCCCATTTTGAAGTATGTGTGGACAAACTGGTTAAACTGTGTGGTATAAATATCCTGGTGGGAAGTCAGGGTAGAGCTATGGAGGAACATACCCTTTATATCTCTTCAGTCTTTTTCTCAACACATTACAGCCTTGGTTCCTAGTATGTTCTTAACTCTTCTCAGAGTTAATATGAATAACTAAAGAATGAATGGTAATAAGGACTAGCAATAAAATCTCTGATAGACAGAATCACCTCTCATCACTGGTCTCTTGATTTGTTGCTAAGTTGGCTTGCTGCTCTGAGCTGACCTATCCTGGTCAGGTTACTGCACTAGGTCATTGTTGATATGAATGGTAGCTGACTAAAAATTAGTAGGGCACATCAGGAGGACTTTCCCATAAATGAATATTAGCTTTGTGGTTCGTTGCTATTTGTTTGTTTGTTCTTTGTTTGGTTTTTTTTTTCCTGACACACTCAGGATGTCTGGCTTTGTGTTTTAAATTACTGCAGTGAGTGAAAGTACAAATAACTGAAATGCAGATTTATCAGCAAAGCCACAGTAGAAGGTGAATTAAACTAAAGATTTTGTACAAATGCACTTTCTGGGCATTTTTCCTGGTAGGCAGTGTGGTGGCAGTTTGTTTTCACTAATCTTATTGCTCATCAATTCTTATGTTTCTAGCAGGAAGACAAGTGAATTGTGGCTGATTTATAAATCTTTACAGAGGCCTGAAGGTGCAACCTTTAATTTCTTTTCAGGTTCAGACATTGTCTTACAGCTTTGAAATGGCTACTGCTGCTGCCTAAAAGATTTTAAACACATTTGCTGACTCCCTAGATAAGTCCACTGCTGTTTTGAAGCACATTGTTCCCATGTCCATGTCCATGTCCATGTCAAACTGTTATCTGTTATTAGAGTAATAGGAGGAAATGGAAAAAAATAGTTGCAAATTTTGGAAGCTGTCACATTCATGCCATCATTAATTTTGATTTATTTACTTTTATTTCAGAAGCATCTCTGTAAACGGTAGGAAGGAGATGTCAGAAAAAATGTCAGGTCCTATAAAAAAAAAGAGAAGATAATTAAACAGGAGGAAGGAGATGAAAACAGCAATTTAAATGCCAGTACAAGTGACAAGCTTGTTAACCTGCACAGTCCATGACAAATAAGAACAATTGAGATGGGTGTAGCAGTGGAGGTGGAAGAAATTCAATCACGTTTTAAGCAAAAATAGAGAGAATAAATCTTTACACCTGCAAGTAATACAGGAGCTCTTCTGTGCTCTGTCAAGCAATGTTAGTGCAGTACTCATGTGCACCCTTGGATGAAACCTTTCAGACAGCAGTATTTAGTGGTAGTCTAATCCAGCTTTTTGGAGATGTCTTGCTTGTTTATTTTTCAGTTCTTCATTTAAATGGCTGTACTCCTTACAATGTTCAAGCTAGCTGATTGAAAACTTTCAGGTATGACTACTGAACCGTTGTGAGAGAAAAATCTTTACTGGAAGGATTACCATTAGGAGCATTTGCAAGGATGTTTCCTTCTAAACTTTAGAAGTGTCAGACAAGTATTTACTATTGCTTATAAACAAAGTAGGACACAAGTGGGAGGAAGAAGCAAAACACCTTCCTCTATCTCATTAGTAGAGGAAAGTTAAAAGTGCACCTTTTTAACTGTCTTTTTTACTGTCTTTTCAAAGAAGGCGTAAGTGAACTGAAAAAAAACATTTGTAAAGTGTCTGTGAATGTGGCTCTATGAATGGTAAGGCCAAAATTTTAAGAACTGTTTAACATTTAATAAAAAGGTCAAGCATTAAAAAAGGTAAAATGTGCCCGTATTATAGCTCAGTGGGAAGATGCTAAGGAAGACTACTGAATATGATTTTCCATTGCAAAGAAAATAAAAATTTCAGACCCAATACTGTCCCCAACACATTTGCCTCAATATGAGCCTTTCCATTAATTTCAATGGAAATTGGATCTATCCTCTGGATCTGGCCGCTTTAGGTCAAGCAATGATACCCATCAGTCTTAAAAACCATGATTTATTCTAAAAGCAGCCTGCAGAATGTCACCAATGAAGGATTCCTTTGTGCTCAAAATAGAGTGTCTTTTCAGATGGAAAATACAGAATTTGCAGTCAGAATCAGCATTGGACTCATGCTAGTGTTAATGCTTCTCACTTCTAAAGATGTCAGCTTTTAATTGGCCAGAGTATGCCACTGGAATGGGCAGCCAGACGCCCTAGCTGTAAGCTAGGATAACATCTGTCTTTTCAACTTGCTTTGGCAAAGGAAGCGTGCACAATTTTTTGTTATTCCAAAAGCCCTTGAAGCATGAAGAACATGAAGTTCCAGTGAACTGGAACTTCTTCCTTCCACTAATGCTGTGAATAGTTAATCTCTTTTCTTATTTTTTTCCTCTATCATTCCCTGATTATTTTTTTCCCTCTCTTTGGCAATTTTGGTGAAGTTTTTATCATCGAATCACAGAACAAGCTGATTTGGAAGGGACCCTCAAGGAACATCGGATCCAGCTCTTAGCACTACACACCATGCCCAAGAGTTGCACCATATGCCAGAGGGTTCAAACACTCAAGTTCAAACATTTCCTCAACTTTGTCAAGCTTGGTGCTGTGACCACTACCCCGAGGAGCTTAATCCGCTGCCCAACCACCCGCTGGGGGAAGAATATTTTTTAATATCCAACACAAACCTCCCCTGACAAAAATTCAGGCAATTCCCTCCAGTCCTGTCACTGGTCACTAAAGAGAGAGATCCATGCCTGCCCCTCCTTTTCCCCTCATGAGGAAATTGTAAGTGTAATGAGGTCTCCCTTCAGTCTCCTCTTCTACAGGATGAGCAGAAAGTGACCTCAGCTGTTCCTCATATGGCTTTCCTTCAAGATTCTTCACCATCTTTGCGGCCCTCCATTGGATGCTGTCTAATAGTTTAATGCCTTTCTTACACCGTGGCACCCCAAACTGCCCCCAGGACCCGAGGTGAGACTGTGTCACTACAGAGCAGACTGGGACAATCCCCTCCTTTGCCTGGCTGGCCATGCTGTGCCTGATGCCCCTCAGCTGCCCCCTCAGCTGCCAGGGCACTGCTGGCTCACATTCAACTCAGTGTTGACCAGGACTCCCAGGTCCCTTTCCACAGCACTGCTCTCCAGCCTCTCATTCCCCAGTCTGTCTGTAGATCCAGCGTTGCCCCATTCCAGGTGCAGAATCCAGCACCTTCCCTTGTTGAACTTGAATGGTTGGTGATTGCCCAGTCCTCTAATTTGCTGAGGTCCCCCTGCAGGTACTTTCTGCCTTCAAAGGGAATCTACAGCTCTCTCTTTTTTGTATCATCTTTGCATTTGCTCTAGTATCCCTTCCTGTTGTGTATACAGGTCATTTATGAACATGTTGAAGAGGACAGGGTTTGCCAAACCCCACTAGAGACAGTCTTCATCCTTACATTATTTAAATTTTGAAATTAAAATTTTAATAAAGTTGAAAATGCTCTTTACTCCACAAAAGATGCTGGCATGCACATCTGACATACTGAAATTACCATTCAAGCAAGCTGTTTGTATATTTTTGTGTGTGAGATGCTTTAAAACCACACAGTATTAGTTGGCTTCTAACATTTACAGCTGAATAGAAATAGTGAAGTGATAAATGGAACTTAATTCAAAAGCAGAATGCAGATGGCTCTTCAGCAAAGACCAGCCTAATTCTGGTGAGTTTTTATAACACAGGATAAACAGAAGGGTTGAAGAGAGCAGAGTGAGAACAAGGTAAGATGGTCAGATGTGCAACAAACCCGAAGAAAAGAAATTGTAAGGGAGCATGGAAAAGAGCAACTAGTTGCACTGTGGTAGGAAATTCCAACCAAAATGCTGGAAGTCCTGATCACTTCCAAAAGATATTTTGGGATGTGTTTTAGCTGCTTATCACCCTCCCAGCTTCAGCACTGGCTGGTCTCAACATTGACTACCTGCATTGTAAAGGAGCAGTGGCCCCTCTAAAACCTAGAGATCAAGAACAAATTCCTGAGCGAACAGGGATGGCCAGAAAAGCCCTTCACCCTTCTTCCAGCATCCTTTGGATGCTATCCAGACCTTGTGAAGGTCATTTTCTATACACTGTGTTTCACTTGAAGACTAAAAGTGGGAACAAACACCATGTACTTCCCGCTGAGTCTGATCTGGGGTGCTTCAGGTGCAGCAATACCTTTGAAATGTAGACCTCCAGAAGCAACCAAGGACAGTGTTCTTTATGGTGTAATGTTATTACATGTGACATTTCTTTGACAGACCTCTTTTATGTGCTTTTAGCCTATGGCAATATGTTATGGAGAGAAGAATTCACTGACATATCCAGGAAAAGTAACCCAATGCATAAAAAATTGAAATGACAAGGTTGACAAGGTTATTTTGTAGCTTTTGTTGCATTATGATAATAACTTACAAATTGGTACGCTGTATCTAAATTTTCTTAGGATAAGCAATGCCTTTTTCTCCCATATTCTCTTCTGTACTTTTCAATATTTACTTTAGAATCTTTCTCCTCTTCTCCCAGTAGAGTAAAAGGAAACATTTTGTAGTTTTTTCACTAAGTACTCCTCTCTGCAGTGTTGCATTTTGTGTCCTCTGTTAGCGTTGGTGGGTTTTTTTGTTTGGTTTAGTTCTTAGATTGCTTATTTGTTTATGTTACCATCATGCCTTCTAAATCCAGGAAGGGAAAGTACCAGAGCAGGAACTTCTAGGACTATTTCTCTAGAAAGAAAGGTTCTTTGGTTTCGTGTGTACCTACACATTCCCCCTCCTGCAAAGCCCATTGCAGTCACTACTGTGCTTTCTCTTTCCTCCCTTTCTTCAGTCAGACTTTCCTAAATAATACTTGACTAAAAACGGAGGCATACATGATCACATCCTTCCTTAACTAGGTTTAATAAGTGAAGAGGGTGTGTGACCCCTTGAAGATGTTGACAATTGTGATTAGATCTTTGCTTCTTTATTCTTAATAGGAACTTCCTTTTTTCCCCCCTTTCTTTTTTTCTGTTTGTTTGTTTATCTTTAATAGACTATATAAAACCTTAAAATGGATCAGCCTAAATAAAACCACTATGAATGGATATTATTCACTGAATTCTATGGGCTGTTTAAATCAGCTTGCTTAAAATGTTCCAAAATATTTAAAGTAAGAAGTTACTAGGGAAAAAAAAAATCACTCTGAAATCACATACACAGAACCATAGGCTCCAAGGATCTTTTGGTTCCTTTTTTTTTTTATTTAACAATATGAAAAATCTCTTCCATGCAACACAATAGGGAACTTGCTAACTCATAACAAGCTTCTGAAGCTCTAACACATATGCCATATCTGTCTTGTGCCTGTAACATTTTGTAAACAACTGTGTTTGATGTTTGCCGTTGCTTCTTTGATCTTGTAAAATCCACCACAGAGATATGAATATGTTCAACAAAATCTGTGAATATTTGTTTTCTAGCTATGGCAGTCACATTGTATCATTAGGAATTTGCTTCCCCACTAATGATGCATCATTTCAAGTGATGTATCCTCGATAGGGGAATCAAATTCACTTATGGCAGGTTTTGCAGTTCAGAGGTAAGATCAATAATTTCTCAAGGCATCATGAAACAGCTGTACAATGCAAGTGCGCACATAAAGAAAACAAACTGGAAGGATTATTTTAAATAAAACTATAAAAAGTCTTGATCATTGTCAGAAAAATCTATATCTGTTTCAGAACAATCTGCATTCTTCTTCTGTTAAAAATAGACAATACAATGTATATGTACTAAAATATTGATAGCTGAAAATATTTCATACTCCCTTTTTGTACTCACATATGGTATGTCTTAACTTGTGTTTCAGTCAGTAAAGAAATTTTCTTTATACAAGATGGTTTTCTAACCTAAGTGTGTTAGGTTTTTGTTTTCCAAACATCCACTACTGGTATAAATGATAACACTAGTAAAAACATGTGGAAATTCACCTTCCTGTTATGCTTAGGGTTGTATGTGTAGATAATACTCTGAAGGAGGAGGGAAGCATGCTGGCTGTTCAGCCTAACTATGGCAATTATTTAGGCTGCATGACCTCCCTCAGAAACCTCGAACAGCCTGAAATCTCTGCAGGAGTTCGTGTTTCCCACAGCCTGCTGAGGAGCTGATGGGAGGCAACCAGAGAGGGGAAGTGAGGATGGAGCAGTAAGAGGAAGACTATGGGAAGCAATCAGCGCATTGCTCTTCCTGGACTTGTGGAAACACCAGGGTCTCTCTGGCAGGAATTGTAGCTGGAATTCATCGAATGTTTTCTTCTGACTGAGCAAGGATTGTTAACACTCCATGTCTGTGTAGCACACTCTACTATTTAAGGGTGAAAGCTAAAGAAATTTCAACTACTAGATACAATGTAAGAAAGGCAAAAATGATAAAATGATAAGTATATTTCAGCATAGTCTCCAAATGGAAGCATAGTTATAGATATATATTTCTTAACCTGATTTTCATTAATTCTTTCTATTTAGAAGATAGATTTATATTCAAATATTAGTTTTCAATAAACAGTAGCGTATTTTTAGTCCTATCAAGCAGGAAAGATTGATCCAATCCTTCTTAGATTAAATTCTGAATGATTCTTTTAAAATCTGTTGTTTGTTGCAAATAGAACAACTATGCTTCTCTATATTAAGGTTATGCTTGAGGCACCTTACTTAATTTTATTGCAATTATCCAGTGCTGAACGTTTTACAAAAAAAAAAAATAAATAAGGTTGGTGGGTTAGTGGCAAAAATCTTCCATGTTTTTTTCAAAAAACGTGATGTTTTTGAACCTTCTCATTTGAGTATTGTCCAGATGCTTTGTCTAGTTTGAATGGTTTCTGCAATACTGCACTGGAAGCATTGGTGATTTTATGTGAAGTAATTATTGAAAAACTGTTCTATGTGACTCTTCTGTGCAGCAAAGATTAGTTTGAAGTAAACAATGGAGACATGAATACTGAAGGGCAGCTCCCATCCCTGAGACAGAAGGTTGTGAGAAATTAAGAACATAATAAAGATAATGATTTAGAAAATAAAGTTTTGTGTCTATAAGTTGTTGGTTTTTTTTAATGTAGTATTATATCTCAGAAATTTCCAGCAGAATTTAGATGTCTATTTTGCATCAGTACATTTATTTTAAAAATGAGAAACAACTCAACTTTTAACAGGAATTCAAGCAGAATATGTCAGTGTTGGTCTGATGCTTTTAATTTTAGTTTAAGTGCTCCTGATTTGAGGAATGGAAATAGATAGCAATGGTGAACAGGATTTTTATTAAGCCTGGAGCTTTCAAGCTTACAAGAATACAGCTATTCTTAAAGGAGTGTGTAGGATTCAAATGGCATGAGCACCACAAATTCCCTCCTAAGGTCTGGTGAGCATCTTCAGAGTTGGAGAAAAAAGATACCACCATTTATATTATTCTTCATGGGAGATTTCATGAGATTTAGCTTAGCAGTAGTGTGTCTTTCTGAACTGAATACAGAACTAGCTCATTCTGATATAGTGGCTTCCAGTAACGAAATATTCCTAATGTTGTCTTTAGATCAGGTATTGTCAGCCTGAGGTAACTGCATGAGGGAGAAGAATTACACTGAATAGAGATCAAATGTGGTGGTGGACTTAACTTTTAAAACCTTATGTGGAGGATAAGGTGGGCCTACTTTCATTGAGAATTAATAACTTAAAGAAAAACTGACTACAGAATGAGGTAAACATATGGGTGATGGCAGCCAAGAGAGTTTAAAGCGGACATCAATCATGTAATACTGAGTGTTCAGCTGTAAGTATTTTGTTCTCATATACTGAATTGCAGGGTGGGGGAAACTATCTGTAATGAAGAAATTTCTCGAGTGAATAATCTCTAGATTATACTAAACAGTGTGTATTTATGCAATGGTGCTGCAAGCGGCCTCTGGGAGCTCTTACCAACCTTCGTACCCATTCATGCTCTCTTAAGGATGTCACCACCTTGGGCTGCTATTCAGCAGTTTGTGTGAGAATATCTTTGTGCTCTATTGAAGCAAGGAACACTACAGAAACAGCAGAAATATTTAGAAAAACTGTGCTGGAACATCCAAAGGGTGAGAGCTGTGAAAATTCAACATGTTTGCTAAATAGGTCTCCTCTTGTCTGAGTCAGAAAACCTGCCAACTGCCACAAATACATGGCACAGAGACTTCAAGGATATTAATACTGTTAATTTCTCACTAAGCATGGAGATACCTGCAATTTTCCTAAAGAAAAATGGTGGTAGGAAAATGTTTAACCTTCATCTATGGTTCAGCAGGAGCTGTGGGGATTTGCTTTGATTTAGCAATGATCTAGCTCAGTGCTTCCTAAGTTGGTGGTGTCTAAACCTTACAAACAAGCTTTTAATTATTTTGTGGCAATATTTCTTCACACTGGTATTATAAACAAAAGGAGGTTTAGAAATGCATGAGAATATCTGGAAAAGCTTGGGTAACTTTCATTGGATCTATGACTGATTTAAGAGCATTTAAAATAGCAAGTATATTTTAAATTTAGTAAAATTATAATGTTTTATATTTAATTTAAGAAGGGATATATAATTTGTGTTAATTTCATACAAATAATTTGCAGAATATTTGTTAATATTGCATATAAGTGGATAACATACTAAGCATGTTTTTGTATTTTGAGTGAAACGATGAGAGGTGAAGCTGCATGGAGACCATGTAACTTGTGAAATGTAAAAATTTAATATTTCTCAAATCAAGTCCCCTCCAACTCTTGCATGTTAGCATGGAACTGCCTAAAAGGAACAATTATACAGAAATCCCCAGGACCCTCTCTAGGAACTCAATATACTGAAGTGCCTTTCTGAAGTGCCTGTACCCTAATACAGGTAGTATGGGGAATAAACACACTGACTTAAAGAGCTGTGTGCAGTTGCAGGGCTACAGATTTTTTGGGATCACAAAGGTGTTGTGGGATGACTTCCGTTACCAGAATGTTGCAATTCAATCAACCACAATGAAATGGCTCAAAAGCTAAATGAGGGGAGAGCAATGGGTATTGACTACCTAGATTTCAGTAAGGCCTTTGACACTGTTGCTCACAGATAAGCTGTTAAAGTATGGGCTGGATAAGGACAGAGTGAGGTGACTGAAAATTACCTAAATACCCAAGTCCAGAGAGTGGTGGCACAAAGACTAGCTGGAGGCCAGTGACTAGTGATTTATCCAGGGGTCAGTGTTAGGTTCGATCCTGTTTAACATCTTCATCTTGGGCCTGCTGATGACACCGGAGCTGTAATTAGAGGATGATAAGCCAGGGGGTCATGCTGCCATCCAGCAGGACCCTGACAGGTAGGGAGAAATGGGCTGAAAGGAGCTTCATGTGCTTCAGCCATAAGAAGTGTGAAATCCTAGAGCTGGTAGGAAACGATGCCAGGCACCAATAAATTCTGGAGGCCATGCAGCTGGGAATCAGCTTCACAGAAAAGGTACGGGGGGCCCTTGTGGGCACCAGGCTTCACATCGTCTGGCAATGCGCCTTTACCACAAAAATGGTGTAAGATACTTTGGGCTGCATTAAAAAAGATTTGTCAGCAGGTTGAGATTGGTGATCCTTCCTTCCCCTCTACCGGGCACTGGAGGCCACACCTGGAGTTCTGTGGTCAATTATTGGCTCTCAGTGTGAGAGAGACATGGACATATTGGAAAGAATCCAACAAAAGGCCACAAAAATGATGAAAAGGCTGGATCATCCTTCTTATCAGGAAAGACTGATCTGGAAGAGTTTAGACTGGAGAAGAGAAGCCTCAGAAGGGAACTTAGTATTATACATAGACAATCTGATAGGAGGGTGCAAAGAGGACAAAGCTAAGTTCTTTTCAGTGCTACCCAGTGACAGGACAACAGGCAACAGACACCAATTACAAATACACAGGATGTTCCCACTGAACATCAGGAAACACTTTTTTTACTGTAAGCATGACTGAGCACTTGCACAGACTGTCCAGCAGGTTGTGAAGTCCGTGCCCTTGGAGATCTTCAACCACCTAGATGTGGGCAATCATACCTAGGTGGTCCTGCTAGAGCAAGGGGTTTTTACTAGGTGGACTCCTCAGATCTCCTATCTTCATCCAGCCTGTGAATCTGTGACAATACTGTGTCATCACAATTTCTATGATAGTATTTTATGAGAGTAGAATATCTGAAAATAAAATAGGATCATTCAAATAGATTATAATGAACCAGTGATTGAGATGATTATAAATAGCATACTGGGAAGTCAAAGTAGTTTTTCTGTAAATGAGGTCTCTGAGGAATTTTGATGTTGCCAAGACAGATTTGTTGTGTGCATCATAAATACTCAAGTTCTAGTTTGTAAGAAACTAATAGATTTTTGTAATAAAAACTGTTTAACATATGGCTTGTTCTTTAGCTCATGAAGGATACAATATTTTGTCTACTATTTTATTATTTTTTTTTTTATTTTTTGTTGTGACAAGACCCCTTACAAAATATATTGAATTACTCTCTTTTTATCTAGCAGGTACTAAAAGAAAAAAATATTAGTCCTACAGACTCACTGTAGGTAGTTAAACCTCTGTGCATCATAGACATCCTGTCAAACACTGCAGTTTTTTGTATTATAATGATACTCTCTTTATAAATGCTTTGACATGAGGAGAAATACTTAACTACTGGCATCTGAGCTACTATCTGCTGAGATGCTCTTATTTTTCTTATTTATGCTGAGGCCACTTTATATCTGTCAGACAGCATGAAGCGGGCACATCACATTTGTATTCATTTTCAGGCTTCTTATCACTGCCAAGTTGTTGAAAAGTTCCCTTAGTTTTGATCTAAACTCAAAAGTCCTGCCAGGCATAAAAAATACTTAATGGGAATCAGTCACAGTGCAGATACCATTCTTTAATATTGGGCTGAATTTTGAGAAAAAAAATGTATTGCAAGTCCAACTGGATTTCCTTGTGAACCGCCTTACATGAGGGATGAAGTACGTCTATTGTGACAGCAAGTTAGGGTGGGTGCTGTACAGTATAGTCTTGAGGGCTTTGTTTTACATTTGAAGCTTTGTTTTCTGTGAAATTTCTAAAAGAATATTGAAGCAAAATTGGTGAACATTGAACTATGCAGGCAGGACAGGCTTGTAAACCTGCATGTTTTATCTAGAAAAATAGGGCTATACTAGTTTAGTCTTTTATAACTATTTTATTAAATACTTGCTATTAGAAGAAAATTTTCCTGGGGATATTATCTTTAAAAAGTGAGTTTCAATATATTGCCCAGAACAGTATGGATGAGGATTGTGAATAAACCATATCAACATACTCTAATGGCATAAACAGGGAAAAGTGTCTGAATTCTTGAAGACAGGTATGATGTAAAACATATATGATATTCCCCAAGTTGGAACAGGATCCACATTTCAAATCATGGAAAGAAGGCTTGCTTAGAAAAAATCATAGCACTATGAACTTTCACAGCAATTAAAAGTTGCACATTAGTAAACAAACTTGGATGTAAGGAATCTAATTTTCATAATAATTTAATTCATTAAAACACAAGGGTTAGGAGATAAAAAAAGAAAAATGTTATATAATTCAGTAGGCATTTAAACAAACTTGAATGCTCGTCTCAGTAACAAAATGAAAATGCTCGAAAAAGAAAAAACAAACTAAAACTACCATATAATTTTGTCCTAGATCTTTCCAGATCTATTAATTTCACTGCTATAGGTGTCCGTATTCTCATTCCTAATGAGATCTGAGCTTGTGCAAACATTCTGGTACTGCTAGACTTTTTCATCTGCTTTTTATTATCTGTTCAGGTATATCAAATTTCTGCTTCAAAGAAAATATACTTTATGCTCTCTCCATAACTTTCTTCAGCATGTAGAAGATATACACACTAATGCTTGATTATTTGAGGATCAAATATATGTCCAATTGTATGATTTCAAAACAGGTTTTAAGAGACTGAGTGCTTTTTGATGTTTGTGTTACTTAGAGCTCTGGGCAGCACCCGTCACTGTTGTTCATAAGATGGATGGTTGCAACTGCTATTATGTGTACTGTGTGCAGTTTCAGAGAGCCACTAATATAAATGTTGTATGGTTTATTGCTTCATGGAAAAATGAGCCTCTTAATGCAGCATGGCTCTGCTTATTTTTCATTACCTGAAATACTGTGGAAGAGCTTGTATGTCTAATGAGAATTATAGATTCAGTGCAGAGTGTACAAAATATAATTATCACTGTTTCCAGACTTAAAAGGGTCTTATTCATCATGTGCAAAAATATTCAAGGAACATTAAGAAACTTTGTTCCTACTTATTACACTGACTGCACAGAAAAATGCATAATTAATGAAGGAAACCTAAATTTTCGTATTTACATAGGTCTTTTTAGAACCATTTGTATGACAGTGAATGAACATGAAGCTTGGCGTGACAGAACCTTGTATCTATACACAACTATTGTCTATTTTCCTCCTTCTATATCTGTCTGTAGCCATGTACAATGGATGATAACAAATACAATTTTGTCTTCCATTTTGTAGTAATGTGGTAAATGAAGACTTTAGATCAGAATCTAAATATCTTCTAAATGTATAGAAACTGCAAAATGCTGGGAAAAAATGTATAATATTTTGTCTATTGTTTAAGTGGAGTGGTTGGTGTTTAAACTTGGCTTTTCCTCTATAAAAATGAATTAATCCAGAAATATGACTGTCTATATCTATGTATGTGCTTTACATGACTACTTCTCAGATGAGAATAAGTAACAGATACTTATCTTGTTCTGGAGTTATAGTTAGCATTATGGCCCTATCATAGACTTTTTAGGAAAAATCCAAAGGACTTACATATCTTTATATACTTTCATAGTAAAATGGTACATACAAGAAATGGAAAAAAACTCATAGATGTTAGAAGAGCATTTTGTTAATTTTTTTTTTTTTTTTTAAATTATGTGCCAGTCTTGGATTGAATGTGACACAAATTTCCATGTATTCAATCATGGGCAGCAGATTTTCAGAAACACTAGAACAAAAAGACCTTAAAATGTTTAGCTGGGTTTCACAGCTCAGCTTTAATGTGGCCTTTTTCACTTAGGTTAAACTCAGTCTTTAAGAGCTATTATCTTAATTTGTTGGAACTAATCTCTGAAATGAAAGGCCGTGGAACCATTATACAATGCCAGAATGTGTGACTGCGTTGTTAGCACCCAGAGAAGCTTACTGAGTTTAACTTCCAACTTTACTTCCTTGCTACAGCAAAAGTGGCAGGAGCAGGAGGAACTTTATTACATGATGTTAAGTGTCTCAAGTTTCTTATAGATTTAAAGATAATTTTCCTCTGATTCATATGAAAGAACTAGGCAAACAGAGTAAAAATGTCTTTACATGTAGGGACTCTAATAAATGATAGAGAGAGGGAAAATTTTCTGCCCATAAGCTAAGGGAACCCAATACCTGAGACAGGAAAAGACAAGATGCCAGTCTAAAAATTGTTAATATAATAATTGATAGAGTAATTAATATAATAATAATAGCAACAACAACAAAAATAATAAACCTTAGACCTTATATCATATATGAATATTTCTTGTTGCTCTATTAGGAATGGCGAGAAGAACAACACAGACTCTCTTGGGAGTCGATCAGGAGAATTTCTCTCTGGTTTATTACCTCAGGTCTTTTTTATAGACCGATACGTGAAAAGTACAGAAAAGAAACTCTTATTGGTTAGTAAATTAACACATCACCATCATTGGTCAGTGGGGCTCACCACCCCTCGACCTTTTGCAAGAAAACAATGAACAGACAAACAGCACTTGCAAGGCTGTTCTCTATCTCTGAGGATTGTTTTAATTCCTCCTTATGAATTCCCAGGCCACTTTCCCAGGCAAGACTGAGAAAGCTATGTGGCCTGTAATTTCCACAGGCACCGTGCTCTCTATTTCAGAGTTAGCATCCATAATTTCTAATTACACTGAAGACTCAGATCTATCTTTCATTCATCTTTTACTATGAAGAGTGAAATAACCACTGATTTTATTGCCATGGTTCCTCCTGTCTCTTGCCATATGATCAGTTAATTATTCCATGGAATGATGAATAGCTTATCGGCAAGGTTATTGTGAATCCTACTCAGAATATTCTTTAACACAGTAATTGATTTGCTGTCCATGTAAACAAGTTCTAAATACCTCCAATGTAATGCATCAGCTGCCTCACCGCAGTGACAAAAGTTAGGTGGCACACAGGAGTTGAAATCCTCTTGTAATTCAGTCATTACATATTAAAATAATTAATAAGAACAGTATGAATTTTAAGCAACTGAAAACAAATAAATATAACTGTGCTGAATTAGGGAATTTGTGTGTGAATAAGCTTTGAAGCTCTCCTTTCCTCAGATATGCAGCACACAGTACAGATTTGTGAAAAGCCTTGTGATCCATTACAGTCTGTCAGTAACCTCCACGATATGTTTACAGGCCTTTTGTCCTTCAAGGCATTATGGTGAAAATTTCATGGATGATATAAAAAGTCAACTTTTTTCCTCTATATTATCTTTATAGCCTCTTTAGTTAGAATTAAGCTATTTTTTAAGATAGGAAAGATTCTTTCTGGCCAAAACAATATTGAATATGGTGGAGCTAAGAATAGTCTGCATTTATCTCATGGAAGCCAGTAAATTTACTTCTACATGTACCAGGTAAGAAGCAGAACTACTGCAACAGAAGAGATTAATGTGGATGATTGCATTATTTTTAAATGGATGTAGGGTTTATACCCAAACTAACAGAGGAATGCCGAATCACTGAAATAATATAGCATTTCTTTCTAGTTTGATTAATGAATCATACAAGCATGTGTACCTGTCTAGGTTTTCAAAATCAACAGCAGAAGGGTAACCAGGGGTATACCAGGAGAGGGAGAAGGAGTGACAAAATAAACCCTTAGGGGTTTGTTACTCAGATCTATTCATTTATCCGTAATTACCACAGAACCCTGTTCACTGCTGTTGCTGATACTTGCATCACAAAGCAATATAGAAGACATTTATATAGCAGCCTAATAAATGAGAATTTCAAAGTGAAATTGGCTCTTTTTTCCCTCCTGTAAGCAGAAAAAAAACGCAAATTCAGATGAGAAATCTATAGAATGAAGTCACTTTACAGATGTGGTAAATCAAATTAAGAGCGCTTTTACAATATTGAGCAAATGGCAGCTGTACAAAATTACTCATTTGTAAGCCTCATCTATTACAGTTAATTTTGCTGACTTCAAGTACTTAATTTACATTTGTTAAACTAGCTAAATAATGTAGGAGGCGGTACGAATGCTGTGTTTGTTCATAGTAGAATTTATCATGTAGCTTAGGATACAAGTGTTTTGCCTACTTCGTCATTTCATTCTTTTCTTGACAGCTTTAATCACTGAAATGGAATTGCTAAAAGGTATTTTTAAGACTTATTTTAGAGCTGGAAGCTACTTTTTAAAGGAAAATCAGATTGTAAAATTGTAAAAATATCTCACTGAAGAACACAAAAGTTAGTAGAAAGTTCAAGGCTGTCTTAACTCTTTTGCTTTCTCATCTCTCAGGAATGGTGTCAGTTTCTTGACCCTATCTGTTTCTTTGGAGCATGCCCAACAGAATTTAAAAGTTTCACAACACTATTACTATTTATATATTACATTTGATGTCAAAATTAGGAGGACACATAAACTTTCAGGTTATTTTTCTAATGATGCAGGTATATATTCATAATTTAGGATGATATATGTCATAGTTAGTTTTGGACTCTGCAGGGAGCCAACCATATAGGTAGCAGGTAAGCTTCTCCTCTATTAGATTAAAATTAATTTTTCAGCAAAAATACAGAGATTTAGTTATTGCTTGGCAGAGGGAAGTACAAAGGCAGCCACTGAAGATAGGACAAATTACCTTGACATATTTGGGTAATGGTATAGGGGAATTACAACTTTTTTGATGCCACTTTTGTAAGTTGACTACCAGAACTTTTTTTTTAATAAGAACACAGAAATACCCAGGGGTTGTTTATGAAGTTAGTAGGTCTCAGTGTTTCTGTTTCCAAAGTGATTTTTCATTCTTTCCCTAATTCCTCATATTTTACTTCCTTAGTGACTGCCTCCAAGCACTTAGTGTGACCATACTACTGTCACAGCTTCAAGATTACTCATTAAAGGATGACTTCAGAAACCATGATGATGTGTGAAGCTAGTGTTATTTTTAGTCATGTGTAACACTTTTCTTGTTTCAGATTTCATCAGCTATCTTAATTTCCTCAACAGAATGGCTGTCAGGCATTGGAACAGGCTGACCAGGGAAGTGGGAGTCCCCTTCCCCGGAGTAATATAAAACATGTAGAGATGTGGCCCTTAGAGACACGGTTTAGTGGTGTGTTTAGTTACGCCAGGTTAATGGTTGGACTTCACGGTCTTAAAGTTCTTTTCCAACCTGAACTATTCTATTATATTTGTCCCACTTTGTTTCAAAAGGACCTCCTGCAATTCTGCAGTTAGTTCTTGCATCAACTACAACTTTCAATTTGTTATTATAACACTAATATAGCCACATATATATTTCAACATTAATAAATTTTGTGTCACCATCAAACTAGGCTTACTCCTTTCTTTTCCAGATGATTTTTGGATGCTTTGAACATCACAGGACTCAACAGTCACTAGTCTGCATCTGCACTGTTGGCTTCCTTTTTAAAGAAATACTCCACCCACTACAACTGACTATTTGGTTACACTCTCTTAGAATATTTTTATTTATACTAGGATTTTTATATGCCACTGCTGATTAGTTTTCCTCAAGAGCCCTGGTAGGTTATGTGAAGCAGATTGCCCACATACTTGCTGATCTCTTCAATGAAGGATGAAAGGTTGGTAGAACAGTAATTTCCTTTGAAGAGCTTTTATTGGCTCTAGCAAAGAAACTTGTAATAATCTGGTTCACTAATTCTCTCCTTTGTATTGAAACAACAGTAAACAAAGTGAAATCAATATGAGTTTATTGCTAATCAACATGAAAACCTACTGTATGGTGTTAATCTGAGTGGATCTTAGTATAGTAACAAATAAAATATTAGGAATGTACAGAAGTTTAGAGGAACATGAGCAAGTGACATACTGGCAACGCAAGCTGACATGTCACCAGTCGCTCTGAGTTAAGTAGGATGGCAATAAAGCACCACAGACAAGAAATTTCAAAAGTATGTGGAACTGAGACTTCATTTTTTGAGCTTTACAACAGGCTTAACCAGAACCAACTGACTCAGACAAGTACTTCTGTAAAGCTGGTAAAATATTGGTAGAAAGAACTGTGGACTGAGATGGCAACTTCTGCTCTTTTTTCTTCCACAGAATAAATATGAAACTTGTATTTTATTGCAATAATATGTGATTTCTTTATGTATCCTTCTTATCTAATCTACTTGCTTAATACATGATGAACTTGAAGTTATTTGTAGTTTGCTCTCATGAGTGCTTTGTATCTCTGGGATTAATTTTGAGTATCTCCTTCCTTGGTCTCTAACTCTCTGGGGAGGATTCAACAAGCAATTTTCATGCATGTCAGTAAAATGGAGTTCTTGTGGGTAAGAATAACCGAGACATTTATTGAGTCAATATTGAATGGGGGAATGAGAAAATATGAGATTTGATTAATATTTGCATTTGCCTCTCAATTATTGTTTGTGAGTCCTATCAAATTGTAGTCTTCCTTGCTAGGACTAATATTCTGAATCCTGCTAAATTGTTTATAGTACAGCAAGTCTCTCATGGATCCTGACTGGACATTTTAAGGGCATCTGAATATAACTACAAGAAACCATTACTGCTTATGTTTACAAACCTATACCTGAAGCTATATCAGGCACTCTGAAGTCTCTTAATTAGTGTTTTTCTTGACTTTAGAATGTTTATGTTACTGACATGAATGTTCTGTGTATTTCCATTGATGTATTAAACACAAATTTGAAGATAAAGGGAACACACATTTGAAGATAAATCTATTGCCTTCAAGAAAATCTGTACTATGTGGTGATTTTTTCTAAAGCTTAGTCAACTCCTTATTATGACTTTGATTTCACATGTATCTCAGTGTCTTTGCACAACCCTGATGTTGCCATGAGTAGTTTTAATAGGTGAGGGAAAAGGTAATTGGGGGTTGCATAATACATTTTCAGTTGTCAGTTTCAAGGACAGCACAGAAGACCAACACCACTAAAATCTAACTTTAAGTCCCATTCAAAATTCTGAGTTTTATTTCATGGGTGCTGCTGGAGTTCACTACCCACAAAAAAGAAAGGTACAGCCAGGTATACACACATACAACTAAGCCAAAGAAAGAAAGAAAGGAGAACAAATGAGAAAGATAACGTAATATTTCCAAGAAATGTGAATGCCATCTTTTTACAAAAATGTATCTACATTTTATATGTGATTCATATATTTTGAAAAACAGGCCTCTGGAAGTTTTGTGATATAAAATGGGTGTAGGACTACTGGTTTCAGATGGCAGTAAGAAATAAAAATGGAAAGATAAAACCTCAGACAAAGGAGAAAGAAATAATTTCAATATTTCTGTCAAATAACAACAACAAAAAATTAATCTAAAATATAAAAAGATGGTTAAATCTCCATAGAATTGGTATATTGTAATCAAAATTCTGATCTTTGCCAAAACAATTTTATTAGGAAAAATGTCTGTTAATGGTGTGACTTTTTTTTTCGTAATTTTGTATAGTTGTATCAATGATTGTTTTTACATAAAAGTTCTCTTTTAATGTTTTAATTAGAAAATGTGTATTTATAACCATACCTTCCTCCAAGAAAAGGTTAAGCTACCTGTGATTTTGCATTGCTGCTAGGTTATTGCCAAGAGCTGTCAGCACACATGAGCTGACACATTGATTATAGCACCATGATTAGTAACAGTAAGCCCTGGTTTGTGATGAGGAGTTCCTCATCCTACTCCTGCACGTCCAACCAAGTGAAGGGACTGCTGCAGCAGTGCAGAGCTTCACACCTGTCAGCCAGCCTCTGCTTGATCACGGTCCCCTGCATATGCACTGTTGCATTCAGGCCAAGACTACAAAAACAGGTCACAGAATTATGAAGTGCTGTAAATCTGAAATTTGGGACCTGTAAAAATATTTGAAGATGCTTGAAGTAATAAATCAAATCAGTAGCAACCATCCGAAGAACAGAAAAAATAAAGCTCCAGCCCCAGGGAGGGCAATCAGTGAGGCAAGAAGTCAGTAGGGCGACTCAAAGTGGAGAGTTTTAAATTCAGGGAATCACAGAATGGTTTGTGTTGGAAGGGACCTTAAAGATCATCAGGTTCCAAGCCCTCTGCCGTAGACAGGGACATCTGCCACTAGACCAGGTTGCTGAAAGCCCCATCCAACCTGGCCTTGAACACTTCTAGGGATTGAGCATCCATAAGATTTCTGGGGAACCTGTGCCCGTGCCTCATCACCCTCTGAATAAAGGATTTCTTCCTAATATCTAATCTAATCTTGTTTCCTTTCAGATTTAAACTAATACCCCTTATCCTGTCAATATCTGCCTATATAAAATGTCCCTTTCCTTTCTTTTTATAAAACCCCCTTAAGGTATTAAAAGGCCTCAGTGAGGTCTCCCTGAAGCCTTCTCTTCTCCAGGCTGGATAACTCCAGCTCTCTCAGCCTGCCTTCATAGGAGAGGTGTCCCAGCCCTCTGATTATCTTCATGTGCTCCTCTGCACCTGCTCTAACATGCCCTCATCTTTCTTGTGCTGAGGACAGCAGAGCTGGATACAGTACTTCAGGTGCAACCTCAGGAGGGCAAGTGAGAGGTGGGATCTGTGGCGCTGGAAGGTTGATACATTTCTTGCTTCTGTGTTAATGTAGAGCTGAAAAGTCCATTCTCTAGAGACAATAAAAATCTTCCTGATTAAAAGACAAAGAGGGTTAGAACTGAATAGAAAGGAAGTAAAATTCAAAGATTTAAAGGAGAAGGGGAGAATGGAGTGTGAAAGGGTGGAAGAGCAGACTTCTGGGAGAGAGGTACTGTTCTGTGAGTCCTGTGACCCATTGTGCACATCAGCTCAGACACTGCATTGGTGTCTGCATGAGGCAACGTGAGGACATCTCTCAGCTCTTTAAAGTAGAAGACGACGGGGTCTAAAGGAATGTGAATTATCTGTATTTCTGAATATCTGGTAACATTGACAAGAACATTATTGTGTATTGACCAATGGCCAGGCATTGGAAGGCTTTTAAAAATGGAGGTGTAAATGATGCAAAAAGGTAGCATTATAGGTTTAGTAAAGAAAAATTGTATAATCTTCTTCTAGTCAAGACTGTTAGAAAAAGATTGTTGTGAGTATTTTCAAAATTGACTGGAAGAAGTTTCTCAGCCAGGCAGGGAAGCCTTAAGATTTGTCAAGAAATATAGGCATACATTTCCTGAGTTATGTCCAAGTTAGACACTTGATAGGGAATTTCTGTAAGAAAGCATGGCCCAAATTTGTTCATAAGAGCATCATTTTTGACAACTAACAATTCAAGAATATCTAGTTTAATCTAACTATTTAATCATTATCTAGGATTTGATATTCACTACTGGTTTGTGCTGATTCTTACTTGACCTGTTAGCACATGAATGGAAGTTGCTTTATTCTTATCTCAGAAATGTGTTTTTTGTTTTGTTTTTGTTTTGCATACATGCAAAATACTATGTATGAGGCAGTAAGTTCTTGCAGAATAAATGGAATTGGAAGTGGGAGAGAGGGAGTGGCAGGGTTTGGGGTTCTGATTCTGATGAAAATCAAGTTATCAAAAAATACCACCTGACTTCAGTGCAACAAAAATCTGCCCTTTCAAAAAGGGTACAGCCATGTAATTATGAATATTGAGACTTTATTTGATTCTTTGAAAATGGGATTGGAAAAAAATCTAGAACACATTTTCATTTCAAACAGCAATCCTTTTATTCCCCTTTTTAATGCAATTTTGTGTTACTAACATGAGCTTCTATTGACAACTTGAGAAATTGGTGTGTGTACCTGGTAAAAGTAACTTTTAAAGTAATTTTTAAATTGCTACCTTTAAAGATCTTAGCTATCATTCTTACAATGTAAGCATTTGTAATGCTTAATAAGTGAGCAGGAGTCAGTCATTGTGAGTAGTCAAGAGATCTATCATACTCCCCAGAGGCAGTTTCTGACTCCAAACAGCAAATCTTGAGGTCTAAATCCTCTATATAATGTAAGAATTTAACAGTATGAATTTAATACACTATATCTGCTGGTTCTTAAGAGAGAGCAATGAAATGAAAAGAATGTAAAGCTTTCCAGGCTGTCCATCAGCTCCATGGTTCTTGCAGTGCTTTTAGGGTCAATGCTTTCTGTTTTAAGAAGGAAGTTGACCTATTCTTAACATTCAGTAAGTGCCAGATATTCTCATTATTTCTGCCAAATAAACTGATGCAGTGTATGAACTCTTATAGTGGTTTTCCAGTCAGGAGTAGATTGGTAGCGCTTAACTTTTTTGTAGGAATTAACCTTTCTTGAGTTTGCTTCTGCACACTACAGGGAAAATAATAAAAAGGCAAAACAGAGGGAACAGGGTGGGGAGAACCAAACAAAATGCCTCTGTGGCATCTTTGAACAAAAATACTCTTTTGCTGGTTATTGTAGCTCATACAGAATGCAGATAATTGTTTTTGAGTTGCAGTTCTTAGTGAAAAAGCATATTTTTAATGTAATGTGTAATAGCATAGACACAAAAAATCTTCTGTTTTCTTGGGATTCAGTGAAAGCTTTCTTTCATGTTTACTCAACTCCGCATATTTAGTCATAATTTAATTTTTAAAAGACTTAAATTTAATTATGATCTGAGATTTTGTGTGGCTAAACTAAGTAAATTGAACAATGTTCCACTGTAAAAAAAAAAAAAGATATTTTAAGAATTGTGTTTGAAATTGTATTTGGTTTATAGTATCAGTGTATTTATATAGTAACAATGTATTATCAATGCTGCTAGATTTTTTTATAGTTCAGAATTGTGTATTAACTCTGTTGCAATCACTTTGAAGAGTATTGTTATTGAAATGAAGATGCTGACTTTGTTGTCATAATTTTCATGTCTAAAGGCAACAGTGCAAGCTTCAGTAATATTTCAAAACATAAATAGATTGCAAAAACATGTAAGGAATCTCTTAAATGAATAATTTTCCTCTATTCTGCGCATTGTAAGTGAAGCTGTGTAGGCTATAGTCGGCAGAAGGTTTAACCTGATTATAACACAGCTTTTCTGGGAGTGACTGAGATACAGCATCAGGTTTTCAAGGACTGAAGTTCTCTTCTGTCCTCACCAACAATATGGATAGAAAAGAAGGGAAGAACAAATTTGAAATAGTTGTCCTTCCTTTTAGTGTGCAGAGGAGCTCTGTTTTGCCTGGCAGACCAACATGTTTAAGTCATACATGTTGTGTATGTGTAAGTTCAGTGTTTATTTATTTTTGAAAGTTGAAGACTTTTGACATGACTTCATGATCTGAGCTCATTGTCCTAAATCAGACATAGAAAAGTTAAAAAAAAATAGAGCTTGCTGCCAATTTTTTCCATCAGTTTTTGTTCAACAAAAGTGAAGTTTTTGTATGACATTTTCTGTTATTTAAAGATAGTGACTATATCAATTTTGCATTATTTTGAAATAACTGAATTTAAAGTTCTAAGTTAGCTAAACAATTCTATAAATTCTGCTCTGTGCCTGTATTTTACATTTAGGTTAAGGCCCTGTAAAACTAATGAGTGAAGCTTGTTTTTTGGTGAAAGTTCTGGCACACCACTTGCTTTTGTTTTTTGTTCTGCAACAACAGTCCTGGCTTTTTACACAATAATAGAAAAAGATAGCAACTTATCTGCTGAATTAAGATGTGCCTACTGAGCAATTTTAGAAAGATGTCCTCATGCTGTGTTCACTGTGGATCCCTTTTCAAATGGGTTCTCTTGGAAGTCACTTTTTCTTGAAAACAGATAAATGCCATAGTTTATCCCCTTTATGGGATCACCTTGCCTTCTGGAATACAGAATGCATGCATACTTGAATAGTAACATTTTCTAAGATATTTTGTAACATGCTTCCTTATTGTTACCTCCTTTTCTTTAGGATAAACAACCCCAGCTTCCCCAGATGCTCTTTGTGACCCTTGTGGTCCAGAGCCTTCACCAGCTTCATTGCTCTCCTTTGATCTGAAAGTACTCAAACTATGGATGTAAACCAACAGAAACTATACCTGAGAGATGATGAGCTCTACAACAGCCATCATGTACGAGAAAAAGATACACAGATCAACCTGTCTAGCTTTCTAAATGCTAATTGAAAATTACTCTGAGTAATCTAAAGTGATTGAAAGACTGGAAGTATCAGAAAAATTGGTTTGAAGCACTAAAGGTTTTAAACACATAGGTTAGAAAAGTTAGATAGACTTAAGTGCTTGAATCTGGTAAAGAGAAAAAATTGCTACTGAGTGCATGGAGAATATGTGAATCACAAATGGCAAGGAAAAGATAAAGTGATTAATAACTGATAGCTTGAGAACCAGTGAGGTCAAAATGAAATTATTATGTATCAGGCTTAAACCAGTAATAAGATGAAGAATTTTTCACCTGATGTGTCATTTAAATCTTTTGCCAGAGAATGTTGTGAAGCTCAAAAATGTGAACTCAAAAAGGGATTAAACAAACCCATAGGCAGGATCCATCAGGCATTAAACAGATATGAAATATGATGCTTTGAATAAAGCTTCTAGCTCATGTCAAAAACCGAGGGAAAACACACCCCAGGAAAACATACCCAAGGAAAATCTCTGTTTGCTGTTTCCCACTCATTCCTTATCAAGTGCCTAAAGATTCCTGGTACATAATGAGAACATTTCTGTTAAAAGTTTGCGTATAGGCAGTTTCTGATTTAACTGTACCTGCAGAGGAAAAGATAACTGAAGAGCCAAAAGTGGCATGATGAGGAATAGCAGTGACAATTAGCTTTCCCAAACTGATCCCGTTCTTCAGGAGGTGGAAGACAGAATAGCCACAGCTTTTATTCTGAGGATGCTGTTTAAGGCCTCCAGTGTACGTGCTAGACTCTTTACACATAAAGTTACTACCTCTCAGGGATGAGGTTTTCTGACACTGACCAGGAGTGCATAGAGCTACCACCTGAACAGATAACATGGATTTTAAGACATTCTTTCTTGCAATGGTATTTAAATATAATAACATTATTTGCTTTATTATAAGGTTAGTACTGCTTACAACTGCCTATTGGGGAGCAAGCCCCTGCCCCTTCTTCCAATTGATGTGAGTATCATATCCAGCCATTTCATGGCTATCTCTATGAATTTTGTTAAGCCAGTCTAATTATCTGTGTTAATGGGTTTCCTTTTAGCAGCTGTGAAGAATAATAATGCACAGTACAACTGAACTGGCTTTTGTCCATGGAATATAATACTTTTTGAGGTCATTTCAAAGAAAATACATAAGATGCTTGACAAATATTGAAGACCCAGTTGCATATTGTATTTCTTAGGCTTGTTATCCCCCTCAAGTCAATCATGATTTAGATATGAATTCAAGTTGAGCTCTGTGATTTCTTGAGGATCAAAGTATCACCTACTTGCAGCAAACCAATCATTTTAGCCTTATTTTTCTACGTGGCAGACCTTCTGAATGACTTTGTTTCTCTTATCATGCTGAAAAAGCTTCTCTTCAAATCAGAGCATCCAGCTACTGCATTTGAGAGTTTTTTTGATGTTCACTTTTTTTTGAGTCACCTATGTGATCTCTTGCTCTTATCTTTTTTTAATAGATCCCTCCTGATATATTTTGAGACTTATACACTTGTGCCTATAATATACTTGCAAGCAATGGCATGCTAGTCACAGGAATTTTAAAAGTTTAGTATTACAGCTTTGCAGAAATATCACAAGTTGAGTTTTCACAACAGCAGGCAGTAAATATACAACAGGGGTTATAAACCCTTTTGTGCCTTTAATAACAAGGTATCTCACTCATTTGTGTTGTTACATAGCCCCTACCCTGGTTTTACTATAAAACTTTCAATTTCATAATTTGGAAAAAGAATGTAAAATAAAATAGCAGCAATTTAGATTACACTGAAACATGAAGTGAAACTCACTCTCTTCTGATTGAGCATGACTGTGTTAACTTTCTTCGCTCTTCAAAATATCAGGTACAGCTAGGATTATGGGATTCTTCTTTTAGGAAAGTCAATATTCTGGATACTATTCTGGAGTTATCATTTTGCCTTGTTTCAAGGAACCAAAGTTACAAAGGAAAACATTTTCATGCCAGTCTACATATAGCTGTTTTTCAGCCTATTTAAACAGTGAAAATTTGTTTCAGATCTCAAGCCTATGAAGGCATACACATCCAACTTTAAACTTGTGAACAGTATCATTAGGTTCAGACAAAGTCATTCTCATGTATTCCTTTCTGACAGACACTGTGATATTAATAAATGTTCCTGTGTGTAGACTTAGAAAGAAGACATCAAAGAACTTCCACAACACAGTATGAATTGGCATAGTATTTTTGGCAACCATGTCACCAGTATTCATTTCCAAAGCAGTAAAAAATATAGATAAGGATATGTCTGAAATTCTTGGCTTTGTATAGTGTCTGTAAACTCAAGTTTCATGACAAAATTTATTAATTTCTGAAATCAAAAGTGTTCTCTTTCATTTAAATAAAGTGAAAGTTGCAATTATCTCACATTGAATTGCACAGTTTTTAAGTACACTTGGAAATTGATTTCATCTGGTTGGTTTAGCAAATTAAAGAACTACCTTTGTGATATTTACCCTTTTCTATCTATTTATAAAATATCACCTGAGACTATGAAGTGTAGTTTGACAGGAAATTATATTATGCTGGCTATCCTGGTGCTCCAAAAGCAAATAAAGCAAGCAGAAAGAAGTGTATTTGCTGTGTAAGTGCAGCCAGGAGGTTTAGTTTTACATTCCAATATTTCTGTAGCAGTTGTAGAAAATCATCAGTCTGTGATGCATAGTGATGCAAAGCTACTGCATTTAAGGGACTAATTTGAATGAGTACTGAAATCTGTTAATTGCTTTCAAATCGATAATCTAGTTATCAGTGGAGTGAAATCCAATATGGTTCATTGTAATTTCAAATCTCCTATATGAAGCTGGATTGTTCCCCTCTAGAAGACAGGAAGCTTTAGTGTCAGCCAAATTAACCATTTTTTACATAGATTAATCAGATATTATGTCCTATAATTTATCCATTTACATAAGATTTTTGGCATGCTGCTTACATCTAAGGTAAGGAAATGAGACTCAACACTGAAAATACACAATATCTGTCTTTTTTTTCCCTGGAATGTATTTACATACATATTTAATTTTCAATCCCATGGACTTTTTTTTTTCTTTATTGGAATAATAACTCTAAAAATTGTTGAAATTAATGAAGTTTTCAGAATCAAAGAATTATGATGAAAGAGCAAAGGGTAACTTCAAGGAGAATTTTCCTTGCATATGCACTGTAGGATTCAGTAAATAATTTCCATTTATGAAATTCTCATTATGTTGTTTTAAACTTTGAGGAAATGCTAACTACTAACCATAATGTATGAAATAAGGTAGGTCTGAAACAAACTCAGAAATTCTAGGAAGAAAATCTGTAATCAGATTTTCTCATTAAGCTTAGGAGCTAGTAAGAAAAAGCAATATCTAGAATTTTGTCAGTTGAGCAAAAAGCTAATTAAGAATTAGCATTGTCTTTAAAGTTAGAAATTATTGCAGCTTCCATTGCTTAAAGATTATATGTTGTCTTCCCACACTACATTCTGAATTGCACCTTGTTAAAATTAATTTAATTCTGATATTCTCAAACAATACTTTTTCTTTGTATAGAGTGATGTATAGAGGAGTTAGCATCTTGTTTCAGCACTAAGCAAAAGATCACTGATTTCAAATCAATATTAATTTAGGGAGCTCCATTTAGAATTGTCAACTTTTAAACCTGTAAGGCAGCTCAGCCCCACATAGCTGCTCTCTCAATCCCCACAGTGCAGAGAGGGAGAGAGATTAGCAAAAGTAAAGTGAAAAAACTTGTGGGTTGAAATACAGGCAGTTTGATAGGTAGAGCAAAAACCAGACACACAAGCAAAGATATTTGTTTATTTCTTCCTATTGGTAGGCAGAGGTTTAACTATTTCCAGGAAAGCAGAGCTTCTCCACATGCAATGGTTGTTTGGGAAGACAAAGGCCAAAACTCCCATTTTCTTCCCCCCCATCTTTTATTACTGAGCACAATGCCATGTTTTGTGGCATTTGGGCTCAGCTTTCCTGTTTGTGTCACCTTCCAACCTCCTGTGCACTTCCAGTCCACTTACTGTCAAGGAAACATGAAAAAACAAAAAGGCTTTGATGCTGTGTAAGCAACAGAGCTTTCTCTGTTCAGTAACAGAGAAAACATTCCTGTGTTTTCAAGACTGGTTTGCTCACAATTCCAAAGCATATCCCAGACAAAAGCCAGTACAGAATTCAGTGATTTGTGGTATATTTTATTTGCTGAAGGTACTGCAGTCCTCTGCACGGGCTTACAATTCAGTTATTGTGTAATCATAATGCTTGGGGCTGAGGGACATGGTTTATTGGTGGACATGGCAGTGATTGGTTAGCACTTGGACTCAGAGATCTTTTCCAGCCTGAAGGATTCTGTGATTCTAGGATTTTAGGATTTTAATTTTTTTTGTCTTTTTTTTCTTACATAACCTCTATGGCACCAATTAATGTAAATCTGTGTCTACACAATTTTCAGGTGGGTAGCTAATTGTTTCTTAATTAACTACACCAAGAAGAACCTACAAATAACTGGGTGGAATATTGCTTACACACTTTTTTCCTAAAGCTGTGTGTTTATAGGCAGAAATATACAAAAATCATCCTCAAGTGCCCATAGAGAGGATGGTAAATAAGTAAAGACCTCACAGCAGAAAACAGAAAAGAGGAGCAAATAGTTCTGCTTTTCCTTGATGAATACTGAAAGAAATGCCAGCAAGTATTATCCAAAGTTGAGAGTGTTTAGTAATGACCACTATGAAAGAGAACAATAATTTTAATAAGAGGAATTTGGAGGTTATTTTTCCTGCTATGGGTTTTCCTTGTTTTACATAAAACACATTTAGTTTGGATTACCTTAACCAAAATACACATTTCTAAAATAAATGCAAAATATGCATATATGGATAATTATGCACATAAATATGTATTTACATATGTAGTTACATCTGTCAGTAAACTGAATAACTTCAGCTTAATACTAGTCCTTCATGGGACTTGACTCATATTTTAATGTGGCTTGATATTCTTCTAACTCTGAAGAGCTGCTCTTTCTCTTTTTCTGTTGTTTTGGTTTGTTGTTATTTTTTTTTCCTTTAAAATACCTATTTAATATATACAGAGAGTAGGAGACTGGGTCAAAATCCCATTTCTATAATTTTATTTCTTCCATATTGAATTCTGAAGAAAACAGATGGATTCCCTGATAGGAAAACATATTTAGTTTTTGAAATATGAGAATTTTCTCTATTAAACATGAAATTGTAAGAGGACTTCCAATGTGTCATTTAGCCTGTTCTTATGATAAGAAAGTCTAAGACTACTTTGCCTTTTATCTGGTATTTGAAAACTGTCGGTCTCTATGCTTGATTTATGATTAGCTGATGTAAGGCAACTTCGTTCTGATCTCATTCTCTGCTCTCACACACCAGGAGGGATGAACCCAGGCTCTTTAGGTCCTACTAGAGATACGTATATAGGCATTTTTTTAAAATTTAAATATGACATATAAGCTCTAAGTGTATTAGGAGAAATTTCAGACACATTTTTAATTAGGAAGTGTCATAAATGTTCATACATTAGCAACACATCCACATAACTCAGCAGGAATAGAAGTGTATATGTCTTTATAAGATAAAATACACTTGCATATCCAGTGTCACACACACACATATTTTTATCAATAACCAATATCTATCGGTTGTTGGACAATAACTAGAAATAGAAATCAGGATTCTATGGCTAGTAGTTTTTACTGTATCAAGTGACAAAATCAAAACTCCAGTTTTTGTGTTCTCAACTGTATGCTGGATACTGTAGCGAAAAGTAAAAATACTTTTTTATGAAGATACTTACAGAAACCTCACAGTAGTACCTAACAGTCTCAGATGAATTTGTCTTCCAGTATTACTGTGAAGCTGGGAAGTCAATTTATCTTCTTTTCACAGACAGGGACCTGAGGCACAGAGAGGCTAAAGCCCAGATTCAGACAATTTGAATGCCAGCTAAATCTCAAAGTCTTCTGTTTCCAATTGGCTAGCTGCCTCTGGCGCAGTGTCCAAGGTCATAAGGATGTCTGTGGCAAAACTGAAAACTGAATCTAATTTTTTTCTCCTCCAAAGTAAGGCTCTAAATCACAGGACAATTGTATTTTAGGGATATCTTTGTATCACCTAGAATCAAAGGGTATTTTCCACCTGTCTGGCTTATATCTGTTACTCAGAATTACTTTCACATCTTGAAAGGTCCCAAGTACACAGGAGTAGTTTAGTTTAGGAATTTTTTAGGGCATAAAATTCAATCAAGATACATTCAGTGTCTGTGCAGTGAATTGATCTCAACTAACAGGATACAGTGACAT
The DNA here is from genome assembly GCF_030490865.1 of Poecile atricapillus. Classification (NCBI taxonomy): domain Eukaryota; kingdom Metazoa; phylum Chordata; class Aves; order Passeriformes; family Paridae; genus Poecile; species Poecile atricapillus. The sequence goes on from NC_081252.1 coordinate 51,621,469, forward strand.
TTACATTCCCATTACATGGAAAACCATACTGTTTGCACTAAACTTGCATTTTCCTAATGCTCCCCTCTATAGCATGCAGTTGATCAATCTGAAGGACCTAGTAAAAAAAAAGAGAAACAACAAAAATCTTCCAAGCAGGAAAAATCTAAATAATATTTGAAGGAAAAAAATCATACCCATATTCCTCAAATAAAAAAAAAAAACCAAACCACAAAACATATCTGTATACAACTTCAACAGCTTATTCCCCACAGCAGCAGATTTTGGGGAAAAGAGTAAAGATCTAAATCAAAATTTCATAGTGAATGTTAGCCAATAACATGAGAAAAGTGACCAAAAAGGTTTTAATTAGAACAGACTTGCTTGATTAGCTCCCCTGAAACCCATGCTGCTCATTCCTTAAAGTAAGACAAGTACATTCAAGTAGAAACATTGACATTCACACATAGAAGAGAAGGTAAACAGCAGATAAGCAGGGAATTTGAAGTCTTTAATCTATACATGCTGTGATCGCATAAAATATACTTCCAAATTAATTTTTTAAATTTTTATTTAGGTTCATTTCCCTGGAGTTTCAGCCACACATGAAGGAATATATTTTCAAGTAGCCATGCTTTGTCTGAGCTCACTAACAGATGCATATAGGAGTGAACAGCAAGTGTTTGGTTGTATGATTATGTGGCAATGACAGTATTGGGAATTATTGTGATACAGGTCTGACCCCAACACAAAACAGTAATGCAGATGCTGGAGATGGAAAACGCTGTCTCTTGGAGCAGGTTTAGGAAAAATTGGTTTTGGGCTCCGCTTCTCTCCATAATAGTTTTCTACTCAATTGGCAGTCCCCTGTATTAGGCTCCTCAATATCTCTGCCCTCTGAAAAACCTAGCTAATGCTCAGAACCTCGATATTTGATTCCAAGAGACAAGTACTTAGCAAAGTGTTAGAGGACTCAGTGTGAAGGTTTAAGAGCCCACTCCATATTTAACTGTGACATCTCAATTCTTGAAGACAACCTCTTCAGAGGCGGTGATCTCATATATGTATATACTGTTGCTGGATTTCACTGGCAGCTTTTCAAGCCACCAGTGGGACTTACTAGTTCCACTTTTCAGAATTCATGGTGGCTAGGAACTTTTAGCTCACCTTCTTTTCATCTGTAATGTAATTATGGTTTAGGTTGTTAAAGATGTCGCCAGCTTTGAATTCCTGCTTTGAATCTCTTTCAAATAATCTTAGTCTGTGTGATACTAGCTGCCTGTGGTTTATTCTCATGCAAGCAAACATATGCTTCTCAAAAATATTATGCACTTCTAATAAATATACCACGTATTTTCTAAAAAGAAGCAGAAGCACAACCCAGTTTTTTTTATCATTAACAGCTACAGCTCAGGCAATGTCTGCAGTGACATTGTAAGAAGAGACAACTTAGCAGTCAGGCAAGGCAGGGGAGTACTGTCTAGCCAAGATGAATTTCACTTGCAGTTCACTGCCCTGAAGTGAAGCAGACAGCACAGTAAAGCTTTTCTTAACACTGTTTCCTAGCTCAATCCTAATCCTCCAGGGTATCGAGCATCCCACAGTCTTAGCTATAGTTCCCATAAATTCCTTTTGCTTAGCTGAACGTGGGTGCCTCACCTCTGAAGTTGGCTTACATAAAGAGAAGAGAACTAGGTTAGCACCTGTTTCACTAACTTTGGAGCCTATTTGGGTATAATTAATTGTCTTCACTTGAATTTTCAGTTGATTCACATTCAGAAACATATTTAGAAAATTTTAAAAAATCCTGTGATATGGACTAGTATAGGATGTTAGAACTCCCTGGTCTTTCTGTTTGCTTTGAAGTAGAAATATTTTTGGTGGATTGGCTCATTCAAAGGACAGAAAGCAGAACCATCTGATTTCTATTTTGCATGCTCTCAAGCTTAGGATCGTGTCTTACACTGTGCTTCTGATGACCATTTTAGACAAAGTTGATTATTCTGTATATCCATGTGAATAAAGGAGAAAATGCCAGCTTGTACACTGAAGCAGAGATTGCCACTATGAGTATTGGCTTAAATTCAAAAGCCAAATATGAAGATTTCAGTAAAGAGAACAGCTGGATGTTATTTTAATGCATATGATTAGTAACCACATGTGTATATATTTTTTTCTTTTTACCTTTGGTTGTTGGTTGGAAGAAGAGGCCTCTTCTTGCTGTTGCATCCTCTTGATCTTCAGAGAGATTTCCTATTGTCAAAATTCCTTTTCCTATAGCTTTTACAATAAAATACAGGGGAGCTGATTCTTTTTATCTCAAGGAAAGACTGGATTTACTTGATAGGTAGTTTTATATTTCATGTAATAATTGTAAAAATGTAGATTTTTATTAATTTTTTATTGTTTCAATATTTTATATTATCATTTTCATATTATTATATAGTCTACATGGGAAAATCTGTTATGGGAGACCCAGCCTTCCATTTCATCTGTTCCCCCATAGCCTAGCTGACCATCTAATTCTTCTCATTACTTCTGAATAAGTAATATTTTTAATTTTTTAAAAAAAATGTTTTGTCACCTCACATAGAATTTCTGTTTTGAACTCAAAACAACTTCCTCATCTCACTTTTCTTGAAACCTAGAAATTTCTACCCCAAATCTTTCATTTTAATTAAATGGTGGGTTGGATGAAATACTTTTGCACAAAACTCTCCCTAACTCTGTGTCTCATCCTAGTTACAGTTTAAATTCCTTAAACATGTGAGTGGCATTAGAAAGTAGTTGAATCTTCACATTTTATAATTTCCATATGATGCCACTGATTTTCAAGAAGAAAAAATGTTATGTGAGTAAGAAACTGAAAAACTCTAAAAGAAAATGTTCTGCAACATTTTAGGGCATTTTGAAGATTATTTTCCAGTTTTTCATGGATTCATTTCTATAATATAATAGCTAATGGATATAATACAATATAATGTATAATATTTAAATACTGATAAAATGGAACATGCTGGAATGGAACATGTTTTATTCCTGACCAGCAGTACCTGCTTCTCTTAATATCAGGCCTGTGGGAGAAACGGTGTTTCCATTATCAGGACATAGGACCTCACCACTGTTTCAGGATGTTTGATGTGTCCCCTGACCTGAAGTAAAATGCAAAAATAACTCTGAGATCATCCTTTTTCACCTCAAGAATCAGGTGATGGGGATGACTTTTCAATTCTTTTAATGCCCCAACATGTGATTTCCAGTCTGTGTAACTGCAGAAGCTCTTATCATCAGACAATGATGATTAGCTGACAAAAACCTTGTAAATCTTGCTTCTTTTAAGTGGGGCTATGAATACTAAAATATGATGCAGTTCTTTACTTAATAATGGTGGCTTTTTGACACAAGAGAACAACTCCAAATTTAATGTAGCCCAAACCTGTGCAACTAGAAATAAAGTATGACTAATAATCTAATGTGCAATGAATTTAATTAAAGGGTTCATCCAAAGAAAAATTCTACTAATTATAAACAATCACAACTTACATTCACAAGCAGAGCATTCTTTAAAGTTTTTGAAGTCAGCAGATAATTCATCTCCTATCTCTATTGCACTTACATGGACCAAATATAGCTGGAAATACCACTGCTAGTGTTAAAAAATTTACTGAGTAGCTGTGTGCTGAAGTGCCATGTGTTTCACAGGTGTATTAAAGGAACATCTTGCTTTTCAAAAGTAGCAAGAGCAGTTGCTCTTTTGCAGCAGAATTGCAGCAGAGCACTTCTCACTGCTCCAAATGGCATCACCCAAAGACTGAAAATGATGCAAAAAGAAGAAATAATCAGGTTATGGTAATACAAGTTAGTTCTTTGATTTCTCAAGAGAGAAAATTGTCTTACCTACAGCTGCAGTCTACTGCAGCTACCAGAGTTACCTTATTTAAAGTTGCTGTGCTGCTCCATCTGATGTACTTCCATTGGGATGCAGCCCCAGCTAATGGCATGATTATTCCAGTTCTGCAAGAGGGAAAGTATCTTATGCCTTACAGCCCTTGCCATTTGAGTTGCCTGTTTATAGAGGATGGCAATGCATGGGAATTGCTAGTTGCTATAATGATTGTCAGATGTATTCAGTGTTATTCTTTTATATTTCCTGAGTTATATTGCCCTCTTCCTTGCTGTAGTGTTTCCACTCCAACAGCTGAAATGTGATGTGAATTACAAGAGGCACCTCAGATAAGAAAATAGCAGCTTTACATAATTTGACCCCTGGGTGTTGCTCTTTTTCTAATTCAAGAATTGCAGTGTAGGGGCATCTATATACACCTTTGGGAACCTGAAAGTTAAACGGTAGAGGCATAAATAAAACAAAATAAATGAATGTGACAGCATTATAAGGCTGAATATTTGGTGGATTCAGAGCTCCTTTCCTAGGTTTTAGAAAGATGGGCAGCTTACAATGGAAAATTTACATCTTTGAAGAACTTTGATAATGGAGTCACACATCAATGACAGTGTATTAATGAACTATTCTTTAAACGTTAATAGGTGACAACTCAATTCAAAGGGAAAAAAAACCTGAAGTCATTCTTTCTATTTTTATTACTGTGTGCAATGACTGCTTATAATGTTGAAGAAATGAACACTCAACTCCATTTTTAGCTATTAACCACATTTATTAAGAACCATTAACTTAGACTGATGGAATTTTATTTCAAGAACACGACAGTGCAGATAACTTGGTTTGTCTTAAGCTTTTTTTAGCAGACTTTTTATAGAGTTTCTTTTTTCCACTCACCCTCATACCTATTGCATCCTCTTAGAAATTCATAGTGACAGTGGTTTAAACTAATATAAAAAAGTTTCAGAAGAATTCCTTTGACCAAGTCTTGAAAGAAAGTTGTAGCATTTTCAGTGACTTTCAAAGCTACTTGACACATAAGCAATATGAAAGAATGCCTTTATTGCTGTGGTGGGTTGACTTTGGCTAAGGAGACATCTAGACACTCGATCATTCAGGATGGGTTAGAAACTATAATAGAAAAGCTCTTGGGTTGAGAAAAGGAAAGAGTCAAAATTAATTTATATATTACCAGTTAAAATAGATTTGTCTAGTAAGAAACCAAGACCAAAAAAGAAACAAAAAACAAAACAAACAAACCAACTAGAAAAAAAAAAACAAAAAACAACAGAAAAAAAAAAATCAATACCTTTCCCCTGTCTTTTCCCAGCCTCACCAAAGTAAGGAGGGGTGCCACCAGAACTGCCACCTTGGTCTTACGGTGGGCAGAATTTCACCTGTTTAAGATATTGATTGAGAAAGTCCTATGGAAGTTAGTCCTGGAGGGAAAATTAGTCCCGGAAGGCTGAATGTACTTTAAGAAGGAAATTTTATCAATACAGGAGAAGCCTGTCCCCCTGTGCTGTAACACAAGGTGGTGTTACAAGCTGGTTTCCACAAGCTGGAAAGAGACCAGCCTAGTTTAACAGAGAACTTTGGCTGGAGCCAAGGGAAAAAATAAAGTGTATCACCTTGCAAGGAGTGAAGGCAGCTCAGGAGGACTCCAGGTATTTAATGAGGTTATTCAGGGAGAAAATTAGAAGGACCAAAGCCAAACCGGACCTTAATTTGGCCACTGTATTCAAAGGAAACAAGGAAATTTTCTATAAATACATTGACAGCAAAAGCAGGGCTAAGGAGAGTCTCCACCCTTTGCTGGATACACAAAGTAGGTTAGTGTCAGGGAATAAAAATAAGGCTGAGGTGCCTTCTTTGCCTCAGTCTTTGATGCCAAAACCAGTTGTCCTCAGGATACCCAGTTTCCAGAGCCATAAGCTGGGATGGTGAGATGAGTAAGACCCCATAATCCAGGAGGAAATTGTTAGTGACCTTTTATGCCAATTAGATGCCCACAGATCTATGGTGCCAGCTGGGATGCATGTGAGAGTAATGAGGGAGCTTATGAAAGAGTTTGCCAGTCCACTTTCAGCCATTTACCAGCAGTCCTGATTAAATGGACAAGTCCCAGCAAGACATTTCAAAATAAATGTAAAAGTAATGTTAAAAAATGTAAAAGGCACCACTCCTCAGTATTGACAGCTATACACATTTTCCCTTGCTGCCTTCAGCAGAATTGCACTTGACTAGCCCCATCAAGGAAGAGGATGGCCAGGCTTCCCAGGCCTGAGCATACAGACCTATATGCCCATGATAAAATCTTTCAGTGGTATGAATACAGAAAGCTACTTAGGTTGTTCGTGAACCAGTTTTAGATGACACTATCAATTTCACCAGTAACTCTACTGTGATGGAACTCTTGGCCAGCATTTTTGGTCCCCACACGTGAACAACAAAAGCAGAAGAGAAACAGATCCTTTGCAACTTAGAATCCATCTTCTGTTCTTCAGCTACTGAAATTTAGGGCCACTCCAATTTTGCTTAGCTATTGGTCCCAGCCTGGGGACTGGAAAAACAAAAGAGACAAGGAGCAGGAGTAACCAACCCAGGTGATCTAAGATAATGGCTGAAGCTCTCTTTCTCTCAGGTTTTGTGGGAGGAGAAACTAATTCTCTTTATTAAAGAAGAAGAAGAAACTGAGTGCTTCTTCCTTAAGGTGGTTGGTGTCTGGGGTATCTCCAGAGCACCTCCATCTGCTTCATTTAAGATGTGAATTCTTTTCTACTATCTTTAGTTGCTCAAATTTCATTATATAATGTTCATTTCTCTATGTTTCTACCTATCTAGTACACAATACATCACATGTAGAGTAAGTATTTCTAGAGGGTGAGACAGGGTCATAAAATGAGATGCATTACTGTCTGGAGGTATTTTTCTCTTGTTTCAGTAACTGTAAAAGATAAAGATGATGAATCTATCTACCACTGAATATACATATAATTAACATGAAATAATATATGGCCCTATTACATTAAGTTCCATTTCACCTAGTTCTCACTGGAAATACCCACATTCTGTCTAGGAGGTCAATTTCTGGAGAACTCGCACAAAAAGATAAGGAAGTAGATTCCAAACATTCCTTAGTATGAGGGGAGAAAGAGATTGATTCCATAATTCCTATTTTCCAGGAAACACCATTACGTAGCCTAGGTACCTGTGCACTCCATCAGCCTTATTGCTGCCTAGGAATGCAAGACTAAATGCTTCAGGGAAGCAACAAGAGGCATTGAGTTTTGCTTATTGGCCATAGCACAGAAGAGGGAGATAACATGATGCTTTTATTCCATAACAAAAATGGGAATAAAAGGTAACTTTTAACAATTTAAGTAGTATAATGTTCTATGGACAGACATAAAAGCCTTCTGGAATTCCACTGCTATTACAGCTGCTTGTGCCAGACTGTCTGCATGACATTTCTTGCCCATTATGCATAATACAGAGTAGAGGCAGTGGAATAGGAGGTGAATTCACTTGGAACAACCATAATCTACCTGGAAAGCTGTTTCTGTGCCTTGATGTTAGCTACAATAAATAGTTATTCCACTTAGACAACCAGGAATCCACTATGGAAAAATAAGATAATTACCACCCAGCACCACAGTGGATTTGTTGACATCTGTCTAAGAACAGAGGATGCAAAACCAAAAGAGTGCTCGGGAACTGTGGTCTATAGGAAATGCACCACCGGACAGACAGCTGATTTTACTGCATGAAGGAGCTTTTGAGTAAGTCCTGGACTGTTCAATATTTTTAAGTGCTGAGATGCTTCTGAAGAGTACAGTCTGAATGAGATATATCATGTATTTATGTCCTACACAGAGCATCTAAAAGAAAAAAAACCCAACAATATCAGGATAAGTATTTTTGAAATTATTTTTGATAATTTTAAAAAATTAATTATAATTAATAATTATTATAAAGTAATTAATAAGAACTTAGCATTCAGTAAAATTTTATAATTACAAAAATACAACAAAACCTCAGCTTTTTCATTTATAACAGAAATTTTTACATAGTCACAAAAGAAGCTTTTAGTCAAAGTTGTGTTTTTCCTTTATTGCTTTTACAATCAGCCATCTAATCTCTTCTTCCTATGGGGGCCAAAATTTTCTTGATTTTTCTACCCCAATTTTCAAATGCAATTAATTTCATTCATAAAATTTTGAAGAAAAAGTATTTTTTATTTTTCAAGTTCCTATTGTCAACTAGTGAAAATTAATTTTAAATGTTTGAAGAGCATATAGAAGCCCACAGCTATAATATTCAGTTCTAAATCAGAACACATCTTCAAATGGATTTAGATGCATAGAAAAACATACCTAAAAATTGCTTTATGTCACACAGAATTCAGCTTGCATATATGGGTTTTCTTAAACCAGAGTTAAAATGCATTTTCTGTTACATATGAAAACATCCAAATTGAGTAAAAAGATGTCTCCTGAACAAAGTATTTATAAACTATCTTCCCATTTTGGATATCAGTTTTTAAGATACTCCTGAAAATTTAGATCTATTAAGGATAAAAATTCATTTTCTCCAATCTACAGGCTATAAAAAAGACTCATTAGGAATTATCTTCTTATTGATGCTTTTCTTGTCTTTGATTTTATGACTGATCTATTGCAAATGCCTTGTGTCATATTGTTTCTCCATCACATAGTGTTAGGAGTCAGCATAATAGGACATGACTGATACAATTGGAAACTTCAAAAAGATAAGGTAACTGAAAAAATGTGGTTAGAGACACTGTGGTTTGATTTAGAAAACTTTTCAGTCAGAGTGGCTTCATGCTAACTTTTCTTTTCTCAATCCACATAACAACTCCACGGTTGATGATATAATTTTGCATGCATCGTTCATATTGTAGGTTCATGATTTTGCCAAGTCAGAAAAGGAAAATCTGAAAAATTGAATTTGTGTACTAAAATCTGTACTAAAACACTTTTTCTACTACTATCAATGTTATATTTATTCTTTGATACAAAATGTCTTCTGTATAGACAGAGAAGAAATAAAGTTTCAGCCACATATAAGTACTACTTTTAAGAAATGTTTAATTATATGATTCAGATATTTATCAAATATTTTGTCAATAACTAATTTGAACTGGGAAAAGAATCGTACTGACATAAATATTTTTCAAAAAAAAACTTCTAATATTGTCTAAAACCATTGTACCAAAACTTTGTGGCTCAGGGATGAAAGCATTTAAAAGCTATCTATCAGAATTGCATAGACATTTGTGTCATTGCAGCAATTGCAAATACAGTGAAAAAAGTTAATTTTTCATGTAATTTGTGTATGCAACCAGATCCTCATTGTTGAATCATTTGTCAGAAATAAAAATTTGTCCTCGGAAGCAGAGGCAAAAGTGATAGCACCTAAAAGTCTCATTAGCTGCTGATGCTACATGCTCAATGCCATTGATATTTGTAATTCCCACCTGCCCTGCTCTTCAGCCTTGTAGCTGTCTGGAGATTTCAACTGTTTAAGGACATAACAATTTTATTTAAGAGTACATTTAAGTCATCTGCTTAGATCAAATTGTCCTGACACACATATTTTAAACCTAAATGTATTTGGTATAATATGTTTCAATGATGATGACAGGCACAGTGAGAGCTGTTCTAAGGCCAGGTTGTACCTGCACCACCTGACAGGATACACTGCTTTTCTGTGGATTGCTATTATGTTTTCCATGATTTTTACCTCACTGGCCACAAGCTTTCTTCATGCCTAATTTATAGACTAACAAGCAATTCCATACCTCAGGATTCCAAATCCTCCCTAAAAATTTAGGCTCACATTTACAAAGTATTTAGGCTTTATCGTCTTGAGCATTGTAGCACTGTCTCCAGGAAGGGAATTCATGAGCCTGAGCTAGCTGCTTTCCTTTCCTAAGCAAAATAGGGGAAAATTCACCATTTATAATTCTTCATTTCCTAGGACTCAAGAGTCTGTGTGTGGCAATACCTAAGCCAGAAAAGAGATTTTCTTTACCTCTTGCACCTGTGAAAAACTGGTGCATGAATTTGAGATTTCAGTCCCAGCTGCCTTCCTGAGCAGAGATTCCTGTGGTGGGCTGAGCAGGGACCTCACCATGTTGCTTCCCTTTGCAGTCACTCCAAATCAGAGGTGTGTTAAATTCCTTCCTCACAAGGAGGGACTTCAAACCAACATTTCTTAACCTTCCAGGATAGCATATGGGGCCATGCTGGGTTCTCCTTCCAAGTGTCGAAGGAGAGTGGTTATGGCAATTTATGGCAATTTTCTGAGATGGAAAAGGCAGTGAATTTTTGTGGTGAGGAAGACACTTCCATGTCTTCTTTATTCTTGTCAGGATCTCAAGTTAGTATGAATCAACTGTAAAAAGCAAATATTTCCAGTCATATAAGGCAGTTATCTAAGCTTGGGCTGTAGGCACTTAGGGTTGTTCAGTATCTAACCACAATGGTGATTTTTTTTTTTTTTTAACACAGTATAGATATTTAAATTGCACCAAAGTGAAATGATTTAAGCCTTTCCAGCTGCAAACAATTCAATACCAGTTTTAAACACTTCAATACAATTACTAACACTTTTCTCCATCATTAAGGAAAGCTGACAGTATTCAATTTTTTCCCCTTTTGAAACTAGCAAACTAAGTGAAAACACCATTCAGTGAATGGATCTCAGTGTATCTGCCCACGATAACCTTCAAGCCACACCAAGAAATTATCTAGAACAATACCTGACATAAAACAACTCCAAGCCTGGAATTGTGGTGTAAATTTAACAGTACTATCAATCCAAGTGTGCATGTGCAGGTATGCTCTCAGGTGCCACTGAATCTGGTCCCTGATTCACTTCTGCTATGGGCAGTGTCCTTGTAAATCTGAGATATTTTTTAGAGCCAGAAGCAAGCAAACAAGATAGAAGAGGAACAAAAAGTGACACCAGAGCAATGTGAGAGTACAGAATAAATCAGAGCTTCTGAGTCACCAGCAGTGCCCTGAAATAAGTTCTGACTGGTTGTCCATGTCTGAGTGAGATTACCATGGATTTCACAGCAACTTGAGGTAAATTGTTGGGATATTTGAGGACATAACAACTTGGATTTAATAATACATTACGTGACTGCAAAGTTAAATCCTTTTAAAATGTCAAACCTATTTCAGTTTATGATAGAAGAAGTATTATACACTGGCTATAAATTATGTCTTATTATCTGAGTGGAAAATCAATGTGGTAAGAGACTAAAATAATAATGGCTATTTCTTCAATGCCTTTAAATATGGGGCTGTCTATAATTGGCACTACAAAGAGCATGATCAAATTTAAATATTCTTTTACTTTAGACAAATAGGAATAGAATAAGATAATTAAAGTAGAAAAATTTATATATATGTATATATATCAATCTGCATTAATATAGAGATCATAGTGATCATATTATTGATTCTAATGATTGATGTGATCAAAGCTAAAAATTACTCCTAGCAGCTGCAAAGGACTGTATTAATAGCTTCCTATATTACTTGCAGTATGTGGAGTTGTGGGAAACAAATTAATGCCCTGTGGTGAAGCCTTGTCTATACAACAAAGGTATTCACTAATTTCTCCATTAAAAGATTTATTTGGCATTGCAATAAATCTGGAAATGTGTTGTAGCATTACAAGCAAGTTTGTAGTAAAAACATTTTAAAATAATCTATTTCTTCTATGGGAGGGTATCCTAGCTGAAGAAGAAAAATAAAAACAAAATGCAAATATATGTTGAAAAGTAGTTTGGAATGAACAGAAGATAATTTACATTGCTTAAAGTACTTTGGCTAAGGTGAAAAAAATAATGAAGGGATTAATTACTGTCATGTATCTTGACCACTGTAAAACCTGTGAAATCCAATGCTGATTTTTAACCTTACACTATTTAAATCAATTTATTCTTCTGTATGCTAACGTGGGGCCTGACCTTCCCACTGACTTCAGTAAGTTTCAGAGCCTATAAAATGAATTTACAAGTTTCCATTTGATTGATTCTGTGACATCTTTATGCTGGTTTAAGTATATTGGTGTCACTCATCCAGTAATAGTGCAGTGAGAGGAGAGGATACAGAGAATAAATAAAGTTTTCTGAGCTCTGAAAAGGTAATTTACTGCTAATCAAACCATGCTTGGTCTAATTTCTATTTTTTTCTGTTTTTAATGGTCATACTGTAGTAAGAATAGATGGGGAACAGTTAGAATTTCACACATATTTCTTATGTCTGAGCCTAATTCATTGGTAAAATTGTGTTTTGGTTTACTTCAGCAAAAACAGGTAGCAAATGTTCTGTATCAATAAAACCAAGGAAGTATCCTCACTAGGTAAAAATCTAAATAACTATATGCTTTTCTTCCATTGCTTTGAGGAATGTGTTTGGCAGATATAACAAACTTTGTCTACAGAGACATTAAAAAAACCCTCTTTCTTGGCTGCTTTTCATAACCAAGCCTCAGAAAATGGATTTTCATATCAAATAAGTAACCTAGTTAACATTATGGAATTCCAGTTTTAAAAAAATCAATTAGTAAGCACACATCTCTTCAGGTTACAGCACCTGAACCAATAGCATATAAAAGAGTTTTCTTAAATGCCTTTCCAGAGTTCTGTCATTACAGATTCTAACAAAATTTCAGGACAACAAATTGAAAGTCTCACAGGGCTTTAATGGTGTTTAAACATCAGGACAAGCTGCCCAGGGAGGTGATGAATTTACCATTCTTGGAGACATTCAAGTCTGTACTAGAAATGGCCTTGAGCAACTTGATCTAATAACATCTGCTTTGAGCAAGGAGAGGGATTAGATTATTTCTGAATGTTCTTCTCTGTTGAAATAATAGGTTATTTTATGGACCTGGAATAACCTTAAAAGTCTAGAATAGAAGTGGAAAGCATGTGCTTCAAGAAGTTTTGCAGGACAATAGAGAGATATTGAGAGAAACTACATGACTTAAAATTCAGAGAAATTTTTAGGAAGACTGTGTGTCATGTTATGCTATTCAAGACAGTCCAGAAAGTCATATAATACTTATAAAAAGCCTCATGGGCTGTAATTTAAACATTTGTTTAGTTTATGTTCTTCTAGTTATGTGGGTATTCTTCTACAACATTGATCCTTGAAAGACACCTTTTCCTGTTCTAGTGTAAATGGTGTGAAATAGCAACACTGGTGTGTTTTTTACTTACAACTCGCACAAATAAAAATTTGTTGACATAGATTCCTGACCATAGTGCTGACCCTAACCCCAACCCCAATTCCAACCCTAACCCTAACCCTATTCCTATATGGCTTGTAATTTCTTTATGTCCTTAGTTAATAATGATTAGTTAACTTAAATTAAACAGAAAAAAAGACCTGTGTGAGACTCAGTGAAATAATTTCTTAAAATGATAATTTAGTGGCTTTAACCCTTTAGTGGCTCACTTCAAGTTATCACTTAAAGAATACGAAGAATATCAATATAAAGAATATTAAAGAACATGATCTTAGATTTCATAATCTATTCATGATGCTTCATTCAAACTTGCCCTTACTATTCCTAGCATATTATTCTGTTTGGGAATAAACACATTTTTCCATTATAAATAACTTACCAGAAGTAAATGATGGATTAGACACCTTCCCCCCCTAATCTTTGTCCTTCTCTGCCTTACAGATTTTTTAAAATTTAGTTGATTTGGTGGATGGATGTCATACACTACAGTGTTACACTTTCCATATTGCTAGTAGCATTTAATGAGATAATGCCAAGTAAGAAGTAGTTTAATGAACAGACTTTAGAATAAAAAAAAAAAAAATTAACTTAAACTGAAGAAGGATTCTTTGAGTTGGTTAATCCAAAGTAATGACCTGTGGTGACCTGTTCAGTTGGTATTTTAGCTGTTGACATCACAGAGTGATGAGCAATTCAGAAGAAGCAATCTGCTGATGTATGAGCACTGTTGAGATCCCTAAACAAAGTGCTACTCCTAATTTTTTCCTTCCTGCTTATCATACAATCATTGAATGCCCTGAATTGTAAGAAACCTTTAAGATCATTTGTTCCAATCCTCCTGCCATGGGCAGGGACATCTTTCACTAGACCAGGTTGCTCAAAGCCACATCTGATCTGGCTTTGAACCCTTCCAGGGATGGGGCATCCTCAGCTGCTCTGGGAAACCTGTTCCAGTGCTTCACCAACTTCACAGTAAAAATTTCTTCCTAATTGCTAATCTAAACCTTCTTTCTCTTCCTCTATTCTCTTTCAGTTCTCCCTTCTCAAGCCATTCCCCCTTGTCCTTTTACTACATGTCCTTGTAAATAGTCTCACCCCATCTCGTAGGCTCATTTCAGGTACCAGAGTGCCACAATTAGATTACTCCCAAAGCTTTCTTTTCTCCAGGCTGAACAACCCCAACCCCCTCAGCCTTTCCTCATGGGAGAGGTGCTGTATCCCCCTAATCATTTTGGTGGCCCCCTCTGGACTCACTGCAACAGATCAATGGCCTTCCAGTTCTGGGGTCCCCAGAGCTGAATGCAGTACTCAAGGTAGGGTGTCACCAGAGCAGTGTAGAAGAGCAGAATGATTTTGATTATTGTGTTACCATATAACATTACTCACTAAGCTGTTCCTGACTGATTGGAAAGAGATAGCTTTCTGAAGCCTTAAAACCAAAGCCAAATGAATAAATTTATTTTTGCTTCTTAAAAACAGCCAGTCCTTCCTTATGCTTTCAAGTTAATTAAAAAGATTAGTTAATCATAAGGAATTCCTGTCACTCTGACTTTAAAGTTCCAACTTTCTAATAAAGTATTGAAATAAGAAAACACTTTTCTTGTTTCTCTTTGCCTTGCACATCTTTTCATAGACATAGAAGGAAGCTGTCCCTGTTCCAAGTGCCAGATAGTGCAATTTCTTGACCAGACCATCTATTCTACTGAAATCCCTAAAGGAATTGTAAGGAAAACTGAGCCTACAGACTTGCAAGAAAAATAGCTTCTTCCAGGGAGCAAGATCAATTGTTTTTCACATTGGCTAAAGATTTCAATGCAGTGTGTGGGTTCAGTAATTTCCCAGAAATTTTCTGAGAGAGATTTCTGGATCTGAGTTATGGCCCCCCAGATTTACCAAACATATCACTACAGTTTCAGACAGCATATCTTCAGAAACTTTCCTGGCAAGAGAACCTTTAACCTTCATCAGTTCAGGCCTTTATGCATTTCTATCACAGGTTTTCCATCTCTAATGAAGTTGAACACTTTCAATATTGGGAAAACTGACCTGTGAAACACTGTGAATTATACAGTGTTTGAAGCATTATAGAATGGTTATTTTTGTATAAAGGAGGAGGACGTTGAGGTAATAATCTGTTCAGCTCTATTAAGCTCCTATTTCCATGCACCTTAGCTTACCAAAGACTTAGTTGCTAAAAATATAGCTAATGCCAATCACCATGGTATCATGGAAAAGAGGTCTTTTCAAATAAATGTGTTACCTTTTTAAAAACAAAATGTTAGTTCCACTTAATAAAAGCTGCTAGGATCATAGTGCATACTTGAATTCTTTATCACATTGTATTTTGACTTGAGACCTTGCATTATAAGGAATGAACTACGTATCAAACAGAAAAATTACTCTGAGAGACCTCATAAAGTAAGTGGTTAAACATTCTCTCGTGGGACATATTACTAGCAGATCTTCCTTGTTTTGTTTCAGTTTAAAATCTGTATCAATAGACTTGTTGGGCCACAAAAATAAAACAAAGACTGGAGGACAACTCTCACAAGCTAGAAAGTTCAATGTCTTAAAGACAAAACTCAATTTAGTAACACTCTGTTGAAATGTATTAAAGAGGAAACTGTGATATGACTTGACTGATAGTTATACAAACTCCCAGTTAGAAGAAAGAGCTGAGGAGTGCTTTTCAACCTTGAAGGAAACCAATAATAAGATTCAGTGAATAAATACAGAAGTTAGGCAGATTCAGTGGAAGAATACAGAAGTTAGAGTCGGAATTGGGATTAAAGATTAGAACATCTACTATGAGAAAATCTGCAAGGCCACTTGCATAACTGGTGTGTCAGGAAGCACAGTGGCCCATTATGGCCTTGAAATTTGTACAGGTGTATATTTTCTGATGAAATGCAAGAAAAAAATTGGTATTTTCAGAATATATTACATGTGGCATATTGTTTATTGTGTATAAATCTACAGTGAATTTCTTAATAGTTGTATTTATTTGAGATTAAAGAGAGATAGTTACATAATGTCCTGGGGTTGACCACACATACCAAATATCCTACCTGTAATACATACAAATATTTCTTAAACATTCTTGCTCCACTTCCTTTTAGGTGCTCTGTATCAGTAATGCCAACATTTCAATGCTTCAGGTTATGTAATGTTTTCTGACTTTATTACTGAGACTATGTAGTTTAGCTGCATGATAAGGTTTGTATTGTAGTGGTTGTCAAAGATTGGGACATACCACAGAACTTCAATTCTTTTCTTCAATTAGTGAGATGCCTGATACAAGCCATGGATATAGCCTGTCTACCACTCCTAAAAGGGACCACTGCCTTCAAATTATCAGTTGAAGTGGCACCATCACTTCATTCTGCCTTACTCTTTCTCAAGAGGTTTGTTCCCCACTTAAATCTCCTGGCATGTATGCACATGTTTTAGATTGAATAGCATGTGAGACACTCACTCCGTCAGACTCTGAAACTCTCCCCAGAACACATTATGGTGGAAAAGCTATTTTTAATTTGTGGCCTTTTCATTAACTAACATCAATCCCAGAGGAGAAGATATCATTTTAGTAGATCCTCTTCTGATCACACACATATTTTGGTCTTTTTTCTGATCCTCTCCAGAATCAAGACACCTCTCCTGTGTATGTCCTTTGAACTCCCTTGAATTCTGACTGGCTTGGTTCTAATTTAATGGGTGTCACCTGTCAGGATTTCTTTGGGTTTTCATTTGTTTTGAAAACTTATTACGTTTCTGATACATATATAATACACAACAGAAAGCACATGGCATTTCCAAAACTGGTGGACACCCTTATGTAAGTTTCTCTGCTGTGCATACTGCATGCAGTGACATAAGATGCATTTCAGCTCAGTGCATCCTCTACACTTTGAAGGATTTCTTGCCTTCTTTATTTGTCAAAAGCCAAAAGCAAACAACACTGAAGACTAAAATTTTTTTTTGTAGCTGTAATTCACTTACAAGGAAAAATAAAATAATTCCCCTAAACATATCTCTAGAAAAAAATTAAAAACAAAACATAAGAAACAGCACCTCCACATTTTATAAACTTTCAAATGAAAAACTTTCATATTTGGATTCTCAGGAGAATGGTAATTTTCAGTAGAACTTTCATATCAGAATTTTTAACTAGGGAGTGTTTATGAAGATACTGCTCTGCATTTTCTGATAACTTCTTACCTACTTACATTGCACACAATATGCAAAAACACAGGGACAAACTGCTGTTTCAGTACATAAAATTGATGCGTATGGAAATGATGTTTCTGCAAGCACAGAATTTGAATGACTCCTTTGGAGGCTGCTGGAGTTCCTTTGTTTCCAGAAAGGAACTGAGAAACTTTCTGTAAGGACACTGGGACTGGTATGTCAGATTCATGAGCTTTGCAGAAAAGACAGTACTGCGACAAGATGTTCATTTAGATTTGGATTTACAGTGAAAAAAGTATTGAGATAGACAGCCTGCTTTGTATAAAGAACTGTTCTCACAGTGGCAGCTTTATTTTTTTCGAAGACGGTAACACTTTCTTTGGGGATAACAACATTAATTGTTGATGTATTTCCTGTTTCCTGAGTGTTCCCTAACTACAGGAAAAGCAATTTTCCTTTACATATATCCTAAACCCATGCCTGCCGTACTCCTCCTCTCCCAGCCCCAGGGCTCAACCAGCTAGCTCCTTGTGTACCGGAGGGGAGGAGGATTCAACAGTGGACAAGGGTAAAAAATGAAGGCAGCTCTTTCTTCCGGGACACCATCCCAGTTTATCCTTGGAATGAACTGCAGGGAAAAAAGAGACAGAGGGAGAAATCGCGGGGACTTTTAAACTGGGGAAAAGGGGAGGGGGAAAGCAGGCTACAGCCAATGGGGTGAAATCAAAGGGGAAGGGCAAGGGGAAGGAACCAACGTCACAAAGCCGGGAGGGGGCATAGGGAAAAGCCGTTTGCTGTAAACCCCTTAGGGCAACACGACACATGCCCTGCATTGACGCTTTGCAACACATTGCTGCTCTTACACAAGTGCAATATTTGCAAAGGTTGGCAGAAAGCATTACATTTGGGAGAGCAGAGCATCTCTCTACCATATTGATCAGAGAAGAACCTGATCTTCTCCACATTCTCCCTGAACTGCTGCAAGTCTGACTGCCTTGTGCTGGGTTTTATGGCTGGACCCTTGGATGAACACCACACATCCTTCCATACAACTGCAGTTGGCCTATATCATTGTTCATCCCAGGGAAGAACTGAGTGTAGGCAGAACTAAGAGGATGTCGGTCAGGAATGAACACCAGGCAGCAGCATTTCTTCACTGGCAATAACAACCTGTGCAATGCAGTTCCTGCACAAGAACTGATGTGACTTTGAGTGTGTAACCATGAAACCACAGAAAAAGGCCCTGTGGTGAGCTGGAAACATCCATGAAAACCACATAAACATCTGTGATTTAATTCTAAAAACATTTTTCAAGACAAATAATGTTTCCTACAGACCTGTAAATGATTTTTTATACAAAGGAGAATACTGTTGGAATACTATATGCAAATATTTTATTAACTTGGAAGCATTTCAGCGTAATTCTCTCCTGGATTTAATATTGCAGTTCAACTCCATGTTTAGTACTCTCAGAGGGTTTGATTATGCAGGAGGACAGGCATTTTCTCATCCTGACTCTTTTTAATAGGAGTTAAGAGTACTTAGAACTTCCTACAACCAAGCGATTTAGAAACACTCAAGATCTCTTAATATTGATTTACTGTATATGGCATTCAATCTTATAGTCATAGAGCTGAGTGCTCTAAAATGCTCTCTCTTCCCAGTGTTTACTAGATACACCAGAAACATATGCACCATATAGATAGAATATCTTTTTAGATAAAAACTGTAATAACACCAAGAGAAATAGATATAAATTCCCTTAATAGATGTAGGCTGGAAATTAAAAGAAAGTCATTAAACCATAGAGGGCATGGTGCAATTAAGTAGGATCTGATGTAATAAAAGGAGTAACACATTTTTAGATGAAACTTTCATCTTTATAAAGTTTATTAAAATCTATAGGTACTTGCAACAACTAGAAGTCAGTGACCCAGAAACTTCTTTGTCTGAGTTCTTTTCAGTTCCATGGAAATTTCTAAAATGTTCTCAAGACAAAAGTAGTCTTACTGTGTTTCAAATGATGCTGCTTATGTCAATGAAGAACAATCAATTCTCATTACAAGAAAATAATTTCCTTGTCATTGTATGATTAGATTTTTTCTAATTTTGTTGACTTAACATGGCATATTGCAAAAAAACAATATCCATTTTATGCATTTAAGTCAGTCATTCAAAACAGATTTTATTTTCATAAGATAAAATGAAAGCAGTAAATATTTTATAGCCTGGAAATCATAAATGAAGCATTTTGCTGTTGATTTCTGCTACTAAATAATGAAAGTCTGATTAATTGAAGTGTAAGCTAGATGATCTTCTTATGTTGAGTAATTTGGCTTTAGGTATACTAAAGCAACTGCTTCTTTTAGTTTTTACTGTTCTACTTATCATCGTTCTCCTTTCCATGTTTTGTTTCAGAAAAAATGTGAAAGCAAAGAAAATGCATAACAAAATAAACGAAAAACAAACAAACAAACAAAAATATCTGTAGCAAAAGAAGTCCAAAGTGTAAGACGGAGTTGTAGAGCAAAATCAAAAATAGATGTCAGAAGTGTGAGAAAAGGGTCTTCATCTGTCTACCAGCAACATTCTCACTCAATTCTGTACCCTTAGGCTGTGCAGGAGTCTTGATCCTTGGTTTTCAGTGTACAGATGCATAGCTTTTATTAGCAACTGTTCTCATTAGATCTGGTCTATTGTATAAAACAGTCAGTTATGGATTTGGAAAATGCCAGGTTTCACGACATAGTGTGCAATTTTTTCTTTTGAAATGGACACGGCAGGGATTTGCTCTTGTGTCCAACACATGAATATTTTAAAACTACTGACTGTCTTGGAATGGAGTATTTTGTTTTATCCCAAGAAATTTTAGAGAAAAAAATATTGCTGCATATATTGTTATCATGGAATGAGTATCAATTCTGGATACTTTGAAATATCGGCTGTAGAGGCCTAAATGTTTGAATGAAACAATATCTCAAAGGGAACTGTTCTGAAATGTATCCAGAATAATTTTTCAGAACTTTAGGTAATGTAATGTTGATTTTTACATATATAAAACACAAATTTAATGCAGAGGTTTTAAGAGGCAAGTCTAAAACGCCATTTAATTGCTTGTCCATTACCATGGTAGAAAATTTCTCTTTAGAAAACTGACTGCAAAAGATCAAAGGTAGATAAGAATAATGACAGGCATCAGGACATCTAACAATATTTTAGGTATGGACACTTTCTCAGGACATCTTCTTAAATTTCTCTTTGAAAAGCTGCACTGGCTAACAGGGAAATGACAGAACAAATTACTGATGGACAGAAAAAGATTGACTCAGTTCACTGTAAGTTCTTATCTTTAAAATAAAGTTCATGATGGTTAAGAATGAAAACAAAATAATTGAAGGTTCCAAGGAAATTGAAAAACTGATAAAAGTAAGTAAAGTATTATAAAAATACTGAAAAAGTAAAGAAAATAGTTTTGAAGATAACATTTCTAAAATAAATTATAAAATTAGAGAAATATATGAAGTAAAATACAATTGTCTCTAAAGCAGAAAGTAAAAATACTAACTATGAATAACCTGAAATTTTAAGTATTCCAAATATAGAAATTTAATATGTGGGTGCTGAGAAACCCATCTTTTTCATTGAAAATTATTTTTTTCTGGAAACATTGTTAGAGGAATTTCTCCTATCATAAACCATAGCAATGTCTGAGGTGGCCTTGAAACTACCATAGGAAGGATTTTTTGATATGGGGAGACATACACATGACTTTCAGTATTTATAGTATGGAAGCTTTTTTGGGTAAAGCATTTTACTTCCCAGCATTACCAACTAAGTAAACTACTTTTGATTAAGACAGAAAATAATAATTTTCAAATCCACTCTTTTTCCTGATAAAGGAGCCTATTTCTTTTGCCATGGGCTTACAGGCACTCAACATAGGTTGTAGGACTTGGTGATCTTGCAAGAAGACATGGCCACATGACTCAACTCCTACTTCTAGCTATTGCTACATAGGAAAGAAGCCTAAAGCTCTCTGTCAATGACTAATAATCAGTAATCCTTTCAGCATGATACTACCAAAAATACTGATAGCCTAAAAGACTGAAATGGTACTTTATTGAGACATAAAGTTGAAGCGTTACAAAAACATATCTTTCCTGGCAGCTTGGTTTCTGATTTGTGACAAGAAACTACTGAAAAGAAAGATCTGCTGAATAAATTTGTTGATTTTAACTCATAGAATCCCACATATCTGTCTTATTAAAAGGACTATGCTTTTTCTTGTTGTCTGGGATCGTAACAGCTGCTCATTTTCTTTCAATCATGACAACAAAGAGAAAACTCTAAAATTCTATAATTTCTTTCCAGAAAAACTGTAGATTTAATGCCCTCTACCTCTATTTATGAATCAGTGAAGAGAATGCAGAAATGGGATAATATTAATTTTAAAATGCTATTTAAAAGAATAATGGACAAATGAGATATTGAAATTTATACAGTCATATAGCTAAGAGTAGTTTTGTTAAAAAATGGTGTCCTTTGATCCCTGAAACAGTACTTACTTACAACATATGAGTCAAAAGAAATATATTCTTTTGAATGCATAACAATGAAAAACATAATAGAAGTTTGACCATAATGTTTATTATTGCTGTAGCTTTTAATTGTGGCTCTATCAACCTTGGGCTCAGAACTGAACTGAAATAATTTTGATTTCTCTCTAACTGCAGTGATAACCAATAAACCCAAATGTAGCTGCACATTTTATTTGATTTTCATTTATTTTCCCTATATTTAATGTCTTCCACTTTTTCAATTTAGAGATCAGCTGATTTTCCCTGTGCCTTCTACCTCTCTTATTCACATATTGTTGAGCAGGATTAACTTAAAATGCATGAAGGAGTATGTCTTCCCAGAATTTCTATTCCATTGTGCAACTTGCAATGACCTGCAGTGATGTTTTGTGACCTGTGACCATCTTTTATTTTTGGTCTTGTGTGATTTAGCAGCAGCTCTACGTTAGCAGAGACAACCTGCTTGTTCAGAATGCCATTTCTCCAGTAGGCTGCTCAGGGAAAGAGAAATATAGGTCTCCTGCCCTTCGGCCCATGTGTTTCTTGTTAGCTGGCCCATGGAAAAATGTTTGGAAGTGATCCAAGAGGACCAGAATATTTTCCTATTTGATTTAATTTGTCTGTGGCTTAGTTGACATCAGCTTTGTTACGATTTGCTCTTCTGACTTTACAGAGAGAAATTCTTGCCCACATTCTTTCAACTGCTTTAAATTTCTCTCCCATGGTGTACCTTTCAGAAGTTGAAGAAGTAATCAGTTGTGGGTAAGAGCATAATCTATTGTAAGTACTAGCAAATTTTTCTCTTCTGACCTAGACCACGAGTCAAATATTAAATTCTTGCTCTTGTGTAATCTCCCCTCTGTCTGCCTCAGAGCAGGTACTGAATTACTTTATGTTCAAGCTTGACTCATCCTCATGTGCCCTCCGTGGACCTGCTTCTATAGGCAGATGTGACAAATGCAACACTTCAGGCTTCTGAGATTTCTGTCTGATCCCATATAAACAATTTAGCTAACTGTCATACACAGCTTATCTTTAGTTTAGCATGTGGGAAACCTTTTTTGACTGTCATGTTTGGAGACCTGGCAAAAACTAGAGCAAGAACTGCTCCTTCTAGTTGCACTCATAAAACTGGTCAGTGCATTTCTGTATTTCCTGGAGCTTTCTGTCAAAGCTGTAAAGCTGTTTATGGTGATGGATTGTGCCTCCTGTTCCACAGATCTTTCTGAGTTGTTGTAAAGTCATGCTCTATGCTCCTAACCCTAAATGACATTGCCAAGTAGTCTTGACTTCACCCCATACCACTGAATTCTCAATAGCATTTGATATTTTTTCTCAGTATACTCAGCAATGGCTTCCTTGCAGTGTGCTTTAAGGCTTTCTTTCAGCCTGCTTGTGCCTTAAGGCAAGGCTAGGAGGGTTATTTTAAGGATATAGGCATTGACCTTCTCTTTGTGGATGCATTTCCTCCCTGAACATGTACAAGTTCTATGGCAAATACAAAGATCATCAGGCTTTGTGCTAGTGCAGTTTGAAACATTAATAGAGAGCACTACTCATTGTAATTCTGGCTCCACTGTCATATGCTGTCTTGTCATACTGAAGGACTTGTCTCCTAACCTGATAATATTTTTTATTCTCTAAAAATTAATGCTTTGCTCTGACTTTTCTTCTCTGAATAATTCTTTCCTAACTATCAAAAATCTGTTTTCCCTACAATGGAAAGATGTTGTAGCTTGGGCTGATAATCTAAAACATTATTTCTGCTATGTTAAAAATACCATAACAAAAAAATAATATTCATGCCTGTTTTTTTGTTACCCTTATTCAGTTTTGTTGGAATATTTCAAGGGTATGGCATGGGAATTCAAACTTATGATGCCTTCTAAAGATATCCAGAGACTGGCAAGAGGCAGGATGAGCTTTTATACAGACATACAAAAACAGAATCAATTATTTATTTCTTGGGCAAATCAAGTAATACATTCTTAAGTCTGATAATGCTCCCAATACATTGATGTTCTTGAGTTGGCATGTTTTCAGAATCCCTCACAGATTTTCTCACCACTACTGGAGTACCAGTCTTATGTGGTAGGTGCATCAGCCAGACAGATATAAATGAACTAACAGCTATTTTCAAGCAGGAATAGAGGAAGTCCATTCTTAACCTCAGTTTTTCTTGTACATGTCAGTTTCTTTGAATAATACATTATGCATGTATTTCCAACTGTTTATACTTTCCCAGCAAAGCAAATATTTTTATTAACTTGACTGAACACACAATTATCTTCAAAAACTCCTTTGTTAAAATGTAATTAGTTTCACAAAGACTACTTTATATTTTATGCATCTCTATAAAAGATTGAATTAAAGACTTAATGAATTCATTCATTTGTGGACCTATCTGATCAACTTTCAACATGTAAGAGTCAGTGGTAGGTTTGATTTATATCATGCAAGTCTGAATCTGAAGTTTCCACAATGTGAGAGAATGCTGACAAACTTAATTCCACTAGCCTATGTCATCCTTGTATTATGATAGTTAGGCACCTCTGGAAGACAGAGGAGCACAAGTACAACTTTGCTCTTAATTCTGGTACCAAATTTTGTGCTCCTTTTGATAATCTGGTTTTAGAACTTGCTTTAAGGCCTTTTATTCCAATTTTATTAGTTGTCTACTTATTCTCTGCTTCATCACTGAGAGAAAGCCTCTAGCATTTTCTCTTGGTATATGCAATATATAGTGGTGACAATGTTGTTTCTAAAGTATTACAGTCTTGTATTACAGGTGATATTTATTCAAGAAGTCATCCCTTCTTTTTCCTTTTCCTGTAAGTTGCACCAGGAATGGTATGGAACCTTTGGGGTTTCAGTTTTCTGAGACAGAACATCACAACCTCTACACAAAATGTATTACTGCTTTCAAATAGCAATTTACACACACAAATACACCTCCCCTTATTCCCAGAGGTGTCATATTAAAGTTCCTCTTTGCAAGATAAACAAACTTTGGTTTTCCCTCTTTTTTTTTTTTTTTTTTTTTTAATTCTTTCTAGCTCAAGTGGTTTTTTTAAGGGAAGGGAACAGGCAATTCAAACTGCAGCTAGGATTAGAATGGGAATTGGTTTACTGCTGTTTCTTCTGACATGTACCTGCTAGCAGAAGAACTGATGCCTCTGTACCATTTCTCCAAAGAGTGCAAACAGGATAAGGTGGCCCTTGACTGCACCTATCTCTTCCCAAGACCAAAGACATATACAGCTATTCAAAAAATGTGAAAAATTTAAGCAAAGGGCACTTGCTGCCCCAAAATTTCTGTGCACCCTGAGAACTATCTTAAGTTGTTCACATCTGCCACACTGTCACTTTTTCAAGAGGGCTTTGGTTAATTCATTATGGCAAAATGACACCAAGTATAGAAAAATTCTGTGTTTTCCTTGTGGAACAATAACATATATATTTAGCACAGCATCTTTGTCTACCTCCATCTTCATTATGAAAGAACAACCCTTCCCCCTGGCTCCTGGATGTCAGGATGGAATCAGTTCTCAGAAACCACCCATCCTTTCTCCTTGAAACCTGCCCAGGGAAGTAGTAGTAGTTGATATCAAGATGTATTTTCAGTGCTAGTTTGAACAGCGTTTTTGTAGTTGGAGATGTAAGGTGTCTGTGTTGTGCGTGTACAGCAGCAGATATTTATTCAAAGTACTGTAGTGTTTTAAATACCTCACCTCCTTTTCAGGGTGCCAGCACTGGTTGTCATGGAAACAGAGCTGAGAACTAGAAACTGGCAGTTGAAATTGCCTCATCTCTGCTAGTGACTGTGTCCACGTCTAGTCCTGCTTCCATGGAAACACAAGTCAGAGCAGCAAAAGCAAGGTAGTGGCTTCCAAAGGCTGCCTTAAAAATAACCCTGAGCTTAGTGTTATTTTGTTTGTGTTTATCTCCCCACCAACTCTCCTTAACTAGAGCTCTTGAAGTCTGCAATATTTACAAGTTTAAAAGATAAAAGGAAAACAAGGCATAAAAAAATAAAGGCATCTGTTCTTTTTGATTTTCTTTACTGGCATAATAAATTTTTGGGAGACAAACCAGTTAACAAACCTTGGCCTGCATAGGTACATTAGCAACTGACTTTCAGAATTACCTTTGATTAATCAGGTGCCCTTTTATATAATTATTGTTTATACTGAGCATGTTAGAAGCTGAGGCAGGGTTTAGCTGGTTAACTGGGCCTCATTAATTCTCTATTATTACTGAGCCATTATATCTCACAAAAAAAAAAAAAAAAAAAAAGTCAGATTCGGTAACATTTTTAGTTTTCAAAATAGCTAGCTGCAAAAAATGCCCAAATAATTTTCTGTGGATTTCATAGCCTTTTTTCCCCCCTGAAAAATCAGAATCTGTTATCTTTAAAATTTCTAGGCTTTTCATTTGGCTCTAGCTCTTCTTCTTTGCAGTAGACTTGAGATACTTGGAAGTCAAGAGGCAGATAGTGACTTTCTGAAAAAAGATGCTTGGTTTTGAAAAGTTTGAATGGGTTTTCACATGTTTAGTTCAAATACCTGTTACCCTGTTGGCTTTCTTTCATATATCCGTTATCTTCCATTTGTTGTGATTCTTGATATCTGAAGAAAGAGTGGAAAAATTTTAGATTATACTTGAAAGGAATAACATTTTTCAGCATTGCTTTGAGGACATCAGTAACTTGTAGGATATAAAATGCTCCAGAATTCAGGTGCTACGTCTAATTAATTTACCATTAATATTGAGGAAATTTGTGTTACAGTAGTTCTTGCTGAAAAAAAGGACAGTCTTTGTTTTAAAAAATTCCAGTTTAGATAGTGGAATAAGTACCTGTGTTTCAGAGCTTAAGATTTTTTAATAAGATCCATTATTTCCATGGTAGGAAAGTCCTCATATCGTGAAGCGTGTGTGTCCAGTAATAAACACAAAACCCAATCTGAAATGTCCAGTTATTTTATTCTAAGGCTTTCTGTGAAAAGTCACTACCTAAAACTCCTTAGAGGAATATGTTCTACCACTGATTCACTCTTTGACTTAATACCGTGTCTCTGTATCTGGTAGGTCTCGGATGAATTGCTGAATGTTTTGAAGAAGAGAATATAGAAAGTTCTTTGCCTGTGGATTCCTCTGAGGCTTCCTGGCTCAACAGAGAAGAGCATAGCAGAGTTCTGCTCCGGGTTTAGAGTTGGTCAGGATGACTTCAAATGTTTAGGCAATCAGACAGGTGTTAACTGTGTGTTCACTATGTTCTGTGCTTCCCACCACTGATTAATTTCCTCATGCATTTTTCTTTATAGCTGAGACAGCTTTTACTATTATTGTAAAACTCTGGAAATGGAGCTATGGCCCCATAGGCTGTAAACAAACACCATTTCATAAAAAAGACAATTTTTTTTTCTCTGTTTGATATGCTTCTTGTTCCACATCAGGAGTTTTATTTCATCTGGTCATTAAAATTACTGAGAGCTGCCATTTCTATCTCCATTCTTCTATTTTTTCAGAAGACTTCTATTGTATTTTAATTTGATTTATTAAATTCTTGAAAAAAAAGTCAAAAATGGGTCAGTGCCCTAAACAGCTAAATATCATCCAGAACATCCAGACATTTTAGAATATCTCTCTCAATATTAACACAATCATCTTTATAACATATTAGATTCAGAGCGGATATGCTACTTCCATTACAACATCTGCCAGTCTTTGGCATTTTTCACTAAACTTGCTTTGCTTGCCATTTCAAAATTCCCTTGTTTCTACTGCCCTTAATGCAAATTAACCTTCTTATAATTATTACCCTTCCTTTCAGTATTCCTAAACCACATTTGCTTATAACTTTACACTTTTAACTGCTTTTGATAATCAAAAAAATTTGATTGCAGGTAATATCTCATTCTTGTGTGTATGTGTGCCATAAGTAGTCTTCACTTTTTAACTCATTCCAATGTAGAATATGAAAATATTTACAGGGACAATATGAATTCATATTGAACTTTAATAGGAGATCTGCAATGAAACTTTATATGTGTCTATTTTTCTGCTTTTCCTCTCCTTTTTGTACTTCCCTAAAATTTGGTTAAATTCAGTCTTTCTCCATCCTTTGTCATGATCTGTGATCCTTCTCAGGCATCTGAGGGACCTCTTTTATGCTGAATGTTTTATATATATGACTCATGAAAACCAGATTCCTTGGATACAGTCCCTCTTTTGTGTACAGTCCTGAGTTTTGTGCCACCACATGCAACACTCAGACAAATTCTTCAATTCTCCTAATTTTTAAGTGTGCATTTGAGCTCAGACTTGAAATTTTGTATCTGTATGGAGCAGACCATGTTGAGTGTGATCACAAGGCACATACAGGGCAACCAGTGGATCAGGCCCTGCCAGCACAGGTTTAGGAAGGGCAGGTCCTGCCTGACCAACCTGATCCCCTTTTTACCAGGTGACCCACCTGGTGGATGAGAAAGGCTGTGGATGTAGTCTACTTGGACTTCAGCAAAGCCTTTGATACAGGCTTCCACAGCATCCTGCAGCAAAAGTAGGCAGCTGATAGCTTTTGGACAGGTGCACTTTTTGCTGGGTTAAAAGCTGGCTAGATGGCTGAGCCCAGAGGGTGGTGGTGAAGGGTGTCACTTCCAGTTACCAGGCGGTCATTAGTGGTGTTTCCCAGGGTTCAGCATTGGGGTCAGTCCTGTTTTATAGCCTTACTGATGACCTGGCTGCAGGGATCAAATGGACCCTCTGTAAATTTGTAGCTGACACTAAGCTGAGTGGGAGCATTGGACTCCTGGAGGGTAGAAAGGCCCTGCAGAGGGATCTGGACAGGCTGGATTGAAGTACCAAGGCCGGCAATATGAGGTTCAGCAAGAACAGGTATTGGGACCTGCACTTTGGTCACAACAACCCCATGCAGCACTATAGGCTGGGAGCAGAGCGTCTGGAAAGCAGCCCAGTGGAAAATGACCTGTGGGTGCTTGTCAACAGCAGCTGATCATGAGCCAGCTGTGCCCAGGTAGCCAAGAAGGCCAATGGCATCCTGGCTTGTGTCAGCAATAGTGTGGCCAAATAAGAAAAGTAGTTCTTCCCTGTACTTGGCACTGGTGAAGTCACACCTCCAATCCTGTGTCCAGTTCTGGGTCCCTCGCTATAAAAAGGACACTGAGATGTTGGAGCATGTCCAGAGAAGGGCAGTGGAGCTGGTGAATGTTTGGGAACGCAAATCCTGTGAGGAGTGGCTGAGGGAGGCCTCTGGAAGAGCCTGGAAGGAGGCTGAAGACAGGTGGGGATTGGCCTCTTCTCACAGACATCCAATGACAGGACGAGAGGTTCGTGTTGGACATCAGGAAGAGTTTCTTCATGGAAAGGATTGTTTGACTGAAATGGGCTGCCCAGGAAGGAGGTGGAGTCACCATCCCTGGAGGTGTTCGACAAATGACTGAATGTAACACTTGGTGCTATGGGCGAATTAACAAGGTGGTGATCGGTCAAAAGTTGGACTCAGTCTTAAAGGATTGGTCTTTTCCAACCTAAATAATTCTGTGAATCAGTATTGAGCAGACATGACATACAGTTGGAAAATGCATCATAACTATGTGCTCACAGGACACTAGGTGCTTGCTCAAACTGAAAAAGAGGTCGCTTGAGGATTTCAGATGAACCATGTCTCAGAAATTGAAGATTGCATGTATGTTGACATTATCAGTAAAAGGGGACCTTTCCTAGAACGAGGTGTTGGAGCTCCTGGAAAGTGTTCAGTTAAATATTAGATTGTTAAGCTGTAGAGAGAATTAGATAATTCACAGGACAGGTTTTAATGACAAAGTGTTAGGTTGGAAATGAGATCAGAAAATGTATTTGCTTTCTTCAGTGTGTATTTCCTTATATTGCCTCTTTTCTTCAAGCTGTGATTTCTTAGAAACTCCTCCCAAATTCATCATTTTATAAGATGCTCAGAGCAGAAGTTATAGAATCACAGAACTGTAGTCCTCTTCACAAGTCCTCTTCTGTGTTCAGGCAACAAATGGTGCTGGACTATTGAAATTGTTCAACCAGAAAGCTTCCAAGTACAGTGATACTTGAGGTCACTGTTTTCTTTCTTTGAGGAAGACATAGAATCAGGTCCTCTTACAGATGACTCATTTCTTGAAGCATCTGGAAAACAGATATTGTACATCTATAAAATTGTAGCTCAACCTCTCTTCTAGCTTTTTGCAAGAATGAGTACATCACTGCATTTCTCAATACTCTGAAAAACTTTCTGTCTCACAGAAGATCTTGGGATATAAACACAATGATAGATGTGAAAGGATTTGAGAGAGAGGCAGTTTGGTTAACAATGCGTGTATCATTTGAAATCTACCTTATGTTGGTTACCTTAGACAAAATACCTGCATGCATATCAAAGATTTGTGACCAAATCAGTCTGTCTGCCTAACAGAGGCTTAGATATTTTTATAGATTCCCCATCATATAGGAGTTTTTAAAATACTGTCATAGTTAATCCAAAATACTTTTAGACTTAAAGAAAGAAATAGGGAATACTTTTCCATATAGGAAACTGATGATACACTTGGTTCCAATTTCATAATAAAGGTAGTGTTTTTCCCTTATGGATAAATACACTGTCTCAGCTATGTTATCTTGACATTTTTCATCTGTGTTTTTCATTTTATTGATAGGAAGATGCAGCCTTCCAAAGGTAAGTGCTGAGAAATTAATGGGCCTGATAGAATCCGGTTCAACATTTCAGTACAATTGTTATTGGGCAAGTTGGTTAAAAAGAGTTTTTGAAAGAAAACTAGTATCATATCACTTTAAAATTTTCAATGTGAGAATGGAAATAAGTAATCAAGCCATCTGCATGTATTGGAAGCCTCTTTCCAAATCTCCCAGTAGAAATTCTGTTCTCTATTCAGACTTTGACATTGCTGATTTTTCAGACTGCACATCTTTTCAGTTGAAGGTACTTCTTCCAAACCCAAAACATCACCAAAGGAATTTCTTGGCTTTTGTTACTTTATTATGTTGAAATTAATATAGACAAGCTGGATATGGCATGAATGATATTAGCAGTCAGAGTCGGATGCTATTAGGGAAGTTTCTCAGTGCTATTTATCCTGCTCCAAGCCATCTGGAGGCATCTGAATGTGTCACTGGAATAATTAAGAAGTATCAATAACAAAATGGTTTTAAATAAATTTTAATGACAAAACTAATTAGGAGACCATTCCCATAACACACAACAGTCTCTGTGTGTTTCTAATGTGTCACAAGTGACAACTTTTCCAGGATAAATGGCATATTTTGCAAATTCATCTCTGAGAAATATCTTTCTGGAATTTTATTTTTAATTCCAGAAAATGTGGGGGTCTTTTGTGCTTAGTGTGTGAAGTGCCTGACAGATTTGCTTTCAACAGTAGCTCTTTCATATTTTAAAAATAAAAGTTCTCTTCTACTGGGGGAAGGAGTGGTCTCTGTATTTCTCTAATTAATTTTGACATTTAGTAAATATAACCTGAAAAATCATAGACTCATAGAATAGTTTTGATTGGAAGGGATATTTAAAGGTTGTCTACTCCAATCTCCAAATGGGCAGGAGTATCTTCAAATAGATCCAGTCTCAGAGGTCTGTTTAACTTGACCTTGAACACTTCCAGGGAGGGAAAGTGTTCCACCACCTCTCTGGGTAACCTGGTCCAGAGTGTCACTGTAAAAAACTTCTTTCTGTATCTTACTTAAATCAAACCTCTTTAGTTAAAAACCCTTTCCCCTTGTATCACAGCAGGCTCTGCTAAAAAGTCCCTCTCCTGTTTTTTATAGGCCCTGATTAGCTACTGGAAAGCCACTCTAAACTCTTGCAGAAGCCTTCTCTTTCCCAGGCTGAACAGCCCAACTCCCTCAGCCTATCCTCATAGGAGAGGTGCTGTGAATTTCTGAGCATCTTCATGGCCCTTCTCTGTCACTCCAACAGGTCCACATAGTTTCTATCCTTTTCAAAATTGTCTGCCTTTTTAATGAGAACTATTTGATCCTTTCTAGCATGTGTTCCTTTACGTGCAGCCAATGATACCACTATTCTGGGTTCTTAAACCATTCCTGGTGCCAGCTAGTTGAAGAAAATGCTTCCAATGGATGCAGTATGATTTCACCAGTCAGTAGTAACCATGTAAGTGATAAATAAAAAAGCTGATGTTTCCTTCAGGAGGAAATTAATGTGCATAATGAGAGCTGACTGTTTAAGCTTCATTAGCTGTGCACATACATGTAAATTTTGATGCTGATTTAAACAGTTAAATGTAACTGGTCCCTGTTAGATAAAAAATAATAATAGGTTTTGTATGTTTCCTTCTCCTTATGCTTATTCTTTGCACAGAAAACCTCTATTTTAATGATTAATTTTGCCCAGTGCTTTGAAACGTCATAATTGAACTAGGAATCATTTTGTTTTTCCTGGGTATGAGATCAAAGAGTATTTTGTATGGAAAAGCCTATTTGTGCATCTGATAGCAACTCTTAGTGTGGAGCATTATGCCAGCCATCTGACTGGAACAACCTTTATTCTTAACTCATAACAAAATCATAGCCTGAAGGATGGTTCTCTCAGAAAGACTATATGCAATCATTATGTCTTAGGGATTATTAAAAGCATCTGCACCTGATGGGAATTTTGTAAGTTTCTGCAAGTAGTGTAGCCAGGGCCTCACCAGAGCAATTGTTGTACTGACTTTGTCTCAGCATAAGCATTGCCACTGGAAATAGCAACCCAATATAAGGCAGAGGTGTGACTCTTAAGGCAGGTTATCAGGCACATGATTTTTTTTCTATTTGAGCTTCTTTGTACTTACACGTTGAAAGAATAAACTTAAGAGTACTTAAATCTATTGACACCTTGAGTATTTGTTTCTATACCGAACACTAATACTGGAACATTACCGTAAAGCAAACCAGAGCTGCCCAGATCTGATCTATTTAAGCAAGAAATTCAAACTCTTATATTAGGCAATTACCTCAAACATGTTTTTCCTCCAATGATTGCATTACCCTGTACCTGTAAAATATATATAACCCGAGTCTACTGCAGAACACTATGTTTAGATGATTTATACAACTGAATAGAAAAAGAAATGCATGTTAGCAGATTATGCAATATGTGAAAAGCTATTTTATGTATTTGCTTATAGCTTACTAATTATTTACTATAGCTGATCTTACACAGATTTTACATAGAATACATGTGCTCCTTAATTTTAGTGTGGATTAAAATCTGACTGTGGCTTGAAAGCAACATTTAAGAACCACCTACTCATCTTTTTGACTCTAATAATGAACTTCTTAAATAGACAGCTTTTGACCTTCTCTTAAAATCTCAAAGGACTATTAGGAAATGTATCATTTATATAAAGTTTGATCATCTTAAAATTATTCTGTTGCCATCAAATTCAGTTTGTGTTAATGTTCAGTGATAATCTGCATTTCAGGAAAGGATGACTGTTAACTAATAATTTTATGTTTATTTAATAATGATCAACCTTTAAAACAAGTAGATTTTTGAAATGCCATCTTTTATTCTTGCATCTGAGATCTACCCACCAAACATATTTCTCCTTTTAAGTCATAAGACTAGCACGGTATATATCTATGCAAAAAATACACTGTCCCTGAGGCGAGATGAAATTTTAAAAATGCTTGTCAAAAATAACTTTATATACTGGAAAGAAGAAATTAAAACAATTATTTTCAACAGAAAATTTTGGTTGTTTTTTGTTTCATATATCAGACAACTAGGGCATAGTAATTTGCAATGCTGTTGTGTAATCACATCAAATTTAATATTTGAAATCTGTGAGACTTCTTATATGCTTATCAGAGAAGGCAAATATGAAATATAAAAAACCCTTGTTTACCACTCACCATGACTTTTTCTTCAAATGCCATTGCAATATCTCTGCTTTTATGAAATATGGATAATCTAGCACAGTTATGTAGTGAATTAAATTTTCAAAGCTAAGCTATTTTATACAGATAAGTCCTCCAAAATACAATATTAAAAAGAACAGAAACTCCTTCCTTAAACCAAATATTACAATAATGAGTCGTTAAATAGTGTGCAGTGGCCTCTGTTGTTACTGATGTTTGGATGAGTCCAAATTATATTCAGATTCTGAAAAGGACCGTGACAGTATATGAGAAATGGAGAAACTATTCTCCATTTCCAAAGAAGAATTTTAAGATGTCTACACGGGGAAAATGAATGTTCTGTTGAATTTTTCAACCTGTGGAGTTTCCAGGGATAAGCCTGTACTGAACACCTGAACACTTACCTGCACATGCTCCAAAAAAGGTGTGAGTTTAATGTGGTTGCATCAAAGTGCAGGGATATTAGATCTGATATGATGCTGTGGAAACAGCTGGGACACACAGCTTCCAGAACTGATTTAGTCAGTGCCCACATTGCTTTCTGGGGGCCTTGCTGCCCACTTACTCAGTTTCAGGGTTTATTATACCCACAGCAGCCACAGGGGTATGTATACCCTAAAATCCAAATTTGTTTATCTTGCATAACACAATTAAAGTTGACATTTACTCTAAAGAGATGAAAAAAAACAATGGTATAGTTACAGCACTTAAAATTTAATTTTTCTGTGAGGTTAGATGGGTGCCAGCTAGGATCGAGGATCATTAACTTTCACCATATTTGATTTCTGGGCACTATGACACTTTTTGACTGAAGAATATAGAAACCTGAATGGAAGAATTGCTACTTTAATGATAGCTACCAATATTTTATGAAAAACCAAAACCAAACCAAAACCAAAATATAACTATCAAAACCCCTGCCCCGCCAAAAAAAACCAAAAAAGGTAAAAGAAGCACTGTATAATTTATAGTTGTACTTTAAAAATGCATTTTATTGAAAAAGCCCATGTAAATATCTACTCCTCAGACATATCTTTGTTGACACAGCAAACATTAAGTTATTCCATTTAAAGGTAGAGATTGCCTCAGGGAATTATCAGATCAGATATATTGGTGAGCAAGTAGCCATGACTCAGTCTTTACAAACATGATGCTACTTATGCAGTATTCAGTCTGGATAGGCTATGATAAAATAAGAATTCTTTTAAGCAGAAAATAAAGCCTTTTTTTCATTTATTTTGTTTGCTTTTAATGGAAAAGAAAGCAACTACCCTTTAATTTTACTGTACTAAGAAACTTGCATTGGTGGTCTTGAGAAAATTCCACATAGAAAATATACACCACCATAAAAATGCTAATTTATCCCTCACAAAATACAAAAGATTGCTCTTCCCTTTAATTTTTCAAATTATGTATTCTTTACAGCAATTTCGACATATAGTTCGTGAGAGGGATTATCGTCTCATTGCCAGCTTGCAAGGATTTATTTTGACTACTCAAAATTGTAACTATGTTATTTACTTCTGTGCCTTTGACTGGATAAATCTCAAAAACAAGAGCTATTTTCTGTAATGGAAAAATAACTTAGTTTTTTACCAAACCAATGTGTCCTTCATCAAATTTTCCAAAAACATTCTTTGCAATCACCACAGTAGGGTGTCTTTCGTAGGCAGAAATAAGCCCATTTAAAAATACTTTTAGCTGTCTTGTCAACCTACACCTGTTAAAAACCCCCCAAACCGGTTAATTTGGAACTGTTCAAATGCAGAATAGCTCATATGACTCTACAGAAGCAGATTCCTGGGAGTGGGATGTATGCTGTTCTTTTTTTGTTAAATGAGGCTTCTGCTGATGAATGATTGATTCATTAAGCACTGTAGTGGTCCTGGCTA
Organism: Poecile atricapillus; assembly: GCF_030490865.1. Taxonomy (NCBI): domain Eukaryota; kingdom Metazoa; phylum Chordata; class Aves; order Passeriformes; family Paridae; genus Poecile; species Poecile atricapillus. The sequence goes on from NC_081252.1 coordinate 51,657,237, forward strand.
CTCCTTAGCTTCTGCTACTTTTTTTTTTTTTTTTTTTTTCCCCACTATTTAGTTTTCTTCATAGCAGCTCATATGGTTCTGTGGTTTAGTTTTTTGACCAAGACAGCGCTGTAACCACTAATATTTTATCTTTTTCTGACCAGTGCTTTTGCTGACAGCACCAAGGCACTTTGTTTCCCTTGTCCCAGTGGAAGTGGTGAGGCAAGTGAGCAAGTGTCTCTGTGGAGTTTATCTGCCCACTGGTTTTAACCTACAAAACCAGTGTTTTCATCAGAAACATTTTCTCATTCTGGATGAACAGCCTGCATTCCATTTCTGATGACATTATTCTCTAGAATAAGTGTTCTCAGATATATACATAAGGTGTTGCTGATGGGGTCTTCTGGAGAGGAGTCAGACTCAGAGCACTTGCACTGTATTGGAGTAGTACTCTTTGTGTGTGTGTGTGTGTGTGTGTATGTGTGTGTGTGCATCCACCTAAATTTCAACAAGAACTGGTTTATAGGTGTTCACCAATGACACGACAGCTTTCACACAAAATTTTGCCTAGAACAGTAAACTTTAAAAGCATGTATTCTTATCTTCCAGAGCACCCTCCTCCCTGTGCTTAAGCAGCAATGACAGTTTATTTTAGTGATTTTATTTTTTATTGTGCTTATTCATATATTTTCCTTTGGGAAAAGCACAGTCACACTGGAACTATGAGACAAAATATTCTCAGAGGATCTTTTAAACCAGGTTCTAACAGAAGTATGACTCATATAATATCATCACAATCAGAGATTTCTGCAATACATGTTTTCTGGGGAAGCTGAAAAAATAAATAAAGAGGAGAGAGAATGGGAGCAGGGCAATCTCATCCTACCAAAACTAGACAAAATGAAACAAAAATCTACTAAAAAAATTTGGAAAAGCTGGAAGAAGCTGTGAAACCCATAAAGAAATCATTCTCTCCCAGTCTGGAGAGCATCTGGGACAAAACTGGGGTCATTATCTAATTAAGTTCAAGCAGAAAAACATTCTGTAAATTACCATTGCATAACAATAGTTTCTCTTGTAAAAGACTTTGAGAAACATAATTCTTTAGGATATATTCCCAGAGATTCAGAGTTGCCGGGGAAACAAGCTGCCATGTGTGGTTCTTCTCTTTTCTGAGCAAATGTTGAGTCACATGGATTTTCCATGTGTCAGGTTTTGTTGCTGACTTTTTAAAAGCAGAATCTATCTGTTCAGCAGCACTGGATGCTACAGGCCTTTACAGTCAGCTTTGCATCTGTGGGACTTGCTCTCTTTTAATTTGTATTTGATGCTGCTTGCATAAATATTCAGAATCAAATCTTACATAAACAGTTAGGACCACAGACTACAGAATTTTTCATTAGTGTTTTGATGATTGCTTTCTATTCTCGATTGATTTGTTTTGTTATCTGTGATAGCTGTACCAATACCTCATAAAAATCTGTGCAAGCACTGACTGCTAAGAGGCTAGAAACCCACAAATTCAAGGAGCTGCTGCTTGATATTGACATGCAAAAATAATATAATTTCAGACTTTTCTTGGCCTTTTGAAGGCTGAACACCGAATTTAATTTTGTGTATTAGCTATATTTGAAAATAAACATTACTTCTTCATGGAAAAAGCCGAATTAAGGTTTCTACACATTTCTCTTAATTGATTTGCAGACAAATCTGGCAGCTACTGTGAAAATTTCACTTTTTTGACTGTTAGAAAAACACAGAATGGGTCAGGTTTGAAAGGAGTATCGTGGGTGATCTGGTCCAAGCCCCCTTCTCGGGGTCATCCTGGAACACACTGCACAGGGTTGTGTCCAGATGGTTCTTAAATCTCTTCAGTGAGGGAGACTACATATCATCTCTGGGCTAGCTGTTCCTGTGCTCTATTGTCTGCACAGTAAAGAAGTTATTCTTCATATTCAGATGGAACTTCCTGTGCATCAGTTTCTGCCCTTTGCCTCTTGTCCTATTGCTTGGCACCACTGAAAAGAGCCTGGCTTTGTCCTCTTGACACCTTCCCTTCAGATACTTACAAGCATTGATGAGATCCCCTCTGAGACATCTCTTCTCAAGGTAGAACAGGTCCAGTTCCCTCAGCCTTTCCATGTAAAAATGTTTCAGTCCCTCAACCATCTTCATTGCCCACCACTGGACCTGCTCCAGGAGCTCCATGTCTCTCTTGCCCTGAGGAGCCCAGAACTGGGCACAGCACTCCTGATGTGCCTCACCAGGGCTGAGTAGAGGACCAGGATCCCCTCCCTCAGCCTGCTGGCAACGCCCTTCCCAATGCACCATTGGTCTCCTTGGCCACAAGGACACACTGCTGGCCCATGGACACCTTGTTGTCCAGCAGGACCCCCAGCTCCTTCTCCACAGAGCTGTTCCCCAGCAGCTCAGCCCCAGCCTGTGCTGGTGCCGGGGGTTATTCCTCCCCAGCTGCAGGACCAGGGCTCTGCCCTTGTTGAATTTCAGACAGTTCCTCTCTGCCCATCTCTCCAGACTGTCAAGGCCCCTCTGAAGGGCTGCACAGCACTCTGGGGTATTGGCTGCCCCTCCCAGCTTTGTGTCATCAGCAAACTCACTGAGGAGACATCTGTCCCTTCCAAGTAATTGCTGGAGAAGTTAAACAATATTGTGCCCAGTATTGAACCTTGGGGGACCCCACTATTCACAAGCTTCCAACTAGACCCTGTGCCATTGATTACAATCCCCTGCGACCTGCCATTCATCCAGTTCTCAATTTACCTCTCTGTCCACTCATCTAGTCCACTCTTCCTGATTTTGTCTACGAGGATATTGTGAGAGACAGTGCTGAAAGCTTTGCTGGAGTTGAGGTAGACAATATCCACTGCCCTCCCCTGATCCATCCAGTAGCTGTTTCACTGTAGAAAGCAATCATGTTGGTCAAACATTACTTACCTTCAGTGAATCCATGCTGACTATTCCTGATCACCTTCTTGTCATCCATGTGGACAGAGATGGCCTTTAGCATGAGGGATTGCCTTTCCAGGAACTGAGGTGAGGGTGATGGATGGGTCAGTAGTTCTCTGGGTCCTCCTTCTTGGTTGTATTGAAGAGTGAGGTGACATTTGCTTTCTTCCAGTTCTCTGGCACCTCTCCTGATCATCACAGCCTTTCAAAGATGACTGTAAGCACCCTATCTGTGGTGTTTTTTAGGTGTTTCTCATCTCTTATGGATGCATCAGGGCTCCTTGGACTTTTGGATGTCAAGCTTGCCTGTGTATTCTCTAACACAGTCCTCCTCGACCAAGGACTCTTTTTCTTTTGGTTCTGGATTGCCTGCCTGAAAACAAGAGAGCAGTAACTCACCTACTGATTGCTGTTCACTGGCTCAACAGAAGGTTTTGTGTACCTCATGCCAGCACACAACATGTTTCAACAAATACCAGGAACATCTTGCATGGTGACCTGGGAAGCATATGCTGTGTAAGATTTTTCATGTTGGAGCAGACATCTATACAGCAATAGCACATATCTGGTGGGGTTTTGGTATCCTAAATTTGTTCTTGGAATCCAAGTGGGATACTGCAAGGCATCTAATGATTTAAGTCTATGCTTAGATATAAGCATGCTTTCAATCATCCTTTAGATATTTAAGCTTGTAGACAAATTGTAATGCTATGCAACTGGATATGTTACACTTAAAGCTTAGAAATAAGTGAAAAAAAATGAGAAATATCTTTGTGTACTAGTCCTCTCTTCCAAATGCTTGGGTGTCAGGCTGTAAACAGATATTTCAGAAATAGACTGTAACCTCTTGAAAAGGATGCTTTTTAGGTAAAAGAGGTATTTAGCTACACTGGTTTTAATATTCTAGTATAAATGGAGTGCACTATTAATGTAATTGCACTCAATTTGTGAGCAATTAAATGGGTGGTCATGCTGATTTTACATTCCCACCTTGCACTGTATCCCTGAAATCTTAAGACACATCAGCAATGCACTTACTTTCTTACTCAGTTCAGGTTCACTGGGACTTAAATTTGCTGAAATATGTGGTTCACTTGCCTAAATATAATTTTCAAATGTATTGAAAATCTTAGTTTAGATTTTAAGATCTTTGTCATAATTGTGAACACTTGTGGAAATAGAACTTCACTGTCGGCTAGCTATTGTTAGCTACAGACATCCAGAACAGCTTTCCTGCGTCTGTCACTTAGATGCCTGACATACATACACAGAGACAGACTTTTCAAGCCAGAAGAACAAATTCTTGGCAGCCAGAAAATCTTTTGATTTCATTGTTTCTTTCAGGTGATCTGTGGTGATTACATGACTCTAGGCAGTATATCTAAATTTGAATTCTCTAATCAGAATTATCTTTAGCTAGAGTAGTATGGAAATGTAGTTGTTTAAGGTATTTTTTGTTTTGGCATTCTTGGGTTTTTTAACTTAACAAGACTTACACTTTCTTATGAGTTCTTCAACATCTATTTTAAGACAGAATGACTCATACTCTGGAGTTCCCATTTTCTCACACAGAGAATCTGGGCAACAGTTCAGAACAAACACTTCCAGACTGCTGCAGATAGGTGAGATGAGTTCAGCCTGTGATAATTGAATGCATGCAGCAAAGTGGAGCCATGAAACTGTACAACAGTGAGGTCCTACAAAGCTGTCTGGTGTTTTCTACTGAATGCTATTAGAATCAGGTACATAAACTATATCTAAAGTACATCAGTGCTTGCTTTTGACTTGAGAAACCGAAGCCTGTGGTATTGTTATGGCAATAGCTTCAAGCTGTGTCTAACCTTGCCCCCTCTAAATTATCTCCTATGGCTCCATATTAGAAGCACGGGTGAACACATGCCAATAAATGGATGGCAGGATAAGAACATACATGACACTTTCCCCTAGCTTCTGCATATTTCCAGCTCAGGGGATTTTCTGAGTCTGAAGCTGTATGTTTCCTTACTAACATTAACAGAATCTCCCATCAAAATGTTTGTCCAGTGTACTCTGAACATATGTAAAGCTTTTGCCTCCAAAATTCTGCTGATAAGCCATCCCACAGGTCTGCCCCCTGCTCTGCCCCCTGCCTCCACCCCAGTGTGAAACACCTCTTGCTCATTCTGAGACTGACCTCTATTGACTTCATGTGGTCGTCTTTTTTTTTACACAAGAAGAAACGGTGAGCAGTAAATCCCTACCTACAGTCTCTACATCTTCATGATTTTTATATTTTCCTTCAAAGTAATTTCTTAGTCCTTCTAAGAAAATTGTTCCATTGTATCCATTATGGGTGCTTCTGTGAACCTTTGTCAACTTTTCTGTGTCATTTTTGAGGAGATGAGAACCATGCACTTCACCTGGGAGTGTGCATGAACTGTGATTTTGTACAGTGGCCTAATGATACTCTTTTTTATTTCTTTATCCATTTCCTCATAAAGTCAAATATGTGATTCATTTTTCCACTCCTAGCAAGCACTGAGCTGATATTCTCATTTCTCACAAACACAAAGACTTACTCCAATGGCAACAGACAGCACAGACCCTATAATTTTATGTGTGAAGATAGGTTTTTTTTACCCTACATACAAAAAGAACAAACTCTGTTTCAAAATTTCATCTGCTATTTTATCAGTCTTTTTTTTTCTGAACAGCCTGCATTTCTTCACAGTCAGCTCTCACACTTACTGCCTCGTATAAAGATCCTACTAGTAAGAGATGCCTCTTCCCTAATTAATGTGCAAATGAGCCCACATGCCAAATCAATAATACAAATTTTATTTAAGAGTAAACATGAGGTAGAGAGATAGAAAGAAATAGAAAGAAGTTTGGGAGGCAGGGGGAGAGAGACACAGAGAGAAATCAAGCAGAAGATAGTCACCATCCTTGGATCCAGTGGTCTTTCTTCACCCTAGGCTTCTTGGTAGTGGTGGTTCAAATTCCTGAGGTCATTCAGAACTTTTCACTGTACATTCTTGCAAACAAAATAATTAATGCTCATTGTCTCATTCTATTGGTTAAATTATTACCTCACTTCTATTACTAATTGGCTCCATGTCAATCTTTCTCTTCCTTTGAGTCAGTAGATTCCCTGGGTAGATGGGCTGTGATCCTCCCCCTGCCAGAATTACCTTTTACTCAGTGTGAGCTGATTTCATCACAGCTGCTGTGTTGGCTTCCCTCGTCCATTATCAGTGATACATTCTTCTCCCCTAGCTTTGTTGACCTCCCCTCAGTCTGAGGTAGCACCTGGACAAGCGTACCACCTTTATTTTACCTCTGTGGTACCTTAACTTATAGTGCAAGCTCCAGGCATCCGTGGAGGCTTATTCAGGGGAGAGGCTTTGGTAGTCACAGATTCTGTCTCATAACTTGGGGTGATCTTTGTTTCACCAGTGTTATGCATATGAGAAGTTGCTTCTTTACGGAGTTTGCCACAGCAGGAATTCTTTTCCAGATGCATTTCCCAGGATGTGCTAACCAGATCTTCCTCCACTAGGCCTGAAGTCAGCACCATCCTGTAACTCCATCCTGTGCTTATCTCATGACAAACTCCTTCTGTGGTAACACTGTTTGAGATAGGAAACTGTGCTCTGTAAGTTCTCACATCTTGACCGGTGAATTCCTTTATTGTGTGCAAACATGATCACGTAACTTCTCACTACCTTTTCCAGGTACAAGTTCCAGCCATTGCAGAAAACCACAGGGAACTTTCCTGTATGTAACATTTAATTATTTATTTTAACCTTTTTTTTTTTTTTTCCTATTTTTAACCATCTATTTGCTGATGCTGGGACCTACCTTTTCTGTTTGCTTTCTCCACAGCTGCTTTGCACAAGACCTTATGAAAAGCTGTTTGAAAATCCAAGCAGTACATGCCAAGTATATTATCTTTACCCACTAGGGTTTTGACCTCTCAAAAGAATTTGAAAGAATTTAATATAATGGACTTCCAATTGTGGAAATCACATGGATTCTTCTCAGGTAGCTTCCATTTGTTCAGGTCTCAGTCAGCATTAACACTTCATTCATTTCCCTACAGGCTTACAGGTCTGCATTTACCTAGGTTCCTCTGAAATATTTGTTTTCAAAAATTGTCACAATATTTGCCATTGTCAAACCTTCAGATGCCAGAAGTAGATGAAATACATGCTAGATGTATAGTTGTGCTATTTCATCCTTGAGTACTGTTGAGTCTTGTGGGTGAATACCATCTAACATTGGCCATTTGATAATTTCATTCTACTTCTATTTACTGTGACCTTCTTCCACTTTTGGCATTGTTTCAGTTGATCCTTCATTAATTATGTTGGTCCTTCATTAATCCCAAAATACAGGATAGGAATCTCCCCAGATTTTCCTGCTCTGAACACTGTTAGAAAAAACTATTTATCTCCTCTGAAGTGCTGGCGTTCTCCCTGAATAGATCATCACTAATAAGCATAAGTCCAAAGACTATCTCAGGGCCTTTTTCTTTTTGCTGATTTTGATGGTTTAGTTTAGATTACAGGTTACATTAGGTTCTGTACTTAATCAAGCAGAAAACCATCCCAAGTTGTCAATCATGGAAATTTGCTTTTATTTGAAAGCTAATATCTGGCAGTTATTGATTGCTACATTGCAAAGCCAAATCCCTCCAGTAAGAAAACAAAAATCCTCTTTGAAAAGAAATGGAAGAGGAATTATCTTGTGAATTAGCAAATATTTGAAGTATTGTTTTGATCATGTGTTGTATAGGTAACTCACCTACCAGCAAAGCATTTTCTTTATTTTCAATAGGACAAGCTATGCAACATTCTGATGTCTTTGATAAGGGAGAGAAAACAATTTCTGTGTACCCAGGAAGAAAAAAAGGAAAAAAGTAAAGAAACACAGTGAATTTTACTGACCATTAAAAGAAACAATGCTTGTCTTCTAAACTCAACCCAAATTGTTTTTCAGTATCACCTTTATTCAATTGTGTATTGTATTTGGCAAGATACTACTGTCAATTCACATTCAGAGCACACATCTTGTGTGTGCAAGATATAATCCTATGATGAATTATGAATCCATCTCTTTCCTTCAGGGTTTGTTTCTTGAATACTTTTTTCTTGCTTTTAAATATTTATTGTAAATGGACTTGCAGAAAAGTGTAGAAATGTCAGTATAATGTACATTTTGTATGCTAGGGAAGCCCTAGATTGCAAGTCATCTTTCATATCCCTCTTGCACCCTTTCTATTTGCCTTTGGAGCACCTTAGAGCTGACTGAGGAATTTTCTCACACTCCCAATCACTTTGAGTCAACACAGTGCGCTCTTTTACATCCCTGTCATTTCATATGGCTGCTAAATAATATATTGGCCTAAGCTGGCACCTTTGGGTATAGGAAGGCTAGAACCAGTGCCAGAATTATCTCTGGCCATAATCAAATAATATGTTATCAGCTACTCCACTTGGGAAGCTATAACTGTCACTTTAAAGCATTTTCTTCAAGAACTTCCCTGCTCTCTCTAAGTTCATCTTTTCCCTCCTGCTGTGTTTTAAACCTAGTCAGCAGCTAAGCACCACACAATCACTCCCTGCCCCAGAAGGCTGGGGGAAGAGAATTGGAGAAAGCTCATGGACTGAGATAAAAAGTTTAAAATTTGAAATTAAATAAGAATAATATAATAATAACAGTAACAACAACACCAAATCTAACTTGTAATTAAAAGGTAAAGAAGACAGAAGAATAAAACCCAAGGAAGGCAAGTGATACAAATTAAAGGAATTGGTTAAGAGCAACCTACCAATGCTCAGTCAGTCCCTTGGAAGGATACTTCTCACTAGTGTTCTCCCCGACACTGTATGCTCAGGTTCTCCTTAGGCATTATGTCATATGGTATGGAATATTACTCTGGTGAGCCATAACTAGGACACCTCAAGAAAGAGAAATTGTGAAACTTGATTTTCTGTTCCCAGAAAAAGCTGGGGGGAAAGCATCAGATCGAAAAGTATAAGCAACTTATACAATGTGCTGATTTAATCCTTACCGTACTCTCAAGACACTGCCTGTGTTTGAGCAGATGAGTTTGTCTGACAGTGTGCAGTGGGCAAGCTGACTGGCGTTTCTGAATCTCTGATTTTTATAGTTGCTCTGAAGTTGGCATAGAACTAGGCTTTCTCTCAAGCAACAGTTTTAGCAAGTTTTGTCCATGCCTCTAGGTACACAGTATAGAAATGCTTTTGAATAAACTGTACTTCTAATCCATGTTCTGCATCTTATATAAGGCACATTCAAGATGTCACTTTTCTCTCAGGGAAGATAGAGAAAAACTGTTACCAAATTCACACCATTGTTTCATTTTTCTGCTGAGGTACAGCAGAATGGCTTATTGTAGGCTCAGTGCCTAAAGTCATATTAATTGCTCATTTGCATGAGCCAATTCAGATAAACTTTTGCCTCTATCATCAGTCAAGATGGAAGAAATGAGGAGCATCTGTGAATGCACATACCTCACACAACAGAGAGGGCTTTCCCTGATCATTGCAAGTGCCATATGGTGCATGCGCTATTGATCAGCAATAGGGAGAAATCTGGTGTGGTTTGCAGGAGTTACTGGTTGAAGAAAGACACAACCAGCATGGAGATTTGCCCCTTAATTTTTGCTCTCACTTTTCCAAGTAAAACTGTACCTTAAGATCTATGATCTGCAGAATATATGCGCTGCTTGTCAGTCTCTTCATGCATGAGGTTTATATCCCTGAATTACTAAATCAGCTACCCACCAGCTGATTTAACACTGTAGTTTTAACTTAGAGATATATATGAGATAATGACAATAAGATTAATACAAGTTTATTAACATTAATACAGGTTAATATTAACATTAATACTGTTTGAAAAACAGTAGTTCTTCTGTTAAAAATAAAAAGAGAAGTACTCAAAACTGAAGATACGTCTTTAAAGATCTGTATTATAGAAAGGTATTCATAAGCCAGCATGAATCAGGACACGTAACAATTGAATTTTGTAAAAGAAGCACAAATCAATTTAAGAAACAAGAAAACATAAACAAAATACTTAGGGAAACCTATGGATTTTTTATTTTACACGGCTGTGCATTATGCTGCATTCTATGTCTGCCAAGAGAACTCCCAAATGCTCTGAAGGCGACAAAAATAGTAATTTCACAGAATCACAGAATGTGCTGAGATGGATTGGATCCACAAGGATCATTGAGTCCAGCTCCCTGCCCTGCGGAGGATATCCCCAAGAATCACACCATTTAAATTCAGCCTTTCAAAAAGGGTCTGAGAAATTCCCAGTAAGGAAGTATACTGTGATGTTCTGCTCACGTTGCAGCAAAAAGGATTTAAAGATAAATAAAAGGTGAATTATTTCAAATTGGAAAGGTCAAGGATTTAAAAGAGAGATTTTAGTGGAACCAAAAGCTGAGAGAGGAAGCTCCAAGCACAAGGTCAGCTATCTAAAGACACCAATAGCTCAGATAGCTAACTATATCGCATTCTGCAATATAAATTTCACAATGTCTACTGAGAAGTTATCTGAAAGAATGAAAATAATTCTTCTGCAAAATGAAAGTCTGCATCCCCAGCAAAAGACTGAAGTGTTTTTGGAAGAGTTTTCAGAGATTATTTGGAAGCATTCTATAGCTTTGCCTTAGCATCTTAGTTGATTTTGTTAACTGGGTAAATGGAAGGAGGCAGACTATTGATAGAGGAATCCTACATGCCCCATATTAAAATACTACCGTATAGTTTATGAATAGAGGTCTGGTTTTTCAAAACACTAACAGGATCAAACCTTTCCCTTTTTCACAGACCCCAAAGGATTCTTCCATATGGGCTCTCAAAGGAAGCATCATCTGTATTTGTCATTTAGTTTATGCTTGAATGTGCCTGTCTGTGTATGCACAGGTTTTCTCAAGGTAGTTTGTTTGCTGCAATGGTGAAAAGAGACTGAGGCTCCTAATGATGAGCTTGTGCTACTCCTGTATTGAGTAATTATCTTCAAAAGGGAACAGGGACCTTCAGTTCCTGCCTGATTCCCAAGTGATGTAGACGATTCCAGTCATGGTCTGGAAACTGGCCACTACTATGAGTACAATCACTTTCCTCAGTAATACTGATTTCAAAAAAACAGCTACAGACTTTCCAGTAGCTTCATCTATACTATATATACTATACCATATTTGGAACCCTATTTGTTAGTCAGAAATAAAGTCACAGCTCACTGGCTCTTCCCAAGCACACATTCTTAGAAGAGACTAGCAAATCACATTTCCATGGCAACACAGTTTCCAGAAACTCTGCTGCAAACAAAGGTAAAATGTCTTAAATGCAGTTCATGGTATTGAATAAGTGAAGTCACTTTCTCTTGCAAGCTACATGTCTGCAGAACTTAACAATTTTTCCAATTCAGAGAGTGAGGACAATTATTAGAAAGACACTAAAGCTTGTCATGTGGCTGGAGAAAGCAAACACCTTTCCTCACTCAAGTTTTACCACTTTGGGGGTTCAAGGCCTAATCAATACCACCTTTATGAGCTCAGACAGGAACATATTTAATTCAGGAAGACAGAAGTTTAAAACAATAAAGCAAGTTACATTGCACCTAGCAAGATTGCCCTCAACCCCTTTTCTGTAGCATTCATTTAAAGGTCTTCCATATTTTAGTCTATCTCCCTATTCACATCCTCATCCTCTTTTTGGTTTCTGTGATCAAGTCTGATATTTTTTTTTCCTGCCTCAGCAAATCCCCTTACTACAGAATTCTTAAATGAAATATCAAGACTCTGAATCAGTAATTGGTGACTTTAAAATGATGTGTTCAGATATTCACTTCACTAATCGTAACCAGTCCCAAGTCTTCACCTGTCTATTTAAATTCCAGGCTCAGCAGGAGAAAATCCTACTCTATCGCTAAAATATATCTGACACAGTGGGATCTTAATATTGTATCAGTACTCAGTCATGAGCACATTGGCAATGTATCCTTTGCCTCTTCACCCCTAGAAGGATTGACAATACTATCAGTTCTTCCACCCTCTCCACCTCTGCCTTCACCTGCTTTTGAAGGTGGAAAATGGATGAGGCAAGGAAAAAACCCCACAGATATCAGGGGCAGAGAAGAAAAGCCATGACCACAGCCCTCCCCAACAGACTTAAATTTAAAAATGGACCATTTAGGAATTTATATAATCTCATTTTTGAACAATAGCAAACATTGATGACTCTACTAACTTATTTCATAGGTTGGTTCAATAATTAATTAACCTCACTGCTAGGAACTACATCATTGTCATTTTCAAGACTGAAAATGACACACATTAGGTTCCAGTCACTAGATTTTGTCATGATTTTGTTATTAGCAAGAATTAAATATATGTTGGTTTCATAAACATGAAAACTGGAAAGTGTTTATCACATTTGTTTGAGCACTGTTGCAAAGTGAACAAATAGAAGTCATCCTACACATAAATAATTCTTATATCAATATTTCAATTTTTATGTATTGATCTCATTTCCTTTTTTTATTTTTTTTTTTTTCTAATGAAAGAGTAGGCTACAACTGTTGATTAGATCATTTGTTCTGATTTTTCATAAGATATTAAATTTCATGGAGATCCTTTTATGGATAACAAATGACTGTACTTACAGCAAACTGTACCAGTCCTTAGGTGACCTGTAACTGGCAGGGAACAGGAATGAATAAGATGTCACTATCTTAATTCCTGCAATGATAAAGAGGTGCTTTGATAATTCTGGCATAGGAACCATGTCCTATTCAATAGGTGAATGTATAAGGAAAAAAAGTCAGCCTACTTAGCAGGAAAATGTCCCAAGCCTGAATGTGATAGCTCTTAAACCCTCAATGATGTGGACAAGACACATACCTGGACTTGCTGTTCCATGTATCATCACCAGGTATGACAAAATTATTTTTGATGCTCAATAGAAATAAAAACCCCAAAGGTACAGCAACATGTGTGATCAGCTGTGCCTAGGGGAAAAAAATTCTACTTAATTATTGAAATTGATTAGCTGAGATTCTGAGAGATGAGAATCTTGCAGTGAATACCTTGCAGTGAATACCTTGATCAGGAGACTCGAAGTTCATTATTATAGACATGACAATGCAGGTAATTTTCTTCTTCCCATGACAAAGGAGGAAAAAACTGAACAGGAAATTTCCAAAACTCACAAATTTTGGAGCTGCCATCTCCATGTCTACCCAGCTCAAACCACGTGCATAGGGACACTAAGGTTTCTTTTTGAAACTGTATTAAAACAGATCTTTTTTTTACCAATACTATACTTCATCTTAAAAGCAATCACTTCAAAAGGTGAGTAGTTCCTTCCCTATCCCCACTGTAATTGCCATCACCACTGGGAAACTGCACTTGTTTTAAGAACTGCACTTATTTAGCTTCACTTTCTAGCCTTTTTTTTGTTTTATGCATTTGTAAATAAGACTGAAAATGCTTTTAGTAATGTGTCTCTACCATGTTTAAGTGCCTTTCCAAGCAAAGAGATCAAGTAATGTCTCAACCTTCTCTTTCAGTGTGATTTATTTATTTTTTATTTCTGCTTCCTGGGTCATTTGTTAACTTTCCTTGAGTTTTTTCTCCTGTATCTGTGTTTGAAATAAGCATACAAGTACATTTTTCTAATGCTGTGTAAAGCGAGGATCTGCTTATTCTGTTATCCTCATCTATATTGAATTATCACGGAAATATTCTTGCCATTACAGAATTTTTCTTCTGCTAGTCATAAATGTTGATATCAAGTTTTCTTCAGATCTTTACTTTCAAAGACAGATTTTGTCTATTGCTGATATAATTTTTATCACCGAAACTCTGAACAATTACCTTGCCTCTGAATGTATGAAAACACTTTTTACTGAGTTGAGACCATTTAAGATAATTTTGATAATTTAATAATAATATCTTGCCTTTGCCTTTATAAAAAATCATAATTTGAAATGTGCAAGATTAACAAGAAAGGGCTTAAATTACCACTTAATTCCTCATATAAAATACGGCTTGCTTAAGAATGCATGCTGCACGTCTCTACAGCAAATGTCTTGGAGATTCTAAGTGCTATGTCAGCATGCACATCTTTTTACAAATATGTAATCTCATTTAAATGAAGAAAACTATCATATTGGATAGGGCTCTACTCCCATAAAACTTTCCTGTAGCTTTTTATCCACTGCTTTATTTGTACAACTTGAGCAATTATTTATTCACTCTTAGATTACATCTTTTTGTGTCACTCTTTGTTTCCATTTTAGTCTTTCAGCTCTTTAGTATTTTTCCAATGTTTGCCAAACATTAACACAATCCTTGTTGTTGCTAGTGCAGCTACTTTATTTAACGTTTTGATTTGGAAGAACTGTGAGCTCAATAATCTGAAATATGTTTATTTCTAACATACTTTCCCTCACTTTCTCCTTTGCTAAAACTGGTCAATTATATCTGCACCAGGTGGAGTGAGTGTGTCTTCCTACATTCTTCTAAATATGGACAACTATCTCTCAAACCTTTATACTTAGTCACTTTTCCAATTTATTTAATCAGTATTTAGCTGTAGCTGTCTACCTGACTTCAATATTCATGTTTAAGTTGCTTAGAGCCTTTGCCCTATTCAGTACTTAATGTGTTGTCTTTTTTAGCTTCCCTTACTACTACTACTTCTTCTTATTACTATTATTTTATTATAATTTTAATTGTTATTTTTATTGTTATTGTTTTCATATAAGCTTTGGACTACCACTCAGTATAAGTACCTTAATGTTTTAGAACTTTGTTTTTGGAGTCCATGAACAAGGCCTACTTTTTCTTTGAACTTTTTTTACACTAAACTCAGGTTTCCAATCAGTTATGTTTATTTTAAGCTTTAAAAAACCTTTTTTTTTCATTTTTCTTTTTCCAAAGTCTTTTTGGAAATTATACAAGGTGAGGAATGACTGTTAATATCTTTGCAACTCTTGTATATCTTGAAGTGAGATTCAGAATTGAAGGAGGGATTCAATCAAAACTAAATTTGAGTCCAAGTTCTTGTGATAGTCAAATTATATATAAGCAAGACATTTGGGAGAGCAAGGAGAGCTATTCACCTAACCTAGAGAAGAATTCAGCTGTTCAGATACCATTTTAGATATCTTACACTGTCCATTTTGGCCTGTCATGGGTAGACCAAGACGCAATTATTTTTCTACAGATCATGTATCATATATCACAAATGCCATCCCTGTCAGACTTTTGATGTATTATAGGGCATTTCAAGTGTTACCTTTGCTTAAGCAACTGAATCCTATTCCCAAGGGGTTTCTCAGCTGGATAGCTCCCTGCACTCCATGCAGTCAAGGTCTAAGATTATCTAAAGGGTATATGAGATATTTCTATGGCACTGGCAGGTATGACATAATCTCTGGGAGACCTCTGCCCTTCTGGAGCCTCAGCTGAAGGGTAAGACTTCCCCAAATGTGGTGAAAAGCAGGTAGGCAAACAACTAAATTAAGCCTTTGATGTCCAGTGACCACAGGGAACACAGCAAAGGATACCTACCCCATAAAGGGAGGCCTAAAAATAGACAACTATGTTTACACAACTCATTTGCAAACTGAATCTCACCATCCATCAGTGACACCATAATTAGAAAAGTATTTTTTATATTAATTTGTGTTTAAAAATGCTAAGAAAGGTTTATGCTACCTGGGTAAGATATTTTGCAGCATCTCCTTGCTATGAACCGAAATAAACTGTTTTTATAATTCCTGTGTGATTCAAAGAAATGTATAAGTTAGTACTTTTCTATGGTAAGAAATCACAGATATTTTAACTATGATTTTACCGTAGCAACTCTTGTTCATGAGTAGCTGAGCTCCAGGAACTCCCAATTTTTAGATCCTCCTTTTTTATTTTCTTTCTTTGTGGAACTAGTCTTCCATTTCCCAGAACCTTAACAAACCCATCCAAAGAAATGCCTAATGTTGACCTGTTTGCTAAAATTCAATCACTTACACATATTAAACACAATCGTCTTTAATTGTTATCCGGTTCACCCTTACATTTGAAATATATAAAAATTAAACACTGTTTCAATTGCCATAATGAATCCTTCAAATAATATATCTACTGAAAAAGGAATTGAAAAAGGAATATTTCCTCTCATACAGTGATTTACAGGTAATTAGGAAGTAGGAATTTGCTTTGTGAGTTCTGCTCTGTGGAATGAATAGACTTCAACAGTACAGTCTTTTTTTCCTGTTTCTTCAATATGATTTTCTTTGATCAGTGGTATTTTCTGGGTTTGATTTTTGTTGTTGATTTTTTCTGTCGTCAGAGCCTTTTCATTGTTGTATTGATCTCAGCTGACATAGATTTTATTTTCTTATTAGTAACCAGAACAGGGTTGTATTTTGGATTTAGTAACAGAATAATTATGATAACACTGATGTTTTAGTTTTTGCTAAATAGTGCTTAGTCTAAGTCAAGAATGTTTTAGTTTCCCATGGTCTGCCAGTAAGCAGGTGCAGAAGCAGCCACTGGTAGCGTGGCCAAGACAGCTGCCCCAAACAGGCCAAAGGGCTTTTCCATAACACGCAACATCACACTCAGTATATAATTTGGAGGAGATTGGCTGGAAGATGCCAGTCACTTCTCAGGGAGAGGCTGAACATCAATCAGGACATGGTGAGCAATTGCATTGTGTATCACTTGAGTTTCTTGGAGTTTGGTATTCTTTTTCTCCTTTTCATTACTGCTACTATTATTTATGATTATTATGATTATTATTATTAGTAGTAGTAGTAGTAGTGGTAGTAGTAGACTTTGCTTCATTTGAATTATTATTCTTTTTTTAACAGAGACCATACAGTTTTACAGTTTCAATTCTCTCCCCATCCCACCAGGAAACAGTTGCTATTTGGTCCTTAGTTGCCAGCTGTTGTGGTTTAACCCCAGTTGTTTTCAGTATCCAGGATCAAAAATGGAAAAAAATTCTGGAGGGGTCTAATAGAGACAGGCTTCATCTGTTTAATTCTTGTAATATTTGCATAATGGAAATGTAAATACAGTAAAAATCCTTACATGAACTATGTGAGAACAGAGCTCTGTTGTGCAAAGGTCCCTAATGCACTGATGCCAACACAGCTGTTTAAAACTAAATTAAGTGTATCACTCCTTCACCATTTATTTTTCCCATATTCACTGAATAATTGGAAGGAAATTTTCTCTCCCCCTTTTTACATCTCCCTTGAGCACAGAAAAGTTGGAAAAAGCTTTTGAATGGGATAGTTTAGGAAGTTTTCATTACAGAGCTTCATGTTTTGCAACATCAGCTGTAAAGGAGTCTAGCAGGAAACAACAGATGTTCGTGAAAACATGGGAATGGAAAAACAGGATCTAGTACTCTAAAAAAAAAACCTCCTTATGTGAAACAGTTTGAGTTGAGGGAAGATAATCCTACGGGATGTTTTCCTCAAGTAACACCAAATATTTTTCCATCATCCCTCTACAGTTTGGTTCTATTTTCATGCACAGTATATCTTAGCACGGAATGTCTTACTGAAATTTAAATGAAGAAGACAAGCTTTCTTGTGGCCATAAATAAAAACAGCAAAATGAACACACAGATAGCTAGACAGAGAGTTAGACAGATAGGTAAGTATGCAGAGAACACAGCTCTGCTCAGTGCCTGTGACTGATAACCATCTGAAACACTACTGGAATCCAGGGAACTCATTATTCTCCTGTGCAAGCCATTTGGATGGCAAGCCACACTAACTCACAAGACCTCAGCGTCAGAATGGAGTCTGGAGGGCACAGATTCCTCTTCAGCATAGCTTATATATGTCACTGTGTGAGGGAAAAAATCTCAATTTCTTGGAGACATGTTGTACCTACTTAAATATTTCTTACATGTTTCCAGAATGGTCTCCTTGGAAACTGGAGTTTCAGCTTGTCTGCTTATCCCTTTTGTCCCAGCTAAGGTACAAGAAATCATTAGCAAGTTGAGATGCTGGTAGCTCTGACAAGTTCACATCATTAGTATGCTAACAAGTGTGAGGTAGAAAAATGTATATAATTTTCTGTTTGTTCTACTATTTGTCCTGCTGAAGAAAGGAGTTGGTGAAAGTAGCAGTATCAGCCTTTAAATTTGTTACCGCTCACATACAAGAAAAACAATATGCACATAAACATAGAATTGAAGAGGCTGGTCTTACATGTTAGATGACAAAAATACAGTAATGAAGAATTTTTCTAACTTTTACATCTCAGACTAATTTATTAATTAACTGAAAGATTCAGGAGGTTTTGCATTTCAGTAGATTATTATACATGCATGTTCATCAATACAATAACATGCAATAAATAAAATACAGTATATTAGGTTGTATTCAGAATAGAAGAAGTGATACTAAAAGAACAATTTTCATAATGCTCTAATTGTTAACATCCATGGATGGATTACAAGAGCAAAACAGCAAACAAGCTTCGTGTTTTTGTTGAGTTCCCTTGCTACCATGTTTTCCCCAAATGCCCTAAAATTTAGAGCAAATAGTTGCACAATAATAACCGAAAACATAATTTTCATTATGTCCAATTTAATTTTGAAATTAAGGAGATGAACATATATTATCCAATCCCATTTCTTGTCATAAATCCGCCACTTATTCCCACTGGATTAACCATGAACACTCTTTAGTGCAGAAATCAGAGTACTGAATTTAAAAGTCTTTGTGTAAAGGTGATATATTGCACTTTACACTGATGACCTTCTGGGTATTTACAAACTTTGCAACATTTTATTTGTTACCATTTTTATTGAGGGACAATATTTTAAACTTTTATTTCATACATCTTTCTTCATGGCAATCGAATATAATTGCACTGGGCACCAAACCACAGTGCTTTGTCCTGGTTTCAGCTACGATAGAGTTAATTTCTGCTGAGTAGCAGGTACAATGCTGTGGTTTTGGACTCAGAATGAGAATAGTTTTGATAACACACTGATGATTTGGGTTTTTGCTAAATCATATTTATTCTAAGTTGAGGACTTTTTACTTTTCGCATACTCTGCCATCGAACAGGTGAACAAAAGAAACTGTGAGGGAGCAGAGCTGGGACAGCCAGAACTGACCAAAGGGATATTCCACACCACAGAATGTCATGCCAAGTATATAAAATGGGGGGAGTTACCCGTAAGGGGAGTGGATCTGGGTTTGGAAGGAGGGTCTGTCATTGGTCAGTGGGAGGTGAGCAATTGTACTGTGCATCACTTGATTTTTTCTGCTTATTAATTATAATCATAATTTACCGCTATCACTGTATTTTTTACTTTATTTTAGGTTATTAAACTCTTTCTACCTCAACCTACAGGCTTTACTTTGATTCTCCACACCATTCCATAGGGTTGTGGGGTGGAGAGGAGGGTTGACTGAGCAGCTGTGTAGTGTTTAATTTCCAGCTGGACTTAAACCATGATATTCTTTTAAACAGTGAGCATGAATATCACTATAAATACCTCAGGAATTTATCTGTGTTCCTATAAATAGGATTGAAAATGTATATGTTAATTCTTTAAATTGGTATCTCATTATAATCAGGTTGCATGTTTATAGCGACACCCACAAAAGCATGTGGCATAGGGTTCTAACCCATAGTAAGTCTGTAATTTTCCCTTCCTCTATCTCACTCTTCTAACCTGGACATCAAAAATAAATTAAAAGAACTAAAATACATTAAAATAGTTCTAAAGTTTGGTAAACTAACGCTGATTATTTTAATGTAAAATATTAAAATTAGGAAGAAATATTATGCTTCCCACTAGCACTGGTCATATTGAGTGTTCATACATGCAAATAATTAATGCCTAATCTGTTTAATTTCTGGAAACATAAAATATAGTTAGGATACCACATATCCAGTTACTTACATCTTGGCTAGCTCCAGTGAATTCACTGAAAATTGTGATTTCATTCTCAGCTTAATTTAGCCATATAGTTTTACTCAAGATTTATAATTTTTAGTTTTGATGAAGAACACTGACAATATTGTGGGTTTTTCCTAAGAAACTGAAGGAAATTATGAAAAGTTTAGTTTTAAACTTCTTGGACAGAGAGGCAGTTGAATCATAGAATCATTGACTATCCTGAGTTGGAAGGGACTAACAAGGATCATTGAAGACCAATTCCTGGCTCTGTATAGGACAGCCTCAAGAGTCAAATCATGTGCCTAGAGCTGGACAGGTGTGGTGAGCTGAAAGATAAAAGGTACTGTACTGGTAATCTATTACTGGTGATGACTCAAGAAGAAGTGTTCCTATTATTCTTCACCCCAAAATGAACAGGTATTCGAGGGAAAAAAACTATGCAGGCTGGTTTTGCAAAAGATCCTAAAATATGTTTTGGAATTGAAGACGGAAGCAAGGCTTGTAAAAGCTGTGTTGCATGTGATGGTTTTGACTGGAATAGAGTTAACTTTCTTCATGGCACCTGGTATGGAGCTATGTTTTGTGGTTTTCTTGGTGTTGTTGGGTTTTTTTTTTTGGTGTTTGTTTGTTTGTTTGTTTGCTTGTTATTTGGTTTGGTTTGTTTTTGGTTTTTTGGGGGGGGGGGTTGTCTTCTTTTTTTTTTTTTTCTTTTTTTTTTCCTGTTATTAGTTCTAATAACACAGGGATGGTTTTAATTCCTTCTGAGAAGTGCTTACACAGAACCAAGACCTTACCTTCTCCTCACCCTACACCACCAGCAAGGAGACTGAGGGTACACAAGAAGTTGGGGGGGACACAGCCAAGGCAGCTGATCCCATCTGGCCTAGGGATGTTCCATACCTTATGGTGTTGTGCTCAGCATAGAGACATGGCCAAAGAAGAGGGAATGGGAGGACATTCAAAGTGTTGGCATTTGTCTACCCAAGTCACTGTTACGTGTGATGGAGCTTGGCTTTTCTTAGAGATGTCTGCCCAAGGGAGTGGTGAATGAACTCCTTGCTTTGCCATGCTTGCATGCATAGCTTTTGCTTCTCCTATTATTTTTTTTTTTTAACTCAACACAAGAGTTTTCTTGCTTTCACCATCCCATCAGGGTATAGCGAGTGAACAGCTGTATGGGGCTTAGCTGTCAGCTGGGGTTAAACAGGAAGATTGGGTGATCTAGACTAGCTGTTATGAAACTTGTTTCTTGAAGTGGAGTGAGACAGAAAAAAGAATATAATATAGGCTGGTTAGATTTAGTTTTGTTGCTATTGTTGCTATTATTGTCCCATGGATTTGGAAAGATTGCGTTCAAAATATAAGATATCCAGTTGTCAGCCAGACATAAGAATGATATGTCCAATGTGCATCTGAGAAATCAAAAGAAATAGAATAAAGTGACAATTGATCTGACAGAAGAAGTCTTGCACTGGCATTTATAATCCTGATTTGTCTAGACACTAACAAGGAATTCCAGGGTGAGTCCACACGGCATGCCATGGGTTGTCTGAGGCATGTTATTTGCAGGAATGAGCAGCTGTTCTGACTCAATGACATTGTGCTACACTGGAATCAGACAAAAATAATGACAGAAAACCACTTGATAGACCACCATGTATGATGGATAAATATGGATGTCTACATGAAGACATAGCTCAGCCTTTGAATGATATTGTTCAAGCTGTAAAGGTTTTTACTAAATATAGTTCCAAAGGATTCGAAAAGAGATAGTGATAAATTATTTACTGTGCTTTCTTATTAAGTACTTGAAAATAGACATCCATGTTCTGTTTTCAACTCATGTAGCAACAGTAACTACAGTGTTCCGAGCATTGCTTTTCAAATAATTCAGATCCCTTGACCACAACAGAATGCCCTCTTTTTCCCTCTTCACATAGCTGCCACAACCATATATCAGCTCTATGGCTAAAGAATTTTTTCTATATAAATAAATATAATTTTTCTATATAAATAAAAATAGTTACTGATTTTCACCTGAAATTTTACATATACAGTTCAATACTTCAAGTAGCTGAATGTTTAAAAGCCATATATGATAGTACAGTGTTAACTGTTTAGTGTCTTCACTGTTATTCTAAGGACTAGACTAAAAATTTCATCGGTTTAGTATTATAAGTCACCAGCAACACAAATTAACACAAAGGTCAATTTTTCACAAGTTAATAATCAAAATAATGTATTTGGTCTTTTCCAAAAAAATCACCATCTGCTTGAAAGCCTGTTTTCACATGAGATTTCTAGATTTTTATATTTTTGGCTCTGAGATCAATAAGAGAAAGTTCATAACATGAATTCTACAGAATTAATTATAATAAGATCAGTGACATCTCTGTCATTCCACCCTCCCTAATTATTTTTTAATCATCTGAATTTTAATACAGTCTCCAGAGATATAACTTATGATGTTTTAATGCTGAGCTATGCAGAATTACATTTGATACTTTCATTATTGCAATCCTTTCCTCACAGAAAATATCACACCTTAAAAAATAAAAAAGTAGCAGTGTTGAGTACTAAGTTTCCAAGAAAATGTTCTCTGTTTTTTGGAAAATGACAAGTTTGAGGAGGCTGAAGGGATGCAGTCATTATTTCAGGATAAACAGAAGAAAAGATGAAACTGAGTTATGGTCTCTGGAACGTATTGCTGGTACTCATAGCCTCAGATGGGCAATGTACATTGTTGTTTATGTGTTGCTTGGGAGGGGGCTGTGAGTTTTGCAGCAAAGCTCTGCAGGATATGTGCTGTATTTTAGCTGTAACTGTGTTAGCTCTTCCGTGTGGTCAGCACAAGCTTTTGCAGTGAATCTCCCAAATGTTCTTAGGGCAAAGATGGTTGGATTTTACTTTGGAGTGGTCTCAAGGCACTGGATTTCTTTAAGGTGAACCTAAACATGCACCAGGAATGTATCTAATATTCTCCTGCTGCAGTCATTCTGCCTAAGGGACCAAACTAGGGATAGAAATAAAATCCATTCAAAATGTGCATGAGGATACAACGTCTGCAGCACCAACCCTTTGGTCTGTGCATATCCATCCACCTCAATGTAATTCTGCTGCTTTCCCCCCTCTCACTGCTCTAAAGGTCACTTGCTTTAACAGGTATCCTTTCAACATTAATAGACACATGCCTGCTGGCTGTCCCCCACAACAGCCTGGGAACTACTAAATCTCCATTCATTTCAAGGAATTAACATTGTCTGACCTCCTGCACCCCTCCAATTATTTTTCTGGGAAATATCGACAAAAATATATCCTTAAAAATTAAGAGAAAAAAGCAATATTTGAAGGATAGATGACAGATATGCATATAAAAGCAAGAAAAAAAAAAAAAAAGATTGGCTCTCTCGAAGGTACTGAGCTTGCTTCTTCACTGGCTAGCATGTTGTGAAGTTACTTACAGCTATGCAAACAGGTATAAATTGTTACCAAATCCAAATTAGAATGGCTATATGCAATTTGAACTCACTTTCTAAATGACTCCACAAAATGCTCAACAATGGAAAATGAAATGCACTATAGTTTGTCCTGCTGTCATCACACTATTTCAGACATTCATTATTCTGGAAAATATGTGGCTCTTTTTCACAACTGTAAACCACTGAAATAGCAAATGAACAAAGAAAGAGGCTTTATATTAAAATGATCTGGAGAGCATAAGTAAAATCTCACTAAACTAAAATAAGAATTTGGATAAAAAAGCATCTATTTTTGCTGCTGCTCCAAAAGAATATTAGACCTGATTTCATTTTTTTTTTGTACAGAATTCATAAGCGTTTTTTTAATTTTAGTATATTTTTATAATGCCTATCAGTAATTTTTAATTTATCTATCTGGGCACATTTCTAACCTATGTAAATATAGTTATTTTTCAAATTTGCATAAGCATGTAATTTCACTGTTCAAAGTTCCAGGGCAGCTAACAGGAGGCACATTCATATTACTAGTATTTCAATCCTAAAATAGAAGATAACTTTTTAAAGAGAAATAGCAGGCTTCTGATGTGTTTTCATTTCCTTTTTAGCAATAGATCTTGTACAACTCTGGGGAAACCAGAGCTCAAATTCATTTTGCAAGCACTTCAAATGGATGTCAGTATTTTTTATTTTCAAAATAATTTCAAAAAAAACTTTTAGAAATCAGTTATTATTCCAGCCTGTAAGTTAGACCTTAAATGCTAGGAACAGGAATTTGAAGTTATGATTCCTTCTTGAAGCTCTTCAGGGGAATTGAAAGAGCTTGTGCCCTTAGCTATCAACAGTTCCATAAAAGCACTTTACCACAGAACTCCATTTATTTTTCACAAATGCTGCCAGATTTCATTCTGCAATTTAATCCATGTCATTTTCAGGTAAAGAGCTGTACATATCCTTATGTGATATAGAATTTTCGTCTGAGTTTTACAGTGAAATTCTTTACAAAGCATGTTAAAAGAGTGAAGAAACCAAAACCCATAAAAAAACCAAAATGAAAGATCCTTTCCTCTGTTAATATCTAGAGTACTTGTTAGTCTGAATCTGCTAAAATATCTATTACCATATATGTGGAAAACCATTCAGATGTCTCTTTCATTTTAAGAAGGGGATAACATTTTAAGTCTGCTTTATTTGGCTTCTGTTTATTCAACAACAGTGTGGATACTGAACTAATTTTTGCTCTGTTTTTGGAAGATCTTCATCTTTTAGTATTTTCTTGTTCTGTAACACTTGAAAAAACACTGACATTAATTCAAAAATTTAACAGAGCTGATCTATTAGTTATCATATCCACTTCTCCCCTTAAAGACTCCCTGAGGATCTCTAAATGAAGCGGTTTCTTCATCTAAAAGACTGCATTTTTTAATCTCTTAAATAATTGTGTCCATATTGCAGAGATCTGAAGACTCCTGCCACAGTCAGGGAGGAATGTATGAGCACCCTGTCATACAGAAATTGTTGGGCCCAGTCAGTGGGCTAAATTTGGACAGACTTCAGTTTCTACAGAAATACCATTTCAGATCTTTCTTCCTCTAAGCAGAATAAAATTTCTAACTTTCACCTTACATGTTTGTGGGGTGCTACAAATATTTTTTCCAGTTCATTTACAAAACAATTTCCAATTGATTTACAAAACACAGCTAGATTTAATAAATGTCTACCATTAAGTATGGAATAATTATCTATTAAAATCTATGTTCAAAGAAAATTCTGTACTTCATACACTTTGGTAAACTGATCTGAAAAGCACAGACACAGGAGAGTATTGGAGAGCTAGTACTAACAATTATTAAAAAAAAATTCAAATTGTAACCTGGAAGGGATGGCTGGTCCTGAACTTACTTTGGGGCCCTATGTACATGTGGTCTATAATATCTCTCAAAATCTAGTAGAGAATTTGTTGTAGAAGATGAGCACTTTCCCCTCGGCCTTTACATTCAGTGCTAATCAAATGCTATATTCATCACTACATGCAGGCACCATCATGTGCTTATATTGCTGGGGAGAGTAATTAAACGCAATGACATTTTGCTTGTGATTTGTTTGAGAGTTTTTTGCATGTTTTCTTTGCTGGCTTCTTCTATTAGTTGCTGCTGTCTTCCAGTGAACATATAATTTCCCCATAAGGGCAATATTAGACAAGTGAAATGATTTATAAGGACTGTTTGAACCTTTGTGTACAACCATAAACAGAAATCAAGATAAATGTGGTGTGTGAGAGTAAGAAAGTGTGCAATGCTTAGTGAAAGTGAGTTTTCAGATATTTCATGATAAACACAACAGAATCACCAGAGGAAATTTTGCCTAACAATAATCCATTGCTGCTGCTTATTTATCTCTTTTTTTTAATTGGTATTTCCTTCAGGCAAAAATGAGTCAGATGATGATGAAAACATTTGCCTTGGAATCTCCTCTTAAAGCCCACAGCCTAAATGTCAGAGCAGTTATAAAAACAAATCAAAGATTCCTATCTCTAGCGATGCCTAGCATCTGTTGTTTTGTTACAACCCTTGCACTTAGGAAATGCAATTAGAAGAAAATAATGCCCTGCCATAGATTTTCCCAGTATGATTACACTATTGAAAATATCATAATTTATTGAAGATTGTTGATTACAATAGTTTCTCTGGTGTTAATTTATTGCTTGATATATATGTGTACATACACATATAAAAGGAAATAGAAATTATTATTGATTAAATTTATATATGCACTCAAATATGCACATTTTTGGCATGCATATTTAAAACATTTTTATATAATTTTGTTTAAATACAGTATTAAAAACTATCTATTTGTCTCTCAGGCTGTAACTAATCATACACCTTACTATTAGCAGTATGATATTTTTTTTTTTCTTTTTGTAATAAACGCAAAATTATTTGGGGATTTGACATTTTAATGATAATCCTATCACCTCCACTTCTGTTAATGTAAAGTGTTATTGAGTGGTTGGTGTTTAAAATTACAGTTGACCAGTTCACTAGATGGCAGAACTCATATGTCTCTGGAGAAAAATACTATATTTGAGAATGTTAATTGATAGAATAACTCAAATAATGTTTTTTTAAAAAATGTTAAGAGTAACATTCTTCTCTCATTCCCCAGGTGTCCCCATATCAGACAAGAGATATCATGCTGACTTCAGTAAATGTGATTCATGTTTACATCAGTAGTAATCAAGATTGAATTGTTCCTTTATCTACCCAGTTATCTGTCTCCCTGCCTATCAGTCCTCCCTCTCTCTCTGTCTCTCACTGCATAGGTGGATAGATACAAGTGCACCAGCTAAACATTTAAAGAAACTTTTGAAATTAATTTGTAAATATTATAATACTATGAAATGTAAAATGAAAGGCTGTGCTTTCTTAGGAAGGATTTTATCTGATATTTTTAATTCTAAAAAGAAGAGAAAGATTTTAGAAATATCATGGTTACCATGAGTATCTGTATATCCTTCAGGCCTTGGTATTCATATGCAAAGTGAAAAAAAAAAAAAAATCTTCTTTTTTATAGAGTTAGAAGACCTCTCTCTTATACAAATGTGATTGTTTAGGAATGGTATTGATGCTAGACAAAACAGAAAAACCATAATCTACTCCCTCCCCTGCCCACCTCTGGTGAGAGGGACAAAAGTCAGAGATCTGAGTTGAGATATGAACAACTTACTGGAAACAGCAATGATGTAAGAAAAGGAACAGTAACAGCAACAATATAAATAGCAAAAGTATACAAAGGGAGGGTGATTTACGTACAAAGAAACACTCGACGTCTGACCAGCTGGACCCAGCATCACTCGGTCCTTGAGACAAAAAACAAAATGGCCCCCTGAACCTTCCGTGTGCCACTTCCACCTTTTCTTCCCTAGCAAAAAAAATTCCTTCATGGAAGTGAGAATCCCACACTTCTGCCTCCCAGCAGTGATGTGCATGATATAGACCAACAACCTATGTGTGCCCCCATGACTTCAGGCTCTGTGCCCTCTCAGCTACCCAGAGAAAATTGGCGCTGTCTGTTGACAACAAGATACAGGGAAGACACAGATCTGCTGAACATCATGAAGGAAAATAGCAGATTAAACTAGAGTACTGTTTCATTTTACTAGTGAGATCTTTAACCAAATCTCAGCCTCCACAGCTGTCACATTTTGAATTTGGATCAAGACGAAGCAGCTTGGACAAGAGGACAAGAGGAAAAACAAAAGCAGCACTTAGCCCCTTCAGATCTACCAGCCACATAAGATTGCTGGAGCTACCTTACGGTGCAACAGAGCTGCTAAAACACCTGTGGAGAGAATTAATATCAAGTCCTCAGCGCCAACTTTCCCATGTTTCTTCCCCTATGGAACCATGCTCTTTGTGAATGTTGATTTAACCGATAAATGTAACTGTCCTGGTGATCATGAGGGTATGAATGGATAACTTACCAAAGCCTATGGAACGATGCATTGCCATAGAAGATATGTGAGCTGTAGTGTTTTACCAGGTTCCTCAGGTCTGACCACACCAGGACTACATGTTAAGTATCATCCAGTTCTTCCATATTATTTAATATAACGTTCAAAATTTTGACATATTCTCGTCCATGCACAGACCTGCAAAATAAATGGATGTGCTGTGGGATTTTCAAGAATACACCCTATTTTTTATTGATCACATAGGGTAGATGGGTACTCTGGGACAGAAAGAGCACCTGTTTTGGTTGTTTTTCCACATGTTACTATAAGTTTGCTCAATGCACTGTGGGGTTTTTTTTTAGGAGAGGTGCCTGAGTTTAAGGATGTTTATCCATCTGTTTTTATAGTTTCTGTGTTTCTGGTCAGGTGGAATCTTCCAGGGAGAGAGGGACTACACCTACAAGATCTCTACAGTGGGATACTTGTAGTGACAGTAAAGAAACAGACCAGTGAGAACCAGAGATAAATATCATTCAGAAGTGGGGTTGTGTCCCATTACAACAACAAAGACTTTTCAACAATGCAGATCAGAAGCAAATATTGAGTTTTTGGGCAGAGGTTAGCCTTGAATTGCTACCAAAATCAGAAAACACAAGACAGTGAGATAAAAATGTGGAGGCTGACTTGAGCAGTCTTTCCTTCATGCCCTGTGTGGTAACTAGAAAGCGTGAATGGATTAGCACACACTTGCTTTGGGTCTGTTTCAAAGAAAAAAGATAATTGCACGTTATTGACTCAATTTCTGATAATTTCAAAGAAGACCATGCCCAAAAGCACACTATTCCCAAGTTCAGTGGTCAGGTTTATTGGGAAGCTATTGTACTTAGCTGATAGCTTGAAAACACTGTGTTTGACGTGTAATGAAAGAATACAGCACATGAAATGCCTCAAGGAGATTGTGCTCTTACACAGAACTGTTTGTCAGTACATTGCCTGTACCCAAAAACTGATGCAGTCATATTAAATGGCATTGATGTGTGTCTCTATGTACATGTATGATGCTCTCAAGTATCTTCTTTGCCCATCTCTATTTGCCATTTTCTCTCAGATTTAAAAATTATTTTAACAATGCTTTGTAAAATTCTATCTCTTGACAAGATTGAAAGAACTGAAAACAGCTTTAAAATCTAAAAGTGCTCCCCGGAGCAATATATTGTTAGCATGTATTGCAGATAAAAATTTCACCATGGACAGCATAAAGAAATTAAGGTGTTGCAAGTGTATTAGGTGCGTTAAAGGTTGAATTCCAGTGGTAGAATGAAATGGCTTCTACTGTTTTATAGCATCTTCAAACAATAAAGTACTCAGAGTCCAAATGGCATGTTGTGAGTAGCGTATGTTGTATGTCATCTCCCATACCACGTATTTTTGAACTAATTTAAAAGCTGGAACAATTTACTGATACGTAATACTAAATAATTGAAAATATTGATTTCTACTCAAGTGCTTCATTATGAAAGAGAATAGAGAAGAGGATTCTAATTCTTTATATTAATCTTTCAAAATCCATAATAATGAGAAATGCATAATTTATATAGTGTCAGTTGGGGATTTTTTTTATACCAAATATGCTAGTTTCTTTCTGCTTTTGGCCATGAAAGAAAACAAAGAAGCTCTTGCCAGTTTGCCATTAAACTGATATTAGATGTTTGCTCTGGGTAATGGTTAAATCAAACTAGATCCAAACTGGTTAGCTCTGTCCTGCCCCTGCAGTTTTTTATATGAGCTTAGTTTCTGCAAAGGGATAGTGCAAATAACCTGATAATGACACTAAGACACTTCCAGAGGAAAAAAGATGGAGCTGTTCAGAGGACTAGGCATTTTTTTCCACAGCTGTGTAGATCTGTTTTGGAAAGGGTCCATCTTGTAGAATCACAGAATAACCTGAGTTGAAAGGAATCCAAAAGGATCATTGGAGTCCAGCTCCTGAGGAAACGTACTGGTGTCACATGAAATAAAAATTAAAGATATACATCTAAGATATACATCTAAGGAGGCATTACTTGGACTTAGCCACCAAAGGCTTGCATAGATCAAATGAAAAGTGCCCAGATGCACGCTGCTTTTCCCCAACACGTCTGCTCTGCTTCTCTTATTTGTGCTTGTTCTTTCCACCTGAGAAAGTGACTAGCATTATTGAAATGTGTAGTTGTCTCACTGTTTCTATTCACAGTCAGTGCATGCCTGCCTTACACACTGATTATAGCTGCTCATTCATAGGATCCCAGAGGTGGCTGCTGACCTTCATGGTATTAATTGATATAAATATCTGTCTCCGCAGTATACCTGACCCCTACCGTGTCCAGCATCAGTGTTGTAATCTTTGCAGACTGGACAGCAACAATTTACTTATGGAGGGAATTGTAAAACTTTTTGAATCAGAATACTGAGGGGTGTCCATCTATCATATGGAATGGGTTTTGGTCCCTGAATACATCTAAGAAGCTCCTGGTTGGACTTTTTTATTCCACTGTATAGGAACAGTCCCAGTAGTATCCAGAAATAATCTAAAATATTCTTCAAATACTCCTGGTAGCTCTTGAATGATGGCAGAGAGCCAGTGCAAAAGCAGCATACACTTAGCAAAAGTAGAAACAAAATCAGAAAATATTGTTAAGACTTTTCTGCAGTAGCTGCAAATGTCTTCTCCTAATAACCAAAGATGCATTTAGTTTCAGTACCAGTTTCACACATCCACAACCTTGAAAGCAAGTGAGTAAGTACAGGGAGAATTTCTTTACATTATTCATACATTCATGTTACTTGTGATACTTGCAGTATTAGTGATTTGACCTTACATGAAACATTCACTTGCATTCTCTATATTAACTGAAGATTTTAGCCCAGCTATCAGTTTGTACTCTTGCATAAAAACTTATCATGGATCTTCTATGTGTTTGCAATAATTATGTCAAGCAGGAAAAAATATCTGTCTGCCATATCCCCATTTGTTTGTGCAGTTACTGTATCACAGCATTGTTGAAGACCTGGAAGCATGTTGAATTAGAGAATGCTGATGGAGGCCAAAGTGCACATTTTCCCACTGTCATGCTACTGTTCTCAGAGCACATGAAAACTTGCCTTTGCAGCAAACAAAGGAGAAACTTATAAAAATAAATAGCACTTTTCTGAACTTGTGACCCTCTTGTGTAAGGGATTTCCCTGTGTGCTTTTGTATATGTGTGTGTGTATGTGTGTGTGTGTGATGTCAATAGCTTCTCATTGCTGAATGACATTTGATTAATTATAGCAATTAGCAATCACTTTGTGCCAATCACTGGATACTAATGTTGCTATAACTCCAAAGTACAGCAAATGTTAGCAGCCATCAAACCTCATATCTCATACCATTTAAGTTCTTTTTAACCATTATCCAAAATACACGGTGACTCTACTGGCAAACGAGATGTGAAAGCAGACCCAAACAGCAATTCAGAAATGACCCAATTCAGCTCACCCTTCCTCAAATGTATAATACATTCAAGACTACACTGAGAATATATAATGAAGCGCATTTTCTTCAGGAAACAATTCAAGAAAATAAGAGAGTATCAACGTGACCTGGAAAGTGTTTTGTCTTTTTTTTTCCCTGAAAAATTGGCCATAACATCACTAGCTACATACTTGAAGGAATTGACTTTGGAATTGATAAAGGAATTTGATATAATACACATTTTTGCCATGTTGTATGGAATTATGCAACTAAATTACATTAATTAAATCAGTTTAAATACATGTTGGTATATACTGGAATAAGACAGCTACTAATGGGGAGAAGTTCAGACACTAGTAAATAATTTAAAACTTGCATCTTGTTCCTCTTGGACAAAACTTAGGAAAAAAAAATCATCCAGGCCTGATCTCCTAGTTTGAGCTGCAAACAAAAATATTGTTGGACTTTATCTTTACAGAAGTGTGAAATTATGTGGTTCATATTTGTGTTTACTCTGATAAATTTTCATGAAATACATCTACAGAGAATTTCCCTGATAAACATAAGGTGTATAATGCATTTTTGAAAGGGTGATTTTTTTTCTGAATATGTTTGGGTATTTTTTATTTATCTATTTAGAGGCATTTTGATGAGGAACTTTTTCCTGGCATATTGAGATTTTCCAATATAATGGAAAAGTATACAAATAGAAAAATATGAAGCCAATTTCTTTATAGATAGTATGAATGTTTTCCCTTCTGACACTGGAGGCCATCCATAAAGGTTTACCTAAAAGTAGATATTCCCTTTAAGATTTATAGTAAACTAGGTTCAGAGGTGAAGCAAATAGAACACTTCAAATTAATTTCCAGTTTTCTCAGTAGAGCGATTTTGAGAAAGGATATGTATCAAGAGCAAAACCAAGGATGTTTCAGGAACTTGCTGGAGTTCTCTTTATACCTATTGTTCCATGGTTATACTAGCAAATGCAATTAAACATATAAATAAATATATATATGAATAGAGATTGAGATTTTAATATTTACTCTTCCTTGTATGACAGAATGTTTTCTTCAAAATTTCTAGAATGTTTATTCCACTTGAACAGAGTGGGTTTTTTTTCGAAAGTAGTATGTGGAAGCAGGGTACCCCAGAGAAAAGTTGCTTGGCTCACTGCAAACAAGACAAAGAAGGAAGAGTAATTCCATTTCAGACTGGAATAGGAGTCTTATCATAAAAGAGGTTGCTTTTTCACTTGCAACTGCCAGAAAGTGGAACTGCTCAAATGAACTAAATATAGAAAAAATTATATTGGAAAAATCTACACATAGTTGTAGGGGAAGGTGGTAAATGACATCTGCACACAGGACACAGGAATTGGAAATAGAAGGTTAGTTTTTATAAGGATGAAAAAGAATGCTCATTGAAGATCTGCACTTTCTGTAGCATTGGTAATCCATCATGTAAGATAAAAATGCAGGTGCAGAGACGCTGGAGTGCAGAATTCTGGGACTAGCTATTGGCAAAATTGCTCTCTGTATGTCAATCTTGAGTTTGGTTTAAACACTGACAATCAGAGAGGCAGAGAGGCAACTGAAGAGCTAAAGGCATAATAAAATGTTCCTGGTTTGTGTTAGATAAAATTGAGTCGCTTTCACAAGGAAGGCTTCACTTGAGACTTTTTGAGGATTGCTGCTTAGGAAGGTACAAGGTACCTTAGCCTTTGGAAAGAAAATCTGCACAAAGATCCAGTGTTTTTGATGCAACGTGAAGAATTTTTGATGGGCTGAATTTCAATGCAGGAAGTAGCCAAAGACAAAAATGGCAGCCTGAAGCCCTATATCCAGTTCTGACTTTGACAGATGTCCCACTAAGTATCTTTATCCCAGTGTGAGACGTTTTTTGTGGTTTTACCAAATTAACACAAAACCCATAAACTTTACTTTCAGAGTTTCCATCAAGGTGCTTAAACATTGCCATTTAGACACAATTTTAGTTATGCTGTGGTTCAACTGTGTGAACATGGGAATACAAAGGGTTGAAAATAAAATGTTCCTTCTATGCTCTGTACTTTCAGTGCCAGTCAGGTGAGCTGACACAAACAGGAGAGGCTGCAATTCACTGCGGATGAAAGCTAGCAGCATAATCTGTATGATTTAGCACTAAACAAAAACAGTAAGAGCTCCTGGTCTTAGCCAGGCTTCATTGAAGCACCATGGAGACAGGTGAGTTCACATCACCAGTTCAAGTCTTTCATCTTGCCATTCTCAGGCTCCCATTCCCCCTCTCTCTGCTCTTTGTTCACTATGGAAACAACACATCTCATATCTGCAGAAAAAGAAAAATATCTGCCTATGGTGTCAATATCCACTTGGGATGTTAAAGTTTGGACTGTGCAAAGCACTAGAACATGCCAGGGCTTTGTGACCTGACAGAGGTTGTCCCTCTGCCTGGTCTGTGGTCCCCAAGGGTTCCCCTTGGAAGAACAAGACTCTGAGGCTGTTCATTCACCCTC
Source organism: Poecile atricapillus (assembly GCF_030490865.1). Taxonomy (NCBI): domain Eukaryota; kingdom Metazoa; phylum Chordata; class Aves; order Passeriformes; family Paridae; genus Poecile; species Poecile atricapillus. The sequence goes on from NC_081252.1 coordinate 51,691,090, forward strand.
TGGGCAGCACTTAGCTGGGAAATATCTCAGGTACCTTTCTCTTCCTGGCCAGCCATGGGATCTGCTGCTCGGGGTCTCAAATGTCAAAATTTAACTTGGATGAGAAATCCTTTCCAGAACAATACCACAAAGGATTGCAAAGCTATTCAGGCAGTGGATAAGTGCCTACAGTTATTCTCTGGTCCTTATAAATGCTGCCAGAGGAAACATGGAATAGAGGATTCTTTCAGCTTAGCTGAAAAAGTGAAGTTATATGAGAAAGTTAGGGACAACAGAAAGATTTTGGATTTATCCAGTTTTTAGGATTTTGTTTTTCAGAATGGGGAAGGATGGAAAAGGGAGACCATCTTCCTGGATCCTATCCATATTTTCAGAATTTTCTTTAATCATGTTTCTAAGTGAAAAAAATGTAGTAAATGAAAGTATTTTATTATTAAAGATATTAGAAAAAATAATTTTAAAATATTCTACTCTTTTTGACTCTTGGTATTGACTAGGTTCAGTTTTAACTAAGAATAATATTGTTCTGGATACTTCTTTTTCTAGATTAGCAAAATGATTCAATGCTGAACATTTTTTACTCAAGAGTATTGAACACAACATGTTTAAATACTTGTTAATGTAAATTTTAATTTAATAAACACTGATTTTATTCACATTTAATTTATAGATTGTTATTTATGTTGATATTATTTGTAAGTTGGTTAAATTTAATTCCAAAGATTTTCACAATTTGTGCTTGCTCCATTACTCTCCACTTAGGTTACATCTGCTTTGTGCCTTTATTGACTGAATTTGAAAAAGAGGTTAACTGAAATTCCAGAATTTCAGAATTTTAGTGATACAGAAATTCCAACTGAATTTCAGGCCTGCTTTTTTGCCTCCTCATTTTCTGTCTGAATTCTCTCCTTCAGAATTATTTTTCAATTTCATGTAGTGCACAATCAGGGGATTAGGAAGCCAGTGCTAGCCATTGCCCTTGTACATTTTCTACCTGGGGAAAAAAAACCAAAAATATGGGAAGTGGTAATGCCTGTGAGGCTGTGCTTAAAGGTTGTAACTGTCCATAATGTAGATTCTGAATTTAATATTTAATATTCTTTAAATTGTATTAATACTTTAATATTATTTAATTGTTTTTACAAGATATTGTTGCTGCACAATACATGTCATGAAGTCAAAGAAAACCTGTCAGGAGAAACTGAAAAGATTGAGTTTTTGTCAAGACTGTGACAAGAGATTACCCATGGTAAGTTTTATCATCCAGGTAAACCCTAAACTAGCCATAATTTGCTGGAACTGATGCCACTCAAACTCCCTGTTTCAGTTCAGCTGCAGAGACTTAGTCAGTGCCAGCTTTCCTCCTTTTCGTTATTTTTCTTGTATTTTTAAAGCACAGGAGAAATTAAACTTTCAACTGTTGTGTAACATGAGACTGGACCAAGATGTAGACATTCCTTCTGAGAATTAACAGAGGAAACAGGGCTGGCTAAAGAAAGTTCTTTTTTTTTTTTTTTTTTTTTTTTTTTTTTTTTTTAGGATATTTTTCTTGAACTATTTTCTCATTACTTTTGACATGAGGAGAAATCACAAATGTGTCTTAATGGATGGCTGTTGAGATTCAGCTGTTGTGTATAAGAATTTATCTGAATGACAAAATACCAGAGTGGACAACTGCTTGTGCAGTTGTCCCAAAAAATATTGGTGTCTATCAGAACCTTTCTGGAGGATGGGGTTTTGTGTGAAAGATGAATATCCATGTTTTGTACATGAAGCTAAGTAGAATATAAAGTCTGAAATCTTTGATAATACATAGGTAAACTTTTGCATTTCTCAGTCATTTCTGAGGAGGAAAAGAAAATACCTATATTAATATAAAATTACCTAAACATTCTCAGTCACTCATTTCTGAGAAAAGGCAGAAATTTTTATTTGAAATGGAAGTATTTTTAAGTTTTGTGGGATTCTGCTGACATCAAGATGAATGGTTTTTCTGTTTGGAGATATGTAGTTGTGGTCAAAGAATCATAAAATTATTCCTGGAGAAGTAAATAGTCAATGACTGCAATACAAATATCTGCTCTAAGTCCAGAAAAAGACTTATTATTTTGTATCATAGTACATGAAAGCTTCACAGAAGACTTAAGCATTTTCTCCTTCTAAAATGGTCTTACTGCTAATTTTCTTGTTTTAATGGTGAACATAATACTGCCTTTCCAAATATAATGGCAAGTAAGATGGTCCCTCTAGTCTCTCTGTATTAAATTACTCCTCAGTTCCACACCCAAAACCAGCCTCCCTTCTGGTCTTTCAGACTAATTTCCTTGCAGTTACTCTGGGAAAACCAACATGTCATTCTTTTTAATCTCTTCTTTATGAGTGTTCTGCACTGCACAGTTGACATGAGAGTCCTGATCTACGTCTGGCATTACCTGACTGGATTTAGCTGGAGTAAAATGACACACAGCTGGTATTGCCAGCACTTTACCTTCTCAGTTTCATATCCTTGGTGCAAGTCACTACTTTTAAGCACTAAAAGAACACAAAAAGGATGAATATAGGTCATTTTTACAACCTAAATTTTCACCTTTTTAAATCTAACTTCTCAACTCTTTAAATAATTTTAAATACTTTTGTGGTATCCTCCACTTTTCTACCAGAGTTTTACACTATTATTTACATTCTATCTGTGTGCCTGTCTGTGTATCTCAGGGCAGTAAAAGTGAAAAGCAGAAAGCCTCCTGTTTGTGTTATGTAACTGTCTTCTTCTGGCAGCTGGGTCCAACATGCACCTCTGTGAATGTTGCCATGGAGACTCCAATTTAGGAGCAGCTGGATTTGAGAATTTCCAGCCCAGCAATATGTGACAAAACAAATACAGAAATTAAAGTGGTGCCTGCCCTTCAGATGGGAGTCAGGCAGGTCTGCTAGACCAGGCTGGAAGTGGGGCTGGAGGGGGAAGGATGTTGCTTGCGCAAGTGATTAATTAATGCATTAAAGCCCTTGTTATTTTTCTCTATAATTTTGCTTTTCTCTCCAGCTGTTTTATGAAACAGAATTAATGTTAAATGATAGCTCTTTCTGACTAAATTACTGCAGTGACATCCAATGTACACAGTTTCTACCTTTCCCCTGAAACTGAGCCCAATATGTGCTCTGCCCTCCGGATGATGATTCACTAATGCAGTAGTTTGTACAGCAGACTTTATAGGTATTTGTCTCCTGGTGATGCCCAAAAATATTTGCTTATTTTTAGTTCTGTGATTCCATGTTGTTTTTCCCCCTTCTCTCACAGAAGACTTTGACAAAAGCTATTGACTACAAGGACACAAGAAAAAATGATAGAAATAACGTACTAGCATATTAACACAGGAAGCCAGCACTTACAATTTTTTTTCTAGATTAGGGGTAAACCGATGCCCTAAGGATAAATTACACCAGAAATCATAATAACCTTTGTCTCAGTATTTCACAAGAACTATTTTATAGGCAAGACTTGTTTGACAATATTCTTTGTGGGATTTTTTAAACATTTATTTGAAGAGGTGTATCTGTACATTTTCTATGTTTTGGTTTTTATTCCTTTGCTTTGAAACTCAATATCTTGTGAGTTTACCATTCGGTAGAATGATTGACAGAGTTTTGGATTAACAACTGCTGTTTTCTTGAACACTGTTATGAAAAAAATGATGGGACTGGAATTTAGTTTAAAAAAATGTAAGTAACAGAAAAGTTGGGGTTTTTCCACTGATATTATTTTGCTGGTGTTGACCTTCGTCCACATTTTTTATATAGGTCTAACTTTGCTTTGACAACATTCTTTCTAAGAAAGAAGAGTGGCTTATTTTGCTGCCAAAACGTAATGATGGTGCTACTTCATTGCTTGTTTGAAAAAAAATATGTGCAGGTGGAAAATGCATGTTGTGGTCAATCAGTTCTGTATTGTTCCTTCAGGGAACAAATGTTCTTTAAACCCTTAATTGAGAACACAGTCAATATGAAGGACCACTGTATAGAGGGAGCTAGGAAGATAAAGCTACCTAAGAACAGTATCTGTTGCGGCTGCCACCACATGACCAAGAAACCTGGGTGACTAACAGCTCCTTGAGTGGTGTGGTTACATCTATCACTCTTCAAGAAGTAGGGAGCAGGAACAGTCAACAAGTGATCTTCAGTGACCTGGTGTCATGGAGTTACTTTACCTTTAAGGAAAGTTGGAGTTGCTGGGGACTGCCTGGAGTCTTTGTCATGACCAATTATCAGTCATTGCTGAGAATTGACAGCAGTTTTAACCATTGAAAAGTGAGATCCACTTGTGAACCCCACCTTAAAGTATATAACCAGAACTCTGTTGTTCTTTTTGTTTTCTGGCTGTGAAAGGTAGCAGAGCTCCGGCCTCTCGTTCTCTGCCCGGCCTCGCAGCCGGGCGGGGGCCGGGCTGGGCCTGCCGTTCTCCCGGCCGGGAGATGGGGCCTGCGGGAGCTTGCTCTGAGCCAAGCTAGGCCAGGCCGGTTCCTGGCTTGGCTGCAGGTTTTGCCGTGATGGAATTTACCAGAAAACTGTCGAGTAAAGAAGGAGAAGAGCTCTAAGCCTGCTGCAAGCAGAGACGGTGACCACGCTCTCCAGAGCAGCTATGAGGAACTTTCCATCGCAGACAGCTCCAGCTCCTGTTCAGCAGAGATCACCGAACCATCTACAAAAGCTTGAGCAGGATTTTAACTCTTTCTTATCCAGATGAGACTTGTGGATTAATCTTTTTATCTAGAGAGAGAAAAGGAGAGTGATCAACATGAAAAGAGACTTTATAAACTACCAGTGACAAGAAAGAAAAAAAGCTTCAAGAAAGGTAGAGAATTAAGAAGATGCTTTAATTAAGCTGAAATATCTTTCTGTTAAAACTATGGAGATGGACAATAAAGTCCTGAAAAGAAATCCTTTAATTCATGATAAAGTATGGGGAGGAATAGAGTGTTCAAAGTGTAAATTTGAGTAAAAAGTAGAGTAATTGTGGTATAGTGAAGTGCTGGGAAATTTGAAGCCTTGAGAGGCAATGAGAAAACTGTTTTCTAGTGAAGCTCATAGAAACAGATGAAGAATACTTTTTGCCTTTAAATAACTTCTCCTTAAAAATGCTATCCCCAAACTCATGACCCATAACACATTTCAGAGTGATGTGGAATGGGAGGGGTGGGCTTTGATAACAGCAGCTCTGGGCAGCTGATATCAAAGAAACGGAAAACTATAACAAAAATAGTTTTCTTGTGAGAAACTCCATAAATTAACAGAAAGGAACTTCTGTTTCTCTACAGAAACTGAAGAAAAGACTATAGAAAGAATTGGGACTGTTTAAACCATCAAAATTCTAAAGTTTTTGTCTCTGTTGTCATGTGAACAAAAGAATGGTAGGCAGTAATAAATGAAAAAGTTTTTTCTGGAAATTTATTCTGGTGTTCTTATTATTGTAGTTTGTCAATAAACTTTCTTTATTCCTTTTAAATTTTATGCCTGGTTTGCTCTTGTTTTAATCCATATCTCACAGCAAGAAATAAGTAATTCTTTTTCCCCTTTTTATTAATTACTGGTTTAAAACCACAACACCTGGGCCTACAGAAGGATCACAATTCAACACTCCCTTCATCTCAGATCTTAAAAATTACAAGCTGCCTCTTTGCCCTTAGAGATTATTGAGGCTTCTCAATGCTGGTATTGTGTCCCAAAGAGCCTCTCCTCCCTTTGTGGCTTCCTCCCTCTGTATCATACTGGGATACTGTGCACTTCTCTGCCACAATGCCTTGTGGTCTTCCCACAACACTGCCCTGAAGTAACAGTGGCCACCAGAGCACACAAGTGAGACAAAACCAAACAAGTCCATGCAAAGCACTGCATTTGAGGAGGCATATGTTCCTATAAGAACCATGTTCCCATAAAAACAGTGTTCAAAATAAGAACAGAGAGAAAATGTCTTAGCAACCAACCTCACCAAGATTCACCTCCCATCAGTCCTCTGCTCTAAATCAGCAAATACTCTTTTATTTCAGCAAAATTGTTTAGATGATGGTTCACATTCTCTAGGTAAAGGGTAAATAGGTTTGCTTCAACAGGAATGAAAGGCCCAAGGTATTCAGTATTTTATGTACAATCAGGCAGGACCTAGAAAGGTGAAATATAAAGGAAAGAGAAGAAGCACTCCTGTGCTACTCGGAACTTCCTTGATTGCCTTTATCAGCAATGCTGTAAAAATTTTTCTTCCATTGCCTAGCAGTGTAGCTTCATTGTTTAAGACTTGAAAATCATGAAGAAGTAACTCAGTATTTTATTGACTACTAACTGTGGGTAAATTCTAGAGTTTTATTGGCAAACTCTGTATATGACCTCATTGCCATAACTTACTATGAAAGAAGTTTATAGGCACAATTAGGCTTGTACAGAAATTTTAAGATACAATAGTGGATAAAGTACTGATATGTAATTTATGTTTTGCAAGCTGAAGCATTCTGTGGCTTCGTGAAGTTTCTGTTACCTGAATAGAATTAATAAACTCTAAGACAGCAGAGTCTACCACACAATTATTTTTCTAAGAACATGTTTTGCACCTTTCTAACTGCTTAAAAATGTGCTATTTAAGTACTGAACAGGCATATTAGATTGGGTGATGATATCCATTCAAAACTTCAAGTAGTATTCTGTATTTCATATTTCCTTTGTTCTTCCAGTTGTAGCTATTCTACACTTTTGTTCTCATTGGAGCTTAGAGAAGCCTAACATCAGTTATTTGTACCCTGTCATCAGACCATTAGCAGGTACCAGCAGACTTTGTTCCATGAGAAGAAAATCTCTCCTGCTGTCTCAACAGAACTGTCTCCTTGCATCTGTGCCACCAGACCATGGTAGAAGAGAAACAAAAGAGGGAAAGCATATGCCAGACCTCATGGATCTTGACTTCTCATCATTCCTCCTCAAAAAATGTAATATTAAGTTAATCTTTAACTTCTGTACCCTTCACTGGCCTCAGTCTTGTAAAAAATCTAGGAGACTTAAAATTTGTTTTTATAAAATTCCGTGTATATTTCCAATACTATATATTTTTTTTTTTGAGATAAAACAATGATGAAACATAGTACTAGTTGAGATAATGGCCAGAAAAGAGTTCATAGTGAAAACATAGGATCATATATGCTTCGCAACACAGGAAAGCACATATTCCTTCTTCATATTCTAGGAATGTATGAGTCTGGCAAATCATTGTAATGGAAGTACACAACTCTTAAATGAAATCATTACACATATTTAAAACCAAAGACAACTATATATGTGGACCTTACTCCTAGCCACTCATCTATTTAGTTCAATCTGTCCACTAAGCATTCGTATTTAATTTGCTTTTTTTCCAGGATTATTTCCAAATCTTCCACCACTAACTTAAAGAGTCTAAGTGATCCCTGTCATCAAAAGAAGTAGAGAAGCAGATGAGCGGGGAAAATAATATTGGAGACAACTGTATAACCTAAGATGACAGTGTTTTTGAATATGAATAAACCTTTTTTTTTTTTTTTTTGACAATGACATCAGAAATCAAATGAATACTTCCATAATGACATGAACAAACAGACATGTAGGAAAATGTTATCAGTGATTCAGAGCAACTGACTTTAAAACAGACTACAGGAATATGTAAATAAGTACATGCATTAGGCAATATCAATGTTTACTTAATCATGTGCAGAGCACTTAAACGATAATAATAATTCTAGTGTTTATAGGTAATCAGAGCAAAACCTAAGTAACACACATCAGTTTGGTAGCAAAATAGTATGTATAATGCCTCAGAAATATTCATTCAAATCATATGCTGTCAAATGTTACAAATTCGATTACAGATGGTAAAAGAATCCTTCAAAGACTGCTGCAAATCTAAATATACAGAGTACACACGGCACAGCTTTTGGATAACACACTACTCTCAGTAATGGATATAATCAATAAAATGTTTTCAGAATGCATCGTAATGTTCGGTTATAAATATATTTCTTTTTTATGTCTGTTAGAAGGCCAGGATCTAACCTGCAGCTAAACCATGCTTCAGATCTAAACCATGCAGCTCCTGATTGATGCAATTTGGAGGAAAAATAACATTTTTTCTCCTTAGATTTTAATATCCAAATCAAGAGGCTTACAGGGGTTTGGGAAAGTAAGCACAGAATAATGGGGGTCAGTGACACTATATGCAAGCTATGATTAGATTGTACTACAATTGTCATGAGATAAGATGCTGTTTCTGTATTTTAGTTTTTTTTGCTGTTCTTTCTCTTTAATCTACTAAGTCTTTCTCAACCCACAATTCTTCAAAAGTATACAACAATTTCTATATCCATTTCTTGTTCAAGTCAACCGTAAAGGAAAAAAATAGTATAGAAAAAACTTGTTTTGTTAGGCCTTCTCATGAGTACCAAAGAAATTCTTCTGTAGTTAAGGAGAAACATATGAAAAAATTGCAGAAAATCATTTGAATAAGTGTATTTAACAGGAACTCGGTGAAAAAGAGGAAAAAGCAAAATAAGTACAGGGGATGTGAAGTGTTGGGAAGAAGCAAGAGACTTTATAAATGAGAACAAAATGGTTTGGGGAAATTGAAGAGGAAACAAAGGCATCAGGAGTATGTTTTCTGGCAGTTCATGAGTTCAAACATATTACAAATGTAATAAAACCTACCATTATCATGTTCTATATATAAGACAGAGGGGATAAAATTTGTAATCATGATGAAAAGGAAAATTAATTCAAAAAGTACTTTGGTGTGTTGAAAGAGTGAGAATTTACATTTTCATGTGGTAAAGATGAGGAATTCAATCCTTGGTGTGATTCATCAAAACCAAGATGTTTTCTGGGATGCATGAATATGTTTGAAGTTCTTACATGCTGTCTGTTTTACGTGGTAAATTGAGATTTTTGAAAACTAACAATTGTGGTGGTTTAGGACAAGCGCTCCCACTCCCCTCTGTTGAGAAAGACAAAGGGCAGAAATTATGGACTGAGATGAGAAAAAATTACTGGAAACAGCCATGAGATATGAAAATGAACAGCAACAATGTTAATAACAGAAGTATACAAAAAGCTTGACCCGAGCTGGTGCGGCCCATAAAGACAATGAACAATGGTGCCTGGACCCTACACGCCCATTCTTTTTTCCCGGCTGCTCACCACTCTTGCTCCATGGGAAAGGAACTTCTTTTTCTCCTTTCTAGGAAGCAAGAGAGAGTTCCTTTTCCCCACCCCTGGCCATAATTTAAGATATTATGAAATAACACAACATCTTGGCCATGCCGTCACAGCTCCAGACTCTTCCCTCTCATGCCTACTGTGAAAAATTAACCCTCTCCTTGGCTGAAATCAGGACAATTATGAAATATTATTGCAATAACTCTTAAAATTTTGTTTGGAATTGCAGAGAGCAGAAAGAAAGGAAGAAGAAAGGAAGAGAAAGAAGAGCTCACCACAATTCCTAGTAGACTGAAAATTTTCTTTCCATTGCCAACACTTTAAGTGGGCTTACAAAGTGGGTCATAAATTGGTTACTATGGTTGCAATACCAGGTGGATTAACTGAGAAGCTGATAAAGAATAATATTAATAAAGGACATGAAAAGACAGAAACATGTATTGCATCAACACCATTCTGTTTAGAGTATTTAGCTAACTGTCCCATTATATCTTAATTTTAATTTAAAAAAAAAAAAATCACATGCAGGACCAGCAAAATTCAGGCAAATGGATTAATAAGTATTCAGTTGATTTCTCAAAGTGGGCAAATACACTAAACTGAACTAGAAGTGGCTAGTAATGACAGAAGAAGATAAACTGAGCAATGCTGATTTAAAAATGAATGTGATATAAGACACATCTCTGAATTCAGCATTGTTCAAAGAGATACTAAAATACAGAGACCACTTCCTGTATACATGTTCTTCAAAAAGCTGGAATTGAAAATAATGAAATGGAAAAAGGAAATGGTACATGAAAAAGCCAAAAAAACACATTAAGGGCTAAAGAAATTTATGTGTTCTACCCTATTAGAATATTGAAATTAAGACCATGAGTTGATTTGGTCATATCCAATACTTAGCTTTGCTGGATAAGACATTAATCTTTCAGTGTTTAAAGACAATAGCAAAGATACTTGTGATTTAATGAAACATGCTCAAAATGGAATACCATTATTTTCTTTATGACAGAATATGAATAAATATCAGAACATGTGAAATGGATTTTCTGTCTTTGTCTTCAGCTCAGACTCTTAGTCCTTCTAAATAAACTAATTTTTGCTCTCAGTGAAGGAAAAAAAACCTCTGAAATCTGATGGTCCGTGTTATGAAGTGCATCAGACTAGTTATGATAAACATTTTTGGTCTTAGAATATGAATTTGAGAGCTTAGTAGTAAAGGAAAATAAAGAAATAATATCCCCATTGTTAATCAAAACAGCTTAATAAGGAACATGAGACTGCAGTTCGAGTCCAATGAGCCCTGCATCAAGTCCAAAGACTTGCAGTTAAAATGCAACATACAGTGTAATCGTCCCATTCGTGGGAAAGGCAGAAGTTTAACGGCAGCCTGTTTGTATACATTAAATTGGGGAACTGAAACAGAGTCCCAGCTTCAAGGTTTCAGCACATGCCAAACTGCTGTCCATGTCAGTATCAGACATAGGGTGATCATATGCCCTGAGCAGCCTCAGGTCCCCATGGCTCCCACCTTCAATGGGAGCAGGAAGAAAACTGCAGCATCAGCAGCAATTTGGATAATTGTGGATGCTACAAAGCAGGCCTGAGCTCAAAGCTGCTTGGGAGATTCTGGTTCCATATCAATTTCCTTACCGGAGTGCAACCATAGCTTTGCTATCAAACTCCACTACAACTGTTGGTATCTTTTGCTTGGTTGGTCACCAGCTATTGGTGTTAGTCTTCACAGAAAAAATATGGAAGCTGATGTAACTCAATACTTGAGGCAACATTGAAATCTGTTGCTGTACTCCACAAACCCCCACAGAAATATATCCCTGGAGCCAGCATTGCAGAACACCTGCAATGTGTACATTCTGTACAGTATATATTTTAAAGGTTTTAATTTGAAAGATTATTTTCAGTCCTACTTTACATATTTCACTTATGATCATAAACTTTCATCAGCATTTAGTAACAGGATGTCAAGGCAATATGGCATATGCTTTCTAATTGGTATCACAGTCTTGCATTGAAGTGGAATCTACTTTAGAGGCATCTGCCTACTTAGTGTGTTATAAACAGAATATATCCTTTTTCCTTCTGCTTGAAGGATTACATAAGTACTTCTTGCTGTTATACTTAAAGGGCTTAAAATCAATCCTGTAGCTGGATGTTTTAAGAATATCAACACAGGAATAACTTCCCCCACCTAAACCAGACATTATTATTATTAAATCTTTTTTATAGTTACTTGGGTTGCATTCATGATTGGTATGCACAAAAAGTGGAAAATGTTATTCAGCTTGTCTACTTCTGAGTCTAGACTTTTGTTATGCCTACTGTAGTTACATAAGACAATGACCATTAGAAGTGATTATTGAAATCAGGTTTACTTCTAAGAAACTGACACATACTTCTTTCCCTAGCTAGTCTGACCTAACAAAACCGCAATTAAAATCAGGAGTTAAGCTGACAAGTGAATTCCACATATAGGACCTTAAATTAACTGCCAGGTTATGTCAATACAGTCATAAATTGCTTGAGTCAAGGAGTGGACTGAATTCTACTGAAGCCGTGATCTCTATTGCCCCTCCATTCGTCTGCACTGACAGCAATATGTCAGCCTGGACAGGCTTTTGTTTTACATGATACTCTCTTGCTTTATGTGACCTAAGATGCCTTAGGAAGGACCCTGCTTGGTGACTCATCTGGACCAGATGATATTACCACAAGACAAATTTTTTTTTTTTCTGGGAGGGAGGTGTGGCTAGGACAGGACAGGAGCTGTTCCCATCCACATCATGGCCTGATGGTGCTATCAGCTCAGATGTTCTACAGCATGATCCAAACCTGAATGTAATTACAGCCTGGCACTGAGTATTCTGATCATGAGTCTCTGAGCTCAAGCTTAGTCACAAGCTTCAGATATCAAATAACTACCCTTATATCTTGTATATACTCTTGGGAAATCTGTGTGCTCCTGGCATTTAAATAGAGGGCTTGATTTCCAGAGATGTCAATCATCAAGTGATTTCAGTGATGCCCACTGAGGAGCTGGTACTCAGAATTTTTAAAAACGTAGGCATTAGAATTCATGTGGCTAAGTATGAATTTAATAGTTTAACTACAGACAGAAAATGTTTGACTATTTCTACTTTCATTATCCCTAATATTAAGGAAAGTACTTTTTTCTTATTATAATAATGATTTTAGCAACATACCATTAAGATTCAGTCAAGCAATTTGTACTCCTGTTGCCAGGCATTTAGGTTATGCTTACAGTGCAGTACCTTATAGAGAAAAGAGATAATCTCTAGAGAAACCGTGCTGAGGCCTGAAAAGATTATGTACTTTAATATTCAGCATTTTTCTGTGAATTTAGTATCCTTCCTCTGATATGTAGCCTGCATGTGTTCATTATTACTACATAACACGAAGAGTTCCACAGGTCACTGAAGGTGGAAGGATTTTCACAGGTCATTCATTAAAAGGATCAGATGTTTCATCATGAAGTTTGAGCGTCATTATAATTCTGTGTTTATACTCACAAACTCTTTTCTCCTACCATGCCAATTCTTTCATGTCTTTTAACATCTTGACTCAATCAAGGTAAGCTTCTTCTTAAAAGTGTGCATTTACAGTTGCAAATTTATAATAAGTTTGGTCTTAATGTTGCAAAAAAGCCTTTAGCTTTTTCATCAAAAAACTTTTATATGGGGCCAAATTCTGATCTTCCCAGTCATGTAGGTATTCTTCTTGCTCTACAATTAACTGATTCTATATGTAAAAATAAAGTTGTTTCAAGATCATTCAGAGGACAGAAAGTTTTCTCTAAGCATTTTAAACCTTCAATCATTTTTCTATTTTGCCATTATTTTGTTTCTATTTCATTTTTAAAATATTTGATTAATGCTGTGGGTAGCATGAAATCATTATTAGAGTTCTACATGAGTGCTTTTTTCAAAGAACATTGCAAACAACTACAATTAGCACTGCTTATGTCTGGAAAGAGACCTTCATATCACAAACTGGAATTTATCTCCTTGAGAACATTCAGTTTGCACTCACCTTGTTTCCAACACATAGAACACTAAATGAAAATAAAAAAAAAATCACTGGCAATCTGGTGCTGAAGAAACAATGACATAGGAAAAACAAAAACACCCTTTCAATTTTACTTAAGAAGTCATCGCTGCTAGGGAAAACCTTGCTGCCAAGATAAATTTAGAACCAACCCTTGATATTTTCTGTTCCTGCATAAAAGTATGAACACTGAACACTTAGAGCCTACTGTGCTGTCAAACAATCCAAGGCAAACCATGCAGTACATTGTTGTTTCCAAAATGCAAGCCTGTAGGAGACAGAAAAACTATTTCAAATCTTCTTTGAAATGATCAGCTCCTCTGACAAATGGAATTTTGAAGAAGAGTCTTAAAGAGTGATTGTATTTTTTCTCTCAGAAAGTCAAATTTCACTCAACAGAAAAATCAAAGCATAGAGAGCTTAATATAGCTTCTGTATTAATACAGTCAATAACAGTATACTTGCGATAACTGCACAGTTACACGCATACAGATTAAGAAACTAGAAATTCTTTTTTTTTTCAGATCTGTCATATTTGAATGGATGAAAAGTCTCTTGCTAGACCAGCAGTTTAGAAAGGAAAAATTCAATTAGGAAACTGGAAAGGATCCAATATGGTTTTGTGTGATGATATGGAAGTGGTATATTGTGAACTGTTGTCTTTTAAATCTAGAGAAAGATGGGGAGACGTAAAAGAGGTGGAAATTCAGACATTTTTTAAAAAAATTCATACTTTATTTTATAACTTTAAAAGGCAGAAAGAATTTGTGAGGCTAACAGAGGTGTACTAAAGGTTCTTGCCTAGTTTTAGGCATAGTGTTTCCTTCTTTCTTAATATACCAAAGTACATGATTACAGAGTTTTTATTCCAGATGCATATGACAGACTGACCTGCATAAATCTCTCATCTTAGTCTGAGTATTTAAAAATGGATATGATTGGAAAGGTCTACTGTGTCAATGGGAATGAGTCTATTAATGGTATAAGGGGATGCATTTTATACAGCTCATTATGAATTTGAATATTTAAAAAATTAGAATGTTTTAAAATGCCTTCTACCCATAATTATAATGAATATTAAGTATGAATAGAAAAATGTTCATGCATAATACTTGCTCTTTATTAACCTCAGTCCCTAAGCATTTCAGTTTTAAAAATTAAATTACTGTGTGTCTTTTTTTCAAGAGCTAATGTCAAAGCACAAAACCATTCTGATATAAGTATTACTGAAATAAATACCTGTTGAATTCTACTTTTTTTTTTAAATTATGTCATTCAGATTTTGTGACAAATTAAACACAGTTGTAGAGTGCAGAATTTCAGAATATGGATTCTGTAAGTGAATCAGATGGTAGGCTTTCATCTGATTTTAATGAATATTTTGGCAAATAGTAAGACAACCAATGTATTTAAATAGTGTCAGTGCTGTTCTCTCTGAGACATCTGCACAGTCCAAATCTAATTTTAAGTATTTCCTTCCTACATGTGAAATAAAATATGGGCTAACTTTGTCTGGCTTGATACTCAGATTGCTTTCAGGAACATAAGAACCTTAATGTGTTCTGCCAGCTGTGAGTCACACCCTAGATTTTAACAAGAGTGACCCAGGAATTGTGCCAAAAAATACCTCCTTTTCAGGACAGCTTGGTTCTGTGGAATATTCTTCCTATAGATGCTCCTTTTCAGTAGACCTATTGTAAGCCTGGCTTGCTCTGGAAAGACATTGGCTGCACAAAATAGCACAGAAATCAAAAGTTTTCTAATACTGCATAAACAAATGAGAGTATAAACATAACAAGGGATGGCTTCAACTTACCTCTTCCTATTTTCTTGGAAAATGCTAGGATTAACTGGACTAGCTGGACCTTAAAACATAAATGAGTATTAAGTGAGATCAAATTTAACTGGTAAATGAGGTGGTCAGAGTAGAAGAGGCATCTTGGATTAAAGCGAAGAGATACTTGTAGAATACAAAGAGCTGAAGCTCATGGAGAAGACTGTGGGAAAGGAAATGGGAGATAGTTAAGGGCTACAGACAGGAATGGTGTATGCAGAGCTTAGAAATGAAAGGATGTTTTGGAGCAGCTGCTCAACATTGTGCCCAGGCAGTGAAAGGGTGAAAGAGCCATGGCAGGGCCTGCATTCATGGCAGCTCAGTCTGAGGAGCTGAACATCCTCCAGAGGACATACAGGCTCACAGCCTTCAGGAAGAACAATTGTTTTGTTTTCCAGAGGAAAACATAGACCTTAAAACATCTTTGGCGATTTGGTCAAAATTCCAACATGGGAAATAAGGTTAATAAAAGGATGATGAATTCATTCTCTCTTTGATAAACTCTTCATTTGTGTTACACTTATCACAACTAAAGTTCTGAATGATTGGTGAAAATTCATAGTAATATTGCAGTAAAAACCAGTAATATTTTTCAAATATTGCAATATTTTTCAGAATTGAAACGTGACAAATTCCATTACCACTGCAAAGAGGAAGATTAATAAAAAGAAAGGTATAAAATAGGACCAGCGAGAGTGTTTGAGTAGCTTGCCAAGGCTTGCTTCTAACATTCTAATATAAAAAAGTGGAAATTAGATGAATATTGGAATGTAATTAAATTCCAATCTTCCTTTTCTATTCAGCTTTTCTCTTACTTGCTTACTAGCAACTTGTAACAGGATGCATATGATTTAACATACACTGTATTTGAGCCTGAGTGCAAATTTGTAAATCAAGCAATTTTTATTTGCTTTACTCTGTGAAATGTGGTAAACATGTGAAATGTGTATGCTATATGAAGTGCTAACTGAGGAATTTATATTCTACTTGACAGCACATTAGAGCTAAACATTTGATTGGCTTTTATAAGATCCTTTTCAGACCAAAAATAAACTGAACTAGAAATTATATTTAATCATATACCAAACCAGCCAAAACAAACTCTTCAGAACTGTGACCCTTAGATGTGCTCATTAACAGGTACGATATTTATGCTATCTACAGCCCTTGGAAATGAAATGCATTATATTACAACTTGTGTTTCTAAAAATGGCTTGTCCCTGTTCTCCTATATCTATCTTCCCCCGCTCCTTTTTCTTTGAGAAGTGTGAATTTGCAGCAATAGCTTTGTTTCTTTTCCCCATCCCAATTATACAGCTTCTGGAAGTTTTCTTATTTGTCTGTATCCCAGTTATGATATGTCCCTTCTGGCTCAGACCACAAAACTGTTAACAGCCCTGGAGTCTCTAAGCTCCATCTCTGTGCCTATTCTTGTTCCCTAGAGTGGAAGACTGATACACGTAGGTCTCTTCCTGAGCTTCTCTCACTTGATGATACTGAATGTTTGGGAGAGGTAGAATGCTTTGCTCTGTCCAGGAAAATAAATGTTAGTTCTAGTTCTAGAGCAAAGAGTTCTAGTTCTAGGACTAGCTCTAGAGTTCTTTGCTCTAGTTGAAGAGCAAAGTTTCCCTCAGAAATAGGATACCATTTTGTATTTATGATGCTACTGGAATCAATGACACTCAAGTTTTCTTCTTAGGAATAATGATTTATCTTGTTCTGTCGTCTCTGTTTACATAGTTGATTACTTCATTTAAATGTACAACTTTCCATTTTTCTTATTGTAGATTTAATCCATGGCTGTTATAAACTGATGAAACTCTGCTGAATCTGATGGTTTGTTAAGGATCTGAATCTAAAAGTGAATTTATAATAGATTAATGGCATTTTTTTATTTTCTAATTTGTACCTTGAGTGTGTTAGATTTCCAGGAAGCCTTTTTGTTGATATATTGTAGAAGCTAGAACAGTTTCTTGCTTTAAGAAAAAAATGGAATGTGGGCTAACATATTTGTGAAATATGAAAGTACATTTGAAAGTACAGTAGAAAATTGTTATGATTATAACAAAATATATATCTAAGCATAGTATTTCTCATTTATTTATTTAAAAATGGAAAACTATAAATTTAAAATCTGGGCAGTATTTAGAGGAATATTATATTGGCTTAAAATGTGCATATTAAGAAATCTAATGCACTATTTCATATATTTCTATTAAAGTAAACTCATTAAATGTATTCTTTTTGTTACAAAGTTCTGAGGCTTGCTTGCAGTTGTCATCATTATTCTGATAACATAAAAATATTCTACGTATAAATGTAGTCTCAAAAAACAGCACATTGTACTCAATGAAAAATCTGTCAGTCAACGCAGATTTGTTAATCTCTACTGAAAGAAGATGGGAGAGAAAAGTCTTTATTTTATCTTATGATTACTTTGCCTTAACTCTCTGCCCTAAAGAAAAAATGAAATTCAGGAAAAGGCAAGAAAAAATAGCAGTGAGAATGAATCACCAAATGAGTTATGGCATAATCACTGATGGAAGAACAGAGACTGATAAAGGTAATAACATTTCACTGTCTTCTTAAAAGAAACTGAAATTAACTGGTAAATAATAAACTAAAGCCAAAAGATAAATCTATGATTAGAATTATAGCTGCTGTTCCATAGACAAATTTTAGTTTCTGCAGACAAACATTATATATGGTTGAAAGAAATATTACAGAATGTTACACACAAGAATGCAGAAATAGCCAAACACCACTCAAAGTGAATATGACTGTCTCTGTTTAGAAAGCATCATGGTGTACAAGTTTAGCCTCACAGAAATCAAAGGAATAACTTCTACTCTTAGCATCTGTCCAAAATCCTTATGGGTGCTTTGACTCCATGACTCAGATTACAGTTAATCTGTTGATCACTCTTCCTCGAAGGCTTGTCATTCCTGTTAGCTGGGGATTCCTGATCTCCCTAAACACAAACTCAGATTAACACCAAATTAAACAATTAGCTTTCCTACCCATCCTGAGGCAGTTTAGCAAGCAGCAAGGCAGAGTAAAGAGACAATGCTCAACAAACAGTAAACACTGCCTGTCCTGTTTCTGGGATCTAAAGATCCCAGCTACAGCTTCCTGGACACAGAATATTGCTTTCTGACAAATATCTCTACATGGTTGGTAATTGTGTACAGAACAAATGTTAATTATTAGTCACCTATCAAAATCATACCTTTTGTTTCATGGATTCTTGGCATATGTGCAATTTCCATGGGGGAGGATTGACCATTTTTCCTTGGTCTGTGACACTCTAAGTTCCAACATAGTTCAATTGAATATTGGGTTGCAGTCAGCATTATCTTCTCAACATTAGTATTTCCTAGAATAAGAACAGTGAAGTAGCTGAGAACTTCCCTGTACATTATCATGGACACTTTTTATGATCAATTATGCATGTTTACATCAGTCAGTTAATGATGCACACAAGTATCTGTCTATACCTGAAAACAGCTACTTGAGTTTGTGAATACATTCTTTCCAGTATGGATATGAATTTCATTTTTTGCTCTGCAAATAATGTACCAAATGTATATGGACCACAAGCTTAATACTTCCAGCATTTTGTGGAGGCAAATTGCTCATCCAACATGCACCATATTCTAGCTGTGTAAGTACCATGGAGTAAAGTAGTGTTGTGCCCTAATTATTTGGAATGCAATCAGAAAACCTGATACAAAAATATTCAATAAATGAAAATTATGATAATTATCTTTTTATTTGATTATGTAGGTGCTGCTAATAATAAATAGTTAAATAAGTGTTAATTCATTTTGCATAAGCCATGAACATCACAGTTAATTTTACTCCCAAGGTTTCTGAGGCTTTGAAATTCCCTATTTTCATTCCCTATTTTTCAAACATTTTTTTTCCATTCTTTCTAGTCAGTTCCATGTACTCTGTAGAAAAAAAATATATTTTTAAAGCCTAAATTGATTGACTCTTGGGTTTCAATTTGAGTTCATCTCTTCTGTAGTATTTCATCAAGTGGATGATTTTTCATTTGGTAATCAAATGCAGTTTGAAGTTCAGCTTTTAGAAAAAAACCAGTATTTCACCTAACATACTTACAAAAATATCCTGTGCATGGTCTGCTATGGGCAGAAGTGACAGGAAATTGCAAAAATCTCTTTTTGGAGCATTTTGGATGCACATCACCCTTGCTCCAACTTTGTCAGCCTCAATTACTCATTTGGCTTCAGTGAGTCTCCCCTAGAATTACACCCACTTACTGACACATAGTTCTATTTCATTTCACAATACCTCTGGTATGACTCCTGGAATCCAGCTGTGTCAGAAGGTCTAACTCACAGGCCAATTGTAAGAAATAATTATGTTGGAAAAAAGGTAAATGTATGTAAATTATAGCTGAAGAAGGTGCTTAGAATCCTCTTTTCTGGATCTCCTATGATTCATCTATGAATGACTAACCCTCACAGTTGATCTCTCACAAATTTGTGCCCTGAAAAATTTAACAGGTTATTTATTTGCCTCCTCACCAGTGTTTTCTCCTTCCTCTTCATTGTCTTTTGCATTCCAACTTACATCATGTGGCAAGATACAGAATAAATACCATTTCAAGTGAAATAAATCAGACATTTTGAGGTTTAACAGCATTTCATACTGAAATGCTGAAACTATAAGCATCATGAAGCACCACAGAGCAAGTGTGCCAAAGTACATGGAGGTGTTACATGGATGAGGGAAATATGCATCTCACTGATGCAACAGTGCAATATTAATTATACATCACTTTTGGGCAAAGGCAGACTTTGAATTGTGATGGTAAGTACAGCCATTATTTAATGCGCTGTATGGTTCAGTACAACCTATGCTTCATTTAAATTTGATCTAAAGTCATAATAATGCTATTTTTTGCATTAAATATGCATTTTATATTCATTAAATTAAAAGTTAAGTTGCATTGCAGTGTTAATATCTTACATTATGACAGTATCAGTGACATAAGAACCCAAGAAAACATGAACAAATTCATTATTTCAGACATCCCAAGTGAATATCCTTTCCCCACTAGGGAGCTGTGTGGCCAACTCTCTGTTCTTTACAAAGAAACACAATAAATTTTTGATGAAACTCAGATATCAGAAATATGATCCAAATTTTTCAAAATATTCTTTACAGCTGCAGATTCATGATAAAAGTGGGATTTTTTTTTTTTTTTTAAATTTTACTTTTGCCTGTACTGAGCTTGTAGCATTATTTGGAATCCAGCTACAGGATCAGCCTCCAGCTTCCTGGTGAGAAGTCTCTGTAGGTTTGAGGCAGGAACTCTGAGCCTCACAAGCTGACAGGAAAGAAAATTGTACTGCAGCATGGTCTAGAGATTAAGGAATAACTTTATCATGACTTTTGCCCTTAGGACAATCAACTTTGATATGCATATCAACTTCAATTTGATAAGGTTTGGAACTACTGCGTATTGCAAATGGTAAGCAGTGCAATAGATACCAGTACTTCCCTGTTTATTCTAAGAGAAGAAAGGGAAAATAAGGAGATAATTTAGCAGGTAGCTGTGATAGAAGATACGTGCAAATATTGATCCCTCAGACTCTGACAGAAGAAAATACCATGTAAAATCAGCAATATCCTTTTTTCATATCTAATGGGAGAAATTCTGTTTGTGACTTCTAAAACCATCACTGGTTTCTTGTTGGATGTCCAGAGATGTAAATTATATAGCACTAAAGAGAAGTAAAGAAATATTTAAGTAATTCTGTCATTTCATGCATCAGCTTCTGACATTCAGTATGTTTTTACTTTCTCAAAAGATGTAAGCTAAATAATTGTAAAATTCATTCCTTCTTTTGCTAGTATCCAGTAAAACCCAGAGCACACTTAAATTTGTCGCTGTTGCTACATAATGAAAGAGGTTATAAAACATTTGATACACTTTAGATCATGAGGCTTCACCACACAGAGCAAGTCCTGTCAGAACCACCTAATGACCTTCTATGATGGAGTGATTACATCAGGGGATCAACTTCATGAGGTTCAACAAGACTAAGTGTAACATCATCAGGGAAACACCAGGAATCAACCCAGGCTGGGGGATGAACAGACCCAGAGCAGCCCTGTTGAGAAGGACTTGGGGGTCATGTGAGAGGTTGGATGTGACCCAGCCATGGGCACTCCCAGCCCAGAGAGCCAAACGTGTCCTGGGCTGCATCCAGAGCACCGTGGGCAGCAGGGCCAGGGAGGGGATTCTGCCCCTCTGCTCTGCTCTGCTGAGACCCCACCTGCAGGGCTGCACCAGCTCTGGGGTCCCAGCACAGGAAGGACATGGACCTGCTGGAGCAAGTCCAGAGAAGGGCCACAAAGATGATCAGAGGGCTGGTGCATGTCTCCTGTGAGGAAAGGATAAGACTTAGGCTTGTGTTGTGATTTAACCCCAGCCAAACAGCCCCATGGAGCTGATCTCCCCTGCCAGAGTGACTGGGGAGAGAATCAGAAGGGTAAAAGCTAGAGGACTTGTGGGTTGTGAAGTAGACAGTTTAATATAGAAAGCAAAAGCTGTTCACAGAAACAAAGAATTAATTCTCCCCTTCCTGTGGGCAGGGAGGTTCAGCCATCTCCAGGAAAGCAGCAGCCCATAATGCATAACAGTTACTTGGGAAGACAAATATCACTTAAAATGTCTCCCCTCCCTTTCTCTTTCTTCCCTCCACTTTATACAGTGAGCATGATGTCACATGGTCTGGAACATCCCTCTGGTCAGTTTGGGTCACCTGTCCTGGCTGTGTCTCCTCCCAGGCACCCCCAGTCCCCTCACCAGTGTGGCCATATGAAAAACAGAAAAGGTCTTGGCTCTGTGTAAGCCCTGCCCAGCAATAACAAAACCATCTCTGTGTTGTCAACCCTGTGTTCAGCACAAATATAAAACACAGCCCCCTTTCAGCTACTGTGAAGAAAGTAAACTCTACCCCAGATTAAACCAGCACCAAATGTACCAATAGGTTGGAAAAGAAGGCTCTGAGGAGAGTTCATTGCAGCCTTTCAGTACTTAAATGGTACTCACAAGAAAGATGGGGACAAAATTTTTTGCAGGACCTATTGCATTAAGAAAAGGATAATAATTTAAAACTAAAAGAAGGATGGTTTAGGTTAAATATAAGGAGGAAATTTTTACAATGAGGGGGTAAAACGCTGGGAGAGGTTTCTCAGATTGGTGGGTGCCCCATTTCTGGAAGCATTCAAGGTCAGGCTGGATGAGGCTCTGAGCAACCAAATATAGTTGAGGAAGTCCCTGATCATTTCAAGGGTGTTGGGCTCTATGGCCCTTAGCAGTGCTTTTCAACCCAAATATTTCTATGATTCTATGTATATGATTAAGACTTTTTTCTTTGTTACATTTCTATATTTTCCAGGATAAGAAGAAGACATAGTGAAATCACTTTGGTTACCAGGAAATAGTCTCTTAGGCAGCTGAATTTACCAGCATCCAAAGGGTTGTGTTAAACAGAATGGAAAAGCCTTTAACTCTGTTTATTTAGTTGCTTTTTAAAGTACTAAGTGTATATGGCTTAAGCAGAGGGAAATAGCAAGCTAGGTTCATTCTAATTTGTAATGAAAGGTTTTTCTGGGGTATGAGTTAGACTGTGTAACTTCTGTTTCAGTTGTGACCTACAGTCATATGCACATCTTCTCTATTTGTCAAATTCCATTGAAAAACATCATATTTAATTAAGCAGAGTTGTGAAGCATTAGTCTTTGCGCACACCAGCAATTCTGGGGTGATGTTACATGGCTGAAAAAAGTACTATTGCATTTTTTTAAAATTAATTTGAAAAATCAGAACCTTCCTTACTACTACTAAAATGTCATAGAAATAAAATTAAAACTTTTTCAGTATGACATGAAATTATCTGAAGAAATAAAACAAAATAAGGACTTCTGTGTCCTTAACACTGGAAATTAAGAATCCATCCAGAGAAATGACATAGGGAAATGATGATTGAAAACATATTCTGTGAAAAACAAATTAGAGCAAGGTATTATAGAGGAATCAATTTTCCAGTTGATCCCATCTTGTACAATATGTTAAATCAGTCATTAGTTGGCTAAATAAAAAATCCTCAGCCAGTGCTTTCAGGGTTGTTTTGCAAAAAAAAAAAAAACCAACAAAACACTTAAATAAAGACATAAAAATAGTTCTGATGAATACAACTCTGGTGCCACAGTGACTAGAGCAACATACTAAGTTTGCAACTACACAGTCCTGAGGGTCGTTTGAGACTTTGCAAATATTTTTTGAGTGCTAAAATTCCATTTCTGAAGGGTAGGTAAGCGTGTTCAGCTGATCAATATAGCAGCTAAATGGGGCTTTATTATATATCCAGATGGCTGGATGGTTATAGTTTCCTTCTTGTCTACACACTCATGACAAAGAAGATGCGAAGAAGGGATAATTTTTTTCCCAGATATCATTCTGAGATAAACTGTACTGCAGCTAAAACTCAGCTGCTCTTGGGACAAGAGAAGTACTCATGGGTCCCCCCATTTGGTTCACTATGTATAGAAAGAGAGGAACAAGAATAGTTTAATATGGAGAATATGATTAATATGATATAAATGGATGTAATGAGGAGAGATATAAAATAATCAGAGCTTCTAAAAATGTCTTTTTTACTGGCTTGCAGGACAATTTCCAAAGGTCAATGGGGAAAATGTTAAATTACCTAATAGCTATCATCTGTACCTTGTGCCTTACAAGCACGAGACAAAATTATTTTTCTTCCTAAAAAATGGCATTCATTCATCCATTCAGTAAGATTTGCATGATACTAGAAACTCATGCAAGAGTTAGTCTCTATATTTTAAAACAATTCTGGAAGTAATTGGTTTTGTTTCTACATCTACACAAAATATAGTCTTAAAATTAATTCTTCTTGATTGTCAATGGTTGATGATCTGTGTATAAAGTCTGATGCAGATATTCCATTTTTTTCTAAATCAGATCCATTTTTCCACTGTTTGATTTATATGGTATGCTAAGGGTGAATAGTCTTTGACACAATACAAAGGAAAACTGTGAAGTCTTTATGTTCTTTTTAGGTTTGCTTTGAATACATGCACATTTCTTCTAAAAGATTTATAAAAATAATAAGAGCTTCAAACTATGGTTAAACTACATTGTTTATTTTCAGATCTGTAAAGAATATCTGAAAGTATAGATTAATTCTTTCAGAAGCATGTGAAAGTGTATTTTTCCACTTTGAATTAAAAGGAAATTTTGTATTCTTCAGAAAGAGGAAAAAATAATAAGAAAGAAAATTTAAACCTAAAATATAAATAAAGTCAAAATCAAATTTTGGTGAAAAAAAATTAGAAATAACTTAGAGATAAAAATTGTTTAAAAACTCACCAATTAAAAGCTTGAATTGTTTCACCACTGTTTTTGAGAAAGAAAAATCAACCCCTAGCACAATACTTTGATTTAGTTGGAAAATACATCAAAGAGTTTGTGTTGAAAGGAAGAAAAGATAGCTAGTTGAAAGAAAAGAGTCAAAAAGAAGTGGTGTTCAGTAAAATCAAGATTTTTCACAGTGATCTTTCTTTTAATAACCTTGTTTTCAACAAAATTCACTTCTAACTGCTGTATGTGACTTTCCATCTATATTTACATTATAGGTCAGACACCTCAAAGTGATAGTACTTTCAGAACCATTTCCTGAAACCAGAGCGGTGGTATGCTTTTATCTCTACATTGACATATTCCAACCTGGCTGGAACCACAGTAAGTGGTCCTGAGAACTGACCTGCAGTTGTGAATTCAGTAAGGCAGACATAGATGAAGAAAATGAAAAAAATTAATCTTAAAATGAAGCAGAAAGACTAAGAGCATAATTGACATAAAGAATATTAAACAAATAAATCCCCAAAAAGCAACAACAGTAGAGAAATAGATCAACCCACAGAGATCAACAGATTAATATGCAACTGAAAAAACAAAGAAAATCTTCAATAAATCCTAATAGATTAGATTAGATTAGGTAGAATAATTGTAATTTTTAATAAGAGTCTTCAGTAACCTAGCTAATATAAACTAGAAATGTAGTAGCTGGGATATGACCTAAGTACAAAGTTGTCATTCAGTTTAGTTTTCATTAATTTTACTAAATGAAAAAATGCCATTTTTGTAAAAATATCTGCATAATTATTTAAGTTTTGGTTTTTTTATTAGCAATGTCTCTATAGCATGGGAGGAAAGAAAAGTGAAAAAAGAAAGAAAGTGGGAAATATGACTCAATAAGAAGGGTAAAGGTAGTTTTACTGGTTAAGAAAAGGTAAAACAATGATTTTCCATGGCAAAATATTTCAAACATAGACAAGCAATATTTGTGTCTATAGTCAGAAAAAAATTTAAGCTGAAAGAGAGAACTAGAGAACCCTCTGCTCAAAATAGGATCAACTCTATTGTACTTTTCCGTAGAAGAGAGAAATTGGGCTAGATGATTCTAGAGAGTGAATGTGATTTCATCTAAAGCAAATTAAAGTAATGAAGAAAGCTAAGGTGATGGTGTGGAGACAAGATTAATAATTCCTCTTCCCGGGGAAGAGCTGTTGCTACATGCTCAGTAGAAGAGTTTCAAAAAGAGGTAAATCCCATTTTAATTTCTTGGGTAAAAAGTAAAAGACACACTTTGTCTTGCAACTTCAAATTTCCAGTCAATTCAAGTTTTCTAAAATTAAATTCGACTGCAGAAATTCTACACAAATTTATTTAAATAAATGGATGCAAAAACTGAGTTTCCAATAGTATTACATTGAAGTTTATTGTCAGGGAATGTTGAGATAAGTACTTGTAAAAGCATAGGCAACCCACTTATTTGCCTTAAGATTTTTCTTTCTTTCTTTCTTTCAAGTCTTTCCCTCTGCAAACAATAAACACTTTTTTTACATTAGATGTTTTTCTTTTATTATCAGACGTTATTTTTAAATTTGTTTTCTGAACTCTTTTTGCAACTGAACAAGGAACTGGAAAAAAACCATTTTTGCCATTGTATAAAATTTGATATAAATAAACCATGGCATAATCAAGGGACTGCTCTGAGCGTAAACGTGACAGTCACCCAGGGACTGCATGATGACTCACGATCGCTGAAGCTGCAGATACACAGCTCTGTAGCTTATTTAAAGCTAATATAGTTTCCCTGTCATTTTCATCAGGCCTGGCTGACAACTCCAAAAATAGTCCTTGGGAAAGCATACACAAACCCAGAAGAGAAAAGGGAAAACACTAGAAATGGCCAACATTACACGCTTGTGATGTAGTAACGGGACATGATAAACTAAAACTGTCACGTAGGAGAAGTGCCATTTGGAGTGAGTGTTATCTGTGAGTCAGATATTCCACTGTCACTGGCAAAGCCTAAAGCTTTCCTTAACTCAGTTGCACAAGCTTGTTAGCAGTGTATCATGGCTATCCACATGGAATAGCTAGAATTCCTCAGCTTTATGTGTAAGTCTCAAAAGCCTTTGTGAGTCTTATGCCTTTCCTCCAACACTGAACTACAAGAAAAACTGAGAAATAATAATTGTTATGTAGAAGACACAGATATACATGAGCAGGCTGCCAATCATGTTCTAGTATTGCACTCCACCTTTTTTCTTATTTGTTTTTGTGGGGATTTTTATAAATACCTTTGAAAAAAATCCACAAACGCTAG
This sequence comes from Poecile atricapillus, assembly GCF_030490865.1. NCBI lineage: Eukaryota > Metazoa > Chordata > Aves > Passeriformes > Paridae > Poecile > Poecile atricapillus. Next base: position 51,717,964 of record NC_081252.1, read on the forward strand.
AATTTTTTGTCTTTATTCATTACAGACATGAAAGCTTTCAATAGTTCTGTAGTGATAACCACGGTTCTGAAATGCAAAACCTATTTATAATGCCATTAGCTTTTGTTGTTCAGCCAGGATATTTTGGTGTGTTTAGGAAAGTGTAGAGAATGTTAAAACTGTTTAAAAAAAAAAAAATAGTACTGGAATGTATCAGAATAACTTGGACAATTTTTGGTTATTGAATTACCTTGAAAGCTGTCATGAAGAAATAGTATCTTAACATGGGCTATTTACTATTAGCGTTTAATCACTATTTAAAGAAAAATATAAGGAGTCATCTGTGAATTTTAAAACTTAAAAAGTGAAGATTACTAAGAATTTAAGGTAATCTAAATGGTTGTTTTGCATATTTGCCTGTTTTCACTAGAAATCTTACACCTGAATTCATGTGTTAGCACATGTTATACCCCTAAAATTATGAAAAATGTTTTGTTAAGTAATTCCTAAACCACAAATCCACAAAAATTCTATGAATTCATGCTCAGGACAAAGTATTATTTTCAACATGCAGGAACACTGGTTATTCAAAATGATCTCAGAAAGCTGATCTAGAAGCAATGAAACACAGGTCTCGAAGGGACTGTTCAATGCTGCTTATCATAGCTGACATGTGAACTTCTTTTCCTTCAAAAATGGTTTCTTTCACACAGTACATTAAATTGGCCTTATTTCTTTGCTGGAAAAACTGCAGGAGATACAATACAAACAAAATATAGCACATGTTTGGACAAATAATTATTAGAGGTGGGAAAAATGTGGTACATACTGTGGAGGCATGTTTTCAGACAGCTTGTTCTATTTCTAGGTTTGAGAAAATACTAAGTACTGTACTGCTTTGTTTACCTTGATAGGTTTTGCAGTTCATGTCTGCTGATTAGTGATACAATCAGATTTAATTAAGCACCAAGAATTGTATTAGCTAGGTACTTGAGACATTTCTAGAATAAAAGTGCTTTTTCTGTGGAAAAGCAATTATTAATAAAACGACAGTTTTACAACTCATAAAGTTGACACATCACATGTCTTTCATCTACACTTATTACATTTTTACACTCATTTACACTTTTAATGTGCCAGTACAAAATGTTAAAAGTAGGCAAAGTTTTATTTTAAGCTCTTGCCAAATTGTTAAAACTGAAAGAAAACCAAGCAGAGCTAGGAGCTTACTGATAATTACATATTCTTGAATTTCTATCTAAACTGTGTTTCCACTATAAGCTAGTCCTGGGAAATCATTGACACTGAACACCAGAAAAAAGATGAAAGCATCTAAGCAGGAAGACAAAGTATACTCATTTACCAGGGAAAAATATGGTCATTAAAACTATTATGGGATATGCTGTTTAACAGCTACTAGAGTTGCCTTTCTTCATAGATTTGCTTTCAGACTAATGATTCAGTAACTCAACAACAAGTCTTTCATACCAGCGTGATGGATTACAAAGCATATTTCATACCACTAAATCCATGCCAAAAGGCTTTAAATGAACCATTTGGGCAGCTCAACATAATTTTCAGCCTTTCGAGAGTGCTTGTTTTGCTGAACATAGTCTTGCAGCTTTATGAGAGTGATCTAGCCCTTCTGTTTCTGTCAGAATTCTCCATTTATCACAAAGCCATGAAGACATCTGATACAATGTGTTTTAAATTTGGCATCACTCAATAATCTAAAAAATACTCTGATTCTTTCTGGATGTGACAAGCTGATCTGTCCTCATCTGTTGTCAAGAAGATTTCTAAATTTTGTTCCATAAGCTCATCTGCTATCATCATTCTTTTGACAGAAATGTTAGCTAAAAATGTAGTGTCCATTTTCTCATCATACTCTGCAGGCTTTTTATTTGAAAATTGTCATTAATTGCTTTGCTATCATTATAACTATGTGCTTTATTTTACTTTTTAGTGTGGCAGCCAGGAGTCAGACAATTGTCACTGATGAGAGCACTTGCAGATGGAAATGAGACCTTTAAGAGAAAGTGAATTACTATCAGAAAGGGTGATGGTACAAATAGGAAGTTCCCTTCCAGAATAATAATGTACACATCATTATAAGTAGAATATATAGAATCAAAACAAAACCAAAAAACTATGGCACAGGGGGATTTTGAGGAGACATGATGAGTCCATTCCAAATGCAAAAAATAGTTTGGTACTAGGACAAAAAGAATTTTTTTTTTTCTGTAATAAGTAGTCATCTAGATTTCAGTAATGGAACTTAAAAATGCTTGTCTTTAGTACAGAAACCAGAGTACATAATTTGCAAGACAAGAAAATGAATGCTTTCTGTAAGCCGTGTTGTAGACTCTGAACTTTTCTAGTATGTTCATTAAGATGGTTTCATTACAAAATTTTAGCTTAAGAGACACTGTGAGGCTCATGCACCTGCATTTCTAAGAACACAAGGACAGATTTCAGAGCAGGACCCTTGTTTTGAAGCAAGAGTCAGTCAAACTGTGGCATTGACTTTCACAGATACCTAAAATGATGCCATAAAGTTTTTATCAATATACTGTATTAATACCCATAGAAAAGTGGAAAGTACAGTACAATTATCAAAAGGGTTCAGTGCTCCATGGAAGTATAATATACAAATAATATAATAATAATATGCAAAGGGTAGTACTCCATGGAAGGAATGAGTATATTTTGCTCTGTTCTCTGGAGATATTCTTGAGATTTAATCCTAAGGTATCTTAGTGACTCTTTGTAGATTAAAATTGTCCAGTTTTTAAAATGTTTTCCTGATTTCTGTCCAGATAATTGAAATTGTGGTTCTTATTTTTAACAACATTTCGGTGTTTTTCTTTTTTTTTTTTGTATGAATAGAGTTAATTGTCTTCACAGTAGCTGGGATGGGGCTGTGTTCTGGATTTGTGCTGGGAAGTATTGGCAACACAGGGATGTTTTCTTTACTGCTGAGCAGCATTTACTCAGAGTCAAGGTCTGTCCTGCTTCTCATCCCACCCCAACAGATGATGCCAGCTGACCTAAGGGATACCCCATAACATATGGCATCATGCTCAGCATATACAGGTGGGAGAAGGCTCTGTTCGTGGGGGCTGCTGCTGGGGGACTGGCTGGGCATTGGTCATTTAGTTGTGAGAAATTGTTTTCAAAAACTTCATTTGTCTTTCATCTGGTTTCATTTCTCTCTCTTTCCTTTCCATTACAATTTATGACTATGTTTTTAGTTTCGGTTATTTTTCTCAATTCATGAGTTTTCTCACTTTTACCTTTCTGATTCCTATTATGTGGATCCAAAGTGTGGATATTGTGTAAAAAGAATCCTGTTGAACCTACCTCAAAAAAGTACTTACTAAAACCAGGAAAGCTGGAAAGAGAAGGGCAGTAGGAATGGCAAGGGCTATGGGTCAGTCTCCATGGAAAGAATGAATAAACAGACTAGGTTTCACGTGTAGGGAGAGAGACTACAAGAGTCACATAACATGACACCTACAAAATGACAAGTCACATGGCAAGGGCAAAGTGACAGTATTTGATCAGTAGCTCTTTGAAGGTTAGAAGGCACGCAAAGAAGCTAACAAAGATGTAGTACAAAGAAAATAGGAGATTACTCATATAACAGACAAGCAAACTGTGGATCTCCTTGTTGAAAGTGGTGAATATTAATACTTTACATGGTTCAGTTGGAAACAAGACAAACTTGTGGAAGGCAAATCTGGTGAGGAAGCTCAAGAGCAGCTTCTAGCTCAGGCACACCCTCAGATGCTCATTGCTGAAGATGGAAAGAATATTTAGGATCATAATCCATATATATATAACCTGTTCTTATAACTTTTGTACCCACTTCCAAAGGTGATACTGACCTTGCTCCAACTCATTATATTACATTAGAAGTTTCCCCACATCTCGTTACATGTAGTAGCACTTCCATCATATGATTTAATACAACTGAACTTCAGATTATCCTGAAAGTCAAAATGATAATTAGTTGAAATATTAAAGATGGATGTTAGAGAATTGTCCTTTGCCCTTTAACCAGCTGTGTGACATCCAATACAGCTGGTTGCAACACCAGCTTTTCAGTGAGAAGAAAGGAAAGAACTTCTGCAAAGTAATAACAGCCATCAATGTGTTCTCTACAAGCAGTTCTCCAATGACAGTCCCTCATCAGAAACACTAATTAAATCAGGACCATGAAACTGGGGTGGCACTGAGTCCCTGAGGATATTTGCTTTCCACTGTGCCTCAATGTAGCTGAAAAGAATAGACTCCAAAAGCATCCAAAATAGACTGCATATGCCTGTTCACAAGAAACAACCAAATGAATTTCTAGATTAAATATTCTATCTTAATAGTGCCTGTTATGTGATATAATCCCTGAGTAGAAAGGAAGAAAGATGTTGATGCAAACCAAAATTGTTGCTAAGGTGAGGGGGTCTGCAAGCTGGTCCTGCTAGTGTCACAGAGGTGTATGTTTTCTTCTTCAGTGAAATTATTTTTACTATTTATCCAGAACATTTGTACAGCTGCAATCCTCAATTGACAAGTCTGGATAAAAGGAGCTTAAGATACTACTTTTCCTTGAGGTGGTGCAAAGGAGAACCCCAGAAGAATTCCCAGATATTTACAACTAAATTTTACTGGCAAATTTTAGAAGATCAGGAACTTGGCAAAAATCAAAGCAACATTTATTCAAGATAAAGTATTTCAAAAGGCATCAAATTAGCAAATTCTATCCATCCGCTTCAAATTACCCAAATTTCAGGAATAGGAAATTAGGAAATAAAAGGAGAAAAAGAGAGAAAAAATGAGAAAGAAAAGAAAGATATAGCTACCTCCTTGGATCCAGTTTCCCTAAAATCCAAGGGCACTAGGACATGATCACGTGGTCATGGCAATGGTGTTTGTCAGGAAAATGATGTTTATCTGCTCCTGAGCTCTCCTGTTCCCCCCACACCTGCCCTAGCTGGGGCTCCTGGTCATCCAGCCACTCTGGTGCTGGGGTTCCAGGGGCAGCATGTGGGGCATTGCTTCAGCTGTGCCAGGGACTGACAGCTGTCCTGGGCTGGCCTAGGGGCTCCACGTGCAGCAAAGCACCACTCCACCTTGGCAGAAACTGCCCTAACCCATCCAGCTTTCCTTGTTTTGAACCAGTACTGATTTTCTCTAGCCTCTTGCAACGTTAAAGAGTGTTTATTAGCTTATGTCAAAGAGTTTAAAGATTTTTGACTTTCCATACTTTTTAAAAAGTAGCTTGCTTACAAAATCTTTAGGAAGTCATTAACAGATTTGTACTAAGGGTCAGCTGTTACTTATTCCTTTGTTTTTTTTACTTTTTATTTTATTTCCTTTTATATATGTGACATTTATCAAGGCATTTTGAATTATAACAAGGCATTCAGTTGCTGTATTAGAACATCTGTAGCAGCATCAAACATCTAATTTTTACAATCATGGAAACAATGAAAATGTCAAGGTTCAGAAGAAAGCAAAAGTAATGAACATTAATATAAATGAGACATTCTGTAAGAATAAAATTGCGAACAGTGATCCCTATGAGGTCAGTTTTACCCTTTCTAATGTTTCAAAAGGGTCTATGAATCTGACCTCTCATTTGCCAAATAAAAGTGTGCTGTTATTGATACTGCTGGGTGAAACAGGATTTTCTATCAGTCATCTACCTGGAAAAGATGTTGAGTCACTCAGTCAGTGGCTATCAAACTAAGATTAATACAACAACCTCCACTTCCCTCAAGATTCAATTTTTTTTTTTTATTTTTTATTTTTTTAATTTTTTTGTGACAGCTTGCTCATTGTCTCTGTACTTATTCAAATAATTATGACATTGTAGAATGTCTTTTGGGTTATATTAATTGACTTCTTACTGATAGAAACTTTAAAACTAAATTGAGCTTAATTTCAGTTTAACACAAGTAAATCTGTAGCATATCCTTTTAGCTGTAAATTTTTAAAAAATTGGTAAGGATAATAATGAAATAGTTTTTTAGAGAGACAGTTTCTATAACCCAAACCATCACTGTTTACTGTATATTTGCAAAAATTTCTTAGCGGGTTTCATAAAGCTCACTTCCAAGACTGTACCTCAAAACTAAAATGGATTGTACAGTCATCACATACTTTAATACGACACCTAGAAGAGAGAAAAGCATCAGCACAGTAATTAAAATTAATTAGGATGAAACCAGTTTAATGGTCTAAACAACAGCACTATCAATCAAGCTTATTCACAAGATGTTTTAGTCTGCTGGGAATAAACAGCTTTCAAAGTCATAAGACCTCACTGCAATATAAAGTTCAGGAGCCCTGACTGAGTGTAAAATCATTAAAGGACTAAACAGTCTCTGTTCTATATATTCTGTGTCAGTGACAAGTACAATTATAGGTCACTGCTAGTTTCTTTTCATCATAAGTGCAGGCTGCTTTAAGGAAAGATGAAAAGTATCTCATCACTCAGTATTACTGGTCACTGTCTTAGCAGAGGAAAAGAATAAAGCATGTGTTGAACAAGCATGAAATTTCATGGCAATAGAGAACTGAAAAAGAAGTATTGTATTCAGGAAGAAAAAAAAATGTTAAGCAGCATTTATCAATACAGGAGCCATGCACTAAGAAATCTTTTCCGAGTCTGAAAGTCCTCAGTCTTTCAGTGTTACTGTTTAGAATTGCTGGGTCTTTGGAAATTACAGTTAATTCTAATGAAAAATAAATTATTTCTCTAGCTGAGAAACAGGTAAAAGAAAAACATACATTACTAAACCAGCAAGGAGATGTGGTATTTCAGCAGATATTCAGAGGAGTAATTTGATATCCTGTGAGGAAAGGCGTGTTAGATTATTATTTCAAATTACCATCACTAATTATTATCAATAAGAGCAATTTACCATGGACAGAATGGTTTATTATAGTGGAACTGCATAATTCATGCATTAATATGTACACTGTATTGACCAAAACTTTTTTCTTCTTAGTGTTCACCTAAATTTTTGTTCCTCCTCAGTGTTAAAAATAATCTTATTCCTAAAGGTTCAATAGGTAGGGCAAAAGAAAGATTGCATTCTTATCTTTGTAAAAGCAAGGGCAGGTTGAATTGAGAGTTTGTGAAACTCCTAGATTGCTCCATTCCATTATGACAAGTAAAATAATCCAAGCAACAGACTCAATAAATAAAAATGTTATGTTTAGACTAGAAATACATTGGACTGAGAGAATCTCACTCTGATTGTTTAACTCCTATGATTTCCTGTTTTGCACAGTCAGCATGTGAGCTACAGGTCTGTAGTCCTAAAACAGCTTTAGCACCAGGCAGATGCTGTGTGGCAAGTCCAGAAATCAGTATCACAGAAATAGATTGGTGGGGAAAAAAAAGCAACCTTGAAATAATGCACAAGAGAACTTCTTTTAGTGATACAGTTTGATTTTATTTCTGTTGTGAGTGTACCTAAGGGTTCTTTGTCACCTGTTTTCATTCATGACAGCACAGAGGTGAACTGTGTAAGTGGAGCAGGTTTAGCAGAGCTGATACATGTGTGACAGGGCCATGCCAAGACTGCTCCAGAAGGGGTCATTTGTACACAGTACTCCTTTCCACCAAAGGATGCTTTTGGAAGGAAAAGGGGTTTAATGACTGACTTAAGTTTCCACATTCAATTAATTTATGCAGGAAATATCTTTCAGTTTGTGTCCAAACTGAAAATTTAATGGCACGTGCCAAGTGTCCTTCCTTCTTCTAGGTTCAACATTTCCAAACCTGGCATCAGTTCCAAGCACCATATAGCACAAGAAACGTCTTATAGACCTACAGGAAAATGACACAGCATAAATAACAGGGTCAGGAATATGTCAGCAATCATCTTCACAAATCTATTGTACAGGATATGACACCATCAAGCTCAAGTTGGTTTACTGTCATACATTTCAGCATGTTGCATTATCCTAGAACATTTAAATCAAACATGCAAGTCCCAAGTGATGGAAAGGAAGGATTTAAAAAAAAAAAACAAAACACAGAGACACAAAACCAAAGCTCACATTCTAAAATCTGAAAAAAATAAAAATGACAAATTCAGATACAATTAAGCCGTAATTTGAAATTGTGTCAATTACTCATTTCTCCTCATAAGTGTTACTAACTTCAATGGTAATTTGCTTTGGCTTAGGAGACTGTAGATACCAAATTATTTTGGGGCATATTCTGGATAATTGGATTAATATGGATTCGAAATCCACTGTCACAAAGATTCTTAAGCAACTCATATTGTAGCAGAAATATTGGTACCTGAATAAGGAACTGTAATTAGTATTTCAATTAGATTGTGTTCCCCGAATAATTACAGATTTAAAAAAAAAAAAAAAACCAACATGTTTCCTGAAAATGAAAGATCAAGCTCTTCAGGGAGAAAATAGGAGACAACTTCCAGAGAATTAGCATTAAGTTTTCAGACAAGTCTTCACATCCTGCCATGCTAAATTTCTCATGGACCCATGACTGTCACTTCAATAATTTGTCTAATGCTTTCCTGTAACACACCCCCTAAACAAATACAGAAAATACAATTTATGCTAGAAGTCTGATGGATATTATGTTAAAGGGTAAGTATTATCTCCAGGTACACTCAAATGTATTAAGTTGCTGTCTATAACCATAGGACTGCTTCATGGAATCTTTGTTTTATGGCAATAAAAAAAGACATTAGTGCTCTTTTACAAGAAATAAGAGAGATGGAGTCATTACTATTTGTACAGCATCCTAGTCAATACAGTGATTTAGTAACAAGTTTGCATACACTTTAATTATAAAGTTCACAGAAACAATGCATTACCTGAAAAACTAAAAGACATATTCCCTCCTAATGTAGGTCTACTGAGAGCTGTTTCCATGGATAATTTGACCCTAAATTCTCAGCTCCACTGACTATAACAAGCTGTCTAATTCACACAATTATTTAAAATTAATAGCTATCTGTTTCCAACACAAAAAAGAAAGGGCTTCAAGTATTTTCATAAGGACAGTTGCCATCCAGGAAAATGACAATAATTATTTAATCCCAACCCAACTGCCTAGATACTCATGCAGTTCCAACAGGCATGCAGGAGCTGAAGGGATGCCAGAAGATGTACAGAACACATCTTTGCTTCAGGAGGGAAAAGGAAAGAGACCAGTTGTGTGAGAGAGCTGAAAGAGAAGCTTAGGTAACATCTTAAAGCTCAAGGGGGGGCAGAGACAAGCCAGGGAACATCTGAAGAACTAGGGTTCTTCCTAAGATCAGGGATCACAGTCTAAGTTATGAATAGGAGACCTCCTTTTACTTGATTAGTGTTTGAAAAAGCTTTTGCTCTTTTAAATGTATCCTTATAATGTTTTTATAGCCTGTTCTGACCACTAGACCTGCAGATAGGTAGCAGTTTAGCTTTCACCTGATAGATGAGAAAATCCAGGCAGAGAACAGTTCAGATAAGGGCAAAACAGCGTACCAACTGCAAGATCAGTTACTGAAATACTGAAAAAAGGGAAGATATTGTTGGATTTTACAGCACTGATTGGTAAAAAATCAGATTTTCAATTTGATGGGAGTTATCAAACAGAGATACATAATTACATTGCTATAATAACAAAGGAGACAATGAAAATTGAGCAGCATTACTTATGTTATTCAAATGTTAGAAGTATTACTATTTATGAAAAATAAAATGTCCTGGCTACTCTTGGCACTTCCATGACAAGTAGGTAATGGAGTAAGCATATATATATTTAAGTACTAATATGTCCATAAACTGGAAAAAGAAGCTTGACATTCTTGGTTCTTGAGGACGCTGAAGATCCATCCTCCTGGTTTTCTTTTTATTCAGAATGCCTGTCTAGGACTCCAGCAACAGTCAGTTGAACAAACTTTGACAACTCTACATTTACTAAACCCAAGAACTGCAAAAACTTATCTGTTCTGAAATAGAAGTCAATGCATAATAACATTGTAAAATAATTGAAAAATTATAGACTGAAGCAGTGCTCAGGGTATTTCATGTGTTGCCTTACATTTAAACTGCATTTAAACTAAAATTTTTTAAAACATGTTCACTCTGTCTTTATATTTCTGTAATAATATATATTATTTTTTTATTTTTGTTTTTGTAACAAAATCTTATTAAAGAAACAAGAGCTGACACTTAAGATCTGAGTATGTTGAGTATAGTGTCCTTATTTCATGCTGGATGCAAAATTAAGGCAAATATGCATTGCCATATCCTATTGCTATTTTCAGAGTTCTGCAAATCCACACACAACCACAGAAAGGTAAGAGGTATGAAAGTCAGCAGTTGCAAAGTATTTACATTGTAAAGTACCAAATTCCCCAACCTCAATAGTTATACTTAAAAAAGACTGTGTCTTGTTGTGTGTGTGACCCTGATGAGACTTTTGAAGCACATGTAGGAAGGTATGCCAGCTCACAGTACTCCTGCATAGCACCAGATTTCCTCTACTCAGCCTCTCCTCTGCCTTCTTTCATGAGAATCAGCTTCACCATGGACACCCATCATCTGACTGGCAACATTCAACTCTGCATGTGTCATTTAAGACTCTGAGCAGGTTTTTGTTGTCACTTTCACAGTGTGGTGGTGCAGGGTGAAGCCAATTTTCTGCTGGGAATAAAGTCAATAAGATGCTGTGGATCTTTGCAGGCACCAGGGCTTTATTGAGGGCAAAGCCTATATAGGCTGCAGTGACAGACCAGTTTTTCATGCAGTATTTTAAGGAAGATGAGAAGGGCATTTAGCTCATTATTCATACCAAAACCATAAATCTAGTCTTTGCTATTAAGTTTCAGCACCTATTTATAGCTCCAAGTTGTGGCATCAGAGAATTGGCTATATTTAGACAAGGCAATCCATACAATGAGCTGAAGTGTTGGTAAATTTTGATATTTTTTATGCCCTACCATGGTCATGGAAAGTTTTCTAGCATTGATAACTATATGACTGCTGAATTTCTTCTACACTGTGTGGATTTGTGTACTCTAGAATGTAACAAAAAAGGAGGAAATTAGTACTTCCATAACACCATCAATGCAGCCAAAATCTAATTTCCTGTACTTCTTCTTCAAATGAAAGCACACAGAAATACACCACAGCAAATCCAGTATGAGGAATTTTCAAAGACATTCTGACCATCAAAAGAATCCCTTTACCAGAATATTTTTATTTATACCTATGTTTTCTTGAAAAAAGTCTCTTTCTACTTCCTGTCAACTTCATTCCAAGCACTCTTCTGGGATCTGGTAAAAGAAAGCACTATAGGTTCTAAGTTAAACTTGCTCTATAGCTGTTCATGAATCTCTAAGAAATACTTGCATGCATGTTTAATGTTGTCACGTCTTCCATTTCAGATGTATGTCATACTCACATCTCTCAGTGATAAGGTGTGTTATAAACATTTTCTTGTTCAGTAGTGTAAATGATGCTTAAATTATTCTCAAGTGAGCAGACTCTGAGGTAAGCCCAGGGTAGAAGCCCTTCCTATGAAATTTCTGAAGGAGTCCCTTGTATGCTCCAGTGCTGGAGTTATGTGGCAGAATAGAATTACTTTGTAAAGGGTGTCTGTTGTCTAGGATGAACTATACTGAACGCTTCAAAGCACCTATAATACCTGAAAACTATAGATAAACAGTTTCACTGATTATATGTTTGTTCTGCAGCACCTGCAAGATATAAATAAGGGCTGTTCAAAATCCCTGTCTAAATTATTGGATATAAAATTTATTTCAGCTAAAAAGATTTTTCCCCTTTTGTTCTGTCAAGGTTGCTATTATTTCTTTGTGAGATTTTTTTTATTTTGATATCGAAGGAAAACCAAGAAGTGTCAGCACAAATACCAAGTATTTCCACTAGGTTTGATTTCTCTAGTGCTTCATCATAACAACTGTTTTCTTTCTGCCCTCATTTACACCCTTTGATATGAATGACCTTCCCCACTGTGTTGGTTCTCCTGAGCATTGTATGGCTACTGTGATTTAGCTGCTCTCTTCCCTTCTCACTGGAGAGGTGATCACAGCAGACCAACTGAAAGGCTTTTGGAAACTATCACAAGCAAAACAAGGGAGCAGGCAGTCATCCCAAATCTCACATATCTTGTGTTTGCCTGGGCATTGTTTTTCTTTCAAACATCTGCACAAATAGAAAAGTTTTCTTGTGGACAACATTGGCATTTTGAGCCAGCCCCCAAACCGAAGCTGTTATGACAATACAGGTTTCAAGGCTCCACAATGCAGGGGTGAAGGCTGCCAGTGCACTCCTACATTCATCGTCTATGGAAGCTGCTTGCTGAATTGGCTGCTTTCCTTCCCAGGGAAAAAACTAGCGTATGGAATATGAACCCTCTCTTTTTTCTTCAAAAAAACAAGTGGTATGCAACAACACTGCAAAATTATGCAAATTACCTTGTCACACATATCAGTGACAGTTCCAGAGAGACTGGAAATTGCCAAAGGATTTCAAGCTCTAGGCAGATAATGCCATTACAATATGGCTCAGAGCCATAAGACCCTGATAAGAACTCACTTTCTTTAGACTACCACCTTCACAGACTGTTATTTCAAAGAAATGTGGTCACCTTTGAGGGCTTTATTGGTTTGGTTTGGTTTTGTTTTTCTTTTGTCTGCATATGGCATACAGTGTTTAGACATGTAGGCAATGACATGAAAAACAATCTAAATTAACTAGAAGAAATGTACCATTAATTTTCAGACTGAGCTGCAGGTCATGGCACAGATGGGTTGCCAAATATTTGTCACAACATGTGGCCAATCACCAGAATGTATTTCAGGCAGAATTGTTACTGAATCACAATAACCAGACCAGCTATTTCAGAGAGCTGAATTGAATAATATTAATTCCCTTCACGTAGGGGATATAAGCTCAGGCTAACCTCATTCTTATGTAGTATTCCTTGTTATTCAGCTTAAACTGATCCCTTCCATTTCAAAGTCCCTTCATGTTTTCCAAGGAGAAGGGGTATGTGTATTTCATAGCTGTAAGGAAAATGAGACACATTGAAACATTAGATAATAGAATCAATCACATCATAGTTACAATTCTACAGAGACCTGATTTTGACACTTTGACTTCCTCTTTACTGTGCATGGAAGACAGGTCTGTTAGTGAACAGAAGAATGTACCAGTAGGTCTCAATCTATGTGTTGGGCAGTGGTAGAAAAGAGATATCTTCCCATGCAAAAAACCATTTTCTTTAGAATATTCTCTAGTGACATTTTGCAGCAGCACAATATTTTTGGAAAAGATGCTGCAAAAATTGTGCTCATAATTAAATTTATTGAAGACATGAATATTTGTCATACAATCCCAATTTGGAAGTTTTTATGGACTAAATAAATCTATGTATCTGTGATCTAGGATTGTATCTATAACATCTCTACCTCTACCTGAACAAAAGCAATCACTCTCATACTGCAATGTAAGAAAGATTTAGCATCTCAGGTAAGATTCAGCTTTCAGGCTGGGTCAACGAGCCAAGGACAGCGGTATGAGGTTCATCAAGGCCAGGTTTTGCACTTGGGTCACTACAACCACAGGCTGGGCATGGAGTCTTTGGAAAGTGTCAGCTGAGAAGAACCTGGGGGTGCTGGTGACAGCAGCTGAACATGGGCCAGCAGTGCCCAGGTGGCGAAGAAGGCCAATGGCATCCTGGCCTGTGTCAGCAATAGTGTGGCCAGCAGGAGCAGGGCAGGGATTGTCCCCCTGTACTCAGCACTGGGGAGGCCACACCTCGAATCCTGTGTCCAATTCTGGGCCCCTTACAATGAGAAAAACATTGAAAGGCTGGACCGTGGGGAAAGATCTGGAGAGTAAGCCTTATGAGGAGCAGCTGAGAGAGCTGAAGTTGTTTAGCCTGGAGAAGAGGAACCTTAGAGGAACCTTTGCACTCTCCACAACTGCCTGAAAGGAGGTAGGAGCCTGGTGGGGACTGGTCTCCCAGGTAACTAGTGACAGAATGAGAGGACATGGCCTCAGACTGTGCCAAGAGAGGTTCAGGTTGGACATTATGAAGAATTTCTTTACAGAAGGGGTTGTCAAGCTTTGGAATGGGCTGTCCAGGGAGGTGGTGGAGTCACCATCCTTGGAGGTGTTCAGGAAAAGACTGTGTGTGGCACTTAGTGCTGTAGTTGTTGACAAGGTCATTATGGCTTAAATCTTGTATTTGATGATGTTGGAAGTACTTTACAGCCTAAATGATTCTGTGAAATCGGATTCGTGTTCAATATGACAAAAAAAAGCAAAAGCAAAATATACCAAAACAGCACTGATGATTTCATTAAGGCCTGCATCAGGATAGTTAACTTACTGCATGAAACTATGCAGAAAACCCATTTGTCAATTTGAAGGCAGCAGTATTATACCGAAAACACAAAAATGCCTGAATGAAAATCCAAGGTGTGATCTATAGGCAGAAATAATGAAAAGAAGGCAAAATAATGAAGCAATTGAACCTGAAAATCTGATTCACATTTCTGTCATGGTGAAATGTTATTTTCTTCACTGAAACAGGTATGTCTATATTGATGATTGAGACAGAGTTTTGCAGAAGCTACATTTTTAGACTATTTTCGGCTGATAGTGCTCTATTACTGCTATCATCTTTGTTTAATCATTAGGTAGAGTAAAAAAATGTTAGTTTCAGTAAGAGATAATGTATAGGCTCTTCTGCTGACAAAGCTGAAGTGTTTCTGGTTTTCAGCTGTATCTTGCTGTGACAGGCAGTTTTAAGGCAAGGTGATTTTCTCTGCTGGCTGTGCTTTTTATATCATATTTCTTTTACAACAAAAAAAAAGAAACTTACCTGGATAGCCTGACTTAAGTATTCCCTAGAGTGTCTTCAGCCAGAGAATTGATAAACAGCTGAGAAACTATATTTAACTTATATCTCAAGTTTTCATTTTAAATAGGAAAACCTAACTGGACTTGTGTTTACTTGCACAAAACTTTTAAAAGGTGAAAGTCTTCTCAGTTTCCACTACAATGACAAATTTACAGCCACTGGTGGGAGAGTGCCTCTGACAGCAAAGGGCTGCAGACCCAGCCTGTGAGAGAAGGTATGAGCTGCAGCACCTGCTGAAAGGCTGAATCCCTCTCTGATCCTGCAGGAGAGTGACACTTGGCAGCTCCACCAGGATGAAGAAGACCCCATTTACCTATTTAAACCAAATATTGCTTCACAATCTTTTCCTTTTCCCTATCTCATTTATTTTATTGCTTTCTGCCCTGCACTTTCTTCACACTGCTGTGTATTTCTCTGCTACACTTTGGCATGAACAGAGCCATGGGCTGCCTGTGCAGCAGTTTCAAAATGATGCCATGGTATCTCTCACAGCACTGAGGAGCAAATCTGTCTGTGAAGAAAAGGAGGTGCCTTTCAGGGACTGAAGGATGCCCCACACCAAAAGAAAGATCAGGGCTAAAAGGGCTGCCTTTCTGGCTGGCAGCACAGGGAGTAGTTGGCAGTAGCATGCACAGGGGACATTCTTGCCTACACTTGCCTTGGTTTGACTTGCTGTTATTTAGCTCCATGCCCCCTGCTGCTGTCCACACTACTCTCCCCAAAACCAGCCTCAGACAAAACCATAATAACAGTGAGAGTGTGGATTTCACTGTCACAGCTTATGGCACTACATTGTTTTCCTCACTTTACTAGTGTAAGAAAAACTGGGAATCAGGGAGTAACAGGTAGTATATAAGATTCAGATTCAGCTTATGATTTGGACATGACTAAGGCAATACAAACTAAGGTATTAAATAAAAATAAGCAAAGTCTTGTTGCAAAATATAGATGCTGCACTGCAATTGAGCTTTTCTAGTTAGGACATTTAAAAAAAAAAAAGAGAGAACCTTTAAATCTCAGGGGCCCTGTGCTTGCCTGTAACTGTTGCAGTACATTTATCATTGTTACGTAACCCTAAAAGGTTTCATTGACTCTGTTTTCACTGGCACGAACATTTTAAATGAAAATTAATACATGCATATGTAGATCAGTCCACTGTATGTAGCTACCTGGTGGGTAATTCCCAGATGGGGATTTCTTTTTCTCTACACTGGCTTTTTCCTTTTCTTTCATTTTCTTTTTTTTTTTTTTTTTTTTTTAATAGCTCAAAAATAGCATGTGGGTTATATAACTAATAAATGAAACCAGAGACAAATCCTAGCCTGAGGCACCACGTAGAAGAGATGGTAACTGTCAGCCTTGACTCCCTGGTTGTCAAATACTGAATGGGATGTTAACTCCTCAACAATACACAAGCTTGGAAATGTCACCGATATGGATGAGTCAGGGCTATTACCCTGATCCACAACAAAAATATCTCTGTAGTAGCCAAGTATATTATCTGTACAAATTAATGTGTGCATTTAAATATGCCATTGTAAATTACTGCTAAGGTGCTGTCTAGCAATTAGCTGCTTTGTCATTTTGTTCTAACTGTGCAGAAACTTCAGAAAGAAAGATTGCTTGGCTGTGAGGGGACCTCCTGTTGCCACAACCAGCTTAGGAGGTACTCCCAGGGTTGTTTGTCTGCTACAGAGGAATTTCTTCCTGCTGTCCTCATTTACATTTATTTTGGATCCCTAGATTGCTCATCTCAAGGTGAAATTTAGAGAAAGTGGTCTGTAAATAATAATAATATATAATAATAATAATAATACATTCAGGGTACAAAACATTGGGTTTTTTGGTGGATGAGTTCTGAATATCATGTAGGTATCCTTCCGCCTTGGAAAGTAAGGGAGAATTTAAGATTTCTCTGAAGGAAAATGTGATTGAGTCAAAAAACTACTGAAGATCACTGAATCACAGAATCAACCAGGCTGGAGAAGAACTTTAAGATCAACAGGTCCAACCTGTGACCTAACACCACCTTGCTGCTAGACCATGGCATCAAGTTCCATATACAGTCATTTCTTAAACAACTCCAGGGATGGTGAATCCACCACCTTCCTTGGCAGCCTATTCCACTGCCCAGTCACTCTTGCTGGGAAGATCTTTTTCCTAATGGCCAACATAAACCTCTCCTGGTGCATCTTAAGACTGTGTCTTCTTGTCCCATTGCTAGTCGCCCAGGAGAAGAGACCGACCCTGACTCTGGCTTACTACCTGATGCTACTACTTACCATCTGGCTTATCTCAGAAGAGCCTGATTTCATCCCCTCCCCGCTTCGAAACAGGATTAAAGCCCTCTGAATCAGCCCTGCCAACTCATGGCCTAGAATCCTTCTGTCCTTGTTAGATGGATGAAGCCCATCTGACTCCAGCAGACCTGGTGTCAAAAAGTTGCCCCATGATCAAAATACCCAAAATTCTGCTGATGGCAGCAGTCCTTAAGCCACTTTTTGATAACATGATTCCTGTGCCTTTGGTCATTCATCACTGCTACTGAAAGAATTAAGCAGAGCACCACCTGCACTCCCTTTTCCTAACCTGCCATGGAGAAAATAAAACACTATTGCAACATAAACTCTTTTGAGTACCACATCTGATTTATTCTTGGAGGATCATTTCTGACTGCTTATAGGCTGCTTAAAATTGAAAGATCCAATAGAAAACTATGAGATATTTTGGCTGAAAGCTAGTGCATTCATGCCAAAGATTAATATGCACATGAAGGCTGCAAAAGCAGTAAGGAAGACAGAAGACAAAGGCAATGAAGATCAATTAGCTAATTAAACTGGAAGTAATCATTGTCAGCCTCACAGCTTTATTATGTAAAAGAAGGAATATTTCTAGTTTGGCGTAACTGGAAAAATATATCAGCAAGTTTTTTTCTTGGTACACCAAAGGAATCTCTGATGCTTTAACTGGGTACCTAAGATAGTAGATTTATAAATACCAGCAGTTTTTTTTAAAATATAATTGAATATTCCTCTTTTTTTTTTTAATAAAGTCTCTGCTTTTAAACTGAGTTTACATATTAAAAAACCTACCAGTAAAAGGACATGCTCATAAGTGACAATGTACCATTGTCTCTTTATTGAGTGTCCTTTAACTGCAGTTAATGGTGGCTGTATTGACAGAAAAATAATTAATTGCTGCACTTCTAATGTCAATGCATTAATGAAAGATTTAAATGCATTTGCATACATTTGTCCTTCATAAATTAAAAACTGATTGCAAAACTTAGAAATTGGTACTTACCTATATTTTCTTCCTTGTGTTATTGTTGTTAATGGCAGGAATTCGACCCAATTCTAAGATCTAACAGACTCTCTAAAGCTGGGAGATTTATTTTCAAGATGAACATAGAGAAAACTGAATGAGAAAATGACAAAACAATCACAGCATCCTAACAATATCAATCCGTATGTCTCAATGCTGACTATAACCATCTCTGGACTTCATTTTGTCCAGAAAAACAAATTTAGTGTTTGCAGCAAACTTGTGGCTCAATAAAAATATGCCTGAGTAGAAGCTCAGAAGAGTTCCCTGCATTATTCTGGGTCATTGCTGTATGAACACTTTTCTTTTATGTGCTAGGATGAAGTATGGACATCTTCTGCAATAAGCTGAGAAATATTTTGTGCCAGGGGCAGTCAAACTTCAAAGTTGTCTCATTTTGTTTCCTAGACATCACCCAATTTTCATAAGTTATCAACTTGGACTTCAAAGGTCACATGGTGACATTAAGGAGAAGAAAGAGAAGGCAACACATTTTTAATCAACACAAAAGTCTTCCTATGGTCTCTTTCAAACATAGGTACTCAGAAGCAGTTATAAAATGGCTTTGAATCCTCTGTTCATTTTCGAAGCAAAGGATGGTGGTACATTTCAGTATGCTGAAATTTGAAGATTTAAATTAATTTGGGGAGAATATTTGGAATAAACATTTGAAAATTTCACAGCAACAAATGCACTTCTCAAGGCATGAGTCATAAAGGTGGCATGAAAGGGACATTTGCAGCCCCCCTGCACAGGTTGGCCTGTTTTGTGTTTGAGCTCTCCATGCAGAGCAGCCTACATTTTTGCTGGATTACCCAGTGGTATCTATAGAAACTGTGCACTTGCATTTACAGATCCAAAAATAAACAAGTAGGGCTACTGTTTTTTACCTGTCCCTTTTAAGTACAAGCAAGAAATAGCTCTCTTCTTCCCCTAAAAATAAAATCCAAACCTGAACATTCCCAAATGTTGAGTAAGATCAAAATAGGACAATTCCAGGTCAGCATAGAGCACTTATGAAAGTGTCCCTCATGATTTATATGCCAGAAAGAGCTAGTTTAATTTTTCAGAATTCAAAAGTTACCTCTTCATTAAATTTACTATAATTTTACACCAAAGTAAAAAAGACTTTCTTAAGTCAACAATGATATAATCAGAAATTTTTAATTTTGAAAATGAAAAAATGTGATGGTCTTTTAATTCTTTCTCTTTTATTCATGCCACCATTAGGTCATTAGAATAAAAATATTAAAACACTTAAGGAACAGTTTCTACTTCAGTGGACATTGGAATGAGACCCAAGTTTCTAAAAGACTTTGGACAGGTCACTTATTTAATCATAATCAGTTGAAAACACTGAACTAGGGAAAAAAAACCCCAAAACCAAACAAGCCAAACAGAGCCTGTTTCTTAGCTTCACCTTTTCTTTAATAGTTTGGAGTTTTGCTTGATGCCAGAGCAATAGCTCCTATCTGAGCTATGATGGAAGACAGGTCCTTACTCTCGCAATCAAACCATTCTCTCAAAAAGCATTTTCTCCTGCCTGCAGGGATCAATTTCAATAGACACTATCACCCTAATCCAATAGACTGCCATCTTTTATTATAACACACAGACAAGGCTGGAATCAAGATTTTCATTTCTCTTTGACCTGCGTCCCCCCCACACAGTTGTGCGTCCTTATTGTAATCTTTCTTCCACTTGCTTTCACAGATAAAGCCTTGCTGTAATTGTGTGAACTGTGGTATTCAGATCTAATGCTATGTGACCAAGAAATGGGAGATCACACAGAAAAAAAAATCCTGCCAGGAGGCGTTTGATGAGTGGTAGACAACACCTATTTCATCTGCAATGTAACAAAGATTTATGCAGAGGATGTCGTAGTTACTAAAAGAGAGGCTTTGGCAGGAATGGCAGCACAAGCTGCTCAGTCCTCAGTAAAACTTAGGCACTTCTTCATCTGTGCAGAAACAAACCCTTGGGCACATGGGAAACTTGAAATGCACATGTAGTGCTCTTTTGGCTGTTACAAGACCCTGGCATTAGACAACCACAGCCCAGGTCATTGGTCTGCACCACCATGAGGCTTAGATGTTTTATTTTATCTGCAGTCTTTGCCTTTTCATGGAGGAAGAGAAGTCCTTAGCACCTGCAGCCCTGCTCACTGTTAGTGCCCATCAGGGACCTATTTGTGTCCTCCATGACTCATTTCAGGACCAAGCCCTTGATTTTCTGTCCCATGGAAACCAAGACGGTGGGGTTGGACGAAAGAACATATGTGGATGTCATTCTGTTGCTGCATAAGAATGCAGCTGAATGGGGTCAACACCCACATTTAGGAGATGAAAAATGCTGCCACCTCTCACTCAACCTTTAGTTCCTTAAAAGATACCTTTAGTTCCTTAAAAGATAACTTTAGTTCCTGAAGTCATCTGGACATGGCCCATATAGTTTCTAAAAATCCTACTTGATGCCTATAAAAAATTATTCTCTAATTAGTATTCTGAAAGTCAGTGTTCAGATTAACTCATCCATTTATTGGAATGATAAATGAGTCTGCTTTTAGCAGCTATTGAGAAGGCAGAGACTTAAGAAAAAAAATTAACACAGAGACTGAACCATAATGCAGGAGAACACAGAATGGCTGTGGGAACTGAAACAATATAGAAGCACAACAAAATAAAATAAGTTTTCCAGGAAAGGAAATTTGTGGGTTTAGGATTTTCATGCAGAAATATGACCATGACGGGAAAAGGGAGGGCTTTTCTGTGAGTATTTTGTTTGTGTGTTTGTTGGGAGTGGGGGTTTGGTTGTTTGGTTGGCTAATTTGTTGACTTGTGTGGGGTTTTTTTTAACTAGGAAAAAAAAAATCACAACCCAGTATTTTAGCAAAAATTTCACTTATTTTTCTGAAAGTGTCTGTAAATGCAGCATGCATATTTACTTATGTGACTGCTCAAGTAGGAGTGGCTGCTCTTTCAGGATCAGCTAAAAGGCAAAGTTTGAACAAAAATGTCAGTTTGTGAAAGAGGAGAATCTGCTCTGTGAGCTATAAGGTTTCTGGGACCAGAGCTCTCTCAAATGATGCCACCTCAAACTCTGTCATTTGAAAGAATGAGCTATTTATAAGCTTTCAAGCTGGATCCATAAAACAGAAGGAAATAAAAACAAATCCTGGAAATCAGTAAGAAAGCACCAAGCTGCTGAAAAGAGGGGAGGAAGTTCAAGGGATCCAGTAGTAAGGCTGCCACCACAGGTTGCTAGTCTCTTTCAGGGAAAGGACCAACATTTAAGTCTGAACTTCTTCCTAACCTTCTCTGACAATCAGAAGAGTGATGAAGTCCTCTCCATAGGTCCTGCTTTCTTTCATTTCCAACTCCAATCTCACCCTGATCTAATTTCTAATTTATCAGTGGAATACTGAGATCTGGAAAGATATTAAACTACAGTTTTCAAAGTGTCTGAGACTAAATCTGCATAAAACCTTTCACTGCTTTATCAATACACACTACTATGACTCATCACTGCTTAGGCAAGTAAAATGGTGAAATATTTTTCTAGGTTTTTCAGGCTTTTAAAATATGCACATAAGAATCAGAATGATGTCAACAAACCTATCAGAATAATTTCAGGTAGAAATTAGATACTTTGAGATATACATGATAATGATGTTGGCTTTTTTTTTTTTTGCTGTTGATTCCCTCACCTTTTGGATTCTATCCAAGTGGGAGTAGAGAATAACTTTTGCAAAGTAAACACCTAAACTCCTTACCAGGAGAAGAGAAAGACCTGATGACCTGTTAAGGAAGAGTCAGACAAGCTGACTCTTCTTACCTGTGCCCAGGCTGATAGGGAATTCCAGACATCTACATCCACAGGAAATCCAGAGCTCCAAACTGCAAAAAATATACAAGGGTCTCAAAAAATAAAAAATAAAAAAGCAAGACCCTTTCCTTGAAACAGGTCCCAAAATGTTTTGTGTGTATAAAGTCTGGGCAACTGTAAGAATAGTTCACACTATAAAATGAAAGGACTGAGTCACACAAGGATTTAGGAGAACTTCCAGGTTTCCTAACTTCAGTATAGCTAGACAAGTATGTTTTGTCAAGCATTCCTGATCACCTGCAGCCCCGTTATGAAATGAGTATTAAAAGCAATGGATGATTAGAAAACTATGTAAGAATTTACAGAACCTGTTGTCACTCAAATTTCTTCTACTCTGAAATATTTTATTTGTTTTCCTATCCCACACATGTAAAAGAGATGTTAATAGAATATTTATGTTTGTTACTTGACTTACCTGGTAGAATTCCATAGTTTTACATTTATAGGCACATTTGAATAGAAAGAAATTTTTCTTTCACAATACTCTCTGGTATGTCTTATCTCTGATCTTTTATTACACAAGATAAAAAAAAGCCATGGAAGATAGAAGAAATTGCTCACACTGTATTATCAAGATGTCTCTGAAACCAAGCAAGTCAGAAAACTCTGAAAAAGCTTCTTTTTGAGAGAATATCTGTCATAGAAATGTGGACACATGAGCAGCAAATGGCATATTGAATTCTAACATGGTTTTGAATGTTAAATGTTCATATTTGCCTAAACTGCTAGAACAGAAATTCAAAGCTTCTAAGTGTTTTGATTTGATCCCTTTGAAGAAGTTTGATTCCCTGCCAGAAGAAATAGCCATGCTGTTCATGTTTGAAAACATCTTACTTGAAAAGATAGAAGTACTTCTAAACTGTTTGTATATATAGGGGAACAGAGATTCCAATTAAAAGACGTAGTTTAGGCTCTGATAATTTTAATTCCCTTTGTCAGGCAGCTTGGCAACAGTCTATTGTTTCAGTGGAAAAGCATTTGACAAAAATGATATGTCTATAAAAGCTTAATGGGTTTGGATGGCTTTAGTTTATTTAATGCATAAATTACATTCTAGATATCCTTAAAGAAGAAACAAGAAATTGTAATGTAACATTGTAGCAAACTAAAGATAAAGTCACAAAGGGAACAGGTGAGATTCTGGTCTGGTATGTAACATAAGAAGACAGCTATATCATTCTTTTGGAGCAAAACCCACAATCGTTTGAACGGAAATATCCACAAAAGTATATTATCTCATGGACGAATCTGTTAATTGAATGAAAATGAAATATGCTTTCTATTGAAAGATGTTCCTTGATTATGTATCATATTATTTCTTTTGCTCAAATTAGCAGAAAGAGAAGCAGAATTCAGTGGGGAATCTGACCAAAGAATGCAAAAAGGCATGAGAAATTGTTTTGCAGAATTGTGTTATCTTTTATTAGCTCCAAGGAGAAATGAGATTTTGCAATCAAATTCTTAAAAATTTTATTCTCCATGTGAGAGTCTCACTGTAGGCAGGAGTGATAGGACCAGAAAAGACAGTGAATAAGGAAGTTTGTGTCTCTGTCAAGGTAGATAATTGTCTGCATAGCTTCTGAAAGATCACTATTTTACTATGCAAAACTATGAGAAGACCTAAGGCCATCATATTTTTCGTTACAGATACCATACTACAGACCTCCTTAGGATAATTAATTTAATCAATTGGCCATTCCTACTTCACTGTCAAATTCTCTCTGTGGTGCATGTCACTAAAAGCATCATGCTCCACTGGTAGTCCCAAGCCCAAGGTTGGGATGGTTGGGACCGTCAGGAGGTTCTGCAGCTCCCTGGCTGTGCATCACACCTCTCTCCCAGGGTAGACTGCAGAGGTGGCTTATGTTCCTGTGTAACTAGTTGTTTACCACAGAAACAAGGCACCAAAAGTTAATCTCAAAAAGTAAAAGAAGAGGTTTATTTCACAGACAACTCAGCTTTCCACAGCAGGGTGACACGAACGACAGCTGGCCTTTCTAACAAAGACTGAAACTTCTTGGTAGCTGATGGAGTCTAGGGGCTAGACAGCATAGTCACCAAGGAGCAACACCAGTCTGATGGCTGCAAGCAGTTAGTTTCTCATTTACTCAGTTTCTCACAGCACTCAGAGCAGACAAATATGGTCCTTCCCTCCTTTTTTTATCCATTTCAGAAGTGCACCAATTGCTTTGCAGATACATACGCAAGCTCGCGCACACATTCTATTAAAAATAGCAGCATTCCTTAGAGGTAGCCAGATGTTATGCACACAAATATGTATTGTTTTTCTGTTCATCAGAACCCAAGAACTGTTTAAATTCAATATTTCAGATTGCAATTTCAAATAGAATTTATTATTCTGTAAATTTCTTGTAAATTCTGTAACTTTTAGGTTTGGAATTTCACAAAAAAACCAAACCTCCCTCTTCTTTCTAAAATGTACTTACATATTATTACATAGTAAGATAATAGAGGAATTAAAAGAATTTCACTGAAGTTCAGGTATCAGTCTAAATACAGTTATTTGTAAAGGTTGAATTCACATATATTTTTCCCTCAGCTCTGATTTTTGGGTTCAGGCATGACTAGCCAAGCAGAGAATTTGTATGTACAGACAAGCATTTCTGTTAGCAATGTCAGTAAGAGTGACATGGAATTAATTTTTGCATAACACTGTCCAATTTTGTGTCTTAATGTGCATTTTCCAATCATGTTGGTTACACAATTTAACAAAATGAATTAAAGGTAAATCCTTCACATTGTTTTTCTTAGGCTTGTACCAAGACTTTTCTTTTTTTTCCTACATGAAGAATATTTTTTCATAAAAAAGATAAAGCAATAAAAGATTGATAAAATAAAAATACAGCCAGCTCTACGGAGAACATATTTTCTGTTGAAAATCCATTTTGGTTGAAGATTTCTGAACAAATTCTGTTATTTTTCATAAGACAGAAACTAATCTAATTTTTAGGGTTTTTTTCCATACTTTATATAGATTTGAAAATGTCAAATCAGTTTCAAAGCAAAGAGTTGCCCACAGTTTATAATTTTGAGGGCACTGAGAAAAAATTCTCACTGACTTATCTCTCCTTAACTGTTCATTGTGAGTGCACTATAAGCCTGGTTATAAGCCTGGTGTTTTTGACATCAGCATTAGTAGAGAAAGCTTCCATGAAGTAAAATGAAAACTAGAAATCTAATGATCTTTCTATTTTTTTTTTTGGTGAACCATGATTTTCCAAACTTCCCAGTTCCAAACTTCCAATGTTCTAAACTTCCAAATGGCAATACGAAAGAGACCAATTGCAGAGGCATTCATGAAAACTTGTACCAACAGCAGAAGTGAAAGTCTTTACAAGCCTTTTTTCCATGTAATCTTTATTGAGAGCTTGCCAACAGCCCCACCACTGACCATTTCAGCCTTATGCTCTGCAATCTAAGGCAGTCACAGCAGAGGAACAAGAAGGTTGGTACAGGATTCAGGAGCTAAGAGGGAAACAATTAGTGGAAACTACATCTGTCTGAATTAGTCTTGCCAAGATCTAAGAGCAGATTCGAGTTCTGTAGAATGTTCATTAATATAATTATAAAATGTAGGTGAAAAAACCCCAACAAACTAAACCAAATTTTTTTCTATTTCCCTGGTTTACCCTTCCTACACTCCTCCCAGGTCAACAAAGTTCTAAGTTTTGATTTTTTGCTGCAAAACTAAATAAGTATTTCATTCTAATTTACTAGGTGTCAGAATATTGACATTCACAGGAAAAATATTAAAAAAGTTGTATTCAAGAAGGTCAAAGAATTACAATGGTTTGGGATGAAAGGGACCTCAAAGATCACCTTGTTCCAATACCTTCCACTCGACCTGGTTGCTCAAAGCGTGATCATGCTTCATACTAAATCCCACACACAGCCTGTACTAGATACTAAGAAGAAAATAAACTCTGTCTTAGCCAAAACCAGGACAAAAAAATAAAAGGAAATATCTTGGTATCTTCTCTGGAAACACAGATTTCAGAACTAGGCTGAGCTGGAAGCCAACCTGGTGTTTTTCCAGCATATGACAGTCAGTGAGGTTTTGAGGATTGTCTTGGGTTAACCCAAGCTCTCTGTGTAAACGTGGCTTTACATCACTGGTACCTGAATGCATGGGGAGAGTGCTAACTCACTGCAAGAAACCACTGTGTTGTGAGTTCTTCAAATGTTTTATATCATTAAAGTTCAAACCCAAACTAACTTAAATGCCTAAACATCATGACTTTCAAATGCTGTGTAGTCAGAGACACAAAGAAAGTCAAGAAAAGTTTGCCACAAGAACCACTCCTCCAGCAATTCTGCCAAATTTTAATGAATCTGATGTAACAGAAATGGATACCAAACAGGCTGCATTTCTCTTCATGTTTTTTGATGTACAGAAGCATGAGTCAAGTCAAAAGGTGAGTTGTGTCACACCTGGGGATCTGTCAGCACCATGCAGTATTATGAAACAGGGCACAGAATCTGTGCTTCCTTCTGCCATGTCATTCATTATATAACCAGTGATGAAACTGGAAACAGGATTTGGGGCTCACGCAGCAATTCAGATTTCCAAGCTTGACTGAACTCAGCCAAGTCCAGTCAAATGCATCTTGTCTATTCTTTGAGATACTAATTTAGCCATTACAATGGAATTTCAGTGCTTGTGATCATGAGCTAAACAGCATAAATAAAATATCATCTGTCCTTTGTGGTCAGTGAGGAGAAATGCAAATACCAGATGCAACATTAACATGGAATGACCAAAGTAGCACTTGGAACTTTAAAACCACTGCCAGACTTTTTCCTCTTTCAAGAGAATTGCTTTTCACAAGTTAGGGTTTGTTTGTTGTTTTTTTTTTTTTTCAAAACTATCACTCATTGCATTTTTCCTCACCACAAATCTGTCAGTTATGTTTCTCTTCTCTGATTCAAGTGGTTTATGAGTCATTCCCTTATTGTTGTATGCTATACTATAATTGATATTTCCATTATCTGTTACATGAGTCATTTTCTTTGCAGCTATTTGTTACAAAGTATGATTCTCATGTCTCTTAACATCTGTTTGAGTTCCTTCTGCATTGATGATGATCATATTTTGTATGCAATGGATATGACTTCTTTCCATCTCAAGCACTTCACTGCACTGTTGTTTACTACATATTGAGCACTGCAAGCATCACTAGTAGAGCATAAGTCTTCCTCAAAATTTTATTCTGTGTAGTCCTGTTCTATCCATTCTCCTGGGCCATTTTGTCATAGCCAATAGGAAGAACAATTAGAATTTCTTGATTTCCTGACATCATAAATAAAGGTCAATGAGAAAATACTTTAAGTTAACACTCTCTCTTTTGCATATGATGAATTATATAGCAGAGCAGTGAGTGAAATTCTTGCCTATACCGAATCTAGGAGGACTTTTATACTGACACTGTGGAAAATCACCTGAAGTCCAAATGTCTTCATTTCACTTCACATGGTGCCCAGCTGTAAACTGCAGTTAGGGCAGGAGAATTTTATTTCTTAAATGTGTCCATTACTCATGATTCTGTACATGCTACCATGCTGCACTAAATTTAGAACTGGAGCTGGCAGATATGATGGGTAAAAGCCAGAATGGAAGAAGGCCAAGAAAAAGCCCATCTTCAATTGCAGTCCCTTTTAATTATTCAAAGTAGCAAGATAGAAGAATTGTGGAAGTTTTATCAAGATTTTGTTCACACAGAAAAAGCATACCTTCACAAATTTCTAAGGGTACTCATAAGACATGAATATACTTACCGTCACCATAATCCATCTCAGCAAAATAAGTAATCTTCATGTTTAGCTGACCTTTTGTATTTAATTTACAGACTTTTATTTTTCCCTAATTGACTATATTTCTATGCACATTTCCATCTGAACAGTATACTTTTTGTACCTTTTTTCATGATGATGGTTGATTCAGGCTGTCTCCTTCCAAAACAAGGGAAAACTGCCTGAACCTAAATTTGCTCCTTCTCATGACCTAAAGGCAGTACCATCTAATCCTGCACTGCTGGTTTCACTGAATACCTACCATGGAGAGGAAACAGGGATACACTCAAGAGTGTTCATATATGAAGATAAGGAAAATAAACTCCTATCTCCTAAAAGGCAAAATTGCTTAGTGCAAAAGTTCACTAAATGTTACAAGTTATGTCCAATATACCAAGAGGAAAAATAGACTTGGACTGGAAACACGTGTCTATAGATTTTACTTCTGTATGGCATGTGGTGGGAGCTACAATTTCATCCCTTGCATTCCCTAATGAAGACACCAGATAAAACAGTAGTGAAGGGCATATGATTTCATCTGAAGAAGCACTTTCATTTTAAGATGTAAGAGAACACAGAATGCCAGAGATTTTATATTCCTCAGACAAAACTTATATTGGTAAGCAAATTTTTGATATTCTGTTTAACACAGGCATTTTTTGAAGTGTAAATCTGTAATTACCAAACTAGAATAACTGGTATATTACTTTTACATGCTGCAGTTTCAGAAATATAATACATTTATAAGGATAGTTTGTATATATTTTCCAGCTTTAGATTTATAAGGTCATTTTGAGTCAAGCTTCTACAACAAGTAATATCTACCAAAACCTGCTCATGCAAACCCAATACAGGAGGTCATTTAAATATACCAGCTTATTCTTAATTTTGCAAAACAAATTTATACTATGGACTGGGTTTTTTATCAATTTTCCTGATGTTGATTCTACTAGTAATTTATTTACAAATTCCTGCCTATTTCCCTTTTCTAATGATTTATTGGCATTCCCAGTAAGAAACTTCACATGTTTTATGATCTTCCAAGCTATGCTGGTAAGAGTTGAAGGTCTGGCAATAACTCATACCAGATCTCATGTAAACCTTTCCAAGAAAGAATAGGAAGGGAGGGACAGAGACTGAAGGCCTGGTACGGACAAGGAGTTTACTACTAAGCCTTAGTTACATAAATACAGACCTTGCTTGTACGGCATCATGTAAAGTGGGAGACAACAGAAGAGCCACTCTGTTTTGAACAGAGTAAGAAACATTACAAAGCAGCAATTTTCTAGAGCAATTACAGAATTCATTGCTATACAGACATAAGGAAGGATTGATTTTGAGCCTTCTCCAAATGCCAGTTTATTATTTTTTTCTGAATCTAAAGTTGAAGTTCTGTAAGCAAGAAAAACACTGAATCAGAACACAGCACTCTTCACAGAACCTCTTCACTTACAACTTGAAGACCCTTGACTTGAAAAAACATGTCATGTGTCCAAAGCATTCAAATGAAACCCTTGAAATTAAAGAAAGAAAAACACCCAAGTTCAAACTAAAGCATGCCAAGCCATTTTAGGAGGGATAGATGGAGTTCCAGTTCTTTCTTCATTAATGAAAGAATGTATATTTTTGCGATAAAGAACATACAGGTTTAGAGATGATGGTAAGTTATTTTCCTCTGGCTCTTCTATTGGCAGAAAAAGATAGTGCATTTAAAGTGATGGAAAAAATAAGAAAATAGAAAGTGACAAGATTTAATATTGAAAGAGTAATCTAGATTTTCCTATACTCATGTTAATGCATGAAAGTCATGCTATTAAAACACAATCCTGCCCCAAAACATAACATTGGTGTTTCGAAAATCACCTAAATTTTGGCATCATGTTAATGGTAGATGGCAGACTGAAAATAAATCTCCTAAATGACTTGGAAATACTACAGTGAAAGTAATTTTTTAGTTGTCATGCATGCTGTACCACAAATAGGTATAATTTAGGTAGTAAATTTTTAGTTTTACCAAGAGAAACAACAGAAATCTACATCAGAGTAAAACAAAAACAACCACTCATTCTCTAGATGGTCTATATTAAAGGTTCAGATTATTAAATGTTCACAAAACCAGTTTTGCTTTTTGTGCCCCATGATAATGTGCCACTCTGAGTAATGAACATACTGCAAAAGGGCACTATGTTCAGACACCTATGAAAAAATATATAGAGAATATTATAATAAACGAAAATATAAATCTATGCCAATATACTATGGAGCCACATGTCAATCTCTGTCTATAAATGAAAGCTAGTAGCAATGTTTATTTTTTCACATGTGTGGCCACTAGTCCACTCCCCATGAGGGTAACATAATTACTAAGAAATGAACTCTGATATGAATTGCTGTGTGTAGTTCACCTGAGGCTGAGCCACAAATTGCTGTCACAGCATTATAGAAGCGCACCTATTACGAAAACTAGTTTATAAAATTAAGAAAAGCTAGTCATGAAATGTTTGTATTTAATAAGGACTTCTGGTAGCACCCACACAGTCCTGCATTGAAATAAAATGAGGACTCTGGCATAAAAAGCTCACAGCATAAGTAGAAAATTAAACAGAAAGTTGTCAAGAAAGGGATCAAAATTGTATTTGAAATAAAACATTATCTGGTCCTGACTTCCAGCACCATTCAAGTCTTGAGAAGATGAGATAAACAAGAGAAGCAAGTATGACTACAGATGCCTTGAAATTTTCGAATAAAACAACTCTGAAAGTCCTTCAGATGATCTCAGGTTTGTAGCACTTCTAAGTACGACAATTCATGTTCCAGATGGGTTTTTTTTATATTCCTGCTAGACTGCCATAGGACCATAACCACTGGACAGCCTTTGCCCTGATTAGGTTTCCAGGCAAATAGCAAAGAGGAAAGCCAGAGGCTCCTTGAGGTTATTCAGCAAAAATGGTGTTTCTCTGAAATGAGTTTTTCAGCTTTTTGCTACAAAGAAGAGGATAACTTGTAACGTAAATTAACCACAGTTCAAGAATGAAAATTAAAAGCGTTGTATTTACCTCTGCCAAATCCCCTTCAAAACATTTCCTTTAATCAAAATTAAGTTTTTTCATTTTGTTAAATCCTGTTTTGGTTCAAGCTGTACCAGGTCCATTTGCCATGCAAACTAATACACAGGTGACAAAGGGCTGCAACAGATGAGAGGAAAAGAAGCAGCAGGGCACAATCAGGGAGCTATTTGGATAACAAAAGAGGGACCAGAGAGAGAAGCAATTTGAGAGGAAGATCACAGTTGCTTCTGGGTCATTAACTTCTATTATATGTATTGCTTAAAACTTTTTTCTGCTTTGTTTGCAAACACTATATAGCTTTATTGCTCCATCTTTCCTTTTTTTTTTTTTTCACCTTCTCTCCCCCAAGAGTTTACAGCTTTCTAGAACTTAGAATCAATTTTTGCTATAATGAAATTTCTTTTAAATTTATTAAAACCCTCAGAGCAGCAATATGAGTAGAGTGAGTGAAAGCTCAACAGTGGAGAAATGGAATTAGTCTATAGAGGCAAAGCCAGCACTGGTAGTACTCCAATTTTGTAAAATCAAAGTGGGAGGCTTTGCACTTCCAGGTGGCCTTTATCTTCATATTTCACAGTTTAAAGGACAGCTGGAAGTGTTTTGGAGAGGTCCAACCCCCTATGAACAAGGAAATTTAATTACAAAAGAAAGAAAGAGCAAAAAGAAAAACTCACTGAAGTTATATCAGTAAGAAACAAAACTCCAACTATCTTCTTGTTTTACACCAGTAGTTTACTTGTGCTGCTTATCTCATAAAAGTTAACTGGTTATTCCCTCTTCCCCTGCTACATCTTTGTGGTAACAGCAAATAAAATGAATTGTTAACAACCAAAGGTCCAATAAATTCTGTGTAATATAGGGCTTCTTGGGAAATGCATATTCAATTGTCCTGGTTTAGGGCAAATTTGAAACAAAACCTCCAGAAAGCAAACTCAAGTGGCCAGTCCCTGCACTGGTTCAGGAGACATAAACCTCCTTCGAGAGAATGGAAAAAACTGTTTAATTAGCAAGCAAAGCACTCACAAACATGAAAAAATTAATATTAAACAATGGAACCTCTCGCTGTTCTGAAGAGGTGACAAATTCAGAAAGTCCTTGTCATGGGGTGTAGCTTGGCTCACTCAGTCTCTTATCAGTCCCTCCTGTGATGGAAAATGCTGTGTCCCGGGCCCCTGTGGGCCATAGCTGTGAGCTCCCAGGGATTGTATGGGTTTTTGATCCATGGCAGGTTTGAACATTCCAGGAACAAAAAAAAAGTAACAGTCCTGGGAAAACTCTCCTTGCCACAGCTAACGAAGAAAACCAGCAAAAAAGCAAAGAAAAAACTCACTCTCTCTCTCCCCTGCTGTCCATATTGCAGACAACACACACTGAGAGCCAAAGCTCTGACCTCTATGTTTTTGAATACAGCTGTGAAAAGTTTCCACCACTTTTCCTTCTCCCCCACTTTGTTCTCTGATCTAGTTTTAAAGCCACAAAACTTATTTCTGGGCTAAACAGACAAATGGATACAATTCAGCATCATAAAGTCACCCCAGGACATGAATCCAGACTTCATGGAATACTCCTCGGGAAAGGAGTATGCCAATAAGTGTGGTTGATCTATTGATTGCTTTTCCATACACATATGATCTTTCATGAATATGCAACTAGGTCTTTACCCCTTTATCTTTTCCCTTGCTGTGGTTTCCCATTGCCACTTTAAATTGAAAACAAACTAAATACAAGGATCCCGTGTAATGATATGTGGGGAGTTAGATCTTGTAAGGGAGGCAAGAAGACAGATTTTAAGGATTTATGAGATCTAAATTAATAAGGCCAGTCAAACAGGAGGGAATGGTGCCCTTTACAATTGGCTTTATGTTGTATCCTGACTTATGAAAAGGCCTTGCTTGTTACTGGCAATGTCTCGGTTTGCACCAATTCTTTTTTACTGTGAAAATGATATTAGAGCATTCTTAAAAATAGACACTACTTCGTAATTTCAAACTCCTGAAAAGGTTACCCAAGTCATAAAAAAACCTGTAACATAAATTCGTACCAAGAACAGAAAGTTTACGGTCCCAAATATTTGTGCTTCAGGAAGCTAGGAGTAACCAAAACCAGAATTATATTATAAATAACAGAATGTATTCTGAAATATAAATTACATAATATCTTCTCCACTCTAACTTAGCTATTTTATTTTGAAGAGTAACAATCTAATTTACTTCTGACCATTTAAAGATAGCGATGCTTTTCAGAAGAGTACACATGAACAAACAAGGGTATATTCACTTTGAGCATATTCTACAGTCAAGACGGGTTCTTATCCATCCATGTATTAAACAACAACCTTATTAAACAGCCTCTTAAAACAAAATTTCAATCACCACTTGTGAAAATTCAAGCAATTGTTACAGAAAATATTAATACTATTTTGGAGTCTGATTGAATATATTTGTTTCCTTTTTAAGTTTGAGAAGCAATTGGTTTTCTTCTTGTAGCACTGTGCCTGGGATATTTCAGGGTGCTGCAGCATTCTTGAGCACACAAGAAGTGCCTTCCTGTTATTCAAACCACACCTGACTGGAGACTTTTCCCCTGCCAGCCTCAAAAGTCCATGATGCTGCTATGCCTTTCTGTCAGCACAAAACCCATAGACCTCAGTATTCATTTGAGTCATCATTTTTATCCTGACATTAACACAACCACCTACGTGTCCCTTAAATCTCCAAAATCTCAATGAAGAGAATAAATGGCATTCACATATACAATTAAAAAAACATTCACAAATTGACCCAGAATTCTATTCCTATATTGTAACCTCTTTCTCTGGACAATCAAAAACTGTTCCTTACAAAACCATATACTTAATCACTGAAGACTGAAACCCTGTTCTGAAATCACACTCAGCAAACTTAATTCATGTATCCTGCAAGCTCACTGTGCCTGCAAGAATGTAGTTATTCAAGTGTATAGATTCCTAAATCTGTCTATAAGGCAGAACATATTCATGTCTGAACAGAAAGATCTGCAACTTATGGGCGTTTTCAAGGGTTTGGAGCTGATAAGGTTTTGGGGTAACCATGAATACTTCTCAGACTTTTTCAAAAGGTTCCAAAATAATCATATCAGGGAACAGCTCATGCACAACCACTGCATACAAAAGTAAATTCATTGTCATTGTATATACCAGAATTCTTGAGACAAATCAAGCTGGCTGCAGCTGCTGACAACTCCTGAATATTCATGTTATTCAGTGGGTGGTTTGGAGCCTGGCAAAAGCAAACAATGAATCTGTCACAAACAAAATAAAAGCTAATTCTTGCTTATAGTTCTCTTCTGTGCATCTTTGAATTCAGATAAAGGAGAATAGTACAGTCCTTTAAATATGGTGGGATTTTTTAAAATCAAAAACATAAGGCATAATGAAACACTGGGTGCGCTTTGAAATTTATTTTTTGTGACTGAGTTTTTTAGGAATCATACACATTTCTTACTTAGACAATGAAACATTTTGCACAGAGTGCTGGGAGTACAAAAGAATAGTAATTGCAGTGAGAATTTTGGTTCTACAGAAAGCACCCTATCTGGAAAGCCTGGAAGTTTAGGAAGTCTCTGGAGCTACAGGCATTTGTTCTGGGTAGAATGAGCAGAATCTCCATTCACAACCACTGTGATGTACTACCATATGTGCTCACAAATCACAGCAGCAGTTAAATGAAAGACTGTGTGCTATCCATATTTCTGCTTTAGAAGCACCTAAATGATGTGACAAGGTATAAATCATTTACCTTTCAGTACTCTGGAAAAAAAAAGCACAAAAAAACCAAAAAAACAACCCCCCTCCAAAAAAAACCAACAAAAAAAGACAACCCAACAAAACCCAAAACAAAAAAAATCCAAGCCCAACACCACACAAACTAAAAAAGCCAAACCAAACAAAATCCAACCTAATATTTTGACTTGTCCAGCCTGAACTGAGTGGTATGATTGGCACCATACCACTTTGTCCTGGATACTTTATTAAGAAGGGTCCTTTTATTCATAACTGGGGTTACTCTGGCAATTTTCTCAGCCCATCTAATTAAAAAAACCCTAGCTTTTCTTCATAAGCTACTGTTCTTCATGAATTCTTGCTCAGCTGACCGAATGAACACTCTCAGGACTTGAAAAATGGATAATCTAACACAGACTTACACAGGAACTGTTGGGTCCCATCCAACTAATCAAACACAAATATGCACAGGAAGACACGTTCCTTTTCTGCAGGTATACACCTCTATTAACATCTGAATCGCCTTAATAAACTTCTCTACCCTGGCTATTGACTCCCAGGGACGCAGAAGCAGACTGGGTATCTAAAGCCCAGCTGTGATGGGGAAGGTTTGCAGTCCCTGGGGAGCTGTGACAGCCACCATGTGTGTGTGTATCTAACCACAGCATAGCTGCATGGGAACATCTGTGGACATGAAAAGTTGTCAGCTGCAGAGACCCTTGGGGGATGTGTGCTATTCCCACAGTACTTGACTGGACAGGGAGCCAGTGTGGCAAGGGGAACACAGGGTCCAGAGCCTGAATATTTCATTTGTTGTTGTCCTTTGCACAGGTGAAACACACCCTTGTGACTTAGAGACCCACCTGGTGCCCAGGCAGCATCTGGGGAGTAGGTGAACTAAACCACCATTAAAAATTAGGTCATCTAAACCAGCTTGGCACACCTATATGTGCACAACTGGACAGAGATCTAAGTGGAACTGAGATGACACAGCAATTTCCCTTCTCTGTGACACCTCATTTGAATTTTCTTAGGGTAGCATTAATTAATGAAATAGACCATGTTAAAAACAGCCTTCACATAAAAGTCTCCTTGAGTAATTTGGACCATGTGTTAAGTGACGACATCAACACCAGGAATATTAAATAAATCTAACAAAATCCCTGCATGAACAGCTTCTGTAGATCTACCAGTGAAGTAAATGTGAGGAAGATTATTTACTTTAATTTGCCTTTTTTAAAAATAAAATTATCTCTTTCTTTTCACTTAATCCTCACAGTTAAATGTACCAACAAATATTTGCACTGTTTTTCATTAATTCTTTATTCAGTCTAATTCATAATATTAGTTTGTTTTCAAACTGTCCGTGTTTATTTTTTATCTGAATAATTTAGTACAAAAGCTAGCAGTATAAAATTTAAACATTCATTATAACAATATTTGCTCTAAAATAATTTGGATTTTTTATTAATGGAAATTAATATTAATTAATGTTATTAATGAAAAGGAAAAGGGAAAGGAAGGAAATGGAAAGAGAAAGGGAAAGGACTGTTTGAATAACAGGGAAATCTTAAAAAAAAGAAAGAAAGGGGGAAAAAATGAGCCAGAACGTCAGGCCCCCTGGTTACTTCCACGAGGACGGAAGTCCCAGCTCTGCAGGGTGTGTTGCAAAGCTGAATTGTGCCTCTTCCTTGGAGCTGCCAGTGTGGGAATGGCTGTGGTGCAAGCAACCCCTAGGGCCCCCCACCCCAAGAGCTGAATCCTAATAAAGGCATAAAACAGGAGTTTTGTCTCCTGGCCAATATCTTTCAATTCTGAGCATGTAAAGAACAATTTCTGACAGAATTTTGCACCAGCGACCATGTGGCAGACAAAATTCCTGATAGAAGAATTAACAAGTGATGGTACTGATAGCTACATTTGATGAGTTAAAGGCTGTGTGGCTCACCTAGAAACATGACTGACAATCACTTTATATTGTAAAGACCAGTCCCACTTTTTAATGACAGGATCTTCTAACATACTGCTTCTTGGAGTGTGTGTGAAGCTTCCTCCCTTGAGCTGGGATGCTTTTCAAGTTTAATCCTTCAGGCACAGAAAAAGAGATTTGACAACATTCATTGGTATGGGTGAGTAACATCAATCTCTACTTAATTATTTTGCTAGATGGAGCATCATTGCTTCAATAAATAATGCGTTTTACTAGTAGTTTTAATGATCTATGCTCCATAGTAAATAATTCTTAATGGTTTTTAGTCTATTAATTACTATCATCTTCAATTTAAATAAGTAATTTATTGCATAAATGGAAATATATTTAGGTGGTCATCCTTAACCCTGCAGGACGATATTGTATAAAAGCTGAGTTGCACCTGTATAACCCTTTAGACACAAATTGTTGACCAAATCTGGGAATGGAATTGGATCCAGTCACACCGAGACTCCTCTCTGAGAAGGATTTTAGAGATCAAGGGAAGTCTTTCTGAACCTTGTGAGTCAGCAGGAGGGTCATCCTGATAAACTTCATCTGAAATTTCAATTTTGTCCGGGACACTATGTGAACCATCTGTGGGCAGGCAACAAGAGCAGTAATTCCATCAGGATCTCATCCAGAATGGCTTTCCTGTTTCTCTAGCCTCCCCAACAGTCACAAAGAGTCAGGGGGAAAGACTTCACAGTGAAATGTTTTCTTTATGCTGAAAATTTTTTATGCTGTGACTTCTCAGGAGGTGCCAGACTGAGCACAACACCAGTGTAATTTCTTAAGGTTTTGATTTTGCTGGGGAAAAAAGCATTTGACCACTCCTCATATTAAGAAAAAAAAAATAAAAAATGTTCTGTGAAATCTTACATAGACTCTGTAGTAACAGAACAGGGATAAAAGAAGGACTGCATGTTATAAAAAAAAAACACTGAACTTTTTTATTAAGTATGGGATTAATATATTCTTCCCACCTAGCCATTATAGTACACTACATGTGTTAGTGGTACAAACATGAAAGAAGCATCCCACAGTTAAGAAAAAGAAAACAGGAAGACTAGTGGATTTTTTTGTTTTGTTTCTCTACATGGGGAATTTTTTCATCATGTTTCTCTTCAATCTTATATATATCAGTTTCTTAGAAATTAAATAATAGACTGGTAATTAGAAGCAAGGATCCTACATTCCTATAAATGTCAAGTTGACTTTGTGGTCAAATAATCAGCTGATGAAATTTTATTTGTAAAGGATGGTGAACAAAATTCCACCACTCTATAACATCAAAGGAAAATGCCTTAAGCAAAATAGAATCTTCATTACATGACAATTTCATGATGTTTTCCAGTTTAAAAAGAAATCCTTTGAATTCTCACTATGTTTAACAAAACAAGACAATGATATGGTAAAGCACAGAATTAAACTCTGGTGGAAGTTCCTGTCTATCCTTACATTCAGTTTGATATAAGAACATTAAAAATCATGCACTGTATAATACACTTTAGAGCAGCATTTTGAAGAATTTACCTTATGTAAATTGAGAAACACATCACCATCTCCTAGGGTCAGGTTTTTTTATGCCTAGTCAGTTTGTGGATGTTGCAAATAAATATTTCATTATTTTCAGGTCTAGATTACTTTTTAATGTGTACACAAAAGCTCCTTAATGTGGGATATAAATACAAGGAAGTCCAG
Organism: Poecile atricapillus; assembly: GCF_030490865.1. Taxonomy (NCBI): domain Eukaryota; kingdom Metazoa; phylum Chordata; class Aves; order Passeriformes; family Paridae; genus Poecile; species Poecile atricapillus. The sequence goes on from NC_081252.1 coordinate 51,756,396, forward strand.
ATTCTGGGCTACTGGATCAAGCTCTGAATTCAAGCTTCTTCCAAATAAATGGGCAAGTAAAAAATAAATTTAAGGGGAGTTTATGTAAAGCATCCTATGCAAACACACCACAACTGTGCTAAAGCAGAAAATGAACACCAGATCTTTGCACAAGCTGAGTCTCCAGAGTCTAAACCCTCTTGTGGCAATAAAAAATCTCCAGGGTTTAAATGCAGAGTGGCCATCCTTTCTCTTCTTCCATTTGGCCTAAGATGTACCAAAAGCCTGTTGCCACAGAGGCTCCTTGTCACCTTATGATTTTAACTGGTCAAGAAAAGGGAGCACAAAGGCAGACCAAAGCAACAATATTGCAAAAAAGAATCTGCCTAAAAATTGTCCAAGTTTTAGTGCTCCAGGATTCTTGGGAATGATGCACATGTGCTATATTCAGTCATTGTGTTGGAACTTCAGCTAGAGTGAATGTTACAGCATTTCCATGTACACGGGTGTTTAGTGTTTCAACCAGTTATTGTTTAATTTTTTTCATGAAATCATGGTCAAATTTTGTCACAATTTCCATATGGACTTACCTTTGATATTGTCATAGGCTATCACTTCTGGACAGTGATAAGACTACTGTAAAACTGCAATAGACACTCTTGTTGCCATAAAGATCATATGTAGCTTTCAGATTAGAATGGAAAAAAATCCCCTTCATTTGAAAAATGAATGCTTCTCCCACATATATTTATAAATCAAAGTAATGCAACTGCTCCACAAAAACAACCCCAAAATCAATCAACCAAACAAAATTCCTAGCCATTAAAGCCACCAAAATATTATTTATGATGACAGAAACCTGAAGTTCACTCTGCGTGGTCTTATCTGTATCTGACATGCCCGTATTTTGAAAATGAAAACAAAAAATCCTGCCTGTATTTATAGCTAGTGACTCTGTGACACAACAAAAAATGCTTGGTGTTAAGGTGTGGAGTTTTTCAGGCTTTTGTCATAGGTATCACCACTGCCAATGCCTTCACTTGCTTGTTTTGGGATGAGAGTGAGTTTGGAGAAAACATTACCATTACATTACGTTACCCAAACATTGCAAGGTCAGCATCCTGGGGGGTGATAAACTAATGTTTCATAACAGGACTTTGAATTCTTGAGCTATTTTATAATTTTTTGTAAGATTCCCAAGAAGCTTCTCTAGTGTACCAGCCAGGAATCCTTCTGATAAGCATCAACACAGCAGAGGGCTTTAGACTTTTTTGTCTGAGTCTGGCAGGCAGGTTTTGTAGCTGGGCAAAAAAATCTTCTGTTTATTTCTAATCTTTTTTATTTTAACTCTACTCTTCTGAAACTTACACAACAGATATCAGTTACAAAATTCACCCTATATTTATCCTGAGGCATACTTTCTTCTTAATATTTTGATTAATTTAGTTTTTGCACACCACTGCAATTTCAGAAAAAAATATTTAGGTCATATAGAGTGAAGGAAGGTAGCAATTCAGGTTTGGATATGGCACAAAGGAAAAGTTTAAATTTACAAAATTAGTGCAAGTTTTCATTTCTTCTCAGTTCCTTGATTGTATCTCCTGTTCCCATAAGGACCAGAGGAAACCAATGAAAAAACCTAAGCATCACCTCTGTCATCTTTTGCATATGTACAACTCTTAGGCAATAGTGACATTTTTAAAATATCTGTCTGTTAGTATCTCTCATAACATTCCTCTATGGATGCCAAAAAATTCTGCAGATATTGGCTAGACATGCAACAGATGTAGAAAGAATGTGAAGAGAGTAAAGTACTGAATGTGAAGAGGATTGAAAATCAAGAAGGAAATCTTTCAGTTGAGGTCTTTGACAGAAGGGTACTCCTATTTACATAAAAAAACAAAAAAGAAAAAAGAAGAAAGAGGTTTTTCACTGGCTCTAACCAAAGGGCATAACAAAAGTGTGTATTTGTTCTTATTCTTCTTTGTAGTCTTTGTGGATTTACATTGATCAAAGTCAGCACAGATAAACTAAAACAAGTACTTCTATGACTAGAGTCAGAGAACTAGAGACCAAACAATGTATTTCCCCCTTATTCCCTGTATTCCTTACTCCAGCCTTAAACTATACTCCAATAGCATTTATCAAGTAACTTAGAATATTGCCTGATTTATCAAGCTCATTTGTTCTATTTCTTATTTTACTGGAACCAATATTCTAAAGCAGGTTGCCACAGATATCAAGAATGACTTTTGAGCATCAACTTCAACTGTCCTTGGTTGATGTTGGAAGACAACCATGTATTGTAAGACTATATTTGTTACAGGTCATACCAGACTGAAATAGCTGTTCGTTTTTAAGGATAGTTATATTTCCCTTTCGTAGCAAGGTAGCCAACATCAACTACCAAAACCTCTACGTGTGCTGCTCTCTGTATGCAATGATTCAGTTATCTTCTTGTCATTGCTTTTTTTTTTTTTTTTTTTTTTTTGGGGGGGGGGTGTGGTGGGTGGGGTGCTTATATATATATATATATATTTTTTTTTTTTTTTTTTTTTTTTTTTTAATAGGACTAAATCTTCTTGCAATCATTTCCTGGAAGTTTGGAGTGTAACAATACAGAGATTTACAACTACATAAAAAAAAACAATCCACAGTGGAAAGGTGCAGAATGTGCTACCTGGCATCCTCATAGTGCTTCTTGAGTCCAAATGGCTTCTCTACAAACCCCAGTGAAAATCTGGAGGTCTTTAACAGGTATATTCAATAAATCTGATTCATTAACATGTGGGTGTTTCTATGTCTTGGAAAGTTGCTGATGTAAAGACATTTAATATGCTACTGCTCCAAAACAAAATATCATGTAGGTTGTGTAAGAACAGTTTCTTATGCTTACTACAAAGAGAATCTCATTTCAAAAAATGTCAAAAGGAGAACATTGACAACAGAGAAACTGTGCTTGGGAAGTTAGTGATATGAGTACTGTCAGTACATTCTGCTAGATGCTACATCTATCATTAATGATTTTTCATAAGAAAAAATCAAGCCTTGTTGGTTTTCCCTAAAAAATGAATGCATTTTAATTAAAGTAGTATATGATAAATCTGGGATGGAGTTATGTTGGTATTATTCTTTTAGAAAAAGCAAGGTTGTTATTAGAATAGGATGTACTACATAATATGTCAAAATCAAAATCACTAGTAAAACAGTTGTATGTAGGAGCATATTAGAATTTAAATTCATCTATTAAAGCAAGATGTAATTAATTTGTTAAAATAAAACCTGAACACTATTACTTCCCTCTCAAGAGTTAAATGCCAACTGTGGAAGGTCCTCATCTTCCAGCAGCATCTGGCTGCTTGGCAGGGTCTATAGGCGGCTGTGTTGGCAGCAGGAGAGTGGATCCTGGGACCATCACGTGTTTAAACTGCTGAGGGCTGTGCTGCCTCGTTGACCTGGATGTCATTTTCATTTGATTCATTTCTGCTTGTGCAATTGTATTTGTCTATGAAAAGGTTTCTAGATAAGATTAGAGCAATAATGTTAAATATTCTCAAATCACATCATTGCTATACTTATCTTTTGTTCATTCTGCACATTTTTTTTGTGCTTTTTTTGCCTTCATTTCACTACTAATCAACTCTGAATGTCAGTATTTCTTGCACTGGCACTTCTATTAATACATGACAACTCCTTTTTTCATGGTTTAGATTTTTTTTCTCCATTCTCTTTCCTGTGTCTCACCTTCAGTAAATAAATATGAAGTTTTTCAGAAAAGAAATACTAAATATGTATGATTTTATTGTTCTATTTTTATTATTTCTTTCTTTTTTTTCTTAATCTACTTCCTTAACAGACCTTCTTGTGTTCTCAGGTCAACCTGGGGCCCAAATAATTTAAACATGGATATCGGAATACATTTAAATGTTTCTTTTTAAATATTCCCATTAAACAAGGCATGAGATTTACACTGAAGACCAGAAGAAATTTCTATATATGGCATACTTTTACATATGCTGAGATGAAAGCATCTATTCTTCTACCCACTCAGATATTCTCTTTCCAGCACTTTAGTAAAGATTTGGTATGCCCATTTACTACACGGGTTCCAGGAGAGCGCTGTACCTTCAAGGCCATGCCCCTTACAAGACAGGGCTTTTTATAAAACCCAGAAACCTGAAAGACACCTAGACAGCACTAAGTCACTTCATCACTACCAAAGCCCAAGGCTCATACCTGGTTTCCTGGGGACACACACTTTCCTTTGTGCCTAAACTTTTGATTTGACTTTAAGATGAAGACCTCTGCCTCTAAGTTAGAGGTGAAAGAATTCTGCTTTATTTGGAGCCAGGTTTAACAACATAAGCTTAATTTATTAGTAACAATGGTCAGGATCCTTAGCCTTAGCTCTTCATATCTAAATTGCAAGGGCACATTAGCTCTGTGCACCTCTTCCACAGAGGTGTGCAGAAGCATCCAGAAAATGAAGGAAGTTCTGCTCCCCAGCTTCCAGGACAGGGGGACAGCACAGGACAGTGTCAGATAACCACTGGAAGAGCAAAGGAAGGAGGATGTCCATTCTTCCACACTGCTGTCTGCCATGATGTGAAAAGATCAAACCTTAAGAAAAAGAATTATATAAAATGAGAGAAATAGGTAAAAAAAACCCTAATTAACACTGCGTTGTGTATGTAGAATCATCCACTCTTACCCCTGCTTTCCAATATCCTTCCCCTTCACTTCAGAACCCATTATGTTAACAAGCCGATTCCTCAGTGGCATTTATGATGTAAGGCAGAGATTTTCAATACTGCCTAAAGGATTAGTTAACAGAAATTGAGCATGTAATTCTCCTTTGAAAATTCGATCCTTACACTTTGCCCTCTAAGAGTTTACAAATCCCATGAAGATAACATTTAAGATTCAGAATCACTTCATTATGAAAACTATGCTATTTCATTACAAGACCCTGCTGATTTGTAAGCAAACTTTAAAACTCTTTTACCCGAATTAAAGGCATTACTTCCCTAAATTCATCCATTCTGTGGCATCTTCTACAGAGAGATGTGATTTTTGCATACTTGATGAAAACACAGCTTTCACCAGTTTAGCAGGCAGATCAGCATATTAATGTGTTAGGGGGCATTCAGCATGTCAGTCTCTCTGCAAAGTAAGTACTGGAACTGAAATAATGAATCTCTTCATCAGAGTAGTCCATCACTGCTGACAATATTTACCTTTCCAATATTTCTACTTTCTTCCGAACAACCTCAAAATATTTTAATATGAGCAGCTTATCTCAAGAGACTATTTTATAAGTAGGAAGCAATATACAGGTATAATAAACCTACTAGTAAACAAATTCATAGTATGTTCATTTCAGAACATATATTTTGCTGAAGTATTAAAGAAATGCTTCCTTAAATCTTAAAATTAGAATGAGCTCTAAAATCTAGACATTGTTCACAGCTATCATTTTCAGTAGCCTTTCTTACATTAAAAAAGTGTATTTGTAAATTGAAGTAAAACTAAGACTCTTCAAGAAATTATGAATATATCATTGTGGTACTTGACTATGTGGTATCTCACAGCACTTTAAATTTAGTATATTGGAAACAAAGGATTGTGAGGTCTGTAGTTCCCTAGGTCCTCCTGGTTGTTTTGAAAGCTGAGGTAACATTTGCTTTCTTCCAGTCATCAGCTACCCTTCCTGACTACTGTGACCTTTCAATGATTGAGAATGATCTTCACTTTTGGGTGCATCCCGTCAGGGACAGTGGCCTGCTGGATGTCAGGTTGGATTAAATGGTCTCTAATCCAATCATCCCCAACCAAGTAAATAGGAACCAATTAGGGTTGTGGACTGCATTAATTCAGGAATTTTCTTACAGCTGATCGATCATTTAAGATCCCCTATATTCATATAAATATTCCATATGTCCCTGAGATGAGCTCAGTTGGTCAGAGCATGGTGCTAATAACACCCAGGTTGCAGGTTTGATGCCTGGACAGGCCATTCCCTTAAGAGCTGGTCCTTGAGTCCCTTCCAGCTCAGAAAGGACTGTAATTCTGTGGTATAACAATGTTTTTAATTTAAATATTTACCTTTCCCCCTGAAAATTTGATAATGAAAAAATTGTTTGAAAAAAACCTGAGGTATGAACAGATTATGGATCATTTATAAGAACTGCATTTCCTTATACTGAATGCTTCATATCTTTATAATTTAAAATAACCTAAAGGTCCTCCAAAGATGTCAAAGCAGCATACCCAACTCATCACATCACTGAATGCTATTTTTTAACTCTGAGCTTAATTAATAGGTTAGCCCTAAAACTTTAAAGTTTAGTTTCAAGATTATGTGAGTTTTCTGGTTTTATTATAGGTTTCTTATAAGGATGTTTTGTTAATAAACCAAACACTGTCATCTGTAAGATTTAAGACAAAACAAATTTTATTTTGGCCTTGGGGTCACGCTGAACTGCTGTGATAATACAACAAACTTCATATTTATGGTAAAAATAACCATAAAGCATGGCTTAAAAACAGATGCAAGATCTTTAAAATATTTTCAAAAGTTCTTCTTAGTTCAGATCCTTGGTATTTTCATACTTTCATATGGAGGTAGGCCAACACATTTTGAATATCAAGTTGATTAACAAACTCTGAATCTAAATTAACGAGAGAATCAGCCAGCTAGCCTATTTCTCTGCTTCTAAGCATTGATAGCATGCATTGAGACATTTTGCAGAAATAAGCCTGCTTGCATGTTTTCATGACCCCCAGTGCTATCAGGAGGGAATAACCAACCTAATGAACCCTGAGAACTTCATCTGCACACATAGGCGCACTCTTGGTATGACTTTTATTGAAGGAACTACATAAATTTTGAAAGATTTGGAATTTGAACATTCTTGCTAGAAAGTCTCAATCGAGCTCCATGCAACATTATTTCAGGGGACAACCCCGTGATTTAGTTGGCAAAATTTCCTATTCACTCCTTAGGAAATGTTTATTGTCCTTATCACATCCCTCATCCTAATCCAAGCCAGAGCATTGAGAGCACATTTTTCTTTCACTATTGAACGTGGCCTATAAAACATGCATTAAGGAAAAAAAGAGTAATTTAGATCATATAGAAGTAGAATTAATTATATATTTGAATTCTAAAAACAAGAAAGCACACATGCACAGGTCCAAGTTCTGATCTCTAAAATAGAGGAGGTATAGACACTCTTTAGTTCTACTCTAACAGATACTGAAAGAGTGCACTTCTGAGGAGGCCCAAGGATGATGAGAACAATTCACAGGTGAAGTGTTCTGCTTTATCTAAATCCAAACCTTCTCTTAACAAACCCAGGTAAGAACTAAAGTGATCCTTGTTTATTACTTGTTGCATATATTTATAGAAAACTCCTTAAAATGCCATAATGACATGTTAATTAAACAAGAGAAAAAAAGACATAAAAACTAATCAAGAAGTTTCATTTGCAATAACCCTCAAATATTTTTAAGTGCCAAACACCAAACATTAGGCAATTTCTTTCCAGATGACATTTAAAATAATGAGTATCAAAATGTCATGTTACCCCCAGAAATGTGAGGTATCCTCAGTTAGCCAGTCAGAAAATTACTATGTCAGTTTGAATGACCAGTTGCTGTGGAAAATGAAAGGATTATCCACCAAGCAGAAACAGCAATTCCACAGCAAGTAGATTTCACACCTTTTTGGTTTAACACTGTACATCTTGTATTCTTTTGACTACAATATCTGCCTTACTAGAAAATTTTATATGCTTCAAGAAACCAAAGTTTTTAATATAGATAATATTTACAGAATAGTGTAGGTATTATCCTAATCAATGTTATATTTATATAAGTAAAATATAGTTAATATAATATGAAATTATATTAATGTTGTTCCACATTTGGAAATAAAAAGATCTTTCTTGTTCAGCTTTGTCTTACAAATAATTTTCAAGTTAGTGATATTATTCATTCTGCTTCATTTTTTTATGTTTTATCAAACTCTGAAAATTATATACAACTTGGATTTCTGTGAAATCAAATGTGAAAACTAGCTATTACATCACAGAAGTATTTTTACAGAGCACTTCTCAGATTCTACAGTACCAGTTTTAAAAAGAACTTATTTCCCATAAGGACAGAACTTGACTATTGTAAGTATAATTTATTATTGGTCTCCTCTACCTTTTGATAATCATTAACGACAGCTTCAGACAGAAGAGGGCATATAGAGTAAAAAGGTGAATATATGGCTTTTAAAACTTGTGTTGCTAGAGGCTACATTTTCTTTCATGAAAACAAACATGAAACTCAATGTTTCCAATGGCTGTATTCTTTTCCATATCCAATGTAAAGTCATCAACATAGTATTCTAGAAAAACAAAAGAACATTTTTGAGGATTAGACTGAAATAAAGCTTTGACATATAAGAAAACGTACAACAGATGAAGTTGTATTAATTACTTATTTATACACATTGAATGGCAACCTTTTGTACTGAAAAATTACAAAAAGAGTCAGGTGGTTTGATTTGTTGGCAGTAATGGAGAGATAGCCCCTAATTAGAAAATTCCAATATTTAATGTAGGCAGAGTACACGCTTGAAGAGCATTGCCTGTCCAAGGACCTTTGCATATGACTAAAGCTGTAATCCATGCCAAGCAGTAAGGGCAGATCTCTACTTTTCCTCATCAGGTACACATGTGGTGGATTTCCTTCATCCTGTTAGTCTGCTCAAACAGATCAAGTTTGCCTGGAAAACTCAAGATTTTGGCTTAGTGGAGACAGGAAATTATTAACCTTTGTAGGAAGTTTGCTACAGGATGTATCGTGTGTGCTTGAAAGTGGCATGAAAACCCCTCTCTCAAGCAGAGTCACATGCTAGTGAAAAGTGTCACAGGAGATCAATGTGAAAAAATGTAGTTCACAATTCAAAGGCAACTTCACACCCCTACTGAAGACTCCAGTCTGTCTCAGAAAATGTCATCCCTGACTCACAGCTGTAAAGATCTCTCAAAACAGTGAGTTGTTGATAGTTCAGTCCCCAGAAGGCACAAGGAAACTTTGTAATTCTGTCACTAATTCTGTCCTATCCTCTAGGGTAAGCAGAGAACAAATATGAAGGAGCAAAATGTGGTTTGGGTACTCAGGCACTAGATTGACACTGCTCTGAGATGGAGAATGAAAACTGACTGTGAATATCTTGCCATGGAACATACACTCTTGTAGAAGAATGCTCTTCCAACGGATAAGATTTATGCTTTTTGGGAAGAATTCGAGGTAGAATACTGGCAGTTTGTAAGCAACATAAATTACTAATTATTGTAAGAGGTTTGACATTTTGAGTGTTCCCACCTGTAGCTGTGCACCAGTACAACCCTCTTCAGTCCCACGCTCTAAGGAAGAGAAAGTGACCATGTCCCTGTGCACTTCTCTTCTGGTGAAGTCAGCAGTGAGACCTCTGCAAACCATCCGCATTTGCTACCTTGTTTAGCAAAGCTTTTGGCCCATATTTTTTCATTGAATTCTCACAGAGAATTTAGTAGTTATTTAACACCCAGGACACTGGGAAGAGCATGAGTTTTCCTGCAGTCATGGTTCATAAGAGTGAGCAACAATGGCCCAGAAATGCATTTAGATGATGCACAGCTGATAAGATTAATCTGTATCATCTTGATCTTTCTTCTTTCATCTGTCTACATTTTCTCAGATGACATGTGTCTTGAATTGAGATTGTTAATCCCATTTTCTGAAAAGGATGGGAAAAAGCATGAGGGTGTCTGTTCTCTGTATAGCAGAGGAAAGGCTCTGAGCTGAAACTGAGCAAGTTGCACGGCACGTTTCATCTGAAACAGGAGTAATGTGCCCCAGGGAAACACAGCGCTAAACTAAGAAATAATAAAAAAAGAAATAAAAAGTAAAGAACCTGCAAGCAAGTGTGCTGGCAACTCTAGGGAAGCTGTCTTTTCTGTTTCTTGGATTTACCTTTCTGTGCTACACTGTGCAGTCCTGACTAATCTGAAATTGCAAATTCCTGGAGTCAGGGATCCCCAGACTCCTCATTCAGTCTAATACTCAATAAAAATGGTCACCAGTGCAGCTATTAGTAAGAGTAAGTAACATGCTGCCTGTGGATTTTTCCAATTGCTCTCAGGTAACTGTCAGAGCAATTAATGTGTTCAGTACCAGGGATGCTTCCCCTGAAGAATTTCTTTTAAGGAACAAGTTTTTTGCGTTGCCAGAATAACTTGTCTTCTTTTACCCTTATAGCCTGAGCTACAGTTTAACAAAAAATGTCTGGTGCAGGAGCAAAGAAAAGACTCAGGCATTCAGTGTAGGTAGGACAGAACAGTCTTTCTATATAGGTGATTTTGTATGTATTCTAAATAACTAGATGCATAGTTAGCATTTACCAGTAAAAATCATATTGCAGTTATAAATTCATTATAGCTCGTTTCGTACATTTCCCACTCTGTTCTTTTTGGAAGATGTGGTAATTTTCCCCAGGTTTCTGCAACAGCTTCATAACAAACATGCAGGTTGCTAAAGCTGAACTTCCAGAACACTGGACTCATTATTCTTTAATTGAGACACAGGGAAATGTGCAATGATGCAGGATCATCAGCTTCTCTCTCAAATATTCCATCTTTCAGCTGAGCAGCAAGAAGTGGGATAGAACTAAATATGAAAGTTTTCCAATCCCCAGGTTCAAAAATATTTCCAAGTTTTCAAAAATCTTTAAAGTGCAATTAAGATCACAGGCATTTGGAGGAAGGGAATGAAGTTAACTGGAAATACTCAGTATGTGTCATCTCTAGTTATATCTCCTCTTGACAATGTTAGCCACTTCATATTTAAAAATTCATGCTGAACTTTCAATGGTATATCTTATGGGATTTTAAGCCCCAAATTATCTAGAGAAAAGTCAAAAGTCTTTAAAAAATGTAAGTAAATTTCAAATTTTTAAAAAATGTTTATTCATATAAAGATTCCCTTAAGAAACCAGAATCTTTATATGAAAATTAGACTAGCTGAAAAAAGTCTATTCCAAATGAGAATTAAAACTCACCAAGAAAAATAAAAGTCAAGGAAGCTTATGCTTTATCACTCACCATTTATTTTTTGAGATCAGGAAATCAATGCAGTCTTGTTGGAGGAACTTTTATGAAATTACTATGGTCAAGTTTTTGTGTAACAGAGACAAAAAAAGCAAAACAAAACAAAAAACCAGCAATATTGTTGTTCATTCTATGACAGTGAAAATTTTGTATTTTGAGTGAAAACTTCACAATACAGTTAAAAGTAAAGGTAAAGTAAAAGTAAAGTAAAAGTAAAAAGTAAAGACACAGTCAGAAGTAGAAACTACAGCACAGAACATCAAAACTTGTAGGGCTGCAAGCATTTCAAAGCAGTTTTGAAAACTTTCCCTTAATAACTTAAATTGCTGAAAAGGCATACCTCTGCATAAAGTATTTCTAAAACATGTTCAGAAATCTCCCTCTGCAGAGGACTTTTACTGAAATACAGGGAAGCAACAAAGTGTTAGTTTGAGGTATATATACTTACACACTTGGGCCTTTCATCAATGCCTGAAATAGTGATAAATCATAAAGAAAGGATGCTGAGACATGACCTCAAACTTATTTCCTGGGTAATTTATTTTTTCTGGGCAAAGTTGAGGTCTATCAAGTCTATTTTCTTTCTATGTGGACTTCCTTTCTATGTCTTTCCTTTCTATGTAGGACCCAGACAGGCGATGGGCTTCCCGAAGTATTCCCCGAATTATGTGTTTATCTTTGTGGCAACATATCCCCCATCTTTCAAGGACTGCCCACTACATAAAAAAATGTCAGTCTGTATTATGACACCACATTTCCTGTGCTTTCTCAGCTAATTACCAACACAAACATGAGTATCCATGTTAAAAACGTGTTCAGTCAAGGACAACTACTTCATCAGCCCTTATCTACTTGGATTTTCAGGAGGGAAAGAAAAAGGGTCTGTAAATAGGGACTCTTTCATTCTTTTCCTCAATTTTTTCAATGTCATGAACATGACACTGAGGTAGATGCACATATAGCTCCAGGTTTCAGGGATATTCTATGGAAACCAGGACCAGACTGCAGTGTTTGGAAACAGGGGAAGCTGTATCACAACCTCTCTTTCTGCCTCCCTCTCAGACCATCAGGTCACCTGTTAGTAAGTGCCAGTTTCTGTCTCTAATCTGTACCTTAAATAATTTAACTTAATGTCTAATATATGTGGGCTATGAAATCTAGGCATAAGTAGCATCTGAGATCAAGTTTTCTTAATTGGACTCAAAATGGACCTTAGCTTTAAACAGGGTGGGTGGTGAAGAGCACCATGGCAAAAAAAAAAACCAAAAAACTAACAAGAAGACCTCCAACATGTTAGTACCAAGATTCAGACAGGAAAAAGGACACTGCTTATACTTCAACTTGTGAACATGGAAAATAGTATGGTTCCAAATATGTTCACTTGTGAAAAGAATTAAATGAATGGAAGAAATATAGTTCAAACACATGCACTGGAGAGTGTTAGTACCCAAGGTACAACTAGGCAATGAAACCTTGATCACCATTACATGGCTTGGAAAAATGGAATTGCTGTATCTACATGTTCTTTAAAATGTGTCAATTCTTGATAAATATCTGAAAACAACATCAAAGCTAGGAATATTTTTTCCCTTTCAATTAAGATAATACTTTAATTATTTCATATCAGTTTTCTGAGAGAATATACTAAATTCTGGTTTTTATTAAAAAGGATAAATAGAAATGCCTAAGTGCCCATAATAAATAGATGATATGTTAATAAATACAACTATTGATTTTAAATGAAACAGTGCTTTTTTTGTTACCATAAGAGAATTACAGAATCACAGACTCATTTAGGCTGGAAAAGACATTTAAGATTATTGAGTTCAGCCATTAACCCAGCACTGTCAAGTCCACCACTAAACCATGTTCCCCATCACCCACATCTACACATCTTTTAAGTATCTCCCTGAACACTGACTCCACCAGCTCCCTGGGTAGCCTGTTCCAATGCCTGAGCACCCTTTCAGTGAAGAAATTTTCCTAATATTCAATCTAAATCCACCATGTGGTGCTTGAGGCTATGTCACCTTGTCCCATCTTTCACAAACTCACACACACACAGAGCTGTCCCTACAATTTAGAGGTAATTCAATGCATTAAAAATCATCAAATTGCTACAGAATAAAACAGGCGTTCTGTGCTGTTTGGTTCTAGAATAACAAACAAAACAGCTGAGTTAAAACTCCCTTTGCTTCTAAAATGCAGTGCTCCTGAAAGGGATTCTCAAAGGTGAAGCAAAAGAGAGGGAGAACTAGTCCTAAAGAATATCTAGAGTATTTGATATAGATGTAAAACCTTGCTTAGGAAGAGAATGGAAGTTCTGACACTGCACAGTTTTACCTGTGGTGTACATATTTGTATCCACAGAAAAAAGTGCAGTCGGTGTTATTTATAACAGTATTGTCAGCAATGGTATTTTACTTTTCTGCTAGTATCTCAACTTTGTAATTGGTCTGCACACATTCAAACTAGGAAAGAATTGCTTACATAAAGAAGATGGCATATGAAAGACAAAGAAATGCAGCCTTGGCAGAGTTCACAGATTGACAGGCTGAAACCCTTGCTTGCCTCAATGACAGCACTTCCACCACTTTGATTTGAGACAAGGTTTCCTTCACAGACACTAGGACTAGAATTGTTATTAAGATTATCTCTTCTGATATAAAGCAGAAGAAGTGATAGACTGTCATCCTGCAACTCCTAAGCTGTAATTCAACTGGAGCAGACCATTTGAATGAAATCTTAAGTTATTCAAATGATTGATTTTATTTTTTTTTTCTTAAAATTGTTGATGTTTGAAGACCATGGATAAATTTTCAGGAGTATTTAAGCATTGAGTGGTCTAAATTTTTATTAACTTTGTCATGGAAGTAACACAGGAGCATTTGAAATTATAATTTAATAGCTAATTAGGAACTAATACAGAATCCTTTCTCTCTGCTGCTGACTGAAGGCTGTTGATGTTGTCATGTGCATAATCTAGAATCAATAAAAATGAGTTGGTGTATTCACTACAATTTTCATCCTTTTTATGTATCATTTGGCACTTACAAAACAAACATATACACATGAAATAAATAGTTACACTCTTCTGGAACTGTGCAAGTCTGTTTTGTAATTATTTACATGACTCATTAGAGTGTGGTGACAGTGTCAAGTTCTATCAAAGAATGTCAAATTCCTTGAATCATGACTGACCCATGCAGGCTTAGGCAGCCTGTGTGAGGTAATGCAACATGACATGAAACCTCATGCAGAGTCAGAAAGGTCATTGTTTCTCTCTACACATTACTTGACAAATCCAAACAAAATTGTATGTTGAAACCCTCACTGGTGAAAATATAAAATGTTGCAACTTCATTGTTGTATATTAGGAATCCTATATAAGCAAATGAAAGACTTCAGGTGTCTGGATTTACACTACCACAAATGAGGTAACTGATCCTTGAGATAGAAAATTCCTACTGTTGCACATTTTAAAAACTTGAAATCTATGTAAGTGAAGAAACCACCATATAATTCTCCACTATATTTCTGCAATACTTTTAACAGTTTAAATTTCATCAACAAACAAAAGGGCAAAAACTTTAAAATATCTTTTGCTTTGGTTTTAAAGAAAAATATTTCATAAAAATAAAATCATGAAAATGTATTGATTTACAGTAATGGTTTGATGAAGGAAATCTGAAGACTTCTTTCACAGGTATATCATAAGGTTTTTGCAAAAACTTTCTTGAAGCCACTTACAAGATCAAGTCTGAATTATAATTACAACACATAAATTAGAAAAATCTATGATAGAGTTTCTAATTTTTAGAAATAATGTCGTCCCCCACCATATATATATATTTTTTTATATCACATTGTACATCTCATTTCTTTTAAAATACTAACACTGAAAATGTTCAGCATAATACTGGGAAGTAAGAAGAATGCTTTATATCTCTTTCTAATTTCTACAGAACCACATGTCTGTTACACATCCCACCCTTATCATTTTTATCTTCATTAGCAATTCCCTTGTCAGTATTCTATAAAAAAAGTACAAAATGAATACTTTTTTAGAAACATAAACTCGGCTGTCTCAGCTGTGTCTGTCAAACTGATATGTACCATCTTTATTTAGAAAACCAAGTCATCTTGTTGTACCATCAGTGAATATAAATATTGATATTTTATGTAAATAAGTGCATAACATATTACATTGGAAAAATCCTTGTCATTTTTACTCACAGATTATATAGTTGAATTATAGTTAAAAGATGTTTAGTACAATATTCTAATTCTAATTAGAATATTCTAATACTATCTAATTCTAATATTCTAATTTTAATGGTCCCTCTTTTATGATCTTAGGTAGAGCTTTTCAAGGTAAAGTTAAAATATTACTTAAAGGGAACCACTCTAGTACATTACTAGAGAAATATAGGACTCTGAAATATATTCCAAATGTGTAAGAGAATATCTTCAAAAGAGTATTCAGTTTGAAATCAGGTGAAACAGATTTTCTTGAAGAGAAATAATTTTTTTTAAGATTATTTGAAGTAAAGAAATTTTACACAGTTCATTAATAACAATCATTTTAGTTTCTGACTCGTAGACCAAACTCCTTTATCCATCCTAATTGTAAAAGTGAATTATTCCTCTGAAGAACTGTTTAGGGGATTTTATACCTTAAATAAGCAGGCAAGCATATTCTAGATAAGAAAAGATTTGGGTTATAAGAGAATGAGTTGACTCTCTGTCAAATTCCATGAAATAACTCAAAGTCTTCTGTTCCATTACCATATTTTAAAAAAATCAAAGACCTGCAAAGAATTTTTAAAAATGAGATTATTAATTTCCAATTAGCTGTTGTTTCTGTTATTTTAGCTATAGAATCATAGAGTCATAGAATATGTTGATCTGGAAGGGACCCATCAGGATCATCAGCTCCAACTCCTGGCCCTGCACAGCTGACTATTACTTACTTGCTTGTGATAATTTTTAAGCAGTGCTTTAGCTGGAAAGAAAAAGACTAATGTAAAATGCAGTGTTTCTATCTTCTTAATGAAAAATTAATCATCTATTTCCTAGTTTGTAAGGTCCTGTGTCTCATATGACCATGGAAGAACTATCTATATACACTTCCTATAGATCCATGTTGGTATTATTTGTTACAGCCAAGGTCATGTTTCTCTCTGTAACTTTCTACTTGTATTCCTGAATATCTCACAGATATTTATTTTCAACTAAATCTGTTTTAACAATGTTTATAGTGTAGTATAATACCGAGAAAATTTCTCTTTGTTCTAAAAAGGAGCTGATGTATCACAGCTCCAAAAGTCTCTGACTCAAATCTGAAAGGTAAATCTGAAAGCAATTTTATTTGTCATTTTTTACAGGGATTTTCAAAGGTTACCTTTAGCAAAATCCCATGCCAATGAAAGTGAACTTGACAATACAGAATATATGAGGCATCTCCCCATTAAATCTTATTATGGAGCTTCCACTTACCTGAGGACTGATAAGTAGGGCTCACAGAAGGAAAACTTTTATCAGCATGTGTTTAAAAACAATTTACTGTCTGACTGTCCAGGTCTCCAAGGACAAATTTAGCAATGAAAATGGGAGGAAGCACTAAAAGTGTTAAGCCAAACTGGAGATTTTTCTGTGGGGGCGTGTGTATGCAAGGAACTTGAAAAGCCTCCTTGGAGTTCAGAGGAGGTTAAATTCTCCGTGTAGGCATATACTAGGCACATCAAAAATATACAGAGTAATTAATATAGCTTAATGTATAACAGGATTTTTTTTATGGAGCATTACATCACCAAATTTTGCAATTTTGTCATGAAGAATATAAAACATTTAATAAGTTTAAAAACCCAGGCTCAGCAAGGGACAGTTGTTACAGTATCCTGAAATAAAATGGTCAGTCCTTTTACAAAATGATTATCAATATTTGAAATTTCTATTAGGTAATTAGTATTTGTGATTCTTATTGAAAATCTTCAAAGCCTAACAAATTTTGACTTGGCTGTCCATCACTGATGCTGCACATTGTCTGCATACAGAAAGTCATCATTCAGGTTTAAAGAGAGAGTCATTTTGTATTGAAACACTTATATCATTGTCTCTTTTAAAGTAATGGAAGTATTAAGGGGCTATTGTTAGCATGTTTTTGATACAGCAATTTTTGAAAGCAGCAGATAATTAATATTAACACTAGGTTTAATACTAATGATAGAACTCACAACAATTACATTAAAATTTAAATGAACAGAGTACTGTGCAAATACCAGTTGTGCACATGAATATAAAATGGAGTATCTCGTATAGGAATTTATTCTCTATCCCTGTGCAATTTTGACTGCATATCACTTGGTTAACAATTTGCTAAGGAGAGATCTAACCAACAGAATCAGCTGGTTCAAGCCCCTTCACAAATACCTTGTTTAAATATTATTTTCTTGAGTTGAAACCTTGGAAGTACTCTTATTTTACACTTCACCTCTTAGAGGTATAGTATAAAGTCTTTCCAAAGGCTCTGAAAATAGCCCTTTCATGTTAAAAAAACGCCAACATTTAAAAACAAAGACCCAAAATAATACCTATTTGAATTTTTGCAAATGTCATTCTTGATGCACTTCTTCAAAATTAGGTGACATTTTTCCAGGGTCTGTATTCCCAAAGAACATCACACAGACTTTTTATTAGCAGCTGCTGCAAAGTTATGCATGAATACTGTCCAAGAATGCAGAGTTCCCCCCTGTATATGTGCAGGGCCAGGACAGCTACTCTTCCAGCAGTTCCCACTGCAACAACCAACGAGATACATAGGCTCTGAGGTTTATGATCCCAGACTAAAAAGGAGCATATGGCCATCTTACATCTGTGCATACATCTTCACCACAGGAGCACAACTTCTCTGTGGAATTCAAATTCCTTCTCCTTAAATTGTTCCCACAACTAAATATACGTATATTATGAAATTATGCCTCTACCTGACCTTTTTCTACTTCTGTGAACCTCCTGGGTTTGTTCAGCTGCTACTTCTGGAGATAGAAAGCTATGTGAAAGAATTCCAATGTTTAGAAACTGAAATGGAGTTAATAGCCTATTATTATCAAAGAATTTCCTGAACTGCCTCAGCTGTAAAGTCAAAAAGCTGTGTTTTGGTGGAACACTAGAATTGAAACATTATCTGTTTTTTTTCTCACAAACTACAGTGCTTAAAATTGTGCAGGTAATTAATATTGAGATAAACAACTGCAGTATTCTCGATGGTTGACACAAACAGCAGTGCTGCAGAATAAGTCCTTAGTATGATCAGAAATGGCAGAATCTTCATTTTATTGAGTAAATTACGGTCTGCATTTAGAGATAAGAATCAGTTTTGAGTATCACACTGTTCTCTGCAGGAAAAGTTTAGTCTGAAGTTTAAACCTTTCTCTATCTTTGTCAATTGGGAGCAGTTTCATGTGTAGATTCATCAAAATGCCCTTTTATACAGAGTATGGATAGAAGAATACAAATTGGTTTCACATACATATGATTTTTTTAATCTCCACTCTTTTTCTTCATATACAAACTATCACTCTCTTCTCTCACCATTGAATGCTTGCTTAATCTGCAGTTTGGAAGCAAATCTTGCACAAATAAATTTGGAAAAGTCCTTTAAATATCACACATGAAATTCCTCTTTATTTACTTTTCTTTTCCTAGCTTTCATTTATTTTCATTTCATCTCTTGGTTCACATGGCTAAATTCAATGTGTCCTTATAGTGTGGAATATATATATTATTAATATATATTATATTATTAATATATAAGTATGTATTTATATATGAAAAGTAAAAATTTTCATTAAAATGAAAACTTATTGAATAGAAGCTGTGGGTTGTGAAATCAAATTAGCTTTTGTTTTTTCCATGAGTATTTTTTTAATGACAGTTATACATATATAAAAAATAAAATAAATTACTTGAATCATATGTTTTATTACAGGTTCCTTTCCTTTAAAGAATAATGTTCTCGATTCCCTATTTTTTCTCATAAAGAGGAAAAATAAAATAATCATGTAATTAAAATATAAGAACTTCACAGATAAGAAAAAAGCTTAAAGTATCATTTAATGAAAAACATTGTGTGGTTTGATTATATTTATTCAGTACCATGTCCTGGGTTCCTGAGGTCAAAATGGGCATCTGTATCATGAAATAGGTGTATTCTGACACAGTTTTCTGTATACTGGCATAAGCTAAACCTTAAGATGTCTTTGTGTTGGAAAGAAAGAGAATTTTTTTGTGCCTACAAGTGAGGACAGATTGGCTTGGGATGGCAAGTGAGAATTCAAGGAATTTTGATATCACAAAGTTTTCATGTTGGATACAGACAAATACATATTTTTAACTCTTCATTCATCAATACTCTACCTAGAGAGATCCTGCCTTTTACTTTCATGAAATAGAGGATTGTTACTTCCACCTTGACCTCTCCACTGGAAGCAGTAACAGAGCTGTCTCAGCATCAGGCTCCGAAGGCCAGGGCAGTGCATTTCACGCTCTAGGAAAGCAGGTTGTTAGTCAACCTGCTCCCTTTGATACCCTATGTTTTACATCTATGTAAAATTAGCCCTGGCTTCTATCATTTTGTCCCACTGCAGCTGTGATCTGCAGCCAGGGGTTCTGGACACCAACAAAATATAAATAGTCATAATTATTTGACTAATAATAACTAAGTTATTGAGCTGATCTAAATTTCAGCATTACATAGACAGTATTACAGATGTATTCTGGATTGCTTGTCAGCTTCTTCTAGAAGAAAGTGAATTGTAGGGGTTCTACAGGATCCCATTGCCCTCATCTGAAGGCTTTCTGAAAGGCCATTTACTCAACAGAGAATCCTTTCACTCACCATCTCTCACCTAAACACAGTTAATCTGTAGCAGTTCTTACCTCCAGGTGTGTATTGCACAGCTGTGCCTTAAAAAACAGGTTCTGCAGGGAGCCAAGCCTCCTTAACGGATGAAATCCCAGTTCCTCCTGATTTTGGTGAACTGCCTGTATTTTCACTGGGTGAACAATGTTCATATACAACAGGATTCAGTTTTGGTCTATGTCAGATCAGAAGCCTCTGCAATGGAAGCATTCAAGATATGTAGTTGGTTCTGTGTGAGCATTTACAAATCCAGAGACAAGGCTTTGTCCATCCTTCTCTGAGGGTGAAACTTATGACATTTCACCTGCTTTTTTAATATTTTCTTAGCAGCAATAGCAAGCAGAAGCAGTAGAAGTGTGAAACTATCAGGATTCTGACTCAATTGTAACAGAAACTGACATTCCTACACACCAAGTTGTGTTTCAGGATAACAAAATACTTTCAGAAGTAAACATAGAGGTCATTCCCAGGGGCAGTGGGCTCTGGCTATCTCTGGAAAACAATATAGAAGCCCTTTATTACATACAATATAGCTTCAAACCACTCTTTCAAGAAGAAAATGAAAAATGCTCGTTTTCACAGATAATTGGAAGTTTACTGTTTTGACCTCACAAGTAGGCAGTATTGAAATCCTATTAGACTGAATTCTACTAAAATGAGAGAACAAATGGAAGTATCACTGGGTCAAGTTATAGTAATTGGTTCTACTCCGGCTGAGCATTAATAGGAATTTCCATTATATATAGTTTTGGGTTTTTTTCTCCTAGTCAGGAAATCATTCCTCTCCATGAGAACCTGCAACCTCTTTAGCCACTTAATACACATGCAGCTCAGGTTTCACTTTGCAAGCCCTAGCCATCCTTTCAAAAAGAAAAAGGCCCCCTCCACCACCCCCCAAAAAAACACAGTGAAATTTTTCAAGGGCTTAAATCCCCAAAAACTGATATTTAATCCTAAATATTCTCTCCAAGATGGCAATGACAAGTGACTAATAGTATTTAGGCATAAACATTAATTTGTTAGTAATTGTTTTTGTGTCCACAAATAGAAAGTATTCAACCCCATCACATAATAAAAACATCTTTCCCATCTTTCCCATCTTTCAGCTCTTCAGCTCAAACAACAATAACTTCTTCTCCAAGTCATGAAGGTTGTGCTCAGGCACAAGAAAAAGGTTCATCACTCCTTTCTGCACTCAAACATATCTTTCAGCAAGAAAGCATAGTAAGAACCCTTCCATCAGTTCTTACTATTTCAAATATCTGCAAAGGGTAAGAAAAGCCTGGACCAATTTTCTCACAGAGATTTGGAAAGAAGAGAGAAATTCTGGGAAGGAAGAGGTCTCCAGCTGAAACCTCTACCAGCCCCTGATTATTCCCTCACTCCTGTAGCTGTGCTGTTGCCTTCTAGGCACAGGCTGCAGCTCATATCCACTTCTCACTAGGATTTCTGCATCTTCCTATGCCCCTAAAGTTCTGTTTTGGAATTAGCTACAGTCATAATGAGTAATGGGAAGTAGCTATTACACATTTTACAGAATTCATGGAGCATGTATTTGCTTTTGGCATGCAGTCCAGCAGAGAACTGCAAGATTAAGTAGTTACATCTTGCAAGCTGAGAGGTGCATTTGCTGTATCGTTAATAAACATCATAGCTTTGAGTGTATTTAAATTAATATAATTTGTTAAATCTTTTTGAACAGGAAATCAATTTTACTAGGGTAGAGAGAAAAAGTTAACCAAGCTTAGTCAGAAGAAAATTAGCCTTTTCAATTTTGTTTACAGTAAAATAACCCCATAGTTTTTAGCAAAAAAAGAAAAATCAGTAGCTGAAATTGTGAAGTAAAATCTGAGTTGCACAAAAGATTTCTGAAAAGTCAGTAAGGCGACAGGTTCTTCACAGTTTTTACTGGTTTCACAGTATTGTAACTCCCTGAGTTACACAAGGAGTTACAAGTTCAGATTCTGTTGGCACTAATGGAATGTCAATGAAAACACAGTCCACCAAGTACTCTGTGCTCTGAAGAACTTCTGCCATGAAAGTATTCCTCCCAAATAATTTTGGTTTATGTCATATGCCCAAGGCAAATTAGTAGCTTTCTCTCATCTCTACCGAAGTATTGATGTAAAACCATAGATATAAAACTGTCATCTACAAGGCAGAACTCCCCCTGAAAAAGTAACCATTTGTTCCAATCTGTGTCTCAGCAGTCTCAGCTGAATGGCTGTGGTAGAAGAGAAGTATCAGGATTTTTAAGCATCTTCATTTTGCCTTTTGAAGAATTTATGAACCAGAAATAGGTACTGGTAGGGACCAAATCATAGAGAAAACAGAAGCAAGGAATAGACTTTCTATCTGCTGGTGGTGGTCATGAGTAATTTGCCAAAAGGCATTCCAGATGGTGGAACACACCCTTATAATTTTTATTTCAATGGCAAATATTGTAAATATTTTTATTTGCATGTTTCCACTTTTTAAAGTTTCCCAAGGCAGTCTGTTCACAGTCCATATCCACTTAAATTCATACCTGAAATAATATAGGGCAATAAGAGCCTCAGAATGGCTAGGGAGGACATCCATTGCAGATCTGCCTTGGCTCCCTTCAGCACCTGGAGCAGCAGCAGCAGAATTTGGCCTTTTCTTTATTTCTTGCTCTCTCATACAGTGCTGTCTCCCTGTTTACAACAATCACATTCTGATGTTGCATTAACATAATCTAAATCTGACTAGTTGCCAAAGTCTTCTTCTGCAATGATGTCATTTCTTTATTAGTTAGAAATAAAGAACAGACCCTTTTGATATATATATAACGCTGATGATTTCTGGTCTGATACTCTAGATTCATAGCAGTGATAAACCAAGCTCCTCAAACTACCTGGGCTTGCAGATAACATGAGTTTTGTATTTTGTATATGCAAAGCAGAGGAACGGAGAAGTCAGAAAATTATGGGTTTTGTATTCAGCCATTGTCTTTTTTCAACTTGACTTCTGTCATCGCTTTGCCTTTAATCAGGATTCATATTATTGTCTCGCCTCAGATTACCTTTCTAACTTTTTCAAATCATTAAAATAGAAACTCTAAAATTGAACTTCAGAAGACATATCTCTATATATTTTTCAGTATTTTTCCTTCCTTTAATCAATCACTGAGACTACACTGCAAAGTAAATATTAATTCTCATTGTTCATTTCCCCTCACATTCATGCTTGCACTTCCATCCTCACAAATTTACACATCTGTAGAACAAAATATTTTTTTTTCAATTCCATGCAAAATTCTGCATCAGGTTCTGACTCTATGCCCTTGCTTGTGGGGTTCTTCACAATATCCTTTCCACAGTGGTCATGGCTCTCACCTCCATCCCCAGCTCTGATCACTATACTCTGCCACATTGCTGCCATTTTTCCTTACAAAAAAAATTTGCATTCTTTGTCCCCTTTTTTTTTTTTTTGTTTTTTTTTGTTTGTTTGTTTTTTGTTTTGTTTTGTTTTGTTTTGTTTTGGGTTTTTTTGGAGTTTTTTGAGTTTTTTTGGCTCAGCAGGCTAAATCACTCATCCCTTTAGAATTTTTCATGATTGATATTTTGGAGCTGCTATTCCAGCAGCAAGACTCTACATATGACCACTTTCTTTAAATTAATCTATACTAGTGAACTTGATTTCTAAGAATCCAGTTCCCTTTTTCACAAATTTCCCAGGAATAAATAGTAACTATATGATTAGGAAAACTACACTAATTCTTAAAGCCTCCCTAACAATCAATGTAGTGATGCTGAGGAAAAATGCTCAGCTACAATTATAGAATTAGAGATGTATTGACTTTTTACTTGAGGCTCCAACTCTCAGCAGACAGCTAAAGTGATTCTTTGTACATGACAAGATCATAATCCCTGATGTTAGATCTGCAATAATTGTTATTATTGCCTACAGAAACATACCACTTCACTCAATCCTTCATGATTTCAGTAGCCATATTGAGCTCATTTTTGTAATTATGATTCAAGTGACAAAATTTCCATGGATGGGGAAAAAAAACTCTTCTAATTGAATGTTTCATTTCTCTTCCCGAGTTGCACTGTCGATGAATAGTTTGATTTTTGTGTCTAGCATTTCAGATTTTCTAGCATTCCTGTCTTTGAAAGTTCTTCATACCCTACCTTGAATCATACTCCCCCAGAGCACAGCAGGCCCTCACAGTGTTTCTCTCTCCAGTGGCATAACCAGCAGGTCATGGCTGGAGGGTGTGTGGGAGAGACTGAGGACAAAATCCCGCTGGGAAAGCAAGCTGCAATCCTACTTGTATCCATGGCTGTTAAGAAATCACAGGAGCAAATTGTCTCCAGAACTGCAGGCAGATTTTACCTCACAAAGTCCCTTTGGCTCACCCTAAAAGAGATCAAAGGAGCAAACTACATATGAGCATACATGCAAGGCAGATGGGCAGGAGACCAGGAAATAGAAATGAGGCCATATTGGATGTATCTCACAGAAAACACATGGGAAAAGTCAGCCAAATTGACTTTCGAAGTTTTTTTCCTAAACTGAAGACAATCTTTTTTTGCTGAAATCAGTGGAACATAGCTCATGAACACTTGAATTCCAATCTGAAAGAATGCTAAAAAATAAGTTCTTTTGTCCTTCTTTTCTCCCTTTCATAGGAAATATGGATAAGATGATCTGACATGAATGGCCTGTCATGAAATAAGTCTCCCCATAGTGTGGGACAGCCTCCACATTCCATGGGACTGGTGGTGAGACAACCGTCTGCCAAATTCAGGGAGTTGTATCTTGTCAGTGTGGAAAATATTTATCAGTTCTAAATTCTGAGACCCAAAAAACCTATTTTTATGTACTGTGACATCCCTATCAGAGGTTCTGTCACAAAACCTGTGTAATCCTAGACAATTACCTATATATTTATAGTGTATATTAAAATGCTATTTGCTTTATGACTGTGTTCCAAGTCAGTTCTTGACCACTTTGAAATTGGATGACCAATGTCCTGATAGTTAATGCCTAATCTCCTTAGGTAAAAGATCTCCCCATTCCTTCTTTATGTGATTAGGATTTTGAGTAGTGGAAAACAAAATCAGAAGGCAGATTTCATTATTGTATTTGGGTTCAGGAGTAGTACATTTTTAAAAATAAATCTTGTGCTTTATTTATTCTTTAAGAACTTGAAAGAAAGAAACAGCTTAAATTGCTTAAATGTCTCTTCCTTTCTCAGAATTATGCTCCTAGGTGCTTGTCAAATTTTAATTACATTTTCAAAGAAACACAGGGCAATTCAATCAGCTGGTCCCCACTGTTTGAGAATCTTTTAGTTCTCCTTAAAATCATTACATTGTAGTTAAATACTAATCAATGCTCTTTCCTCTCATCTACACTTCATGCCATTTGTTCTATATTTTTAGAGTACACGGAGGACAATATCAAAACCAAGGAACTAATATATTTATTTCTAATTGCTTGGAAGATCTGAATTTGGACCATTTAAATTATTATTTGTCTTCCTGATTTCAGAGCTACCTTCTTTTCCAGAATTATCGATGTGATTTTTTTTTTTTCCTCAGTTTTAAATTAAATTTAGCTGAAAATTAACCAGAAAAAAAATCCTGCAGCATTATCTGCACACTTTTATGTGGGTTTTCCAAGCAAGGCTAACACCCTTATTCCAGGAGCCAGCCCGTGGCCTCTCTCCAGGGCCACCCTGGCCAATCTACCCACAAGACATCAATATGATGGATGGCGAAGCAATGGCGTTTATTGCAGGGGAATTTGACAATTTATAACCTGGGGTCATTGTGTTACTCCCATCTACATACGTCACACCTGGGTGCTATTGGCTAATTGCAGGTTTTGCTATCCTAACAGAGAGGGGGTCTAGCAGCTTCCCGTTACAATCCCGAATTCTTCCGCAGCGCAATGCCCTAGACTACAACATATTCCCCCCTCTCTATGAATAATTAATTTGCTAAAATATAAGGTATATTAGTCTTAAAAATTCTAATGTTATTTTTTATACATATTTCTAAACACTTTGTCTAACTTACCTATATTATAAAGTTTTAAAAATGGGTAATATAAAATTGAATAAAATATAAAATAGTTAACTAAAAGGCTAAAAGCTTATAAAATGGATACTACAGTTTTCATTAGTAAATATGAGGCACAAGCGGTGACTAAGTATATTTTTAAAGCATCTGTTGCCTTTCTATAAACAAAATGTTAACTTTTTCTAGTCAGCTTTTAACAAAGGATATAAGCTTATTTAAAACACACGGTCTAAAGATTAGCACAAGTAAAATCATCACAACTGGTCCAATCAGGGTGGACACCAGGGTGGTTAGCCACGGAGATTGGTTGAACCAGGACTGGAACCAGTTTTGCTGGGCTTCTCTCTCTGCCTTTCGTTGAGACAGCCTGTCTCGTAGCTCTGCCATGGTGTCTCTCACTACTCCGGTGTGGTCAGCGTAGAAGCAGCACTCTTTGTTCAGGGCGATGCAGAGGCCTCTGCTGCATGAACACAAGTTTGAGACCTCACTTGTTCTGCAAAACAACTTCAGAGAGTGAGGAGACTGATTTTTCTAGAAAGGATATGGATTTCTCAATTCTCTGTAGATCTTCATCTACAGTCATCTGTAGCTAAAACAGTCTCTGTTGTTGGGTCAGGATGACAGAGACACCTGTGGCAGCACCAGTTGCTCTCAGGTTAAGCAGCATCGCTATGGTTACACCTGTCACCACTTCTCTTTTCTGAAGTCGGGTGAGTCTCTCCACTTGCAGGCTCAACTCTTCATCCAGGTGGTACAGGACTCTGGGGATGATAACAGCTAATACACACAAAAGTCAGCAGAGGAGTTAAAGCTTTGGGTATAAATGCAAGGGCTAGACTATTAGATCATGGGTTTTCAGTTTGTACCACAAAATTGGGGCTCACTGCTTCAGGTGTTATAACTATAAACAACACAATTACTATAAGCAGTTTATCATGTAAATGACACCATACTTACAAACTTACAGCTAAAACTTTAACGTTAAATGAACTTTCAAAGATGCTTACACTACCTCTTAAAGGAAAATACTTATATTTTATACTAACATAACAATTACTATACAGACTAAACACTTTATCTTAAACTATTATCTAACTACTTTTAACACACGTGCTCTATATATATGTAGTCTAAGCGTGAAAGCAATTTGCTAAAAGGATAAACACACAATTACAATTTACTTTATATATAGTTAGATGGAGTCTCTACACTTCCCAAATCTTCTACAGAATTTCTCCAACACGATTCAGTCCTGGAATGTTCACTGCTCCCGTGATGTCAGCTGGCAGCTGATCGGTGACTGAGGGCTTTGATGTTCAAGTTGTTCTTCAAACCCTTCTAAATCTTAAAACAAAGGATACCTGAAAAATTAATAGAAACACCACATCATAATAACAACATAAAATTTCTGTTGACAACTGTCTCTGTATTGTTCAGACACAACTGTGTCCTGACAGGTCCACTTCTGATCCATGTCTGGAGTACCAAGACTGTGTGATGACTTCTCTGTTCACTGGATCTCGTGTGTTCAGAGGCAGACAGTCTGGTCAGATGGACAGGTGACTTTTCTGAACCTGCCAACAAAACACAGGCACTTCTCTCCTTAAAGTTAATGAATTACACTAATCAAATTGCTTTTAGAGAATCAATTTCCCCCGTTTTCTAAAAAATAAAAATGAGATGTATTTTTATTCAACATTAACACAAAACCTTATATATAATTAGTAAGAACCTCTAACAGTTAAAAATTAATTAATATAAAGGTACTGTTAATTATTAAAACACTGCACCAGCATCCCATAGTTAATAAACAAACAAAACCAAAAATCATCAGTGAAGGATTGGATCATCATCTCCGGAAATGATTCTCCAAGCCCACTTCAAAATTGATCCAGCTGTCATATTAATAGGGTCAAATTGTTGAGTCAAAAAGTGACTTAAATACAGTTTTGATACAGAAAACATCTGGATCTGCTGGCAAACATTCTGTCCAGGTAAAGTCAAGGCTTGGCCAGGGCCTGGCTTTAAACTGGAAAGATGCCTCTTAACATATTTTTAAAACAAGATTTTCAATAACAACAGCTATGAGACGCTTATAGCACTGCAAACTGTTAAAATGCATTTATACAAAGCAAATGATTAAAAACTTTAGGTACCAGACTAATTAAATCATTTAGCAGTTGGTTTAATCTGAGGCTTATTCAATGGCAGCTGATCTTCAGCAATGGTACATCTTAAAATTTTGAAAACACTGAAAAATAAAAAAGTTACAGCAAACGAAACTGCAAAAATTGCAACAACTAAATAAAACTCCCAATGAAGTCTAGGGTGTCACAGTCTGCATTCATTTCTGTCCACAAGCAGATGTTCATCAGTGGTTTATCAC
The DNA here is from genome assembly GCF_030490865.1 of Poecile atricapillus. Lineage (NCBI taxonomy): Eukaryota > Metazoa > Chordata > Aves > Passeriformes > Paridae > Poecile > Poecile atricapillus. The sequence continues at coordinate 51,784,884 of NC_081252.1, forward strand.
AGTTGCTTCAGTTGTAGCTGTTTTCATATTTCTAGGAAAATAACTATACTTTGCAATTTAAACAAGTGTTTCTAATAAAACATAAAACAATTCAAATTAAACAAAATTTAAACTTAACAATAATTATTTATAACAAAAGAAAATAACAAAACCTAACTTTAAAAAAATATCCAAGTTATACAGCTTAACTTAAAAACATTAAAGTCAACAGTAACATGGATTCACTATAAAATTATAAAAATGTAACAAATACATCACAATTCCATGTCATCTAGCTTTGAGAATAACCCATAATAACTGCAAATGTTACTAAAAATATTCATTCACAACAAGAATTTGCTGAAATTAGCTAAGATTCTAAAGTGCAGCCTCTCTAAAAAAAAGCCACAACACAGGATTGGGCAAGTTGTCATTTAGCTTTTGTAGCATTTTTCAGGAACATCAAGTCTAATTTTTAAATTAAAATCTAAAATCCGAATTGATATATATATGCTGTTATATGTGTTTTATATAACAAAAAGATTCACATTAAAATTTCCTTATTAAAATTGTCAAAAACTCAGCAAATGGGTAATATATAATTAACATAACTTTAAAATTATTAAAACAAAACAAAAATCTTTTAAGTTTCTTGGGATGCAAAAATACAACATTTAAACTTTTTAATTTATTTTCAAAGGCACTTCATTTAATAAAAACTTATTTTTAAATCTCAATTTTAATTACAACAATCTGCTAATTTATAAACAATACAACTTACAAAACTTCTAATTTTTTTAATTGTTTAATTAAAACTCTCTCTTTTTCTTATCCTTTTCAAAAATGTCCAGCTTTCTGTTGTTCTTCTTTTGTTTTGTAGTTTTACTTTCCGCGGTTCCATTGAAGTAGCTGTTACTTGTTTTACTGGTGGTTGCCATGGCGACAGCGTACTGCCGTGTGTTTTCCTGAACTGGGCCGTGCCAGGCTACTTTTTAAATCTGAGAAAAACTCTGAAAACTCCAACTGCATAAACTCATAATTACTTAAAACACAAAATTAACTCCAAGAGGATACATAAACACCTTTTAAAAACTCAAGAAATCATGACTTTGTAGCAAACTCGCTATTATCCCAGCGCTTCTTCCCGGGGAGGGGATGGGGGGGGGGGGGGGGGGGTGCTGACCCGCTCGTGTCTCGGTTACAGTTAGAACTCAACTGCTCAGCTACTTCCTGCTTGCCGTGCCTTTTCCTTGGGCCCCGACTACCACCCCTGTGGGCAGGCTGTTCCCTCCCCCCTGGCTCCACTCCGCCTCCATCCCACCTTTCCCTTCGCCCCTCACTCCAGGCTCTAACCCGCCCTTTGCCACCCCTCGTTTCCACCGCCTTCGCATTCCAAGCATTCCGCACACATCTACTTTCTTCTCTACATTTCTTATCTCTCTCAACTCCCCAACTGTGCCCATCTTCCAAGGCCAGCTTTTGTTCTTTGTTAAAGACATACTTTTCCCGTTCTATAACATTTTTCTCAGCGCCATCTTTAAGTCCAAGGGGGGATGTGTCTCCCCTTACTTTCTTTGCTACATTTCTGGCTTCTTCTGTTAAATTTTCCCAAAAATCTCTTGCTTTCTGTTGCCCTTCTGAGAGCAGCTCAGGGTTTGGGGTTTTAGGAGGCATATCGTCCTCCTGTGTCCCCTTCTGCTCAGCTGAGCTACTCTCATCTGGGGATTCTAAAGTTTGTGTTGTAGCACTCACCCCTAGTTTTGGGGTGACCAACAGACAGCTTTTTGCTGCTGTCCAGGTTTCCTGTTTCAGTCTAGCTTTTTTCAAGGCCTTAACGACCTTCCCCCACAACTTAAAATGTTTCATATTACCAGAATCTACAGTTTCATTAGCCAGAGCTCTGGTACATTTCTCCCACACCTCAGGGTGAAGAATGTCCACTGGCTGTTCTATAATACCGATTTGTAAAAGCTGTATAACAGCAAGCATAAAATCCTTAGATTTACAGTCTACACCCCACTGTTTATATAGTTCAGATACGACCTTTATCCTTGGGTCCATCGTCGTTCAAGATGCAGGGACGTCTCCCTCGTCTAGAAAAGGTCCAGCCTGTCCTGACCGCTGCTCCTGTTTTTCCAGGGATTCCTCGCTTTCTGGATTTTTTCCCACTTTTCCTCCCGGGTTTCGGCACCAATTGTGGGTTTTCCAAGCAAGGCTAACACCCTTATTCCAGGAGCCAGCCCGTGGCCTCTCTCCAGGGCCACCCTGGCCAATCTACCCACAAGACATCAATATGATGGATGGCGAAGCAATGGCGTTTATTGCAGGGGAATTTGACAATTTATAACCTGGGGTCATTGTGTTACTCCCATCTACATACGTCACACCTGGGTGCTATTGGCTAATTGCAGGTTTTGCTATCCTAACAGAGAGGGGGTCTAGCAGCTTCCCGTTACAATCCCGAATTCTTCCGCAGCGCAATGCCCTAGACTACAACACTTTTACACATATGGACAGGTGTCTCACAGAGAGCCATGGCAGGAGTGTGTTCAAGTAATCAAGCAGAACAGCACAAAACACACCTCCAGGTGAAGAGGCACAGCTAATTTTTAACTCCCTGGCACCAGGTTACATACTAAAGCCAAGTAAAGATTCATCAGTATAGTAGAAAAGATTGAAAGTGGGTGCTCTGTGCCTAAGGCCAATGTCAGGTATTACATCAGGCTTCTGTAGGAGTGAGAAATCACCTCCCTGAGATTATGCTGCCACTTTGTTGTCATGACTTGTGAAGGAAAACCAGCCACCCATTTTTATAAACTTATAAAGCACTGAAGTCCCTAGTGGGACTGCCTGCAGCCTGCATAGATGAACACAATGTGCTGCGTAACACAGCACATTAAATTCCAAAAGGGAGAGCTTCGACGTCTCTGGCTGATTTCCCAACAGGTCTGGAACCTTATGGAAAGAACAAGATGTTCAGACAAGAAGTGAAGAGCTCTGTTCATAATAGCAACTGAATACATAATGGCCAACAGTAAGGGAAGAATAAATATACAGAGCTACGTGCAAGATATGCAGCAAGTCCTACCTTGGCTTGCAGACCACTCAGAGCTAAATTCAGTGCCTGCTTTGGCAGTAACACAATCAGCGGTCCAAATTCTGCAGCCATGAATACAGAGCCTGTAGTTATCATCTACACACCGCATGCCAAGATCATTCACTTTGCTGAGAAGAGAATTACAGTATCTAAGTGGCCCTGCAGAGCCATTCCAGCATCCAGGCACACTGCAAAGTAGGCCACTCTCAGCATGACTAGGGTATTTTCTTTTATATACACTATCCATATGGTAAAAATAAGACCCAGATTTTGCAAAGAGCTCTGTACAGCTAGACTTGCTTTTTGAGCTAAACCAGGTCACTGTTTTGATGATGCAGTTTCATGCTTGGGAATTGCACTGAATTAAAGGCACTAGCTGTAATGTCAGATACTTTATTACATGATTTTCTGGAAACAGTCATCTGCATATCCTTGTAACACATCATTATAGATGAAAAATCATACCTGCAGATACAAAAAAAGACTAAATTAAGACAGGCTCTAAAGGTCCCAGTTGCTAGTGTCATTTGTCACTGCACAAAAATCAATGATTACTTAAAAAAGACATCTTATCTATGTGTAATGCAAAATAAAAGTATTAAACACCTCAAGAATTCTCTTAATGAGTCTCCTCATACCTTAAAACTTTTTCAGGAGTGAAGAACTCATAAAAATTATCTTTGAAGCCTACTGTTCCACAGTAGGGATCATCTGGGAAAGTCATGAGAGGTCATTTCTTTTTGATTTCTGTGTAATAATCTGTGATTCTGAGAACGGGCATCCCTGAAAATGAGGTCAGTAATACAAAAAAAAAAAAAAAATCTTCAAGTATTCATTGTAAGCATGAGCAAATGAAACCATTTATATGCTTTATCAACATTATATCAAACTACACATTTATCAACAATCATGACAGTTCATGAATTTTTCTTGAGGTTCTTGACCATCTTGAAAGCAATCCACTGGACACTGGTTTTCTCAATGTCCTTGAAATGGCCCAAAAGCAGATGAATTTCAGGTACCAACTCACCAGTGACACAAGGGAAATAACTGCAAAAATTGTCTTTGATCCACTGGCAATGTTCTTGTTAATATTTCTCTGAGTTTCATCTAAACTGGTTTGTGAGGTTTGTCTAATCTGAAATGAAAGAAAAATATTGGCTGATATTCAAACTGGCATCCACTCTGACTGTTTAGGTTGTCTTTGATGGTTTGCTACTCAATCAGTCAGTTCCCAGCCTAGGAAGATTTACATAGTTATTTTTCTTAGGGCTGAGGTATTTACACTTTTTGTATTGAACACCATGAGGCTACATCTGGTCCATTTTTGTATTTTCCTGTGGTCCTTCTGGATCAGAATTCTGCTGTTTGGCATTTCAATCAATTTTCTCTTTGATTTACCATCATCCATAAATTTGCTGAGAGTGTATTATGTCACATCATCCAGCCTGCTGATGAAGATATTGAATAATACCAGCTCCAGTATTGACCCTAGGGTAGCTCTGTACCTCTGCCAAATGAGCATCAAGCTATTGATTACTACACAATGAGCTTGGCAGGTTGGCAGTGCAGCTGATTTTCAAACAGTGTAACAGCCCATTTGCACAGCCCACGGTTCCTCTGTTTCCAGCTAAGAAATGCCTGGAAGCCAGTGTCAAAAGCATTGCTCAGACTCAAGGTGCATTAACCCACTCTCCTCTCAGACATTTGTTTGGTTTTTTCCTTCAGATAAAAAGCAAGCAGTGTGGTCCTGTACCAGTGGTGACTAACTTGATTCTTTCTTGGAAATTCAGTCCAAGAGGATGTGTTTCCTGATCAGGGACTGAGGTGAAGCCTACACTTCCCTAATTCCTTCTGCCTGTTCTTTAGAAGGAAGTAACATTTGCTTTTTTCCAGTCATTGAGGACCTTGACTAACACAACTTTTCATTAGGTGACAGACACTTTTCATGCCCATGGGCGGTTCTCCTTGGTAGAACTGTCTGTGCATATCCACAGTTTCTTCCTAGCCCCTAACGTGTTGGTCCTGTCCAATCTGTCCCCTCCCCTCAGCCCTTTGCCTCTCTTTTCCTTCCTAAAGCATTTTATAACATTTTAAAAGTGTGTTATAAAACAGTTTAGATTCCAAGCATAGAAACCTTATGGGTACTAATGTTATAATTCCAAAGTTTTTTCCTAATGCAGTTGAAAATATATTATAATTTCCACTATACAGAGGTATTTTACTATTGGCCATGGAAATTAATGCAACAGTGCTGCTTTTGTTACATAGGAAATCTGAGCAGAAGTTAGGAAAAATCCAGTGAGGCATCACTATTCCCTGACACTGCAGCAATGTCATGATAAAATTTTATCCCATGAAAATAAGAAGCGTTAAACAAAACCTTGGGAGAAAGGGCTCCATTGCAGTCAGGAGTGCTTCCACAGCACTGTCTCCTTGTGGCTGTTCCCACTCATATAGTTGGTGGAGTTTGAGTGTTGCTTTTAATACACCTGGAATTATCACTCTTAGTGATCTGTCAGTGCAGCCTCTGCACTCAGCCTACCACAAGCAATAGATTAAATCATTGATTCTGAATTGATGTTATGATAGACATATGAAAAATAAATACTATAGGAGGAATTTCAGCTGAAATATGCAACTTTTTTTAGGTACTTGGTCCAAGACATATATTCCATAATAAAAAAATCTAATGAATCTACAGAAGAGTCTCATACATATTGTAGGTTGAGTGAAACCAGCATTGATATGTGTTCCATAAAGAATTTCTATTTTTAACCTGCTCTGCTAATAACCTAAGCTGGACACAATTCCATCAGAAGAGAGTGAAAAAATCAAAACACCACCTTTTCCACACAGAAAGAAATAAGTAAAACATGAGTAAATGTTAGGGACAACACCAAAAGGTAGCTATATTCTGACTTACTGACTTATTTTTGAATCACTTGCCATAATCACAGTGGTGCTGTGTTTGTCACTAGCTGTGCCATTACCAATTTCATTACAAGTTTCCATAGAAATTCTAGTCTGCTCCACACCACAATTATCTCATGGGAGGGCTGACAGAAACTACATGGAACCTCAGAACTTCCCCTTTTGAACTTTATATGACCCATGACCTGAGTCAAATAAAGTGATTTATGAATGAAACACTGTCTTACAGGACTACTCAGTGCAATTGGAAAAGGTGACTTTGAAAGGTGTTCCAGTTTTTTTCACGATAAGGATAACAGACCAGAATTTCTCTTCAAGAAAAGAACTTAGAATTTTTGTCTTGAGTTGTTTTACAAATTTGTAGTCACAAAAGAGAAGAATGGATTTTTTTACTCTGACAGCTAGAAATACATTTTATTCTAGGACTTGCAGTCCTCCCAAGAGTCACATCTTCATATGCAACAATACAGAGGAAAATGCACATAAAAGTTGGTCTCATAGGGCTAAGATGAATGAATTTTTAACCCTGTAAGAGTAACTGCAGGGAGAAATGCTCAAAAAACTAATAGATATTAAATATGTGTGTGTATATTAATGTGTTTTAAGTTTAAATCTGTGGGGTAGTGTGGAGTCAGACCTGACAATGACAAAATGCACCCTTCCCTAATGTATGATCCAGAAGAACTCCTTTCTGGGACTAACTCACATTGTAGGTACCTGAATTAAAGGTCTCTTTACATCGCCTGAAACTTTCCTTGTTGTTCACTTCTACTCTTTGTTATCTCAAAAATGTTTTTTTTAGAGAATAGGAATTAATTTTTGAAACTTGAAATTTGGTTAAAGACAAATGTCCCAATAATGTACCTATTTAAAAAAAAAGAAAGGATGGTGATTTTGTTCATTTAGCTGCAGTCCCCAAGAGAGGACACAAATAGATCCCATACAGCTGCAGGAACCTCATGTTTCTTATTGAAAAAACAGGCTGACTAAATCCTACCCACAGTAATTACAGTTAAATTTGCACCTGCGAGATGCAGAATCTGTCCTTTATCAGTATCAATACCTAACTAGTGTATAGAACCCTCAAGTTATCAAAATAAAATTGTATTACTTGGTCTTTAGTGTCATTGTAACTAGATAACATCCAAAAGCACACTGATTTAAGAAATAAGCAATTCTTCACAGTGTTCTTAGTCTATGACTTTTAAAGTATTTCAGATTTTTTCTAAATAAGAATTTTTGGATGCAAGTAGAATCCAGACCAAGTTCACCTATGAAAAAGAAGACCTAAACTGATATTTTTCACTGTAATAAAACAAGACAGTTCTTTCAAAACATGTCTTTTGTAGGTATTGAGGTTCAGCTTTAAAAGAAGATTCTATATCACAACTCATTGAGAATAACTAATGATCAATAGCACAAAATTATTCTAAAAGTGATCTGCAGCTGGATTTATTAGTGCTTCAATAACTCTTTGAGAATGAATTAATTGATAATTGAATTTTGGTCATTAAGACTGACCATAAGTCATGAATGATCAGCAAACAATATTGTAGCACTTTCACAAAGCTGTTCTAAAATTAAAATTCCTATAGAAAATAGGTTGCACAAAATGCACAATAATATTTTGCAACCCCTTTGAAAAAGTATATGAGAGGTTTGCCTCTGCTTGCTATTGCAATTTGCCTTATGGATTTAAGGAAATGACATGAGCCATCACTTCTGAAAAGACATTGGAAGAGTTTTCCAGGGTTATGAAAATCATTAAAAATTTAATAAAGTAGATTCTAATATGGACACTTGCTCAGGTGACAACAGAGGGCTTTGAAATTCAATTATAATAATGAAAATTGAAAAGAGATCTTTGAAACATGCAAAAAGACCGGCAGCAAGCCAAAAGTTTTTGGGTTTTGTTGTTTTTTTGGGGTTTTTTTATTAAATAAATCTATTATTATTTAGCAACTAGGAAATACCATGGGAGTTTTGTGCTGAGTGTAAAATAGAAAGAAGGAGGAAGTAACAATGATTAACCAAAATAGAGAATCAATACCTTCAGTACTAGTCATATCCTAATGCAAAATTTGTATAAAAAGCTAATTAAATTGGGGAAAAAAAGGGAGAATGAGAGAGAAAAATTGCCCTCTGATGCTATACCAACATTGCTGACATGCCTGCCCTGCTAGAAGGCTTTCAGGCAGTTATGCCTGTCCTGGCACGGGCTCTGTCTAGAGCTGAGCAATTGCAGCTGCTCGCTCTCATCCCTGCCCTGGGACCCACCTGTGACCTCTCTTTCTGTGACAGACACGTCAGCATCCAACGTTCCCTTCCCTTCAAATGCTTCAGTGTGGCAGCTTGAGGCACAGACACCTGGCAGGGGTGTTGAAGTGTTGCACCATTAGTGTGCAGTAAGTGTGCAAATGTTACACTGCACAAGGCCAGAGCAGGGTCAGGGGGGTAAAACCTGGCACATCTATACTGTACACTCATACATAAACCCACCCAATTTTCACTCCAAAGCCTCAGCCAAGTGGGTCTGTTCAGAAGGAAATAGCTGACTCACTTTGAGAGAAAGCTTCAGAGTTAATTAGCTGTCACACTAGCACTGCGGGATCAGGACCCAAAACCACGCTGGAGAGCTGGCTGATCTGAGAGTGTTAAAATTCTCTGTTAACAGGCCATGAGATAGAGAAAAAATAGAGATGGATGCAACTGCAAAGAAAACCTAGTTAGTTCAAGAACCAGAATGGATCTCTAGAAAGCATGTGAACTGCTTCCAAGATTGAAATGTATGGCTTTAATGTGTCTAATGTCATATTTTGACAATTCATCTGTATCAAGCTAGGCATCCACAGTTTTTTCATCCATGTTAGAGAGTATTTTATTGAAATAAACAAGGATTTCAGGCAATGGCTGCTGATTGATCACCTTAGCAGGCTTAAAACATTTTAAGAAAAACAGATAGAATTCTGTGAAACAGAATTCTCTGATATTCAAAGCTTTGAAAATCAGTAAAAGAGATCTCTGCAAGCTGAACCACTTCTTCAGAAAGGAGATGGGAATATCTAAATGTTTTTCCTGATTTGTCTGGACACTGACCTGGATAAATTGACAAATTTCAAAATTATCAATTTTAACCACATGCTCATTAAATTAGGAAAAAAGGAGAGATGAAAGGATATAATTGTCCATTATATATTATTATTATTATATTGTCCAAACTGTGACATTTTAAGCAGAGGAAAAAACCATTGCAGACTGAGCATGTCTTTCCAATATGGAAGAAATTAGGATTCAGGGAAAAACTCTAGGCCTTGCAGATGAAGTCTGAGTTTTTTCCATGGTTTAACTCCAGCTGGCATTTACACCTGGGGGAAAAGGGAGGAACAAAGGTAATACTCAGAGTGATGGTATTTGTCACCCCAAGTCAGCATTACGTGTGCTGGAGTCGTGTTTTCCTGTAGATGGCTGCCTGACCACGGGAAGGGGACAATGAATTCCCTGTTTTGCCTTGCTTGTATGTGTGGCTTTTGCTGTTCCTACTGAACTCCCCTTATGTCAACCCAAGTTTTCTCACTGTTAATCTTTCCCATTCTCTATCTTCTAGCCTGAGAAAGCAGCAAGTAGTAGGCTGTGTGGAGCTTAGCTGCAGACTGGAGTTAAACAATGACAAGGATGAATATATTCTAGTCACAAAGAGAAATTTGGGATATTTTGCATGTTTATCCAGTACACCCATGAGGTATTTGAAAGTTTGATGTTTTATTTTGTGCTTAAAAATGAAGGATTTTTAATCACTGTTTTTAAATATTGAATCTTTTAGTCACTTAATAAAAATAACCAGTCTTAAAACTTAACCATGTTCAGGTTTAAAGCCACATATGAAGTAATCACAATAGACTGTCTCATTTTGTTTCTGCTGTAAAGCGCTAGAAAATGTCTTGTTGAGTTAAATGCATGAATAAATATTTTTATAGCCCAAAGCACTTATTCAATTCAAGAACTTTAATGTTGCCTCAGGCAGGGTCTTTATCAGCTTAAAAACATATTCGATTTCCTTAGTTGTATTATAGTGCAATTGTATTTAAAATCTAGGATTAGAAAAAAAATACAAAAGAGATGGAAATATAAAACTTATTTAAAATGTATAACCCTCTGTCTTAGTTCATTATTTCTTCTCCTTAGTTAATGCTGATCACCCCAGGGGACACACTCAGACCACTGGCTTGCTTTCTGCCATATAATTGTGAGAGGAACAGAGGCATGGGAAAGCTCTTGTAGCAGTAGAGACTGAAAGAACAGTGTTTCATTCAGAAAAAAAAGAAAGACAAAATGAGCCATGATGGAGAAGGCAGCTAAGGAACTTGAATCCATCTTTGTTCGTAATAGAGAAATAAAGAACCTTTGGTGAAATGGAAAGGTAGGAAAATCAATACTTAGAAGTGAAAACATTTGCTACACAATTAGCAGCAAAGCTCTGCTAGAAAGTACTGTGGAAACTAAGAGCTTATCAAGGTCAGTGACAAGCAAGAATATGCACAAAGCAGTAGAGATTCTTGCACTTGAGCACAATTGCTGTCTGCTGAAGAGTAAACTTTTTTTTCCTGGGAGAAGGGAGGGAGCCAGTGTCATTGAAGTTCTGCAGGAAGACTTGCATCCCTTGGACAGCATGCTATGTGTGTTACAGTCTACTTGAAAGTGTAAAAAGGATCCAAGACTGACCTAACTTCAGAGCTTTAAGGTTAGTACAGTCTATCAAAAAAATTGATTGAATTGGCTTACATTTTGTCTTAAATAGTAAGAGTAATGAACCAGTAGTATTTATTTCTGCTTGCATGCTGTGCATGAAACTCTATAGCTCTAAGGACACACAGAGTCTTCTGAGACAGCTCACAATGAGATTATTGACATGTATGTGTTTTCTGACCCAGACATTTTGATTATACAACTTGTGGTCATGAGTCAGAGTTCTCACATCCTCAGAAAGGAAGTTTTTCTGTCTTTTTTTCACAGTGTTGTGCTGTTTTTTCCACTGTTTCAATTAATTCAGTAGAAAGAAGGTGAGTTTAACACAGAGTTTCACATCAGTTAAGTCCTGAGGAAAAAACTTCAGAATGATATGCAGAATGCTGCATACTGTTCATCCGCAACACAAAATTGCTATGATTGTACTAACATTCATTTTGTGGAGAGTATGCATAATTTGGAAAATCATAAAACTTTACATACAAGGGCTATTGTGTCAAAAATCTTTAAACTTTTAAAAACCATAGGGTTTTATTCCCTATTAAGAACCTGGTCTCACATTGGTCTAAGTTTAAGCACAGTGAGAATTTGCGCTTCAGCTCATTGGTGGGAGAGAAAAAACATTATTTAACAGTTTTTTAGAAAAACCTCTTTTTTTTCCACATCTTGCGTTGTTGAAACTTGTACTTGTCTAAGTGTAATTCGCTTTCATTTTCTAAGATCAATATAAAAACATTCTGTGTCTTTTCACTTTAACACAATGAAAAGATGCCACCATTACAAAAATTTATGGTAACACTTGACACTTTATGTAGCATGACTTTATTTTTAGGTATACTTCAGATATGTCATGCTATTTAATTCACTAGTTGTCTGCAATTGTGTGAGTGACAGGAGAATCAAAGGCATTGTAATGCAGCATTATGATAACATGATTGTTCCAATATGAAATATTTGGCTAATCTAGTGTGTATACTATCTTTATTAAAACACAAGAAGTAGACATTATGCCTGACTTCAAAAACAAGCAGCAGACATACCTTATGTTCAGTACTTGGTGTCAAGTCACAGGCACTTTTCTAAGGGTAAAGGCATAACAGAAAATTGTTTTTCCTATTGTGATCAATGACAACATGATGAGAGACAAACTCCACAGCTTTTATGTCCTCTGAGTCTTTGTGCTGACTGCAGTGCTAAGTGTTCCACTAATGAGCAATGAGGGAAACACTGGGAGTTGATTGTGAAGTTTAGGGACAGTTCCCCAGCTAATAGAAGTCCAAAGTAGCTCTGAAATCAATGAAGAACTTCCAATTCAAATCCTGATTCCTGAATTCAGGAAAGAAGGACATCCAATATAATATTATTAGTTGAAGTAGTAGTAGTAGAGGTAGCAACTACTGCTGTCATTGCTATTCCTATTACTACTAATCTTACATTGTCTTACTTTAAGATTGTAAAGGCTATTAAGAAAAGTACTAATAAAGCTACCAAATTAAAACACATTTCAGTTTATAAAATTTTTTGTGTGGTTCATTGAAGATAAAGGAATATTATGCTACAAATTTAAATTTATGGCAATAGTCTCACTTTTTATATAAACAGTTTATTTATTCACCACCCCTCAGAGGTTCATCTCACAAACTAAAACCTGCTGGATTAAGTTGTTAATTAAACCTCTCTGACGGGGGAAAATCTAGGATAAAAATATCAGTAAGACATAAAGAGTAAACAGATCCAATTCTGCTCACACCAAGGTCACAAAGTGATTTGTGCAGCAGAAACACAAAGAAAATAGAAGGGCTGTATATTTTAAGGCACTTTCCTGCAATCAGATTATTTTTATGTTATATTCAGAGCACAATTCCGAACACCACATGGTTACAACGCTGAGTTTTGATGCTGGGATAATGACATCACCATCAGAAGCACATCTGTGATAATTTATTTTATATCTTACTCAGTAAAACATTTTGCTGTGAGCTGTAGGTGAACACTGCCTTGATACAGCTTCAAAAGCCTGAGATGAAGATCTTACAGTATAAAACATGAGGTAACCAGTAACAGAAGAGGTATAGATAAGGCTATTCTCATCACCCAGCTCCATATCTTTGAGGTTCTCTTTCCTGTAAACCTTAACCCATATCCTCTGTTACCTTATCCATTGGGATCAGCCCCATTTTGACCTATCTTGTTCATCCTGAGGGATCTGTATCTCCCGTTATCCTGCCTCTTAGCTTTACTTCCTCTGATGTCTTTTCACATGCCTGTTTGCAGGATGCTGGTACCAGGTGAAATGCATGCCACAGTGAAAGGCTTCATCAACCAGATGGAAAGTCTCTTGGCAAACAAGTTGTTACTCAACTTGAGTTGTTGACTTGTTGGCCAAGTTGATCCCACTTCTTGGCAGCCCCCATACCTAAATCAGGACAGACTGTCCAGCTACCTGGGGCAGAACACTTAGAGTACTTGAGGATCTGGAGTAAAAGATAGCAAAAGCTCAATAGTGGTTTAGTTATAACACAATCACCTCTCCAGCCTCTAATTTCTGGTTGAAATTAGGTTTCTCCTGAAAAACAGGAGAAGGCAGCAATCTGAGAGTTTTTGAGTTCTGAAAAGGAAATTTAAAAAGATGAACTATTTGAAAATGCAGTCCAAGTTGTTTAGCTGATAAAAGGCATGAGCACATTGCTGATTTGAAACAGGTCACTGGAGTGCAATGATTCAGGGTAAGAGCTGCAGTACTCATTCCGTGGGCTGCTGACCTAATCAGGGGAAAATGCTATAGTGCTTGAGACACTGTTAGGCTGTAGATTAGTTTAGAGATACTTTACTGCATTCCCTAATTTACTCTGAGTTCTTGGCTTTCATGATAAATTAGCCCACTCCTGGGTCACTGTTAAGTGTGACATTTCGGAAAAAATTCTTCAGGTGAACCCATGTCAGAATTTTTTTATGCTCCAGCTCTTAGGTGTTTCTGAAGCCAGCATTATCACCTTTAGGTCCTTTCTGAAGTGTTCACTAGTATAGAGTAAAAAATAATATTTTACACATGACAAAAATGAATCTTATTGCATTTATTGTATATTATTTTGTTAATGCTAGTTTTATGTCTCAAAAGAAGCAAATAAATTCTGATCTTCCAATTAATTGTACCCAGAGGTAGACATAGGTAGATGCAGGTGACTTCCAACACAGAAAACCTAATCTCTCCTTTTCCTCTCTCAAGCATAGTCCTCAATTTCTTTTTCTGGGATAGGTTTCTACAGAAGTGCCCTTCCTCATGGCCGGTCTTCTCTCTGTTCTGATGTTACCTGTAGTTTCTATGTGGCACAGTTTGCTGCCTTCCACTCAAAAATAAAAATATTCTGTTTTCAGGTTTTGCAGAATCCTGCTAACTGATTAAACATCAGGACAACATATGTTATAACCCTGAGATCCTGCACAGCTCTCACACTTGACAGGTTGGATTCTCAAGTACCATGTGCCTATTAAATTCTATTAATTTCCAGCTGAGAGGTGAGAAAGGTGGTGGCTAGTGAGGATCAATGTCTTTTCTATTGTAAATAGGCTGTCTGCTCTTGTACAATTTCAATAGTATTTGTCTTTCACAGAATCACAGGATCAAATAGGTTGGAAAAAACCTCTAAGGTCACTGAGTCCAACCTTTGACTGAACACCATCGTATCAACTAAACCACGGGACTGAGTGCCACATCCAGTTTTTTCCTGAACACTTCCAGGGATAGTGATTCCACCGAGTGTACAAACAAACTTGAATGAATGACCTGACTGAACAAAGGTCTCAGGGATAATTCTGCACAAATCCAAAGCTATATTTTAACAGAAATCTTATTAAGAAATGCAAAGCTATTCATAATGTCAATGAATAGAAAATTACATGGGAAAAGACTTGTGATACATATGGAACATATCAAATCTAATAAATATAATGAAAAAGAGTTTTAATCCAATTAAGCAATCTCAGTAACATATAAGAATAAATCACTGGTTCTGCTTCTAGTCATAGATGTCATCTATATTTAGATGTATTATTTTAATTATCTTTTCATCTGAATTTTAAAATAACTGTATATAGAGAAAAAGAATTTACAAGATTTGCTTATGAATTTTCAGTTATTTTGATACTATCAGAACTTCTTTTGATGTCATCTGCAAATTCCCTCACTATCACATTAAACTCAAGCCTGAACCTCAGCTGACACATCTTAGTTAATTTGTACCATATGAATTTACACTGTGAATAATCTAATATGCTCTTTTATTAGCCACTAATTATATTTTTAGTTCAAAGGAAGCAGCCTTTAATACAAGATAAAAATGTAAACACTAGAAGACTTACTATGGCACTTGCAATTACCAATTATGAGAGTTTGGCTGATAACCTTTTATAGTGCCTATTATCTTGGTATGCAAATGCTTCCCAGTGAAATCACACCTGCCTCACAGTGTGCCAAGATATTTTGTTTTCCTGGGCTACTTCAAAAGCAGTGTGGGCAGCGGGGTGAGAGAGGTGGTTCTGCCTCTCTACCCTGCTGTTACGAGACCCCACCCGGGGTGCTGTGTCCAGCTCTGGTGTCCCCAGCAGAGGAAGGACATGGTGTTAGAGCAAATCCAGAGGAAGTTCTCCATGATAAGTGGGATGGAACACTTCTCCTTTGAGAAAGGATTGAGCTGGGGTTCTTCAGTCTGGAGTAGAGAAGGCTCCGGGGAGGCCTCATTTTAGCCATTCAGTAATTAAACAGTACTTAGAAGAAATAGGGTGACAAACTTTATAACAGAGCAGGTCACAATACCACAAGAGGTAATGGTTTTAAACAAAAGGAGGGCAGATTGAGATTAGCTATAAGGAAGAAAATTTTTACAAGGGTGGTGAAACAGTGGAAAAGCTTGTCCAGAGAGGTGACAAATGTTCCATCCCTGGAAACATTCAAGGTCAGGCTGGATGGGGCTCTGAGCATTGAGGCCTAGTTGAAGGTGTTGCTGCCCATCACAACAGGTGTTGGACTAGATGACCTTTAAAGTACCTTCCAACCCAAACTGTTTTATCATTCTGGGATTCTGTGATAAATGCGTGGCTTTACTGGATGCTGTTGACTCACCTGGCTCAAGGCAGAACTATTAAAAGAAGGAATATGTTCTGAAACAGAACAGTACACATACTTTTTGGTAATTGACAGACTGCTCAACAAAACCTTTCACAGATCTTTTGTTTAATTAGGACACACCATATTGCAAACAGAGGCAGTACTGCAGAAGGTTTCTGTCAAGTTTCAGTGTCTGTGACAAATTCATACCTAACTCCCAACAACCAGAAGTCAGGTCCAGTTTTACTAGTAATGACTGATGCAAACATATCTGGAAGGGAATAATCATGTCTCACCCCTGAAAGATGAGCAGCCTCACTCCCACTACCATTTATTTGTGGGGTTTCACTGGACATAGTGAAACTTTTGAGATGTGTTAGGGAATGGGCTGAGCCCAAGAATGTTGGAAAAGAGAAAATTAAAAAAAGGTGGTGAGAGAATTTTGCAAGGGCAAAAAGCAATTGGAGAAGAGAAAGTGGCTATAAACTCAAAGAGGGTAGGTTTAAATTAGATCTTAGGAAGAAATTCTTTACTCTAAGGGTAGTGAAATGCTGGAACACATTGTCCAGAGGAGCTGGGTTGTCCCATCCCTGGAAGGTTGAATGGGCTTTCGATCAACATGGTCTAGTGGAAGGTATGCCTGCCCATAATAGAGAGGTTGGAACAAGATTTAAAGTCACTTCCAAACCAAACCACCCTATTATTTTATAAATCTATGAGTGATGAAGATGAAGATGAAGAACTTGCCTAGAATGTATTTAAACTAATATTTCCTGTACCTGAGATATTAATTAATTTCATATTATATGAATTCATTCTGAACAATTGTCTGATATGTAACAGAAATAAAATTCTGGCCCAGTAAAGTTACTGGGACTGCATGGAGACTACCATAAAATTATAAAATGTTTAGGGTTAGAAGGAATACAATAACTTGTATTTACATTCAAATGTCATAATTGTGGGGCATAACTGCAGCATTTATGAAACTAACTTGCAGTATCATCAGTTCTGGTGTGGTAGCAAAAATATCCTACTCTCTTCTATGCAGATCAGAAGGCAAAGACATTCAGTCAGCAGCTGGCTTTTCTGGTACTTGCTGCCAAAGAGATGGCACAACTAACAGCTTCTGGGTTCTATTCCAGCTTTTATGAGACACTGTTCTCTAATGTTCTTTAAAACTGGTAAAACACCATACTTTGCCTAATCTCAGTCTCTGAAATAGATGAACTATTTTGTCTGAATGTTTTGAATTAAATTCTGTCTGATGCATAAACCTACTGTGGAAAATTTCAGTCCAAACATTTCAGTTTTGGCCAAGTCATAAGCAATTTAAAAGAATGCCAGACATCTTTAATTTTATAGGGGAAGTTGTCAGCTCAAATGTTACAGTCACACCCACCACCCACGTACACAGTGTATGTATACACAGACATCATCAGCCATATAGCAAAAAGAAATTGTTTGGATTCTGTGCTGCACTTTTTTCCCAAACCATTTAAAATGGGTGATTGCTAAGATTGCAGACTCTGAGCTTCACTGCCTTGCAAAGCTGTGACTGTGACAGAAGAAGGCATGAAAAATAAAAAGGGCAGATTTCCCATCAAAAAATATGTGTCTTGTAATAGGTTATGAAAGTGCACTTTATCAAATATTTGCTATTAAGCATGCAGGTTTATAAAATTCCTTAACAATCTTTACTTATATTATTGTGAAGTAATATGCTTACAGCTATATTCTACTTTCAGTCTAAGCTCAGAGAAGAGTAGTATTTTTTTTTCTGCAAACCAGCATTTTTCAGATGCTGTCTTCATATTTCAGCACTACAGTATTATACCAAGATAAAAGAAAAAAAAATTGAATAAACCTTTACCAGTATTTTATAAGTACAAAAACTAAAAAATACATCATAAAGAAATAAGAAGCTTGATCTTTGAAGAAGTCTGTGACTGTTTTCCTAAAGGGATCAAGAAATTAAAATGTTTACTAGTAATTTCTATTTAATATTAATCTTTAATGACATGCTTCACTGAGACTTTCCTTTTCTAAACAGGAATGTGTGTAGGATTTGCTGTAGTATACTCAGACATTTCTTTTGACATAAATGTGGATTAAGTATGAAAAACCATTAAAAAATATGCTTTTTCATTTTCCACCTCGGATTTCACCTTTGAATTGAACATAAAAATCAGCCTTTTACTAGATAGGGAAAGAACCCTGGCTTGAGTGCCTGCATATCTATACAGACACTTGGTCAAGGGACTTCCCACCTCCCTGTGTTCAGGCTCTCATTACAGCAGACATCAGGCCATGTTATGCCACTATGGTTACCCAGTATCTGCCATAAATGCCAATGTGTGTTCATTTTGACGTTCCAAGCAAGGACAATAACAAGAAGAAAAGAGATGGCATGAATTAGAGAGTTTCCACAAAATCCCTCTCTAAAGACTCTTCAACTCAGTGTTTTCCTTCCTGCAAAAGGTTGTGCAGTGCTATCTGTTATCTCAATGACTAAGATTGACAGTAATCTCAGTCAATGAAAATAAGTTCCTGGTGTTTTCTCTTTACAAGTGGTACTTCTGGGCATGCTACTCTGCTGTTGTGGCCTCAACAACTTTCCTTCTTATCTATGATATTGTAGTTAGCACTTCCAGAAAGACAGCTGTGTAATAAGTCTACTACTGACCTAGAACAAAAAGTTCATACCATCTGTTATCTTGCAGTATAAAATCTGATCATGATTTCATTTTAACTAGTCCTCTGTTTCTTTCTCAGGTATGCTTGGAAGCTTAAAATTGAGAGCCTGGGAAGTTGAGCTGTAGAGTCATTATTCAGGGAAAAGGAAAAAAGTATGCTCAAATTCTTTATATACTTTTGTTAAACTCTATTTTCTTATTGTATTTTAGATCATTCCATTGAATCCTTTTTCATCTGTCTTTATAATTTGCATATTTCTTGAGTTTTAGATGTGTTCTGTATTATAAACAAAATATTATGCTGTCAGTACTTCCGTAAATTAATAATTCACAAACCCCAAATGTCTTGCTGACAGGAACTTTATGAATTTCAGCTTACTAATATCCCTGGATCATATTCATTTTCCATATTAATTTCACACAACAGTCTAGTTGAAGCCTCTAATCTACAATATTAGAGATTTGAAGCTCTGACTATAGATAAAGAATTTAAAAGTGTCCATATGACCATTACAAATATTTTAGACTTAGAAATAAGCAAAATTTAAAAACTCACAAAAACAATTTTAAAAACCACAAAAACAAAACCACAAACCAGAAATACGGTTAAACTTTGTCACTGTGAATAATTGAACTTTCTATTTTAGCATTTCTTCCTTCCCTCCATAGTTTTTAGTACTGTTGGAAAGAGTTTTTTGTGACCCTGAAAATAGTAACTGTTTGGGTGGGAAAGGAAACCAAAAAGCTAAAATCAGCTGAAATATCTGTGCTCTCTCTTATAATCAGGGTCAACAACAACACATAAGAACATTCAATACAAACAAAAGAATTGCAAAGAAAAAAAAAAGTGTATTTTCCTAAAGCTGAGTCGCTTGCAACCTGAGTTCTGGAGAAAAGCAGACCCAACACAGTAGCTGTGTACTGCAGTGAAGTAGCAGCATTAATTTTACTGCAGTAAGGTTTCCACAGATGAGGGAGTTGGGGATAGACTATTTGTAGTTGCAGTTTCTGCCTCCTGTGCTCCATTAAGGGGCTCTGCTGTACTGTGTTGTAGAGTTCTGCCTTACTTGAAGGCCTCATCTTTCTACATAACAGATTTCATCAGCTGAGACCTGTACTACCCCTGAACTACTTTAAACTTTATTTTCCTTGGTCTCTCTGGTCATTGGTGCAGAGAAGTGTGCAAAAGATAACTTGCTTTGATAAGAGTGACTTATTGAGGGAGGGAGGGAGGGAGGGAGGGAGGGAGGGAGGGAGGAGGGAAGGAGGGAGGGAAGGAGGGAGGGAGGGAAGGAAGGAGGGAAGGAAGGAAGGAAGGAAGGAAGGAAGGAAGGAAGGAAGGAAGGATGGAAGGAAGGAAGGAAGGAAGGAAGGAAGGAAGGAAGGAAGGAAGGAAGGAAGGAAGGAAGGAAGGAAGGAAGGAAGGAAGGAAGGAAGGAAGGAAGGAAGGAAGGAAGGAAGGAAGGAAGGAAGGAAGGAAGGAAGGAAGGAAGGAAGGAAGGAAGGAAGGAAGGAAGGAAGGAAGGAAGGAAGGAAGGAAGGAAGGAAGGAAGGAAGGAAGGAAGGAAGGAAGGAAGGAAGGAAGGAAGGAAGGAAGGAAGGAAGGAAGGAAGGAAGGAAGGAAGGAAGGAAGGAAGGAAGGAAGGAAGGAAGGAAGGAAGGAAGGAAGGAAGGAAGGAAGGAAGGAAGGAAGGAAGGAAGGAAGGAAGGAAGGAAGGAAGGAAGGAAGGAAGGAAGGAAGGAAGGAAGGAAGGAAGGAAGGAAGGAAGGAAGGAAGGAAGGAAGGAAGGAAGGAAGGAAGGAAGGAAGGAAGGAAGGAAGGAAGGAAGGAAGGAAGGAAGGAAGGAAGGAAGGAAGGAAGGAAGGAAGGAAGGAAGGAAGGAAGGAAGGAAGGAAGGAAGGAAGGAAGGAAGGAAGGAAGGAAGGAAGGAAGGAAGGAAGGAAGGAAGGAAGGAAGGAAGGAAGGAAGGAAGGAAGGAAGGAAGGAAGGAAGGAAGGAAGGAAGGAAGGAAGGAAGGAAGGAAGGAAGGAAGGAAGGAAGGAAGGAAGGAAGGAAGGAAGGAAGGAAGGAAGGAAGGAAGGAAGGAAGGAAGGAAGGAAGGAAGGAAGGAAGGAAGGAAGGGATTTGTGGTGAAAGGAAAGGAGGGGTAAGGGAGATGTGACTGAAATAGCACAAGACTCATGTTCCAAGAGCTATTCAAGACAACAAGGAAGCAATAGCACTGATGTTTCTGTCAGTCCTTCTCGCCTGACCTTCTCATAAGCCTTTTTACTGTCCCAGCCAAGATTCAGAACTCTCAGAATAGGCCTCAAAGCTGGAGTATGAAATCTGGATCCAGAAGTAAGGCATAGATTCTGTCATCATAATAAACTTTGACTAAATGCTTTTCCTTCCTTCAATGGCATCTAAAAGTAACAGCAGACTGACAGGTCTTTCTTTCCCCTAGGTTTATTGCTAGTTAGGCTTATTTTCTAACATAAGTCTGGACTACTGTTTTCTGAAGTCATAGTAATTTTTTTTTCATTATAACATAGCCCTTTGACAAAAAAAGTGTGGTTTTTTTCAGTATTTTATTTTTCTGCCTTTCAGATTTTTCTGGTTAGTCCATAATATTAATATGTAACATGCTAGGCTGAATGCCTCCATTTCTGAGGGCAAAATTGGAAACATAGGTTTCAGATCAGAAGCCTCAGCTACTGCTTGTGAGAGTGTAGCACCTGCATAAATATGTCATGAATCTCAGGTTATTCAGCAAAGAAAAGAGCTATTTTGTAGGCAATCAATAATATCACTGCTATTATTCCTAAACTGCTGATTGACATGGCAGCACAAGTTTCAAAGGAGACACCTTGGATGATGATCATCCTGCAAGAAATTACCAAGTGGCTTTTGGTAGGTGCCACAGGCCTCCAAACCAGCTACTGGAAATTTTCAGAGTCTTGATTCTGGACAAAGATGATTTTTATGGGGAGCAACTCCTCCTTCTTAAGTGGTGCAATAACTCCGCCCTACTTGACCTGCAGGTAATTTTGCAGTGGTCCACAGAAAGGGCAAAAATATGAAAGCGAGGGTCTGTCGTTGCCCCATCTGCGTCTGGCCACCAGGTTCTGAGTATTCTCTCTTACAGAGGAATTCTGCTTCTCTCACTGAAGAAACACTAGAGCAGAATAGAGATAATAATAAAAGTCGAAGTTTTCAAAGAAAAAGTCAGGCTATATTTTTTACGTTTTGTTATTCTTCCCTCTCTCTCTCTTTAATATTGATGCATGGCTCCTGGGCATTCACTAAACATCTTCTGTCTAACAGGAAGAGTATTGTGTTTTGCAATAAATGAGCTGGCAAATAGAAAATTATGCCTAGAAATTGAAACACAATAGTCTCTAAGCTCAATAAAGATGGACACTGAAATAATGCAAGTTTTTCTTGCAGTGAAAGAAGCGAACATTATTCCTTACAGCTGCATGGTTTCTGGGTACCCTCACCCCAGTCTTCTGGGGTTTTGCATGGTTAATTTTAGCCGCTCTCTGTTGCATAACCGTTCCTTTTAGCTTGTGACTCTGGAGTCAACCTCAGGTCAAGCTGCATCCTGCTGGAGGCTGACACGTAAATATGAGACAGTGTTTCCTAATCCAGATTCTTTGGAAGATCAGAAGCAGTGCTACACACTTTCTCCTCTATCCTTTGTTTCACAGTGTATTACTTAATATGCAATTTGCTTTTTGAAAATATCTTTGATGTTCCTTGGATACACATTATTATTTCTCACTTTACTGCTGCAATAAGAAATGTCCCAGGTCACTGAATAACCAGTGATGCTGTATACCTTGAATATGGTGCTGACATGTAGCGCATTAAGGTATCTATTACACACACATTAAAAATAATTTTATCCATTAAAACAAAAAAAAACCAAAAAAAAAACCAAAAAAAAAAAACCAAGAAAATACCTCTTAAAGAATACAGTGTATGGCAGTGAAAATTACAATTTCAATGTGTTTCATTATGATAAAAACCAGAATTTAACAATCTATCAAAATGATGACAAGATCTGTTTAATCCAAAAAACTTTAGTTAAGCATGTTATTTAAACTGAAAAAGCAAAACAAGTTGTCCTACAGATACACATTTAAATACATAGAGAGACAACTGATTTCCTAATAGGGAAACAGAAGAACAAATCAATAATTTTTGAGATGAGGAATATGGCAAAATAAGGAAACATCTTCTGCACATAGATTATCACCAACAAATCTTTTTTTTTTTTTAGCATGAATACTTCCTGTTATTTACAAAATTGGCACCTAGAAATTTCACTTTCGGTATGTAAGCAGAAATATCATCTTTGTTTTTCTCACTGAATGTTATATAAATCATGAAATTATCATTTCCAATTTGGTAAACAGAGCAGACAGCAGTAGCCGTTGGGTGTGTTTGCAAAATCATAGGCCTCAGCCCTCTGAGGTTTTTCTGAGAGGAAAAAATCTGAGCACTTCTTCCTGCTGTTCCATGAGTTTTGCTTCTGTTTCTGAATAATGTTCTTAATACTTCAGGACCTGAAGTGAGTGCAGAATAGGAAGAGATGAACTTTTAGAAGATGTGGCCTTACTTAAATGTATATAGGTCTATTCAATAGTAATGTATAAAACACTTTGCCTTTCTAAGAACTGACTTGCTGTTATCATTGACAGCATTTTACAATTCTTGACATGCAGAATTCTGAAAATGCTCAAGTGTTCTTTACATGTGAATGCCTGGATTATTTCTGTTCTTTCACAAAATTTATGAGACTAATTCTGCTCTTGCACATTATTCTGATAGAAGAACTATACAGAAAGAACCCCTCTAGCTTTGAAAGGGAATCTTTCTCATTCAAGGAATTCAGTAAAAACTCTTTGGTTTTATTTTGTAAGTTTTCTTCTTGACCCCCTGATTTCCTTAGAGATAACTCTGTTTGTGCAAAGGTGATAATTTTTGGAGATGTGCAGAACTCGTAAAGTAGTTCCCTAAATGCTTAAATAAATCTCAGTTTAAAACATTGCAACCTAATATAGACCATGCTGATGTGGTATATAAATTAGGATCTGAATTATTAATTTAAAGAAATATTTTATTTTTTGCATCCATCCAGGATAATTCAAAGCATGTGAGAGCATTTCTTCCTTAACCCCAGTAGTGAGAGGGGAAGGAGAGAGCCTTCAACTTCTTTACATTGTTTAGGTGGCTATCAGCTGCACCTTCATTCAGAATGTCAGGTCCATCAAGTGTTAAATACCAGCTATCATAGTGCCCATTTCTGTTCCTGAGACAGAGCAGCACACACTTTCTGAAAGCTGGATAGCCAAGGGAACTGATGTTTTCTTCCAGTGTTGCAAAATACTTATAATCAAATAAAGCTAGGTACGATAAGAAGAGGGAGTATTCCACCAAGCATGAGTACAGCATGTCACAAAGCATTTGTGAGATAGAACTGGGGGATGAATGCCAGAAGCATTGCTATTCATGCTTAGATCTCAAGACTGATTCAGTTCCTAGCATCTTCTAAGAACATCTTTTAAGGACACTTGAGCCTATAGCACTGTGCTGCTTTCTCCTTTCCTCAACACTCGCTTTTCCCTTCCTCCCATGTGTTTGTGCATCACTTCACAGACAAGCACACTTCACTGTACTATGCAGAGTCCTTTCTACATAGCTGTTAAGAGAATGCAGAACTGTAAAAAAGCATTTTCAAATGTTGTGGAGGGGTAGCCCCAATGACAAAGGAAGACCTCATCCATCCTTGTTATGAAGCTCAGTGTTTATACCAACATAACAATATAATAAAGCTAATTGTGTCATTTTCCTGGGAACATTACCAGGTTTAGCTGAGAATGGATATAGGATGTATAAAGATACATCTGTCAGACCTCTACTAATCAATATACACCTAGATAATTTGCCAATGTTTCTCTGTATAGTCTTATAAAGTACTATTTCAATTAACAAATTAGGAATAAACCATTGTTTTAATATTAGATATTTGCATCTTGCATTTATGAATAAGGCATGTTCAAATTTTGTAGTTGCAATTACTTCTAGAGCTTAGTAACTTTAAAAAGATTTTAAACTTAATTAGCTTTGAAAAATCTCCAGTTGTGGACTCTAATGTTCCATTACATAAAACTGCACACCTAAATCTAACAAGGTATTATTTGTCTTTACAGCTGAAAAATGCTTTTTGCCAATCACAGTATACACTGGAGTTTGATTTTTTTGTAAAGGTTTATGATTTTTAATTTTTCTAGAGGCAAAAACTGAAAATATATCTTAACAGGAAATTTGTGAATATACAGAATCACAAAAAATATTTTGTTTTAGAGCTTATGTGTTGCTTGACATTTTAAAGTATTAAACTGCAAAATTATTGCTTGCAGCAACTATAAATATTTCTTGCCCACTGTGTTTCCATAGCAACTGTGCTAATTTATTCAGAGACCTTTGCATTATTTTAATTTAAGAGACACAATAGTATCTGTACTAAAATTGTTCCTAGATTTGACATTTTGATCCTGTCTGAAAATAAAATGTGACATGAAGTATTTTTAGGCATAAGCTACTTTATTAGACAAAGGGTAGAGAAGATGTTGAAAATGTCTTCTGGTAGATTTATATCGCATAGGTTTTTTTATATGTAGATATAGATACACACACAATTAGTCCCAGAATAATGGCTCAGACATTGAGAAGGTACATCTATTCTAAGTCAGTCATAGCCTCTGAACAGAAATCACCAACATCCAGAGTCATCTCAGAGATAATACCTTTTTAACATATTCAATTATCATCTTGCTTTACAAGGAAAAAAAAACATACTTTTTTTTTAATTTTCAAAGCAATCTAGTCTCTGTATCACTCTTTGTTTTCAAGTCTCTTAATATGCACAGTATGTGAGAGGCTCTTCAGAGACTAGGACTTATATAACTTTGGTTGATGAATTTTAAGAAATGCAATAGAACAAGAAATTGTTTTACATGTGCTTGTCCTTAAGACCTGACCAACACCTGATATGGATACAGGGAGCAAAGGTATAGCACAAAGATATTTATCTCCTCCTCCTCCTTCCTTGGGACTGCTGACAACCTCAAAGGCTCTCAGAAGCATTGCCTTATGTCCAAAATGGAACATAGAGCCACATCCCTTTCAGATACCTGTATCTTGCACCAAATACCATCTGATCATTGCCTTTGAACAGTTTTCCCTTTTGTCAGATGAGTGCCAACCGTATCCTGGGAGGGGAGTATTGCAAGTTTTATGCAGCTGTTGCTCATTCTCTATGCCTATGTAAGAGTTCAGTCTCCAAAACAGTCATTAAAAGCTTTGTGTGAGCATCAAATTCCTTTTAAAATACAGGCATTTTTTCTCTGCACACAAATAAGAGTAAATTGATAGGTGTAAAGGAAATAACTTCTATTAATACCACTTTTTTATCCTGAGCTCAGAATCAAATTAAAGGATTTAAAATTTCACTGCCTTTTTTATAATCTTGAGTATAATTCTGTTTTTTCAGCTAAATGAAAAGATGGATTTGATGTTGAAAATCACTGACTCTTGAAAAACCTTTATATTCATAGTTTTTTGACTGCAGACAATGATGTTTCTGAAAGACAGAATAATTTTAATTGAAAATTCAATCTGCATGTCTAATCCTGGGCTGCTGGTGACAAATAGCTAATATAAAAAATTTTACTGGAGTATTCAAAATCCTTTGTCTAAGAAAGTTTAATAAACCAGCTAACAGCTTATAAATTCCTACTTCAAGAAGGTCATGATGAAATGCTCATCTACTGAGTTCATATGCTCTTCATATGCACATAGGTAGCTGAATTTTAAAATCTTCTTCAATTTAAATATATCAATTAGGGAATAACTTTATTATTCAAACTCCTCAACAGAAATATCTTTTTTCTCTTTAATTACTGCAACTATGCAAAAGTAGTTTCATTCAGCTAGCAAGTGAGAAAATTGCTCAATGTGTAATTTTTCATGACTGCAGCAATTTTAAAGATTGAACCTCCAAACATACTCCCAGAGGGCTGCATGTCTATGTGATATTAAACAATTATGAGAAATAAGCCCAGCTGCAGAATTAAATGGTAGTGTTCAACTCAGATGTTATTTGATTACTTGCATTGATGATCACAGTATAATCTACCAATCCAGCAGTAGCATTTTGTCACATATCTTGTACATGCATATGTTTAAGGGCTCTTTATCTTTGTTATTTAGATGACAAACTTGTCAGACCAAAGACTGAATATACAGGAAAGCAGCTATTGCTGTGACCCTCAATTTACAGCCAGATAATTGAAACACAAAGATAATAAAAAGCAAGTTTGACTCCCGTTCCTCTAAATCTTAGTTTTCTTAAGCAAATTAATTTCCTTGCTGTCTAACACTTTGTCTAGTAATTGCTTTTTCATTGTTTACACTGTCTATGGATTCAGCACATGGGAAATAATGACAGTTGCAGCCAATTGAATTAGCCTAGAAACATATTTGTGCTGATGATTTCTAAATCAAGGCTTTAGTAGCTTTATATGGACAGCTATTAAAAACAAAACAAAAAACCACTGGAGAGCAAATAACATACAACTTTCCATCTCTGTAAGAAAAAGTTCCAGAGGTACTCAATTTCAACAGTTTTCAAAGAGCCATGGTTTAAAGTGTGGATCCATACTGGGGACTGATACTTATCAAAAAAAAACCCCAAAAAACTTGAAAGCCCTCTTAACTGTTCCTCTTAGACATACAATGTATCATAGAAGAACATAGCTGTTTTTCATGCTCCTGGATCAGCTTCATGCTTTTCAGATTAAAGAGCTGGGAGATCATTCAGATATAATATCTTCCAGGAACCATGCCCTTGTACGAAATCCTACAAATACCAAATCTATCCATTTCAGAAATTCATATATTTGCTTCAAGCTCAGCTTTCAGACCAAAGTATTAAACTGCTGTGTATGATGTATTTATTTCCAAGTTAACTTCATAGCTCCTTAGTGGTACAAACTGTTTTTGGCTTTGTGTGCCTTCAGCAGTCTGAGACAAAAAAATACCATGTGTCTGTCAAGCTGTTAGAAAGTCTTAAGCTATCCCTTGACATGGAGGATCTCAGAGAGCTTCCAGTAAACACCACCATTAATGAGCACAGGACCTAGTGGTCTTTAAAGCTTCCAATATGTCCCTGGATTTCCATTAAAAAAAACAGGTACTTTAAAAACAAACAAACAAACAAAAACTATAAAACCAAACCACTATTTTTCATTTAGATTCATACTGCTGGGCTCCTTTGGCTCTGAGCTGTTTCTCCGCAAACATCAAGAAATAAGGTGTCCAGCAGGCCCTTAGCTCACAGAAGCAGCAAAAGGTTTGGCTTCAAGAGCAGTCTGTTATGGGAAACATTAGTACCATCAGAGACCAAAATTTTCCTTGTTGAAATCTGTCAGTTGTACTTTCCTGTTTCAAAAGTGTATGCTTAACTCTGCAGAAAATAATAGCACCTAAGCAGTAATTTTGCCAGTGACAACCTTAGTTGAAATTCTTCATAAAGCTACTCATATGAATACATTCAAGATTTATTAGAAAATTGAGACACTTATTAGCTGTACTGAGACCCACAGCTATTTTGCAAGTAATTTACCATATCAAAAAGTATTACTCTGACTTTTAATTGATTTTCAGGGTTTCACCAGTACTTACATAAACTATTAGGGAGGGAATGTTGTGCTTCTTTCCCTTAAAACACCTGATTCACATCACTGTACTGTCACTTGTTCTTGAGGGTACCATTAAACCAGTGTAACTGGAAATTTCACAGGCTACATCAGTGCAACAGAATAAGGCACAGAACTTCATTCAAGGTCCTTTAGATGTTTCATTGCTGAACAAAATGTGTATGAACAAAAAATATGTGAAATAAAAATTACTGTGTGAACAGATAAAGTTTAATTCATGAAAGATACTAAAAAACATAGAAAGAGGTACAGACTGTGCTCTCTGTCCTGCAAGTGTTACCATCTCTCCCTGCCACGAAGAAGAGATGCTCCCATGGGATGATGATGCTGGCTGGCAGCTGTCTTCCAGATGACCAACAAAGATGTCAGTCAGATGCTGCTTTGAACAGGAGATAGTCTGGCCCATTTAAGAAAAGATGATTCATAATTGCAAAGGCCTTTAAGTCCCTCCAGACATGACAGGCTACACAAGTCAGTATCCAGCTGATAACAGCCATGAAAAGGAACTATTGAAGTATATTTCATGTTTTACTAGCTTATATTTTGAAGATGTTTGCAATCACTAACATTTCTTCTTTTTCTTTTTTTTGCAATTTTTGAGACCAATTTAATTGCATCTTGAGGGGAACAAATGCTTTTAATCACGCACCAGAGGCTAGAGAATGAAAAGTACAACAAATTGCTAGTCTCTTTTACTACAAATTTTAGAAGTTTAGTTATGAAATTTGTGTTAAAAGAGCAAGAGAGCATGGCTATAAACAAAGCTTACATACCTGCACTAACCCCCCCCTATAGTCTGAGCACCATTTTAGTTTTACTGATCAGCTTTAGACTTACAGTCTTTCACTACAAAAGCTTAAGGGAGGGTATTTATTCCTGTGATATCGATGACAAAATTATTTTTGCTTTCATATATTCATATTCTTGTAGCTCTGTGGACTATTGTTGTTTGTAGTTCCTAGCTAACACCAGTATTTTTCCTTCCCTGATAGGCAGAAAGACAAACCACTTTCCAAAGGTCGCAATCCTAATCTTGCTTTTTTGGGAACCAAGGAAGAGCTACTGTCCCAAGACGGTTCCTCATAAACAGCTAGCAGAGGAAGGGGTGAAATTAACTCATCTTCTAACTGGGGATTCTTGTCAATTATACTACTTTATAATTATAAAACTGTATTTGTGCTGTGTGGGGTGGGCATTTTTCCATACTTGTCCCTGGAGGTCTCCAATTAAAGACTACCTTTTATGTTACTTCTTATATTAGTATTATCTTGAAAGTGTGTCATATTATTTCTAGATCTTTAAGGCATCAATTCTTCCTCGTGTGTTCTTTAGCACACAAGAAAGAATTAAAAATTTTCCAAAATAATTGGTCAAAAATTATCATGAAAATTATTATTATTTTGTGGTCAAAAATAATTCTGAAAATATAAAAAGAGAAATTCCAAAAAAAAAGAAAAAAGGCAAATGGACACATGCAGTGTGCGTTCTTTGGGCTCGTGCCATTTAACTACATGATGTACATGGTGACCATTCTTCAGTGTTTCGAGGCTCCTGGCTCTCTATAAGTAAGCTGCTGGGGCCCAGGGAATGTCCAGAGAATCAGATCTGCACTCTCATGCTGTAGACCCTTTCCCAGTCCCAGAGCACTGCAGGATGCTGCAGGAATGGTAAGGAGCTTGTGCAATGCTGCAAGATAGTCAAGTACAAAAATACAACACTTGTAATCCTGACAGATTCACAGCTAATTGTGATTAGCTTTATATGATAGCAAAGTAAGCTAAAGTTTGATAGCTGTTAAATCTGGCGTGCTCTTCAAATTTTTCTTTGCTCTTTGTATAGAAAGATGTTATACATGTGTGCACATAAACATTTTTTTTTATAAGAAAAGGTGGCTGGAAATATCAGTGGCAAATATGTGGCAGGATTTTTTTCTCTCTGAAAGCCTCCCACTGAAATATTTTGTCATCATTCCTATCAAGTCAAATTGTGATGTCTTGTGAAAGATGTCACCAACAGAAGTCACAACAGAACTGTGAAGAGGGAGTTTTCCTTGTAGGATGACCAGGCTTTCCCTGGCACAGTAAGGTTTTCACTAGCACAATAAGCTAAAAGCACTAGACAATACTGAGATAAGTGTGTTTGGGAGCATCACCTTTGAGTATCTTTTACTTTTATTCTTCCAAAATGTTGTAAAATGTCCATTGCCCTGTCCAAATACTGCCTAATAAAGCTGTTAAATTTCTAACAGTTTTATATAGCTACAGTTACACGACTGTACATGACCTACAAAATAATTTTTAAAAGATCTTGCTTCTTGTGTTCTGCTAGACTTATTGCTGCCCCAGATACATGCTGCAGGCAAGAAAATTGTTTGTCACAACAGAAAGCAAACAATTCCTTATAAACGTTACTGTGAGCAGGAATTTACCAAGCTTTAGGTAACCCTTGGTCTCTAAAGGCTAGTCAAACTGCAAGTGGATCTAACTTGAACTCTTGATTAATCCACTCAAAACAAGAGAAAAAAAATAGATTTTCTAATGAATTTATTCTAAATAGAGTTATACAGGCTCTTGTGAACAATTCTCTTCAGAAAAAAAAACTTTTTTTCTTCCTAAATATACATATCTGCAAAGGAGAGTGAAAAGTCACACTCTAAGATAAACAGTTACTTTCAAATATTTGTAAAGCTAGGTGAATGAAGGGAAGGAAGAGAAGGAGAGGAAAGGGAAGTAAGAAGGGAGGAAAGAATGAAATGGTGGAGAGAAAAAGAAAATAGTTTGTACCTTGGTCACTGGAATGCAGAAAGCAAACGTAATACACTTTCTGTAGTGCAGAACTCTGCTTTTTGCTGGGGGTAAACAGACATATGAATGAATCAAGGAGAAGAGGATGCAAGGAAAGATCAGGATTTGTCATGGGTTTGCATAAGACCAAAATAATGGAAATCTCAGTGTAATGAGAGATCTCAGGGAAGCATTACAATTGCAGAAAGGTAAAACTTTATAAGCAATGTGACAAATTTGAAATCTCTGTGCAAATCCTAGTGCCTACATGAAACCCCAAAGTGACCTCAGATGCTTCTATCTCATATATACACTATATGCCATGGAGGGCCATCCACTAGCATCCCTTTTTGAGATTTAAGGAAAGAAAGGGGAAAAAAACAGTAAAATAAGTAATAGTACAGCTCTTGGCAAGGAACCAAAGTAGATCCATCTTTAAAAGACATAAAGGAAATTTTTCTAAATTCCAGTGTGGGTTAAGGAGGATATTTTAGAAGCAAAAAACCCAAAGGATTTTCAGGTTTTACCACTGAGAAGATGCTCTACATTTCCCAATGTATTGTCAAAACCCTGTTGTAATAGAACTTAAGTTCAAGCTAGTTCCTCTAGTTTGCAGACATGATATAAGCCTATGAATACTGAGAGAGAGTAAATAGTGACTAATCCAAATAGGTTAAGAGAGAAAGTACTTCCTATATAATCTCTTGGGCTATCAATTACTAGTACCAATTTTCCAGTGGAGTTAGGACATTGAAATCTTGAGGGTTTCCTGCATATTTGCGAGGATATTGGTAGTGACTCCATTTTACTATTGTGCAAAATTTACTTCCAGACAAGAACATTAATTGAATTGTAATATATAAATACATGTACTGATAGTTCTTTACTATACATTCTTTATTAAATTTTCCATTTCAGTGCATCACCTCTTGTGTGAGATTAGTTCAGACAGTATTGGTAACACATTCAAAGGGGCTTGAAATCCTTCCTAAGGTACACAGTTGATTTAGAGGGTTGTGGATCAGGCCCCAAATCAATCATTGCTTATTAAAAAAAAAAATAAAATAAAAGGACATGCAATAGACTTATCAGTTTGAAAGACAAAGTAAATTCTCCAGACTTTTCTGTGTATGCTCCTGATTCCTTGCCATGTCTAACTTACTAGGGCATATATGTCACTCAAATGCCTTGTTTTCTCCAAACAGAAACAATCTCATGAAAAAGACTGACACTACAGATATATTTTAACAAGATTTTCTGTCTAGATTCACAGGAAGGAAGAGCTATGCCTGTAATATATGCCTAAAATTAAGTTAAATGTGGTGTATATTATGAAGAAATGGTTTTCTTTTCCAAATTATAAAATAAAGTGAATAATACATTATATATCCTTTTTTTGTATTTCTGCACTAGTGTGTGGGAATTTTTTTCATTAATGTCAAGTATTTAAGTAGCTGCATCTCAGCACTTTTTTGTCAATGTTTGACTCCTTCCTCTCTTCAGGTCTTTTAAAAATATCCATGAATAATCCATGTCTTTCCCTGTTCAGATCTTTTTAAAATATCTATGAATAAACCATGTTATTCAACACAGTAATTTTTTTGCAGTACTCTGTAAGAAACTCCAATAAGTGTTGAAAGCAACACACCTATGCTTAGCTCAATCTAGCCAAGCAAGAGGGAGGTATTAAAGCCCAATATGACGTAGACCAAGATCAGCACATCCATCAGTCTAAAATGGTAAGCCATGTAACTTGAAAAAAATAATGGAATTAATTGGATAAAACAGAAATTTCCAGAAAAAGGTGTTTTTACGTAGCCATGAAGAAAATACAGTTGAGTCTTTCTCCATCTTTGGGGTTAGGGTAGAGAAAAGAGGATGGACCACTGGATTTAATTTTGCGGTTCATGAATGGGAGATAAACATTATTCATTTGCCAGGCTGCTTGTTAATTAATTTTTTCTACTGCAAACTAGCAAAATAGAACTATCAATTTGATAAATGCTGTAGTTGGATGGAATATAAGGTTTTATTGAACCCACAGAATATTATGTTACTCATTTTAGCACAAGTTTCTAGCTTTATCTAAGGGACAATATCTTGGATCAGAACACACTGTTGTTGCTAATAAAAAAAAACCACAAACAGTATTATTAATATAACAAGGAGAAAACTGCTATATTGTTTCACATATCAGGTTCAAACACAAGCATGTATTGTTGTAAATGAAAACCTCTTGCAAGCAATTTCTGAAAAGTGACTTCAGAACAAATTGATTCAGTGAAATCCTTGATATACTTCTTACAGCTTCTATTTACAGTTAATTGCCCAGATCATTTCTTTGTACATCAAAGCTCTGTGCTCACACCACCTTGCCCTGACTGCAGGCCTGGGTGAGAAGGAGCATTCCCTTTCCCAGCTCACTGTGCTTCCCGTGGTCCTGGTGGGGCAGAGCTAAGCAGGACAGAAGGACTCAGACTCTCAGACTTCTTCCCACTCCACCAGCAGTCACAAGGAGCTCACAGCTGCTGCTGAACCCTCTGGCATATAACCACAAAGTCAAACAAATCACAGAGAGCTGGGCCCATTTAAAGCAATATAAATAAATACTATAGACAAGTCTGTATCTAGCAACCCTCCAAAGCATTTGAGGGCAGAGTGAATTTAGGACCCATCACAGCAGAGGGCCCTCTCATCTTCCCTTGGTCCCTTGGCCCCAAATGGAGGAGCAGAGCTGGAGTTCTGCCATGACCAGGAGACTTCTCAAGGCAAACAAACCCCAGGAGTGATAACCTGTCCCAGATGTGTCAGTCCCAGAAAAGATTTAGCCAAGTTTTACTGCTTCCACTGCTTCTTGTACTCCTGAAAAGATTTAGCCAAGTTTAACTGCCTCCACTAAATCTTGTACTCCTAAAAAGATTTAGCCAAGTTTAACTGCCTCCACTAATTCTTGTACTCCTAAAAAGATTTAGCCAAGTTTAACTGCCTCCACTAATTCTTGTACTCCTTCTGGGACAGCACAACAATCTCCCAGAAGTAAGACAGAAACGAAATCAAAATGAATCTCAGCTTTTAAAAATATTTCAAAATAAAATAAATGATATAGATATATATAGATAAGAGAATATATAGATAATTTTGACAGAGTAGTAAGTCATACTCATAGCTTGAGTAACCAACTGTGAAGAAGTTCTCAATGATGAATATCAGACTGTGTAAAGTAGCTTAAATAAATAATTTCAAAAAATTCAGAAAACAGTCTTTTAGACAAAGATAATTACTTCATCAGGCAGAGGATAAGTGAGGGGAAAAATAGGTTTGTTTATCCATGAGAGACTGGAGAAAGCTTATACAGTGTGAAACTTCCTTAATTTTAAAAGTAAATTTGTGTTTCTGAATCAGTGACAAAAATATGGAGCTTTTGATGACAGTTTTTTCTGTTTGATTCTTGGATTTGATACACAAATAAAAGAGGAACATGGACTCCAGGATTTTTGTGGGACTTTTTTTAGGTTTTGGGGCATGACTGCATGTAAGTTACCTGTGCTCATAGCCTGCCCACCTCCAGTGCCATTTCAGTGATTAAAAGCTGCATATGCCATGCTAATTCAAATAACCCATGGTTCTGCTTGAATTGTAAGATACCTTTAAGGGACTAGTACTAGGAAAAGGCCATGATTGCCAGGAAACATAGAAAGAGCAATATCTAGTCAAAAATTAGTGAATTACATGAGGTAGTAAGGAATGAGTCAAAATTAGCAAAAGAAGGAACAGAGCTAAAATAATCTTCCGTTGTGGAGTTCCTAATATTATGTTTAAGAAATTAAACTGATTTTCAGCAAGAAAGAATAAGTATAAAAGGAACAGTTTTTGAGAAGTCTGCAGGATGGTATGGGTGCAAATCAGAAATTAAAAAATCTACAGGGTAGATGTCAGAAATATCAACAGAAAACATAGAAAGCATCTCTGCAGAGTCAGAGTGGACGTAACAGGTAGGTATACACTCAGAGAACTTTGGAGACGGGGTTTTTCTGGAATTAGGTACACTAAATTACCTGACTGTAAATACATAAATGCTGTTTCTCTCAGCATCTCCATAGAACTGCATTCTGCAAGGACACAAAAACTCCAGGCAGCTGATGCTTTTCAGCAACATGAGTTCTTTATGAGTCTATTTACCTGCAGAGTTTTTGAAATGCATGGCTTGAGGTATTAAATTGCATTTGGAAAAAAATTTTATATTTCCCTGTCCCATGTAGCTCTAAAGTGTTGATGATATAGAGCTCTCAGTGAAAATTTCACTTATAAAGAGTATACATTTGTCTTAGAAAGAACTTGTCCTCTGTTTCAATCTAAGATAGTAGATGAACTAGAGATATATAAGAGTTGTTAACAGATCTGCAGAGGTATATCTGTTCTGTTTTGTTCTTTTACTATTGAATAAATGATTTTGTCAAAAGCCTTCTTGTGAAAATATAAGTAGAACATAGGCAAAAAAGAATGTCATGGGCAGAGTATGACAAACACTAAACAATAAACAAAACTCTAAACCAAAACAAAACATCTTCTTCTCTCTATTAACACACCATTTATTTATGCAGGACAGATTTTCCAAGGGAATAAAAGGCTATTCAGTTAGAAAAAAAATTATTTTGAAAAATTATATGTCACACAGCTGTACTTCTAGTGTATTGGTATGTCTGTCAAAACTGTATTTGAAGGTTCAGGAAACTGAAATGCAGCCACAAAAATCAGAGAATAAAAAACTGGTCAAACATTGCAAATAAACAAAAAATTTAGGAATATCTTAGAAACCATCAAATGTCAATTACTTAACTTTGCTTTTGTTTCAGATCTCTTTAACCTGCATGCATTTGAAAATCAAGATGAATGTGTTAATCAATTTCTGCTTATAAAAAACATAAAGACTTTTCTTTATAAGTCGCAGATGGGAAAACATGCAATGTCATATATTCTATACCTCTGCATGAAGAAATCTGCTTTATTTCATTTGAAGGACTGAACTACTAAATTTGCTTACTCTCTACAGCTGTTCTTCTCCAAAAGGAGAAGCTGTTAACTACTGACAGAGATGAGTTAAAGAGCACAGAATCTAGTCAGTCTTATTTATGGCTGATTATGTGAGAGGGAGAAAGAAAAGAATGGATGGCTTTGTACTTTTTGTTATAAGAAATAAATAAAAGCTGGATTTTGTATTTGACTTGACTGCAGTTTAGAAGTGATTCTGAGATCATGGCAGTCTAAATTTGGAGATGTTTACTATAGATGAAAAAGATTTATTTTTATTCTGAAGAAAAACATGAGAGTCTCGAACATTTAATTTAAAGCATTAATAGATCTAAGCTTCAGTAGATGTTGTAAAGATTAAATACTTGAATAAAAACTGTTAAATTAATACTCTTGATAATACCCTTAAAAATACTATTAATCAAAAATGTTTGCATTACAACAACTGATATCTGAAATATCATTAAGACCTGAGGACCTTTTCTCAGAAGTGAATTCAAAGATGTTTCTTAAGTCTACTGGTGGAAAATACAAATTCAATTCACTCTACTGGATAGTCGATTATATATATATTATGCTGTGGTTTAACCCCATCCACAACCAAGCTTCACACAGCCACTTATTCATTCCCGCACCAGCAGGATCAGGGAAAGAATTATAAAGGTAAAAGCTGGAAAGCTCATGGGTTGAAATAAGGACAGTTTATCAGGGGAAGCAAAAGCTGCACATGCAAGCAAAACAAAACAAGGAATTAATTCAGTGTTCCCTATGGGCAGGTAGGTGTTCAGCCATCTCCAAGAGAGCAGGGCTCCAACACATGTGTTAGTGGCTTGGGAAGACAAGCAGCATCTCTCTGAACACTCTGCTTCCTCCTTTCTCCTGCTTTGTACAGTGAGCATGGTGTCACATGGTCTGGAGCATCCCTCTGGTCAGTTTGGGTCACCTGTCCTGGCTGTGTCTCCTCCCAGGCACCCCCAGTCCCCTCACCAGTGTGGCCATATGAAAAACACAGAAGGTCTCAGCTCTGTGCAAGCCCTGCAATAACAAAAACTTCCCAATATTGTCAATCCTGTGTTCAGTACAAGTCCAACACCCAGCCCAGTGCCAGCCACTGTGAAGAAACTGAACTCTATCCCCGACAAAACCAGCACAATCTGTTCTTCTGGAAATATCTTATTTAGAGAGATCTCGATTTACACTGATCTCTCTGAAAGTTCTGGGAGTGTCAGAACATCCCAAATTGCTACTGAGGAAACAGTGGGTCGTCCCAAAATTGAACACCTCCCAGTAGGCATGAGGAAGTCCTGGGTACCTCCTAGGACAGCAAGCTAAGATGGGAATAACACAAGAAGTATTCCATCTAAAACCAATGAAGCCAGAACTCCATTGGATCTCTTGGATTCCTACTGAAATTGAAGTAAATTTAGGAGTCTAGAACAACAGTTTATCTTACCATAAGTAAAATTAAATATCTGATAGGATGAATCACACTGAAAATTTCACTGACTCTCCTGCATAGATCCCCATTACTTGCATATATTATTATTGACTACAAATGAAGAAAACATTTGAAAAGACATTTGAAAAACGTCTGAGAAAATATTTTCGCATTTTTATATATTTAGATAAGCCTGGCATCATTATCACCATGGTCATAAAAATTGATAGGTGGTAAAGGACTTTAATAGAGTCCTTTTATTTTAGTTTCTCAAATGGTCATTTTCAGATGTAAAAAGAGGAGGTATTGTTTCACTACTTAAAAACAGTGAGTTTAATCACAGAATACCTGAACATCCCCAACAAATTACCACAGATAAAGATAGAATATAGTAAAATAAGGAAGACTTTTAAAGATGAAGAAAAGATGCATTGACAGAACTCCTGACTCAGCAGAGGTGTAATATCATGAACTATCTCCTCTAATGGATGGCAGGAGGGGGTGGATGCTTAAGAATTTTCCAAAGAGCCTTGCAAAGGTTGTGTAAGGATTGTGGACTATGAGACTCCTGAGCAATAACAAAATTTCAGGTAGAAGCTTAGTCAGTCTCCTGAATTTTGCAAGGATTGAGAAAAGGTTTAACACACTGCTACTGAGATTTTATAGCCATGTGTAACAGTTAAAATCTAGAAAAACTGAAATGTAGCAGCTTTTGTGATTTTTCCCCCCAAACTGACAAGATGCAAATGTTTAGGTTTCAAAGAGATTTAATTTTTTTACCTTTAAACACAACTGGTTTTAGTAAGGGTAGTCGTCTTTCCCTGAATTCACTGCTATGACTGACTAACCTTAACTTGAAGATGATTAAAGGCTTTTTTTTTCCTCCCTGTCCTCTGTTTGGGGATTCAACTAGAAGAGGCTGTGCCAGCTACTTACAAAGCAATAGCAGTGCTATTAAATGAGGTAAGGATCACTTTTTTTTCCTGTCATGGTTATATCTCTTGCAAACTTCAGGCAGCCAAACACTTACACTGTTTAAAGTTAAATTTTGTGTGTGCTTATAGTTGGAGAGGGAAAGTTTCTAAAGTGAGAAATGCCTCTCATTATTTCTGAAGACAGACAAGTCTTTGAAGAAATAGTTTTTGAAGTCAGTGTTTAATAATCTGAAAAATCATGAAAATGCTGAGAATTCAGCACAGGAATATTGCACATTAAAGTTATTTCAATTTCTTTAAAACATTTCTCTTAGGTTCAAAAGTTTACTTCAATGACAATGTGTAATTAAAGTCTTAAAAGTCTGGATGATTGAAATACTCTGGAGCGCAAAATTGTAGAGAAATACTGGAAGGCAGCCTTTACAGAGGTATTTTAAAGACTGAATTTCTTCTCCTCTACATGAAGTCAAGAATAACATCTTACAAGAACACACAATGAAACAAAGACAGATTTCTTTATACTGTTTTTGATACTCCAGAAATATCTGGTTCAGGTCACCTCAAGTTTAAGCGAAACATTTCCCTAAGAATATTCATGTTATCACAGTTTTAGAAGACCCAGATTCTTTTCACTATACAGGCCCTACCAAAAAGGCAATCCTTCCTCAGAACCTTCAAATCCAGTCCTGAAAAGAGAGAAACAGTGACTTGAAATGACTCTCTAGGGTCACTCCATTAGTCATCAGCAGTGCCAAAAATAGAAAACAGGTTTTCTTATTCCATTCCTCAGACCTAATTTGTTAGACTGTATTGCTTTCCAGTCAGAATGGTTGCTGTGACAGTATGTAATCATATAATGTGGATTTCTCTTTTCAGCCCCTTTTTCCTTCCCCAGACCAAGGCTTGCATACTTCCCTTCAGGTCTTCAATTATTTCACTTTTACCCTAAAGAAACTATCACAGTACAAATCTTATGTTCAAAATGTTCCATGAAGATGTAAGTGCCCCTTTTCAGTGACTCCTATGTTAAATAGGAAGAAAATTGTATCCTTTTCACTTCAAGTCATATTTTCCTTTGATTTCCTAATCCATTTTGTTTTATCAGGTACCTGAATCCGCACTGGAAACCATTTTTACAAGGTAATTGTTTTCAGTGAGAGAAATGCATTTTACAAATTCTCAGCCTTTCACAGAACTAGGAAAAAATTAAATTGGATAGTCATGATTTTGTCTAGAAAATATAAAGGTTATGACTGCTCAGAGGATCACAAACAAAAATGAAATTCTCTTTTGAGGAAAGATATATTCTAGCTTCAGAGCATCAGTAAAAAAAAAATCAAGAACCTAAATTAATTTCTGAAAAATTAGCCATCCCTAACCACTTATGGTATAAAACACAATGGGAGCCATAATTCCTCAAGCTGCTGTAGTATAGTAATGAGCTATTATAGTTTTCTGCTTCAAAAAAGGTTATGCTAATGTGAAAGAAAATTGCTCTTCTTATTATATTATAATTATTTGAATGCAAATAATTCAGTACTGCTCCTTACTTCAAAAGCAACATTCCTCAACAAATAAACTGGCCTTTATCTGATAAGAATTCCAGCAAGCAAGGTGATCCTTTAAATGAGACCAGCTAGTGATAACACTATCTTAACATTATCTTATCCTTTCTCACTGAACAGTGAAGTGAGAGAAGATGATTTTCTCTTCTGGTGTTTGTATTGATCAAATTAAATTTTTTGGTACACCTTATTATGTACACGAGTCCTCGTGTTTTGCTGTAAGTGAACTTTGTCCTTACAGAATTACTACATAGAAGATTTAAAAGGATGATAAACAGCATTAATGGAGCTTGTGCTTTTTCCTACACCTATATAATGAACTTCATCCAAAATTGTGATGGGAGCCAGCAATTAGGCAGCAAGCTACCTTTTCCCAACCTGCATTAAGCATGGCATTGATCCTAGCTAAAGAGCAATCCAGAGAGACTGGGCCACTGAAAACCCTAAAGAGAAAGAAGTGTTCCTGAGAGGCATTATCTCTGACAGGGTTGAAATGCACTAGTTCTGATAGCAAGCACATCAGAGTGGCAGCATACTAACCTCCAGTTGGGTTGATACCTGCAATCCTCGGGTGGCCAAAACCATTTTATTGGGTTGTATCTAGTGCAGGGTTAATTTCTCCATAGAATTTATATGAACAGCTAAAGAGATTGTTTTTTGTAATATGAATATATGGATTATAAGCAAAGAAAATACAGTCTTTGGAAAACTTCTGGTCAAAATAACAATCTCATTTGTTGTGGGGAAAACCACTTAGGAGGTAAATCCAGTGAAGGGGCACATCATGTGCATGAAGGGGCACACCCATGTTTGCATGTTCTTCTCTGAATTTCCTAGATGCACTCTTTAAAATCTGCTCACTCCCATTCTACCCACATGTGTCTGCTATAATGTGATTAACTTTCATCTGAGAGTATATAGCAGAAGCAATCCTAAATCAGTGGTAGATTACATCCATGAACAAATATTTGCTCCATTAACTCCAGTAATGATTGAAGGTGTTTGGGCATCAGGAGTCTCACTATTTTTGAGAGACAGGGCTCTTTCAGTCCTTTAAAGGTCAGACTCAGTCTGACATTGGAGAACACAAATTCTGAAGTTTGCAGAGAATGCCCCCAATTTTCTGACCTTTGAAGCTGTGAGATGTTCAAGTACAACAGTTTATTTCAGTTTTATTTGCAGCCTGTAGGAAGAGTAAAGGGTTTCACCTACTCTTCTAAGCAGAGCAAATTGTGCTTGACCCCTTCCCACTTCACAAAATAGCATGCATTTATCAATTTTGAACCAAGGATTCAAAAGTTGACCACGTACCTATCCATTGTAATACCATTCATACATTGTGATAACTCTGGTATTTGAAAGTAGAATTATAAAACTGTTATTCAGAATATAAACCCTTGTTCTTTTTGTTTACTAGGGGAAAAAAATTGTTATAGCTGCAAACTGAAAAACTGACTATATTTTTCTATTAGACCTTCATTTTATATTGCAATTATTGCCTTGGCCACGTGGATGTGTAACTGCTAAACCAGTTGGCACATTCAGTTTGCTGGGCTGATTGATTCCTCTTTTCAAAAAATACACATCGTATTACGGTCACAATTTAGCATAATTTTATTATTGTTTTGGTGAAGTAGTTAAACATTTGTTTAACACCTATTCATGCTAAAATGCTGTTGAATAGCTTATAAAAGACTAGAAAATACATAATATAATATAGAAGTCTGGCTGTACCCTTCATTTCATTTGCACATTATTTTGAGATCATCTATTGGTCTTTCAATGCTGAAATGGAACTTATAATAAAGATGTGGGCAGACTTTTTAACAGGACACTGAATAATGATTTTAAATTTGAAAAGGGTAGATTTAAATTAGATGTGAGAAGGAAATATTTTCCCGTGGGGATGGACCCTAGACCAAGTTGCCCAGAGATACACTAGATTCCCAATTCCTGAAAAGATTCAGGATCAAGGTGGATGGGACTCTGAGCAAACCAGTTGAGTTGGAGATGTGCCTGCTTATTGCAGGAAGGCTGATGACCTTTACAGTCTCCAACCCATACTGTTCTACGACTCCAGCATTTAAAAGGCAGCAACATTTTCTTTTTAATTTCCTGTTCTAATGAATCAGATCCATACAATTGTCTATACACAGCCAAAGATTTGCATTTCTTTGAAAGTGGTCAGGTCAAAAATATCCTGATGAGCTTTACAATATATTGAAGGTAATTTTCACAATACAAAACTGTGGAATAGGATGTAGTTTTTACAAGTTTCATTCACTTAAACATTTAATATGGTGGGTTATGAAAATGAACTTAGTGCAGATCATGCACTAATATCCATGTTAATATTTGCTTATAAATCCTGATAAAGTAGAGGTGAAAGTCACATTTTCAAATAGTCTCTTCCTCAGCAGTATTCAAGGACATGTTGTACAAATGGGAACAAATATTTATGTTAAAACTACAATATGTGAGGATAAAACTAATTCCACTCATCTGTGAGCTCACAATTAAGAAGGATCATGTATAGAAGTGTCCCATACAGAAAGTGAATAAGTTAAGAGCTATAATGGGAATACCGTGAACTCATATGGCTGTGCTGTAAAATATTTATGATAAGTTATACATTTAGCATTTTATTGTACTTTTAAGACCAATTTAATGTTTGTATCACATTTCCCCTCTATATTAGACATGAGCACATCATAGAGAAGATAAAATCTGAACTGTGTTGGAGTAATCTTGGCTGTATACACACATATGATCATTAGTTTTTTTTTGAATAATGAAATATGGGATGCTGGTATGGTTGATATGCAAAGAGCATATAGAAAGAGGAATACACAGAGACATGTAGTGGGGACAGGATGCCTCAATGCATGACCCACAGGACCATTTCTCACACCTCAAAATGATATCAAAGAGATAATGAGACACATCAGCAATAAAGACAGATTAATGATGTGACTCCTTCTATAATTCACTGGGGAACATTCAGCTGCTGCCATCTCCAGTAGTCCTCAGCCTGGACCTCTGTCCTACATCTAACTATGAAGCTGTAAGATGCAATCTTATCATAAAAACCGGAAGATACTGAGTCATCTGCGCCAGCCCATGACCAGAATATAAACTTACTGGAGGTAGAAGATGTTGTGTAATTCACTGTGCCATAAGTATGTATCTAAACACACCACTTCACCTCTCTTTAAACCAAGTCAAAGCCAAGAAATGTCTCCTATAGGGAGGTACTAGTATATGGGTCATAATTGCACTAGTTCTTCAAATACTCTTTTTGAAGAGGTCCACAAGCTTTCATTGTGCTTCAGCTGCTGTAGGAGCGTGCCCACACTCAGGAACATCTGCTCTAATGTAAGTAAGGCTGCAGTCCATACAGGTCAGCCTGAGAAACCTCTGCAGCTCTAAGGCACAGCTTGACTGATTTTAAACAAGAAATGTACTGGCATGCAAATGCTGTTCATGTCTGCTGCAAAAGCAGTTGATTTATTGCAAGCATTCTCCTGGCTGTGGTTTGCATAAGTAAAATATGAAGAACATTCATTACCCAGAGTATCCATTAGCTCTCAAGTAAAATGTTGTTTCCTAATGCAAAGAAACAAAACAACAGAAACAAGATTTAGTAACTAAATAACAAAATATAAGCGCCCTGTAAAGGTTACAGGATATGACACTTTTTACCTTTGTACTTTAAATGATATGCATCAAAGAGGACTCCACCAAAAATGTGGGAAAGAGGTTGCCTCAGAGAATTAACATCCTTTTAGGGAGGTTCAGATGGGAGCTGGAACAACTTCTCCCCCTGTGATGCATAAATTGACAGCCACTGCTTGTTGCAGAGTTCCCTGCTCCTGGTCACCTCTGAGCTCTGCAGGTGTCAGCCACAGCTGAGTTGTCCTAAGAGACAGGAATTTTTAATGCTTATTGTTTCACAGTTCTCTAGTATTTTTGGGGTTAATTATGCTTCAAATGAGTCACTACTTTAATGATGACCCTGACTCAATAGAATTAAATTAGAACTGACATGTAGCTCACTGCTACCTTGATTATTGTATAATGGTTAGAGACAAAGTTTTTGCCAAACAAGGTAATTTCTATCTGCCCTACAAACAGCTGCATATTTTCCATAGCCTTTCCATATAATTCTTGACTTTTTATTTCATCAAGAAGCTCTCTTTTATCAAGTATTCTCCATGCAT
The DNA here is from genome assembly GCF_030490865.1 of Poecile atricapillus. Taxonomy (NCBI): domain Eukaryota; kingdom Metazoa; phylum Chordata; class Aves; order Passeriformes; family Paridae; genus Poecile; species Poecile atricapillus. The sequence goes on from NC_081252.1 coordinate 51,829,177, forward strand.
GGGTACCGGATGGCATGACATTGACCCAGTAATTCACACTCAAGATATTTAGATTTTTTTATTATTATTATTTTTATGGATATTATTTTTCTTTTTTTTTTCTTCCCCCTAAAACTCAGCTTCCTCTTCAGTGGCTGTGGGCCAATTACCTGTACTAAAATTGCAAAGTGCTTATTAGGCCTTAGGTCTGACAGTCTCTGAAGAACTCAATTAGTTGTTCTACTTAATCTCATTTACTTCACAGCTTCTCTAAGCAGGGGCCTCCAAATATAAAACTTCTCAGAGCATAATAAGAAGTAGGTGTAGATTTCTCAGGAAAAAAATATAAAAATAACTGTCAGGACTGCATCAGGTTCCAAAATGCTTCTAATAATAAGACTTAGATGGCTCAGCCTCCTTTTACAAGTACTGAAAACACAAGAAGCTTCATTTCCTACTTTCAGGGCTGCAATTATTCCAGTGCATAAGGTATAAGATCCTGCTGAAGGTTTTCCAGCAGTGGAGACACTTGTATCTCTCACTGCTGTGTGTTTTCCAGTGCCTCATTAGCTACACACTCACAGTTGCCATTCCCTTCATCCAGGTGCTCACAACTTTTCCCTCCTCTCCTCAGCTGCTTATTTCCTCAAAGCTTTTAAGAACTTAATTATTTTTGAAAGTTTTTCCACCTGTCAAACCTGGATTGCAATTAGTCAGTGAATTCAAATGTTATCAAAGAGGGAAGAAAGAGGCTGACAATGTAATCACACAACTCTTGTTTTTGTTGGCAATCAGGTTAAAAATCTTAAAGAAAAATTGTGAAACAGGGAAAGCTTATGTTAGTGAAAGTGGAATAAATGTCTGATAGTTAATGGGCATTCAAGGATAAACTTGTTCTCAGAAGCCAAGAATTACAACAAAGCCTAGTTCTAACTACATATCTTGCCTTTGAAATTCCCATTTCTTTGGTCTTCTAAAAGATAGTTGAGGATCCTTCAAACTTTCTCTTGAGTTATGCAAAAGTAATGTTTAATGCTTCAATAGTTTCTAAAACAGATAAAAAAAGATACAGGTAATAATGATTGATACCTGTGTCAATGATATGTAAATATCCTCTTGCTAATTTGGATTAACAGGTCACATTCTCAGACAGTTGATCACTTTTGCTATCTAATCAGGAAAACTGCACAATTCCTCCAGATATTTTAAAACAAAACTTCCAGTTGACTCATAAAGCTAAAGATATTACCTTCAACTGGCTTTTTAAGACAAGGATAAAATTGTACCTTTTAAAATACTGAATATATATATATAAGATTCATATAAAACAGATATATAAAGGTAATATATGTAAAGATGTAATATGCATCTATTTAAAGTTTGTGTACATGCATAAATGTATAAAACTTCTTGAAATGCTTGTTACTCAAGGGGAATGGTAGTAAGTGGAATAAATATTGCAACGGTACTCCTGGATCAAACTGATGCTTACAACCTTATGCATCATATGCAGGCTGAAATCTGCATTATTTATGGACCCAAGATACACTACATGAAATAAGAAAGAGATAGAACATAGGACTCAGATATTTGAATCCCTGGGGAGCCAGAATTGCTTAAATTTTTAAGTGGGAAGGATTACTATTAATTGCTGTTCAGATAAATTATATGAGTACAGTTGATTTTGTGGGGCTCTTCACAAAAAACATGCAGTGCCTCCTAAATTAACTTTGTCTATAAACAGTTTTTTCTAAGTGTTTTTCTCTGATATAAAATAGACTGTAGATTGTCTACGGTCTCTGAGAGAATAGACTGTACATTCAGCTATAAATGTGTTTGAAGTGCTACTAATGGCTTATACACAAAGTAAGCAACAAACACTTTGTAAAAATCAACATAATCTCTAGTATCTTTGAATAAGATACCATGTAAACCTCTTAGAACATTATCTAAGCAAAGATTTTTGTTCACCTCCGCTGAAAAAACCACAACATAGCCTGTTTTTCCATTTTCCTGGAATAGTACATTGCACTTCCCTAAGTTGTTTCCAAGTCTTTGGAAAGGTGAGCTTAGGCTGGGGTTCAACTCTAATTTCTCTGTAAAAAAAGTAGTTCTGTTTTTTTTACTTTTTATCTGTACATTACACAAAGTGTGAATTATGGTTTTGAAAAATTCAGTTTGCAGACATCTTCAGCAAATAATGGGAACCATCTGGACTGATTGGTATGGAAATCAAAACTAATGGATCCTGCCATTTCTGAGCCTTTTACAGAACATGAAAATAGACAATATTATGCTTTCTAGAGCTAATCAAAACTGTACTTCAAATTACTCACTGGTATGTTATTAAAAATATTTGGATCTTATTTTCACAGTTAAAAGATCTAGCTGCACAAAGTGCAAAGAAATTATCTTTCAATTAATGGAATCTGCTGTCAGAGTGTGAACAAATAAATCTAGAAGCAAGTAAAAAATAGAATTACTATATTCTTTTTCTCTCCAGGTTTCTTCTCTATCTCCTTCTTAGTCTAGATCTCTTCCACATTATTCCCAGTCAACAGCTCATCATTGAATAGAAGAAAGCACTGCTGATGTTGAACGGATTTTCTGATGGTGAGAGGTTGCATCCAAAGGCAGCAGTACTCCTGTGAAAATCACAATGCAGCTTTAGGGCTGCAAATTTCTGTCTCCTCAGGGAAATAACCATCCTATATATCCTAGTCTGCTAAAGGATAACACATCTTTTCTTTGCTCTGACTGTGCTTCAGCGTATCAACACTCAAAATGAGTCAAACAGTACAAGTTCTAGAAAATACATATATTTAAGCTGGAAAAATACCTAGAGAAGGAGAAAGAGGTTTATGGTGGAGTAACAGTTCCTATATCCTGTTAAGAGGCAGTACTAATGAGTCAAGTTACAGATTCCTTGACCCCCCGAAAAACAATCATAGAATTATTCGGGTTGGAAGGGACCTCAGAGGTGATTTAGTTCTAGTCCCCAAATGCCATGCTTTTCAAACTCTTGACCCTTGCCTAGCAATAGGTCATCAACTCTGTTTTGTGTAATTCTAACACCTCCATTTTTACTGCTGAATGATATTATGGGAACAAGTGCTCACCCAGTCAAAAATAGGATTATATGTTCCTCTACTGGATGTTCATGTATGTGAGAAACCTTTTTTCTTGGATAGTCTATATTTTGGAGAAAGATAATCGTATCAGAAATGCTAGGCTATTTGCTCTAGAGAAACTGGGAAATCACTGCTTTGACGTTGTTTGATATACATAATTTCTGTCTTTGATAATTAATCAGGCACTGTTGCTAATCCAAAAACCTTCAAACACATACTCAATATGAGAAACTAAAAAATTTAACATTTTCTCATGCCTCTTCACCTGATGAAGAATGGCATTTGGGTGAATATCCCAGGCCGGAATGAGCCAAATCAATATGTATTAATGACTGTCAGCTCATTGATGTAAGGAGTATCTGAAATCCAGGCAGGACACTATCATCTTTTCCTGAAACCCTTTTCCTCACTTTAACCAGTTAGCAATTTCAAAGATATCTGGTTGCACAAACCTGCCCCTCCATCCCCCACCCCCCCAAAAAAACCAGAAGTTATTTTTTAATGTTTTTATGCATGTATGTGACTAGCATCTTACTTTGGCATTGCTTACAAGAACTCCTAGTTATTTTAATAAGCTTGCTATGACAGTACAGAAGCTCATTTATCAGTAAACTGCAGAATGTGGGGAAAACACTGCACATAAATGGGAGAATACATAATCATGAAAGCTAATGGTTCTCACAGGCTGAGCAAGTAATCTCGATTTCTAAAAGCAGAAATGTATGGAGATGTAAAATTCTTTCAGGAAGTCCAGATGAAGAATCCAGATTACTGACCTTTCTGCAAGTGCAGAAATATTTTTTAAAAATTTATAATTTCAGATATTGAATGTTCTATTGAAGGATTTAGGTGGAATTAATGAATTTAAAAAATATTTAGCAATTTGTAGTCAATCAAGAAGGCAAAGATATACATTTTCTAACAAAAAGGACTGAAAAGCCTTCAGTTAAAGATCTGTGTTTTCTGTATCTCCACAAACAGACATCTCTATGGGGAAATATACCACAAACATTTGGTCAAGGCTTGCCCAGGATTTTCAGATCACATATGGAATCTCACTTAAGGTAATCAGATTTCATGTCTGAATGACAGGTTGAGGGACCTCACCCTAAAACTGTATAGTTTGGTTTCTTTTTTTTTAAAAAAAAAAAAAGAAGAAAGGCACAATTTCTTAAAATTAAGATACATCTTAGAAATAAAGACTGAGGACTGAGATACAATGTAATATTTGCTGCTATAAAACACAAATAGACATATTTATATGAAAATTTAAAAGAAATTATTTAAACAGAATCACCACCATTTTAAAAATCCATAATAGATTTGCAACTTAAATGATGCAGATCTGGTTCTCCAGTTCTGATTACCCAATATGTTTATGGAGTGGCATGTCAGGTCTTCTGAAATGGTTGCAGTAACAGTGAAGTGCCTCACAGCTATAGTTACGTCTTAATTGCTGAAAATTATTAATTGAAGAAAACCTTAGTATAACATGTCCTAATGAATAAGGAATATAGAAAATACCTCAGTGAGAATTCATTTTTGAATTATTAAGTCAAACTTGGCAGAAAATCTCCACCAAATAATATATTCTTTTTTTCCCAGCTGGTGAAGACAAAAATTGTTCATGTAAAAGCCTAGTCTGAACCAAGCTAAGATAATTCATAAAATCCTACTGTGGAAGAAAAGTCTGTGAGGGATTTCACTTTAGTGTCTCTTCAGGATATCTGTAGCATTCAAATCAGTAATTTCTTCTTCTGATAGTTCTCAGGATTAGACACCACTGAAGTAATTTCAGCTCTTTCTCTTTGAATTCAAGAGATCAGAGTAATGATTTAAGCCACTCTGGGTTGAGGAAAAACAAAATGGTTTGAAATAAATTTGCACCTGGGTTTTTCCCTGTTCTCTGATTGAATGTCTTTGTATGTATTTAATCTAGCCCAGGATATCTCTGTTCTCTAAAGAAAACCATCTCACATTTTTCCATTGAACTCCCCAGTTTTAAGTTATGTCACCATTTCAACGACCAATTATCTGATGAAAAAAAAAAAGTCAAAATGGGAATAAGATTGTTACTGTTAGAAAGACAAGCACGGGAAGCTCAGGACATGTAAGAGTCCTACAGTTCCAGCACTTGTCTTCATTTACATTTCAGAGATTGTCATTTAACAAGTATTCTTGCAAAGGGATGGATAGAAGAATAATTGGCGGAATACAGTGGAATAAACCCTGTGCTTTGGATAGCAATTAAGTGTTACCTGATCTTTATCTAAATAACAAAAGGGAAGAGAATGTCTAAAATGTAGATCATAATCAAATAACTAATATACAATATAGTAATAATGAAAGAAGGAGGTTTGGTAGTGTGACTTTAGGTTTTTTTCCCTTCCTGATTAGGATGATGTTAAAATTATACAATGAGCGATGAGTATTATAATAAATATGATTAATCTATCTCCAGGCTAACTTATTAAAAAAATATTTTAGCCCCTCCCTCTAGCATAAATATTTACCAAAATTTAGAAATTTCTCTTGTGCAGTATTCTGAAGAGAAGGAAGGGAAATAGTGTCACTCTATGGTAATTAGTGACCTAGAACTGTCTGGACTGGGAAAACAGTCATCATTTGAGGAAATCACAAGGTCATTTATTTCTTATAAAAATAAGTTATTAGTTTCCAGTATAATTTGTGTCCATCTCTGTCAGTGAACCTGAATTCTCAACAAACTTTAAAACAAAAGATAACCAACCCCAAACTTATTAAGTTATCCCTTCCAGAAAGCTGGCAACCTAGATAATGCATAACCAATTTCTGTCACCTAGTGCAACTCACTTTTTCATTCTTTCACAGATTTATGATGCTTTAGGTTCTTCTCCAAGCAAAGCTTAGAAGCCCCTGATTTGATAAGAGGTTTTGAACAATATTTTTCTAACTTTTGACAAGATAGCTCAGGGCTAGATCCAATAAAAATGCATTATGCTTCTTCATTGTGAAGCTCTGAAAAATTGATTTTTATATTGGATTGGACCATTGGCTTGTTAAAGAAACTTAACTTGATAACAACACCCTTTATCCCCTTAGGAGCTATCAGTTCATGTTAGGAGGACTGAAACAGTGCAGCATATATAAGGAGTATTATCTAGCCTTGTGGGGTCAAGGAGTTATCTTGCAGCACAGCCTGAGTCACAGGGCTGAGCACTGGAATGAGAAAGCAGGGCAGAGGGTTCCTCAGGGGACAGAAGAGAAGGAAAGAAATCTTTTCCACTCTAGGATATAAAGTTATAGCAGAGCTCTTTGGCAGCCTCTTAGCAAGGCTAATATTCTCGTTTCCCTATTTATAAAGCCACATTTCTTTCATTATTTTCAATTGTCAGGGATACATAAAATAAATATAGACAGGGATGAACCTGTCTAATGTAGCTCACTGCATTCCTCTCTTTGGTTTGGTAGTCAATATTTGTTATAGCTCTCTGCTCAGACCACTTGAGTACTCTTAATCCACTTGAAAAGGCTTGTTTGCTTTATGTTATGCTGAGATCACAATTTCATAGAACACTACTCCTGGCCCAACCTTCAAATAAATAATATAGTTTTAAATCCATAAATATGCTCCCATCAAGACTTATCTACTCATCATCCAGATTGATTTGTTTTAATATAATTCCTCAATATCTACTTTCTTGAAACCTGATGCCCTTGAAATACACATTGCAAGGAAAGTGTAATGATAAGAAAAAATGGACAGACTCATGTATTTGGTGACAAACTCAAAAGTAAGAAGAAGAGGACTGATTCATTTTTACCTTAGAAATAGTTCTGAGATAAATTTTCTAATGTATTTATTATCCTCAAGGTACTTCTACTGTTAAAAATCACTTAGGAGAGGAGTAGCCCCTTGCATTGAAGATTTCATGGCTCAGTGAGAAGATGTAAAGAGATATGTCTGCTTTTTTTCTCTCTCTGAGTAGCCTGGCCAATGTAAATAAAGATGGAAAAATGGGCTTCTGATAGCTATATTCTTTCTCAGCTTTAGAAGATATGATATATTTGAGCTTTCCTGGGGAGGCAGGAAATAGACAAGGCAAAGAAGACTTGCCCTAGGCATAAACTGAATTTACATTCTTAATTTTTAGAACATTCATTTTAAGATTATATATGAGGCAGCAATTCTGCATTGCATATGGAAAGGTTTTACATTATTTCCAGCATAGCTAAAATTTTTTTAAACAAAACATGTTTGTTTTAAACAACAAAAAATTATTTTCTTCTCCATTTTAAATATAGTTCACCGTGGATTTTCAAGCAAAATAATGTGGGAAATTTCTTTGTCCTCAGTACTAGAGCAACACAGCAGGCTTAATGGCAAAACCTGGGAATATCACACTTTGGCAAATTGTCTCCTCCTCTATTCTCTATAATACAGCGAAAGAAGAAGATTGCTCCAACCTGCCTGACTGCCAGGGATGCAGCAGCTTTCCTGGGTGGATGGTCTGCTATACACATTTCTTAATGCACAGACTGTCAGGCAGGATAGGTCCAAACAAGGAAGGGCACAGACATTCTTCCTTCTCAAGCACCTGGTTATCACTCACAAGTGGATGGACATGGTCACGGTTTGCCTTGCAGGGATGAGGAGAGCAACAAGAGCTGGATGCTTGATGAAAGGGAGTACAGCTGCTGCTGTCCCTGTTCTGCTGCAGTCTAAAAGCCAAGGCATTCAATGGAGAAGGGAAAAAGAAGAGAGCAACTCTTGGATACACAGATGCAAAAACTTCCAGATTTAACTGAATAAAATCAGCAGAACAATATCTCTTGTTCCAGTTTTATTCAACTCTTATCTGCTTTGCATGCAGTCTTAATTTTGGGTATGCAGAGAATGTTTTACAATGTATGTAAACTCATACAGTTCATGCAAGGCAGAAGTACAATGTTGTCTTTGAAGAAATCAAACTGTCATTAAAGCTAATTTTAAAATCATATGCTAAAATGAATTTATATTTTATGGTAAATTAAGAGAAAGATTCTATTCCTTTTGAGACTAGTGGTGATCTTTCTTAAACTCATTTGCCACAGAAGCATTATTTCATGTTCTGCGTGATTCTATCAGGTATATATACTCGTGTATAATAGCTGGGACAGTGTGAGAAAACAGCTCATGAATCTTTAGTAAATTACACTTATCCCTTCTCACAGAGCTACATGGATCTTGCCTGCCCTCAGCTGGATTTATGAAGGGTTCATTGAAAAGCGGTGGTGAGAAATGTATTTGAAAACCAACAATACATCATGTTGTATAAGGAATAATCTTTTCACTCTCACCAATGGCATTACATTATAGTTAACAGAGAATGGAGTATTTTGGGGAAATTCTGAAGTTAAAAATAACAAAAACAAACAGTAGGAGAAAGAATGAAAATGAAGAAAGGTCAAACAAAATGTTTGACTAAACAACACAGAAAAAGAATGGGCTTTCTGGTCCTAATTGTGCATAGGACAAAAAGATTTAATTTATTTCCACTGAATCAAATGCCATCCATTTTGCTGTCTTCTGGATATATGAGGTTTCCTTCAGTCCCTGAAAAGGAAAATCTCTATAGAAATAATAGAGCACTTTGTGAAGCAGCTGTGGTCAGACCTGTTCTACTGAAAAATAGATTCACTAGCAACAACCAGTAAAAAAAAGACTATATGTTCTTTTGTGTTAAAATATGTTTCTCAAAAGATCTGTGAATAAACAGACAAAAAGCCCAGCTAAGCTGTAGCAATAATTGCCTGTTTTGTAAAAAAAAAATACCAAGTGCCAAGAAGGTCAAACTGTTACTTAAAAATTAATGAGTCAACCTTGTACTCCTTATATTTTCTCTCTTTCCCACATCTCCTTTCCCTGTTATCCTGTGAAAAAATCATGCATTGATGAAGAGGTAGATTAAGAGAAGAAAGCAATTAAAAAAGCCAAAGCCCATTATGGGTTTCATCAAATCCTTGTAGATTATTCACTTTCCCCCTCCATTACTGGCTATGTTTCTGACATCCTTCTCCAAATTATGTGAAGGATGATATATTGCTATTCCTCTTACAGTCTTCCCCTGATGTTTTCTAGTCAAATAAAGTACCTCATGAAACTGAGAATTGGTCTCAGATCTTTTGAGGTCCTATGCCTCTGAAAACCCCTTCAGTGATATTTATCTTGTTAAAGGTGTCATCAAAGGTCAGGCCACTATAAAAATTATGAAAACCATAATTTGGTTGGTAAATTAATGATGCAACTGTCCCTTCCCTCTTCCTTCTTCTCCCACCCATCTGAGATGAAAAAGACAAGGATGTTCCAATATAGCCATCTTTCCCATCCAATATTTGCGTAATTTCTCTCTCCTTGCCTCCTTTGGGCTCAATTCTCTGTGGATATAACTTTTCCCTAGTCTCTCAGCCTCCTTTGGGCTGAATTCTTCTGGGATCCTCCCTCGTGGGGAGTCCCACGTATCTCAGTCCTTATTATTCGATGAAAACTTCCGAGCTCGTTAGAATCTTGTTTCTCATGTTTATTAACATGATCACAAAACTTAACAGGTCTCTCCAGGCTGGTTACAAGGTTAATCTTTGCAATTTAGCACATTTCTTTCTTCTGATGGTACAAACAAGGCCTTGTGGCACACTTCGTGTCTGATGCACAAAATGGCCCCGAATTACACAGTTCTTTTATCTTGATACCTATTTTTACCCAATTAACAATAGACACGTATATTATTTTTCTTAATGACCCATCACCTCTGTGATGCACTGCGGCATTTTCTACCCAATCACTTACTATTACCCAAAAACCTCTAGGAGAAGAACATGAAGAAGAAAGAAGAAGGGACAAGGGACAACACCCTAAATTCTCCACGTTGTCTCCTGTTCTCTAAACTAACTTTTTCACCCAGTGATTTAAAAAACTTTCTAATCTACACACTTACACTTTTAGCTTTTTCTATCTAACTTCAATATTTGTTTTCATGTATCACCATGAAAACATGCTCGTGAATTTCATATTATATGAAATTCAGTGTTTTTCTGGGTCTTATAACTAAGTATCAGAAACAAGGGCACACACTCAGTATTCCAGACTCCAACAATTTGGAAACATAATCCACTTCTGTAACTTATCTTAGGCATCCATACCTGCTCGCTTGAAAAACTTTCATGATATTCCATCACTACAGATCCCCACAGTTCCCCAGAACATGTATGGTGGTTTGGTTGCACGTCACATAAAAGCAAGAATACCACTTAACTTCTTAGTCCATCTTCTTAGAACTTCTTAGGTCCATCAAAAGGGCATCATGTAGGCTGAAGTAAAAAGGAAAAAAAAAAAAAAAAACCACATGCTGTTATAGCCTTGATCACATCAAATCTCAACCATCTTAATTTATCTCTTAATATACTTTGGGAAAAAGGAACAAAAAGAGCAGTGGAATATAATGAAGAGCTTCCATATACAGGATGCCAGCACCCTTCCTTATTTCACCATGTTTTGGGGTCATGAGGAATATTTTTATCATATTAAGCTATACTAAAGTTTTTTCTTATCTTTCCAGAAGTTTTACTGTCATCAGGATTCCATTCCATATTGTATGTCCATCTTCCAGAACCATGAAAGAATAGGAGTATGCTTTTAATTTTTCTGCCTTCCTGCAAAGGCAAGATGAAGATCTTTTTCTTTCTGCTTGTGTAAATTCCAGGATATCTACACTATCAATATTATTAGCTACTTTTCTGACATTCTGTTGAGATGTTCAGGAAAAGGTTACAAATTAGATTTCAATTCTGAGAACAGCAAGTAAAACACGCTAAGGAAACCCGTTCACAGAACCCGAGAATCACAAAAGTCAGGTTGGAAAGGACCGCACAGGGTCATATGGTCCAACCTCACTGCTTAAGCACAGTCATCCTACACCACAATGCACAGAATTGTGTCCAGACGGTTTACTTGAAACAAGGAAGCAGTAAATCTTTCCTGACCAAGTGCTTTTTCTGACCCCACACTCTCAAAGGAAGAAGCATCCAAACTACCTGAATGCACTACTGTAACAATGGAAAAAGAAGTCAAAGTCAAGAAACCATCAGACCCCAGTCTAACTGATTCCTCTAACATCAGCCATAGAATTCCAAAGATAAAGAGATGGTCTTTGAAGACCAAGAGGACTTCATCAGTACAAAATCACAAATACTTATTCCCATTAAAAAAGGTACACCATTCCTGTCACAAAAAGAAGAGCAATTGGAAATTTATTAAAATGATGTTTAGCTGTTTCACATGGCACTATTTAAAAGTTCCCACTGTTATCTACATATGAACATTTTCAGTATTTCTCATACCAAGAGAAGCAGTAGGTAACTATGTGAAGTTACTGTGGTAGAGAATGCTTACAGACATCTAAGATGATATAAATAAACAAATTATATAAATAAACAAAATAACACTAACAGGCATATCTTGTCTCTATAAAGTCCCTTGCAAAGGAAGGCACAAAGTATTGGAGGAGCCAGTACTTCCCAGTAATGGTCTGGCTTTGCTCATCAGAACCCTACCCCTAAATTTTCCTCAAATACCTTGCTTTAGTTGGTGGCTTTCTCTCCAGACAAGCATCCACATCAGGCCTGCTGAATTATTTAATCCTATGTCTCCTGGCCTAAAGTCATCATCTTTCTTCAGCCTTCCTTCTGCCCTCTAATCCAGCCACTGGACCTTGCTTCTCTAGCCTATACCTTATGTAGTGCTTTTCAGCACCTGCAGCCCATCAGTGGCCATTTCCAAGTCAAACACCATTCTTTTAGGGCTATTGATCCTAAAGAGTTTCTAATCCCATTGCAAACAACACAGGTGTTACTCTTACAGCTTTTTAGCAGACTTTAGTGCATTGGTTTTTTTAGGTGTTCACGCTCGGTAATAATTCTTTAATACAAAAAAGCCTAGAGTAAATATCCCTAAAGAAAGCATTTTTCAGGTTTAGCTCAGCACTATTACATCAGTGTCCAATGAACACAAATGCATGCTTCCTCAAGTATAAATTAACACTTTAATATTTTATTTAAACATATACCAGCATATTTAAACCTTCAAATAAATTAAAGAAATGCAAACCTACTCTAGCAAATGAAGGTTACTTCATATTTGAAAAGCCTTGGCAAATTAATCACAGCAAGAATATAAAATATGAGGAAATACTGTGGTTATATTCAGATGTAAATTTCAAAAGTTATTTATTGACCAGAAATGGTCAAATCACAGCAGTCACATCTGATATTAATCAGAACAGCCATGTTAATGAGAAAGATACAAGCTTTGAATGACATTTTACTGCACTTATATACCCATAAAACATAATTGTATTTGACTGATTTAAAAATACTCCTTCATAACAAGAGAGCCAAAACTGATGGATGTCATGACCACCTCCAGTACTTAATTATTGCGGCTAGGTCAAGGCTTGTTAAAAGCCTCATATAATTTTCCACTCTTTTGCACTAATCATGCAGATTTTTTTTTATAGGTGTTCATAATATTCTGTTCTGTCACATTTGCACTAGATGTGTCATAATTTGATGAGTAGTTCCAATGAAAACAGTGGGAATACTACCCAAAAGCAAACAGGATTTCAGAGCTTAGAAAATTTTCTTTAGACTATGGTTATTAGGAAACATTTTAATAAATTAAATGTTGACCAACAATCCACCAAAGAATAAATGATTTTGTATATCATATCCCCATTTATAGTGATAGGGTATGTCATGGCGTAGCTTTACCTTTAAGGTAGTTTTGAGAGCTAAGGAAGTTGAAGCTGCTGGAGGCTGATGGGAGTTTTTTCTCCTGACCAATTATCAGTCATTTCTAAAATTGACAGCAGTTTTGGCCATTAAAAAGTGAATTCAACCTGTGAACACCCCCTTAAGAAGTACAGTCAGAGCTCTCTTGTCCTCTTTTGTTTCTGGCTTTTGAGAAGGTAACAAGGCTCTGTCGGGCCTCCTCCATTCCCCCCCTTCCCTCTCCCTCGGCCGGATAAGGCCGCAGAGGACGAAGCTGGGGGGGTGGGGGGCGGAGAGGGAAGCAGAGCTGGCAGCCTGGTTTAGTTTTTCAGTTTCTGCTGCTGGACTGAAACCTGACACCATGAACTCTTGCAGCTTTTCTAAAGCTTTTAATTCTTTTACTACCTGGATAAAACATACAGGTTACTCCTTTTCCCCAGAAAGACAGAGAAAGAGAGACAATCAGCATGAAGAAGACATCATAAAACCACCAAAAACAGTGAGGAAAAGAGTTAAGTTTTAAATAGGAAAGAGAGAATAAGGAGATGCTTTACAGCTGAAATATCTTTCTGTTAAAGCTATGGAGATGGACAATAGTAGTTTAAAAAGACTCCTTTAATTCATGACAGAGTATTGGGAGGAATAGAATGTTTGAAGTGTGGATTTTGAGCAAAAGAGAGAGTACTTGTGATACAGTGAGTTGCTGGAACTGAGTAGAGTGAAGATTTTGAAGCCTTGGAGGCAACGAGAAAACCGTTTTCCAGGAAAGCTCACAGAGACAGATGAAGAAGACTTTTTGCCTTTGAATGACTTATCCTTAAAATAACATCCCTAGACTCATGGCCCATACACACCTCAGAGTGATGTGAAATGGGAGGAGTGAACTGATGACAGATTTCCGGGCAGCTGACATCAGAGCAATAGGAAACTATAACAGAAATAGTTTTCTTGTGAGAAACTCCACAGGTTAGCAGAAAGAGACTTCTGTTTCTCTACAAAGACTGATGAAAAGACTGTAGCAAGAATTGAGACTGTTTTTTAACCACCAAAGTTCTTAAGTTTTTTTTTTTTGTCTCTATGTTGTCATGTGTACAAAGAAATGGTCAAGTAGGGAGAGATAAAAGGGTTTTCTGGAAGTTTATTCTGGTGTTCTTACTCTTGTAGTTTGTTAATAAACTGTCTTTATTCCTTTTAAGTTTTAAGCCTGTTTTGCTCTTGTTCTAATCCATATCTCACAGCAAGAAATAAGTAATTTTTTAGTTATTGGTTTAAAACCATGACAGGGTAGTACTTTGGCTTTACAATGCATACCACGCCTACAGGACTTCCAAAGTACAAATCTTTCCTCATATCTGTTGTATTGTTGTCAGGCCTGAGTTTTAATCTTAGAACCCAGGACATGTGAGTTTCTTATTTTGTTTGCTCACTGCATATTGATTTGAAATAGTGAGGCATAATGTATCCATGCCACAATAGTACCACACTTTTCAATAAATGACTATAATATGACTAATGTCATCTGCTACCAAAATTAATGATACTGATGTTACCACTGTGTCATGGTGTTCATGCTTATTTTGTGCCCCTCTAGACTTTTGCACTTTTTCCCACTCCCTGTCCTTCATGTTATGAAGAATAAGGAGTTTCAGTCCTTGTCTCCCTGTCTTGCCTCATGTCTCCTTATGCAGGAGTTTAGTCCTGACCCTAGGTATCAAATCGGATATCTAGGGAATATCAGGTCACTGTAGATGGGCAAGGAGGATGGAAAGGAGGAGAGACCCAAACATTCCTATGTGGATTCACAGTCTATCAGCATCACATGACCTTTTGCCTGAATGAATTAATTGTATCTCAACACTCTGTTATAAAATTATAGTTTATCATAATCTGAAATACCTCATTTGATGCTTTAAAAGGAATCATGCTCCGTTGCATTAAAAAAAACAAAAATCAGAAAACGGCATAAGCCTCCATAGGGAAGAATGAGTGATGAGAAATGGATGAGAATAAGCTCTGGATGGGCTCAAAATAATTACTAGTAGATTCCAGAGGGAATTTTCATGTCTACAGATAATTGATAAATAATGAAAACCACTTGGGGAAATCCATCTTGGAGTACATAATATTTCTTCAGCCTGATGTGTTTTTTATCTGCCTCAGGATGAACACTGCACAGTTGGCTTTATTTGGCTGTGTGTTTTTCTTCCTTGTAAGAAGAAGTTTTCTCTTACAGCATGTATTCACAGTGAAATTCACAGAGCAAAAAGGAAGAACACAAAACCTTCTTCAGTACTGAATATCCAAGTCAAACAAGGATTAATTTAAGTTCTCTATATCTATGTCCTTTCTGTAGAGTCCAAACAACGAGAAGAGAAAAAGGAAGATACATAAGAGGCCTCTTAGGGTCTCTTCCAGCTCTCATTTCCCAAGATGTTTTGTGGACTGGTTTTGGGTAGACAAAAGAAGAATAAGATCAAGCAATAGCAACAGCCTAAACTGAAATAGAAAAGAAGTGGCAGTCAAATGAGATAGAACAGAGTTAGAGTTTCAGTACCAAGCTGTCATTTCAAGCTGAACCAAAACAGATTTATTATGCAAAAACAGTTCTTACAATGGCTATTGGGAAAACAATTAATGTTTTAATAACTGCAGAATTAAACCATTAAAAAATAAAGATCCCCCCACTGAGATAAAATATGCATCAACAGTAAATTTATGTTATTACTTAAGAGTTCTAAGTTCTCTAGCTAGAGATATTTAAAATTTCTTTTTCTTTAAAACTTTTGGAAGAAAGAAACAGTTAAATATCAGCCTTACATAGAGCTAGGAATTCACAAAAAAAAAAATAAAATAACTTGATGATACTCCAACAAAACAGAGCAGTGGAAAAATCACTGCGCACTTCAAGTAAATACACATTACGTGCTTGGTGAGATATTCAGAATAATGAGTACATGCTGACTTGTACAAGAGGCCCACATACTTCAACTTGAATATACTTCACCATAGCTAATGCAAATGAAGAAAAACTATCATATTTAGGCATAAAGGGAAAAAAACCCAAAACCAACAACATACTATTTCAATTCGTTATGTAAACAGGAGGCATGATTTCCCTTCATAGCAGTGTGGCCACAGATTCCAGCTAAGAAAAATTTTGACTTCCACTGGTCTGAGAATGAGAATCAGCCCTAAATGACCTTTGCAGGATGTAATACGATCTTCTTTGTTATATAAATACAATTTGAAATATGGATTCTGCTGCTTCCTAGACAACAACTGTTAAGGAACTGCACTTAGGAGTAACACTAAGTGAAATTTGCTGGTGAACCTCAGGTCCTGTGACAGTTTTTCTCAGCTTTAAAGACACCCTTTAAAAATGGTAGCATAAAGAGGTTGAAGAGGTTTTTGCATGCTAAGTATTTCTTAACATGGTAGTGTTGATTTCTGTTTATAGCTGCTCTTTACTTGTATTTTTAATAATGTTTCCTTTTAACTTGTAGCTTTCATTTTCTCTTTAATGCTTGTTTCTCCTTCCTACTGAAGATATCTTCTTTCCTGGCCTCCTTATGCTCTATATATTTCAGATTTTAAGGACATTAGATTTCTCAAATACTTCTGTAATGATATTTCAAGATTTAGCTTTATAAAAAGAAGATATTTTTGGTGTTCCTAGTTGTAAAAATCCCGTTTTGACAGACTTCCATCACATACACAGAGCAGATTAAACTGGACAGAAGAGGGAAGAGAGAGCAGGTACAAGCTAAACCAGACAGATGAAAAAGGACTAATTCAGGGAGTTTCAGTGTCTCTAGTGCTTCATCTCTTCTTGAGTAAAGTCACACAGAGACTAACAGACCTATAAAGCATCACCAGAAAATGCAAAATTCGAACTACTTTACTATAAAATACTTTGATGGAGATATCCATACAATAAGAACATGAAATTTTCTGTAACATTTATTCATTTCTACAGCATTTATTTTTAGGTGACTGACAAGATTTTAAAAATTGTATTGGTTTCTTTCTTTTCCAGCATTTCTTTAAAATGTAGGTCTTCAAAATAATTTGACTTACTTCTCTTGACTATGAAAAAGGGTGGCAAACATGAATCTCAAATTACCTTGGAAATGTCACAAAAGTAAAAGGGAAATAAAACATTTCTAAAGCTGTATGTCGAAGACAGTATTGACAAATCAATGACAGCTAAATCGAGCAAATAAAATCTTTGTATTTTCATTTACTCAATGGTTTTCAGTCTGATGTCTGACAATGCTGTAAGATGCATAACAGTGAAAGAGGAAAGGCAGAGCTTTTTAAGAGAAAAGCTTCTCTGGGTGTTTGAAACAAATAAGGAAAAAATCCTTGAAAATTTGAATTTACTCTCTAGGTATATACACTGCTTCTTTGAGCCAATTCTAGAATCTTGAATGTACTCATTTGATATTTTAACTTTAGTTAACAATACAGGAATTCAAAGTTCTTAATCCTATTCTAATTTCCAGGGTTCCTTTTCAATCAGTCAATTCTATAAATTGAATTTGGAATATTAATCTGTTCTCTACCCAGCAGCTTCCCTTGCCAAAAATCTCTGCCTAATATCAGTGCAGAAACTCCTTTTATGAAATCATCTGAATTAGATCCTTAACATTACCTGGCACTACCCTCCGCAGCCAACAATGCTTTGTTGTTATTCAGCTCTGGTGTTGTAGCTCCTTAAGTAACTCAGATTCAACTGCTTACCTCCTAGGAAGGCCTCAGGATGTCATGCATCTTGCAAAGGGTTTTGATCCTGTAGGAAGCTCTAGATACCCTAGGTGATTGGATTCTTAATATAGACCTTTTCTTCACTGCCCTGTTTCAGGTTAAAAATGTTTTGTAAGCACATTTTTCTCCAAATAGAAAATGGCTAATGCAAATAGGCATGAGTTGGCTGCAGCCAGGCCAGCAATTAGAGGTTCAACCAGGATATAAAAGCTGCAAGTTCACATCACTCTTTCAATGCTTAGTTAATTATTTATATTAAGTGGAAGAGTTCCAACAAAAGAGAAAGAAGGCGCTCAAGCTAGAACAGTCAATCGTTTAATGATGGGCACTCCTAGAGGATATAGATTGCCATTCCTCAATTGAATTCAGCCAATCCCCAGAATGGGGTTTTGATTTCAGGCCAATGTTGTAATTGCTAAGATCATTTTCCACTGGGTCATTCTTTTTATCTCTATCAGTGGGCCACTGCCTTTGAACACTTCAGATATTTCATTATTTTTATTTTTTTTTATTTTTTTAAATTTTATTATTCGAAGAAAAGGAAAACAAAAAATAATTCAGCAATCCCTAGTCTGGGAACTATCAGCAAAAAGTTTCTATCCAATCATTTTGATAGTTCCTACATAACAAGAGTAACTCTGCCTATGCATTTTAGCAGAAGGTGTGTAACCAAAGTCTGGAGATGCCCTAAAGCCCTTTGAGGTGTTTGAATGGTACCTAAGGACCAGTAATCATAGCACAGCATGGCATAGCATAGCATAGCACAACAGAGAATAGAATACTTCTGTTGGAAGGGACCAACAATAATCATCTAGTCCAACTTCCTGACCACTTCAGGACTGACAAAAAGTTCAAGTGTGTTATTAACAGCATTGTCCAATTGCCTCTTAGACATTGAATGCTTGAGGCATCACCTCTCTAGGAAGGTTTCTTGCAATGTTTGATCACCCTCCCAGTAAAGAAATAGTTCCTAACATCTAGTCTAAACCTCCCCTGGTGCAGCTTTAAACTGTTCCCACATGTTGTCTCACTGGGTCCCATGAAGAAGAGATCAGTAATTAAGTTCAGACCAAGGTGGCCCCTGAAGTCTCTCAATTTAATAGTACCATAAAGAAGACAGGTCCTGGCCTCCACTGGGGTATTTGCACAACTCTATGGGGATGATCTTGCTTTATTCCTTTGCAAGCACCTGGGACATTGGTCTTTAGATGAGGTTTCCATTATTTTTGAGGATCTCATATACATACAGAAGCAGACAAATGCATACTACCAGTCCAGGGAATTTCAGAACATTTCTTACCCCAGCTAATGTCATAGCCAAACTTAGAAGAAACACCAAGTACCTTAATTCCTCTACTTGCAAATAGCATTTCTTTGATAATAGACTGTGATGTAATGTTCACTTCATCATAGTTTTATCTTAAAAGAATGATCATAATATTTTAATCAGCATTATTTAGAGATTTCTAGATTTATGCAATATGGCTGTAGAGTGTAATTTTGGAATTTAGAAGAAATTAGTGAATTCCATATTTGTTCTTGAAGTCATGGTTGGCAGTGCCAACATCAACATGTAAAAATTTCTGTCATGGAAAACTAAATCTAGCTATCTAGATATGGATTTGTCAAAAGTAAAACAACAGCCATCACACCAATACATTTTGACAAGAATTTAGACAACTATATGAACAGCTCAAAAGAAATGTCAATCATGTCAGGAAAAAGTCAAGAAATTAAAACTGCAGTGGTTGGCTTTGTGCATTTTTAAAATAATTGCTAATATTTAATAAATGTACTTTAAAAATCATTAATTAAAACATTCTCTCCCTTCCCCCAGTTAAAATAATTACTTTAGATTCACTAGATTCAGAAAAAAACCTATTTGTTGCAGTCTGCAACTGCGGGATCATGTCCTGGGAAGCCACAGTTTCTGGGGACCAGCATGGAACACCAACAAGACGGGCCTCTGTTCATGAAACTATTTATTCAGCATGGGAACAAACTCAGATCCAGAACAGAGAGCCCTGAACAAAGGCAGGGTGAGGGGTTTTGAGGAGCAGAACCCTTGAGGGTTTCCACCTTTGAGGGTGGAGTTCAGGGTTAGGGACCACCAGAAACACAACAAGGGAGAAACCCCCAGGAATCCAAACCCAATCAGAACTCCTGGGCCACTCCTCCCAAGAGGTCTGGGGTGGGATAACTTCATCCGGGGCTCTCTTTGCCCATCCTCCAAAGCAGGAGGTCAAAATTCACACTAGCCTGGCTTACAGCCATGCCTCTCTTGTTAACCATCCTTATCTGAAACTAAAACTTTGCCTCCATGAGGCACCTCACAACACCTATTCTTTTTACATGGATCACAAAAAGCATCTCAGAAAACAGCTCTATCAGAGGTGCTAGTTGTTGATGGTACAAGTCTCATATACATTCACTATAGCATCTCTTAAGAGAGTTTGAGTACAAGAGAATAATAATAATATATGCATTTCTTCATTTTCAGTTTCAGTATACCATAATGGATAAGGCCCAGGATAAGATTCTGAAGAGCCAGGATACCATTCAATATTTTTTGACTGTTAGGTGCCAAGTTATTTCTTGCAATTCATGATACTGTTTCCCCATAGAAAAAGAATATTTCCTCATATAAAAATAAGTAAAAGAATATTAACTTTCTAACCTTCTTTGTAAAATAGTTGTGTTGAAAACTTATAGGCAACAATAAAATAATTTAAAGGCAGAGAGAGAAAAACAGATTCAGGTCATAATTCAGGCACCCCTGATTCCAGCAGTGAACAATTCCACATTTTTTCTTCCATTCAGTGACATAACAAGCACTACCAATTGTTTTACAAAGTTGTCAAAATATCTTTTTGTATTGCTCAATTCTGAGACAAACGTTTAGAAGAAATATGCAGCTCCATGAGGATGCACTCACTGATATGCTCTTAGCTGAGTTTATTTCAAAAGCAGAAACCTTCTAAAATAAAAAATCAAAAGTAAGCAGAGATTGGACTGATCTGGAAATTCTCTGCTGCTAAAGAGGGAAGTTAGATGTAATTAATTTAAAAAATAAATATTACTTGCTATACTGTATGGTATACAGTCTTCAGTGTTTGTCTGCAAGACAAAAACACAGAGGAAGAATGCAATACTCATTTAAATAAATGTGATTTGTGCCAGGGAAGGATTTTAGGTACTTATGACCTGAGTAAGAGTTGCTAAATGATCCTAATCTGTTTGGTATTCTGTTAACATACAGACCTCATACATTTTCATCTGTATGTCCTTCCTGTTTCAAAAGATTTCTTCTTTGGAAGGAGCTGGGCTTAGTTCCTTGTGACTTGGTTCCAGTCATTATCTGTTGGATCAAGATGGCCATTTTTATCCACATGCATTGACAAAAAAAAATATTCCTCATATTATAATAAGAAAACACAGAAGGAAAGCCCCTGGGCTGGTATCCTTTTATAACTGTTGAAGACATTAACTCCATCAAGTTCACATCTGAAAAAATTCAGAAAAGTGGAATTTTCCTGAGCTGGCTACAGTGTTTCTTCCAACAGTACTATTGCAGATTAGTAATATACTCTCCCTCGCCCTTTCCCTCCCTCTCTCTCTCTCGGTTCTTTTCTTTCCAAACAACATGCAAAGAAAAAATGCATTAAGGTAACAAAATGATCATCAGAATGAAACAAGTATTTTAATGAATCAAAATAATATAGGTTCTGGGAAAAAAAATTCTGCGTGTTTTTACATGGATCTTCTAATAAAAGCATTACAGAAATGGTCTTTTCATTTCACTTCCACCAAAAATCACTCTGAACACAGAATTGTCTGAAGTTTTAGCACATTTTAAAAAATAATTTTTTTAGATATAAAAAAAGCTTAATGAATCTAGCCAATTCTATTTAACATCCTAGTGTTTACTAGGATAGAGGTGGACCTTGGTTACATATAAATTAAAATTACAATCTCAGCTTTACAATTCAATCTCAGTGAGCATATCAGTGAGTGCATCCTCATGGAGCTGCATATTTCTTCTAAACGTTTGTCTCAGAATTGAGCAATACAAAAAGATAAAAAAAAAAAAAGAAAAATCTCGCATTCTCTAGATATTCTGTAATGATTTTAAAGTATAGGACATATAGTCTTGGTAAAATGTGAGAAATCATTATCATGTCTAATTAATATTTTCTGTTGAAGGAAACTATTCTCTATCAAAAATTTTTACACTACCTTTGTAGCCATTAGTTTACAATAAGGAAAATAATAATGTTTTCTTGTATTACTGTTGTGAGGATAAGGTAAATAATTTCTACATGCATGCAATATTTTTCTAGCTCTTTTCAGCCACCTCCTCAAAAAGGTGGTGGATTCTGAGGAATTCAGTGATAGTTTAAAGGGTTTACCACATTCTGGTTTTAATCATGATTGATGTGAAAAATTTAAATTCATTTTCTATAAAGACATAAAGGTTATCCATTGCTCTAAACATGATACACTGAATTGCAACATTCCAGCAATAAAACATCATCAAATAAATCCTGTCTTATGTTTATTACTACTATTATTCACTACTATTGAGTGATACTAAGAATATAAGAACATTTTTACTCATTATATTAAAATGTTCTCAAACATAGGTTACTTGTCAAGAAATAAAATGTATGTAAATTATATTTTGAACTGAGTACAATTATACTATTTTGCATCATCTTTGAGAAGAATGCTTGCATTGCCTATCAAAAAGTAGCTTTATTCCAGTTTTCTGGGTTGCTTTTTGTCCTGTTAGTGACAGTAACATATGTATCTCAAAGTGGAAGAAACTGCTTTGTCTGCATATCCTGAGCTGTAGCAGCTGTGTTTCATCCTGGAGGACCAAGTTGTGACTGTCTTCTTGAGCTGACCCACTCCCCTCATGCATTCAAAGCGTATCTGAGGAGCAAAAATGCAAAACAAAAAACCCAAACATTCAAAAAAAAAAAGTTTTACTGTATTTCTATATGGCTGAAAACCCAACAGATTTAGAGAGAAGGTGGTAAGCTACTCTGTTGCTCTTGTGTCATCAACAAAACCACATGGGCCACAACACCAGGAGCTAACGATAAAACAGGCTAAAAGCAGGTGCTGTCTTGAGGATAGTTTTGCATTCAGTAGAAACTTACCTTGATTTATCAAAAGGCGTGCATTTATCCCACTACAGATTTCTGTGAAAGCTGTTGAGAAGCAAACAAGCAAGTACCTGGCAAGACAATTGCAGTATACACCAGATTCCCTTCACCTGGGTACAAATTTTCATGGCTTACTGAGTGTGCAGTGTGCATTTTAACTCATAGCTTGTAGCATTGATACATATTATAAATCAATTTTAAAGATAAACCAACATCAAAAGCAAAATTAAGTTTGAAATAAAATTGTGTCACTTTGTGTTGCTCCTGCTTGTTGTTTGTACAAAATCTGCCAAATCTGTGAAAAATTCTAGGCACGCCAGTGGCGCTGCTAATAACAGTTCTGGAAAGTATATCAAGTTTTCTGACAAGTAAGGACATTTTTAAATAACAGGGCTAAGGTTAAAGTCAGTCTCCTTCTTGCCATGAGACAATACCACAGGAAGCATGTCTATGTCTACGACACTGGAAAAGGTACACAAGTGTTCTAGCATTCACTGTCAATGCTTGCAGTCAGACATTTGAGACTTAACACACCTGTAACAAAATAACGGCATACACCATCTGCTCCAGGTGTACACTTCAAAATATTGCTCTACTACACACACATTTTGTAAATCTTCACGTCTCAAAGTGAGTCCATTTTCATTTCAACCTGAATATAAAATGACATATTTTACTTAGGTCAGACGTTTTTTCTTATTTGAAGGACTCAACAAAAAGCTTTTAGGGATAACTCTTAGTTAACAGAGTGAGATTCTCTTTTTCTGCAGAAACAAATGCAAAGTGACCTATGTTATTCTGATAACTCAGTGTGTGCCCCCATTGCCATTTGCCCAGAGAAGCTTGGATGCCCCATCACTGGAAATATTGAAGGCCAGTTTGCCTGGGGCTCTGAGCAACCTTGTCTAGTGAATGGCATCTCTACCCCTGGCTGAGGGGTTGGAATTATTTGATCTTTAAGGTCTCTTCCAACCCAAACCTTTCCATGATTCTAGGATCTAAATGCATTGGATGAGAACACTGACCAGATTATTACAGTACAGAGTTAGTCTTAAATTATTGTTTGTTGTATTGTCTTCAATGTTTTATTGTTTGTTGTATTGTACTGTAATTATTGTTTGTTGCATTGTCTTTAGCATTTCCTTAGAAATTTTAACAAGAAATTGTTAGAAGCACTGGGGCTGACTGGTAGGTGACAGCAGCTGCAAAAATTCATATCAAATATTACAGGAACTCCCCTCAGGGCCAGGACAGCCATGTGGCTAATGCTACAAGTTTTATTATTAGAAATAGTCACAGGTCTTTTAAGTATTACTTCTAGTATTACATTCCCTTTTTCAAGTATTTTTTTCGTTAAAGCTACTCCAAAGACATATGCATGACTTTCTTGCTAACTGGAAGAAACATCCTAGAAATTGAAGTTGATAGTGAGTTTGTTTCCTGAAGCATTGATTTTTCTGTTATGCTAAAATGCAAGATATGAATCTGTAGAGTTTCCTTTCAATATTCAAACACAACTATAAATTCTGATGGCATGTTTGGTCTATGTTTCACATGGGTCTGTGCTCTGTCCCATGCATTCATGTTGATGATCTTCTAACTGTTTTCTTCTGGATATTTGTGACTACAGTAGTTGCTGTTGGAGGGAATCATCCTTTACTGTATTTGTGATAAATGTTATCTTGTTTTGTGTAACGACATTTTGCCTTAACCTTTTCTGAGCAGTGATTTTGCATTCATCCTGTCTGAACACCTCCATGACATATTTGGATAAACAGCTATACTGAGCACAGAATTGTGGTGCTAACTGTCCTGTAATTCTTTATTAGGAGAGATGCAAAAAATTTCTATACTAGCTTTTTGTTTGCAAAGAATTGTTGGAGTTGCAAAAGACCTCTAAGATCATTGAGTCCAGCTGCTTAAGGAGCACTGTGTTCAGTACTAAACCACTAAACTACCGCCCAAGTGCCACAACTACACATTTTTGGGACACTTCCAGGGATGATGACTATATTTTCTGGTCAGCCTGCTCCAATGTCTGACCACTCTTTCACTAAAGGACCTTTTTCTAATAACAAATCTAAACCTCTCTTGGTACTCCCTGAGGCCATTTCCTCTTGTCCTATCACTCATTACTTAGGAGAAGAGACTGACACCCATCTTGCTCCTGCCTCCTTTCAGGCAGTTGTAGAGAGTGGCAAGGTTTCCCCTGAGCCTCCTTTCTTCCAGGCTAAACATCCCCATCTCCCTCAGCTGTTCCTCATATGCTTTGTGCTCCAGACCCTTCCTAGCTCTATTGCTCTTCTCTGGACTGACTCCAGCACCCCAATGTTTTTCTTGTTTCAGGCCCAAAACTGAAGGCAGGTCTAGAGATGCAGCCCCACCAGTGCTAAGTGCAGGGGGAGAGCATTCTTTTAATTGTAAAATATCAATTATGAGACCAAGGCTTCTCCAGTTCCACTTTGCTATTCTAGAATCCATATGATTGGATGCATGCTCTGTATTGTAATATAGATTTTCCTATTTTGAATACAATGAATTTCTCAAACTGTTTAAATGTAGTGTAACATATATTATAGTCCTCATTTTGATTCTTTTAGAATTCACATAACAGTCAGTATCACATTTTACATTCTCTCAGCTCCCAGTGAATCAATTCAATTAATGTTTTTGCAAAGAAATTGGTTAGTTGTTAAAAATTGTTAAAAAAAAAAACCTGCAAGCAAAAGAGTTTAATAACCCACAGACATTTAAGAAGGCTTACATAAACACTAAACTTTAAGAAACAAGTAAAATTGAAGTATTTCCTAATAGCAAAGATTATATTGAAGTTTTTGAAGTACAATTAGTCAACTAAACTGCAGAAAATACCAGTATTTTCAGAGAAGAAAATTGAGGTTAAGCAAGATTTAGACTCTTCTTCCTAATACTGTTTGAAAATCCCTAGAAAGCGTTTAACTAATAATATATGGGGGGTTTAATATTTGGTCTGTTCCTTTAAAATGCTATTATACAGAATAATCTGCAAAGTATTAAAACAAGACTGAAGAATGAATGTTAAAATCACAGCTTTTAGACTTAGTTCAACTTTTTGAAGAATGATCCTTCCTTGACACCGACACACAATTTCTTTTTGTGTACCAGCTGGGTTTCATTGCCATAGGAAAACTGTCTACCTCAAAGGCAAATTCAAGGATGACTCATTCAGATCTTTAACAAGGAACACAGATGGAAAAATGCCACAGCTGCACAGAGCTGGAAGCAGAAAAGTGCATGACCTTAATGAATATGCTTTTACATTTGACAGATTCCATCAGAGAACTTGCAGTAGCTGCAGAATCCCATGGCACCATAAAATCATTTTGACATTGTTTAATCCCACTATTGCAAGGAAAAGTGTGAGATTAGAAGTACAACATGGAAACTGCTTTCTACCTCTATTGCCTAGATCCAATATATTCCTGGAATAAAAATTCAATATAGAAGTGCAACAGCCATGAACATGCATGTTTGTTTTTTTCATTTCTTTTTTATCCATTTTTTTATTATCTTCCATGACTTTTCCCTTCCAAAGATTTTTCTTTTGTCTATTCTTTGTTTTTGTTCCTCAGCTCCAATTTTTTGTAAATTTTTTCTCGTCTTCCAAGGAATCTCATCTCTTTCTTTGACGCATCTGCTGCAGTTCAACATGGAAAAATATGCATGTGAGATGTAAAAATCCTGGGCAGCAATCCATGCCAGAGGGTTATTAGAGAGGAAGCAGCCTTTCAGAAAAGCATCTTAAGTGTGCAGAATCCATGTCCAGGCCAAAATCCCTAGCCCTTATGTATCCCAGGGTGGGAATCATGTCTGAGAGCACCTCATCCTCAGAGAGAACCATTCTTACCTCAGCATTCTGGATGTGCATCTGAGGAGGTGGGCTGGCAATGAGCACAGAAGAGCTGTTATTTCAGTACAGGCCATGACAGATTCAGTTCAGATTCCTGCTTATTAGTTGTATTCACAAATGTTCACAGCCTATTACTAAAGAAAGCATTTAATGCTCTAAATCACTCCCACTGTTAAATCAAAAAGAGTAACACTCCCTTCCCTCCACGTATAATGTATTACATTGAGCAGAATCAGAGAACAGTGGGTGCAGATGATTTTTTCTACCCACATAAAACAAAATATGGAATTTCCTGTGCATAGACAGTAGTGGAGAGCAAGGAAATATTTGATTTGGCAGTGCTTAAGAATGATCTAAAAATGAAAGATGAAGGGCAAAAAATATATTGGACATCCTCTGAGTAGTCTTCTTAGAGTTCAGGGATTGAAACCTTAAATGTGGTTACATAGATAAGACCCTAATCTTCAAGGGTAACCTTTTCTTCTCAACATCAGTTGTTCTGTACTCAATTAGGCAATGACATTCTAAAGTATCATTTTTACAGTATTCTTATATACAGAAGAAATGTTAGCCACAAGTATCAATAAGTCTTTTATTCAGAGGCACACAGATATATATCACCTACTGGAATATCAGAGCTGATGATACTGATAAGACAAACCAAATGCTGGAAGTTCTGCTGTTTGAATAGAGAAATAAGATTGATATGTACTGTGGATCAGTTTTAGCAAAGAAAAGATCCCATCATTTCCATGCACTCTATTTCCCTTATCAAAATACTTTTATTTTATTCTCATCAGCTAGACTCTATTACTCTATTTTCAATTCCTGACTTGATTCTCTGGTTTCCTGCTGTTTAAGCAACCTTGATTTCGTACAGCTTCCCATGTTAAATCACTGTTTAAAGCATGTTTGATCCCTAACTCTGATCATACCCCACAAGGAACATCCAGAAGCTATTTCTTCCACCATATAACTAACACAGTTTAGAGATCCTATTTGAGCTATTACTTAAAGCAGCTATCCATTTATGACCTGATCTAAGTTTCTAAGTTCTAGAAAGTTTCTAAGTTTCTAATGAAACTTGCAAAGATAGGAGAATATTGTGGAAGAAAGTGGAAAAGATATAGAGCCATAATATAAAAAATATTTACATAAGATCAAATGTACCTGTATTTCAATAACACTGAAATCAGTAGTATACACCATATGATGAGTTCAGTTCTGACATTCTATTAATAAGGAAAATTTCATGGCCATATAAGTACAAGATATAATTCTATAGTCTTACTACAAGTTACTTCTATTCACTAGAAAGACAGGTAGGGGGTAGGTCACTTGCCAGGGAAGACAAAATATGGATTTCCAGATCACAGCTAGGATTCAAGGCTTTTTTGAAAATTAAATAATAGCATAAAAGATTTTTCAGTCTCCAAACTCTATGGTTTGTCCCAGACTTTGCCTGGAATGCATGGATGTTGACACAGTGAAAGTCTTTCTGAGAACAGACCTGGATCCAGCAATTCCAGAGGGTCTCCAGTAGCTGCACAACCAGCAGCCCTCCCTTGAGGCTGACTTTGTCACCTCTGTGATGCAGAGTATCTAACATTTCCTGGTCTGAAACATGAGTCTTAAAATCAGCTGCTGAATCTTCTGCAGGTCTCCATGGTTACAGTACAGTCAGTTGCTGCTTTGTACACAGGAATAGATGGGATTTTTAAAAATCAGGCTGCTTTTGCAGAATGACAGTACCAGTTGTGACTTTGACCCTCAACACACCAAGAACATATAAACCAATTTTCATGAAAGGGTAAATGCCCATTATTCCAACACAGACTGCCAAACTTCTCAGATAAAGTTCAGAAGGCAGGAGTTATGGTAGGAGAGACCAGCTTAAAGATTTTGAGAATGAAGCCTCATAAGGGCCAAGTAACAGCCATTTGTGCAGACTGTTTTTCTTCCCAAAGTCCTTCCTTTGCTGTCTAGAACTTGGTTTATTTAAATCCTGATAAAATTCCTGATTCATATGAATTGTTCTCCATCAGCCTAAGGATAAAAATTCAATATTAATGTTAATTAAGTGCAGCTCCTGCACCACCAGTGAATAGATCACTGAAAAGAGTGAAGATTAAAGGTATTTAGGTGCGTGTGCTCACCTCATTTTACATTAAGTGAAGATGAAGAAAATCACAAGTAGATTTCCCTATTATTTTTCATCTTTGTAAAAATACCTCTGTCTTTTATCTCAACAGCTACAAGGGACCAGAATGTCAGCTTTACATTTTGAAACACCATCATCAAAATGCCCTCTAGCAACACTGACTTAGCAGAGACAATGCCACCTATTGAAATATTAACATCCCTTGCTTCAGGACACTTTCCTTCATCACTAATTGTCAAAGCAGAATTGACAGTGTTACCTAGAGCTGCTAAGTTTAAACTGCATCACTACTGCTCTCAAAAGAGATGAGGGACCTCTTCTTCTCATCTCTCCTTATGATGATAGGAGAGGAAGAACACAAGCTATTTCCAGGCACACACACACAAAAAAAGCCAGCATAATGTAAGCCCTCGCCTTCATTTCATTTTCTCTTGAGATTTTTTTTTTCTCCTTCACAACTGGAGCAAAAGAATCTTTCATTTCTTCTCTGCAGCTTTTTTCCTACCTTAGAAAAGGCCAGATGAACACACAATCTGCAAAAGAATAAAATCATTGTTATTTGCTTCAGAATATGAAGAACTAAGATTTTCTCTCTAGGACTAACATTGGTAAAAGGCAGTGGATCGTATAGGAAAAAAGACCACTGAATTAATGTATCCAGAACACACATAGCAGAAACTTCCTCCTTAGATCTGATTTTTTAAAATGTATCTTGCACTGTCAAAAGGGCTTGTTTCAAAAGTCTTGACTATTAAAAAAGGATGAGAGCTATCTTATATAACAGTATTTAAAAGACACTGCATAAAAGTAGCTCAGGGAACTGTGTAAAGTTTTAGCTACGTCAGGAATTTTACTCTGTTTTAAATAAGCCATTCTACAAAACACAGCATAAATAATCAGCAGCATAATCCTCCAATTCATGAGAGGAGTTCCCAGAAAGTTTTCTTAACCATTCACACACTTTTTCTCTTTAACTGATCAAACCTTTCCACCAAAACAGAAAATGAATGTTTAGCCAGGCAAAAGCAGACATATACAAAAACTTAAAATAATGATACACATATCAAAACATTAGTAAATGACAATACAATGAGATTTTGCTTTTCATTTCTTTTGGAAGTCAGTCTGTTGTCCTTTTGAAGTAAAACAAGTAGCATAGGAATGTTGCTGTCCTGTATGAACTGACAGTGTCCAATTTGATATAAAATGTTAGCTCATGTCCACCTTAGAAATAATAACGTACAGACAGAAGAATTTGCGTTAGGGTTAGGTTTAGGGCTATTCAGAATACTATTTCTTCTCAGTGCTCCATCTTATAAATGATGTATAATAGATGGTAATGGGCTCTCTGCCTGCCTGTGACTGATGCAGTCAGTACTGCAAAGGTGCAAAGGAACCAAAAGTGAGTCCTTTCTCTAGAAGCAAGAACATGAAAGGCCATCCACAACAATTATTCTGTGGTTTGAAGTTAATTTCAGCTGAACTTTTATTTTGCATTTTAAATAGTTAAATTAAATATTAAAGCAACACACAAAAATTCTTCCCATTTTCCTCAATTTTGTGTGCTCTTTGGTTAAATGAATAAATGGAAATTCAAATGTTATGCAAAAATTTGTCATGTGCCCAAACTTCTCAACACTGAGTATTTTTTGAATTAACATTTTTCCTTCTCCTCATGCTTTTAAATGAACTTTTTATTGCCAGCCATTGGGATTGGCTATGAGCAATTGCATAGAGCCACCATGATCTGACAGAAATTCTAAATACTCATTTTTCTAAAAGGGTTTATAGTGAAATAATTTATCCAAATTGAAGTGACCTATTTGACACAAGCAGCCAGAAGGCATCAAACTGAGAGTACCATACCCAAATTTGTATCTAACAGGTAAGGGCATGATATATGTGACATACACATACTTCTACAATGTACAGATCCAGCTCAAAGATTAAAATTGTTTTTCAGAGCTGCATTTTCCTGTTTTATAATTTAAATTCCATTTTAAGAGTCAGGGTTCTTTCTCTGTCCATTTACTTTTGCTTGCTTCTCTTTTGCAGTGCTATATAAATGGAGTTTCTGTAAAATGAAGGAGTGTTTTGTTGCTGGTGGCATTGATAAATAAAGAACAAGATACTATAAATATTTTATGGAGTTCCTAAAGGCTACATTCACTTTCAGATCCTTCTGCATCAGAAGTAGATTCACTGGGAGCACGTTAGTTCATTCGAGACTTGGTCTGTTCACTTTGTTTAATTATATTCATATAAAATGACAGTAGCTGATTTTTATTATTTTTTTTCCTTAATGCTGTTACAAAAAACCCTACACAACAACTGCAGCCATGATTATAGCAGAGTAAGATGATGTCACACTCACAAAGAGCAGCAAATAATGTTCTCAGCGACAGCTGCTGTGTTTGTTCTAGGCTAGGTTGCTATGTTATAGTGTGTTATGTTTTTTATGCCATGTTGCTGAATAAAGTATAGCTGTGCAAACAGCAGGTGGTTCTGTGGAGGGATTTCAGTGCACAGAGCTGCTGGTTCCTGTGACAGAGATCCCCAGCCAGATGGATATGCCCCTGGCTTGTGCATGCACACATTGGCCACAGCAGAATGAACTTTATGAGCTTTACCCAGTCTGACACTGGCTTCAGAGCTCAGCATTCGTATGAGTCACATAGCCTGCCACAAAATGGTGATTTTATTTGGTATGTTGCTTTGCTACTCAGGTTGTTTTAAGTATCATTTTACTAAATTATGATTACAGTTATTGAAATGAAAACCATTAGGAAGCTAATGAAGGACCTATCCAAATATCCACTACTCGGCATTCCCATGGTTTTACTGAGAATGGCTTGATGTGCCTCTAAGGAGCATAGTACTAGTTAGATTTTGTGTTCAGCAAGGAATATAACACAACCCTTTATTTATATATATGTTTATATATATATATATATGTAAGTGTGTGTGTGTGTGTATACACATATATACATATATACATATATACATATATACATATATACATATATACATACATACATACATACATATATATATATATATATAACACAACAATTTATCCATATCTACAAAGAAATTACTGGTCCAAAAGTGTTTTCATAAAAGAGGACCAAGATATTTTGAGGGTTTTTTTGCTGCTGGGGTTTTTTGTGTGGTTTTTTTAACTAAGTCAACATTATATGCTTTCAGACTGTAGAGTGTCACTTCCAGCCAGAAAGAAATTACTCTACTAAAATTGCTAATTTTAGTAACATTTTGGTTTTATTAGTAGAATTCTTAGCCCTCCAGGTACTTTTAAAGGTTTTCAGCAAAGAACCTTTCAGAGAGTGCAAACAGAAAACTAGAATTATACTATTTTCAAACATCAGTGATTTATTCTGTAACACGGTTTTGCTAAGGAGATTTCCCTCCCTCTTTTTAAGCATCTGTAAAATGAAACAGGTAAGTGGCCATCTTCAGTTTCTGAATAAAACTTCTGCTTTGGAAATGTTAATACATATTGACACTTTTCTCATACAGTCCTGCCAAATATGATGCAAAATTTCATAAAGATCTTTCGTTAAATGAACCAGCTAAATGCTTTCATACTCGAAGGCGTAATTAGACAAAACTTTCCTTTCTGACATTAAAAAAAAAAAAAAAGCATATGAAATAATACATCTTAGTTGACTGCTTACAGTCAGGTTATCCAGCTCTACATTTGTAAAAGTAATAGGATTTAAAGTCCTAATGCTACCCTTAAAAAAAAGAAAAAAATGTTATCTGTGACTGTTAGTTAGTCCATTTGGTGAGATTTACTTCTAGGTTCTGAAGCTTTGTGAAAGGACCAGGATAAAGAGCATGGGTAGCTAAAGCAAGAATATACAGTAAGGAGAACAGAAAAGAAGGTCCAGAGGCAGAGCCCATGGTGTAATCCTAGGAGGGGTGAAAACATCAAACAGCAGCTCTCTGTGCACCCTACTATTGCGCCAGGTATCCCTTTCCTTCAAAATCTGTCATAGCTCCTTCAGACATCCAATCAAGGTTTGAATTTCTTTTCTGCATCACCAAGAAACAAAACATATAGCAAATTAATCTCACTAATGCTGACAGAAAAAAATGTGGATCTGCCTGCCTTCAAACAAGATGCCCAAGAACCGCTGTCGCACCAAGGGTAAATGCATCACTAACGCAAAACCCCTGTCCCACTTACAAACCTCTCAAACCTGTATCTGCTGCTGGGTAACTCTCCAGCCTGTTTGTGCTTGCATTGGTCCCAGTCCTGCATGCACCATACAGTATTTACTATAAGACATGTCAATATAATCTGTTTATTTATTTAGAAAATAAAACCCCAGTTCTCCCCGCAACTTCTCTTGCAACCCTCCAAGCTACAAGAAGGTGTTGTACAGTATGCTTCAGAGGCTATAGCTGGAACAAAAATTAAAATCCATAAAGATCAAAAGGATAACAGCATTGGTCATCAGCAATCCACTTCCACTAGCTCTAAATGATATGCAGATTCATAAATATTAAAAAAAAAAGATAACACCTCTTGTCTGTAAAGCATTTTTGATAAAACTGCCAGCAATATTTCAAGGGTTCATAGGGTTTTTTTACCTGTTCCGCACAGCAGTTGAGGTTCACTATCTGGTGTGAGCTGAGATTTCAGAGAACAGCCAAACTAGTCAGAACCATGATGTTTTGACAACCCTCTAAGTATAAAATGCTTCAGAAATACTAAAAATAAATGTGGATATCATTTATCACAATTGTGAAAACAAAGCAAGGAGCTGAAAACAGAAAAAGTACCATTTAAAGAAAGTAACACATACAAATTTTTTATTCTATTGCCATTATTTCTTAAAGAGAACTGCTGAGTAATCAAAACTGTTGATTATCTTCCAGATCAACTCTAAATTTTCCATGTAATACTTCCTATTCTGTTGGACCAGCTTAGAGAATTAGTAAATATTTGTTTCAACAGTTGCAGCATAAGTCTCTCTAAGCCTTTATCTATGTTAATTATCTTTTTTTTTTTCTCAAAAAGACATTTCAAGCTATCCCTATTTCAAAACAGTGTTTTAGAAAGCCACCAAAAGCAAAGTTTAAAGAATCACTTGATGCCTCCTTTCTTTAACAGTGAT
Organism: Poecile atricapillus; assembly: GCF_030490865.1. NCBI lineage: Eukaryota > Metazoa > Chordata > Aves > Passeriformes > Paridae > Poecile > Poecile atricapillus. The sequence continues at coordinate 51,863,202 of NC_081252.1, forward strand.
ATTTCCTTCTGATCACAGAAACGTCCCAATTCACAGTCATCAGGAGTTCCTACTTGACTGATTTCCTGATACTCTCAAGTGTTCAATATCTCCTTGATTTCAGTATTAAATCTCTGGCTTTTTTTCTGATTCCTGCTGAGATGAGAGTGATTACATACTCAATTAAATCTCAGTGTCTGAAGATATAACATTTTATTAAATGGAAAAGTATAGCTACATAAGCTATACATACAAAGATATACACATATGACAAATATGCCACACTTCTTTTTCATGAGAAAATAAGCAGAACATTTAACAGATAAATATTTTTATTCTCCCACATTTTTGGTATGTGCCAACCTGCTTAAGCTATTATTAATGTACATTTTCTTCTTAGCTTACTCTTTAAAAAAAAAAAACAAACCTAAGTGCTCTTTTTAATTCTAATAAGCCACTTGCAAGACCTTCAGAAAGGACAGATTTACTCCTCAAAATACACAGATACAATGAAACATAAACAATTTTCTAGGTGCAAACATGATCTGTGTGCTAACAATATGAGCAATGCTTTTGCACATGGGACTTTGAGCTGCCCTCCAGATATTTAATTTTTTGATCCATCAAGTTTCTATTTTAAAATCTGAAATATACTCTGAGTAAACTATGTTGAAAATTGCACATAATTTTAATGTTTCTGTCACTAATAGTATTTATCAATACATTATTCCCCATGGATAGTTTGCACTTGAATGCATCATTGAGTTGCCTCACTAATAAAGCAGGTTTTATTTCAGAAAACCATAGATTGAATAAAGTATTTACAAAGGTATACATCCAGGTTCTACAACAGAGAAAATTAAACTCCTACATTGGTACAGAAGGTATGCATGATTCCTACAATGTTCCAAACAAAAATTAATCTCCTTTAAAAATATAGCATGTGTTAAATTATATGTCACATACAGAAACGATTTTTTTTTCACAATTACATGATGGGATTACAATGGGATGAGTGCTCCTCAATATCTTCATTGATGACAGACAGTGAGATCAGTGCACTCTCAGCAAGTTTACTGATGACACAAAGCTGAGCAGTGCAGGTGACACAACAGGAAGAGAGGATGTTTTACAGAAGGATTTGGACAATCTTAAGATGCTCACAAAAACCTCACCAAGTTTAACAAGAACAAGTGAAACATTCTGCTCCTGGGTTGCTGCAGTCCCAGACATGAGCCCAGACTGAGGGAAGATGCCATTGACAGCAACCCTGCAGAGAAGGGCTTGGGGGTTCTCATGGATGAAAATATGGCCATTGACCCATCAGTGTGCTCTCACAGCCCAGATGGCCAATGGTATCCTGGGCTGCATCAAAAGTGAACTGACCAGCAGGTTGAGGGAGGCGATTCTTCCACTCTGCTCTGCTTTGGTGGGACCCCACCCAGAGTGCTTCATCCAGCTCAGCACAAGAAAGATGTTGACCCTTTAGAGCAGATGTGGGGGAGGCGAAGATGCTCAGAGGGCTGGAGCACCTCTCCTACAAAGGCAGGCTGAGGGAGCTGGGGCTGGTCAGCCTGGAGAAGGCTTCGAGGAGTTCTTCTTGCAGCCTTTCAGTACTTTAAGGGGACTTATAAAGAAAGATCAGACAAACTTCATTATAGCATTCCAGTACCATAATAGGGCTTATAAAAATGAGGGAGAGGGACTTTTTATATGAGCAGACAGTGTCAGCACTAGGGGCAATGGCTTCAGACTGAAACAGGGCAGCTTAGATGTCAGGAAGAAATTCTCTACTGTGAGGAGAGTGAGGCACTGGAACAGGTTGTCCAGCAAAGTTGTGGTTGCCCATCCCTGGAAGTATTCAAGGTGGGGTTGGATGGAGTTTTGTCAGCCTGGTCTAGGGAAAGGTGCTCCTGTCCAGGGCCAGGGTGCTGGAACCAGATGATCTTTAAGGTTCATTTCAACCCTAAGAATGATTCTATGGAATCATTCAACGAATTAGGAAAAAAAATTATTTTGAGAAAAATACTCCTAGAAAAAGAGAAACATTTATTTTTCTAAGACATGATTTAGGTATGAAGAGAGATACCTGGTTTGTTCCTACAGGGAAAGAAGTATCCCAAACTGTGACTGATTCATTATCCTCCAGGGAAGAAGAGTTTACAATCCATCCAGCACAAACCACTACCCAGTGGAGAGCAGTTTTGTCAGTGGGAAGGCCTATTTATGTCCACACACATACACACCTCTTCTGTTGCCCTTTTAACCGCTATCATTTTGGCACTTTGGGGAATATTTTAGCTGTACTCTACCAGATGGATGTCTTTCTGAGAGCCTAATAAACAAAGACAGATCACTCCATCAGCTCCATAGTGTCCAACATGACATTTTAATGATTCTGATCCTAAATCTTTTTGGTTTATCAATATTATTTCTCTAGTCCATTACATATTGTCATTCTGACTAATTCTTTTTGTGCTCTTACATAGCAGTATATGACTTGGTCCAATCTACAGATTTCTTGAACTTTAGCAAGGATTGTGAAAGGGATTTTTGAAGATTTGTTTATGTTCACTACTATCAAACTTGAAAAAAAACCCCACTTGTTTTTCTTTTTAGTTTCTTTTTTAAATATTAACTGTATAGCTGAATATTATTGCCCTTTGATTATACCTGGATAAAATCATGTAAACTGCACTTCAACTGAATCTTTTTAATTCAATTTTTATGTTTATTGCATAAATATATTCCAATGTTTATGTAGCCACTTTCTACATAGTTCCTATTTAATTAAAAGCATTTTATTACAGCTTCTGTTTAGCTTCCAACATTTTATGAGTCTTTTAAACACAAGAAATTCTACGATCAGGTCATCACATGGCTACAGGTGCGACATGGAAAATCCTGAACTGCCATTGTGGAAGGAGAAGCAGCATGGCAAATTTACTGTTTGTTTCAAATTAAACATTTTTCCAGCCACAAAATGCTGCTTTAGGTCAGTATTCTGTCCAGTATTTACTCATTTGGCAGAATCAGTGACCTCCTAGGCCTTCAATAGCCACAGCAACACGTAATATTTGTCAGTATTAACAAAGAGAAAAAGAATTGTCAAGGACAGAGCTTATATGACCCTCAGGGAATTAAATCCTCCAGTCCTGTTGACGGAAGAAGGCAGTGAGAAGTGTTTATCTTCCTTTCAAATCCACAGCAGACCTTTGTGACACAAGCAGAAAGGTCTGACCCCGACAAGGCAGTCAGGTGAGCTCAGGAGAGCGCTGCCGTCACCTCTTCAGTAACCTGAGCAGCAAAACGAGAACATGCCACAGAGGGATTGCTGAGTGCTGTCCCTGGCCTGAACCTGTCCTCCTTGGCCTGCTCTAAAACTGCACTAACTTCTGTACTCTCTATTATTTAGCCTCTTCTCTGAGAATAATGAATATGAAACTGCTTTTATATGGTCTTGTTTCCCTTCTCCTAAGCCAAGGAAAAAATAGTTCTCCACTGTAGTTTTTCACTCAGCTCACTCGACATAGTTTTGTCATGTGTCCAGGTATTAGCAAAGGTAAGTGCACTTATTACAGTGTTTCATGTGAGGTTTTTTTAAAGAAAGGAATTTAATTTGTCACATACAGAAAGAACATTAAATATCTGGGATACAGTCTAGCGCCTTGTTTCCACAACCCTTTTCCCTAACCCATGAGTAACAAAAAGCATGAGAAGTAAATGACTTTATCAGTCCTGTTGTCTGTTTTTCTGCTGTGTTATTACTAGGTTCTGTTGTTTCAGCTTCCTCACAAAAGTGAGGGCAGAAGATATTCTCCTGACCCATTTGTGCACAGGCCCAATGTCCTCAGCACAAACTCTCAAATCCAAAGGCATGCTACTTGGATGTCTCTGAAAACTTAGGCCTTTTCCTTATGATCCTGTCATAAAACACTGCCAAAAAGACATCATTAGAAACCAAGAGATCTGGAGAAGACATAGCAAATACACTGCCACCTCTGAAAGGTAGCGTAACAGATCTGGAGAAGGTATTATTATTGATAGCTAAAGTCTGAGGACCAACACAGGTGAATCAGTGCCTCAAGCAAGATTCAATTCCACTGATTCCTGCTTGAGAAAAGGTGGTGAAAACATGAAACCCTTTAGAATTTTGCTTTGCCTCTGGAAATTACGTCAATATAGAATACATCTGTAATTGTAATATTGTTTGAAGATAGTTTCTGGTTTTAAGTTTTACATTTACATAGACTGGGAAGATACTTCCCAGTTGCAGATGCAGTCCTTAAAATTTAGCAGGCCAACAAGATGAAAGGATCAGTTCTAGCTATGCATATGCGCCTCTTGATGTCTCCATAAAATTTATCTTTGTTTTAGGCATTGCCTGCTAAGCCCACAGAAAAATTCTCCTGGAGTCTGCTCTCTGTGAAGCTGTGATGTCTGGCTGGGTGGCAGCTAATAGAGCTTTTTGTCTATTCTGGGAACTGCAGAGCTCTCTCTGAAGGAGTAATTTTGTTCCCCTATTGCATTACCATTGGATGTGATATCAGGTTCCTACCACTCATTCATAGGTCCGACAATTCACTGGCTCTCGGGCAATTGTTTCATTTGCAACAGATACTTGATGGCTCTGGCAGGCAGGTATGAGGTAAGTGTTTATATCAGTGGGGAAGTAGCTCTACACAAAAGAGATCAGAGAAAGGTTCATACAATCTACAGTCAAAATAACCCCTAAAGAATTAAGCAAGTCAGAAGCTATTTTGAATGAAGAGGCTGGAAATTGCAATTAGCTCTTTTTAGTTGTCATATGCTGTACAAAGACGGACAAGTTTATTCCCAGCCTATACTCATATTAAAGCTAAAACTCTTCTCAGCAGGTTTAAAAGAACAGTTTCAGTTTTTTTACATGACATTTAATGGGTAACTGCTGTGATTATGCTGCTGAAAGACACTGAAAGGCAAAAGCACAAATCAGAAGCAAACACCCTTTTCAATTAAAAAGAGAAGTTTTACTTACCCCTATGCAGAATGAACTACCCCTAAGTAACTCCATGTTGAACACCCACACGTGGCAGAACAGTTCCAACACTTTCATTTCTGTTTCCATATTTCAAATATGTGTAGTAATGCATAACTAGTAATAATGCATAATTATGGAATAATGAAGTAATTAAGTAATAAACCAGTGTCACTAAGTCTCACACACACCCACGCCAGATTATGACTCTGCCTGTGTACCATAAAAATTGAATAGACTGGCAATGAGTTCACACTGGGGTTTGATTTCCAAATACTTAACACCTTATTTTGAAGTGTTATGGGTCTTCAATTCTCTTAACTGAAAAGGGCCCTTTTGATGCAAAACTGAAATGGAGTCCCTGATTGCAACTGATAATTACTGCCTGAGTGACAATATCTGCCTGAACTCCTGTGTATCCTGCTGTGGCCTTCCACAGCTCTGAATAGCCATGGTGCATTCAAAGCCAAAGAGTGAGGAAGACAGGTTCCTTTCACATCCCTAGGCTTTCTAACAAATCCACAAGGAAGCAGGGCTTCACAAGTTCCTTTTCTACACCCACATGAGCCATAGCCTTCAACATACGTACGTCATCCTACTTCTAACTACTGCCCAAGGTGCCCGTTCAGTTTAGAGCTCCCAAAAATGATCTTTCCACCTTAACAGAGGCACTACAAATTGCCAACAGGGAAAGTGCACAAATGTTTCAGATATGAACCATTAGGATACTGAGCAACAACAGAAAAATGCATTCAATTATTGAGGTCCATAGGAAAGAGGAATATAAAGCTGCCCATGAAATAACATGAAATGTGTCATGAAACAGATTTAATCTATAAGGAAAAGCACTGTGCTGCTGGCTCATTACACCTGGCACTTTCCAGGTTCATTTTTTCTCTGCTCTGTTGATTATGAGAGATCTGTCATTCCATCTTTTTTTTTTTTTTAATAAATATCTGAAGAGGTTAGGATAATTCTAAGGAAAAACAAAACAAAAAACCCAAAATTAAATAATGGTTCTCTTTGTTTTACTGAATAAATTAGCTGTGATTTTTCTTTCATATGTACCTCTTAATTGAAACTGAGTAGTAACTGTTTCTCAGCAAGAGGGTGAAATATTGAGCATAAAAGGAGATAGAGTTCTCCCAGAAACATTCCATATAAATAGCATATAACTAGATTTCTGCTCAATATCTGAATTGTATGTAAATCTCTTCACAAAAGATATTTTCAGGCTAAGGACAACTTAGTTTGACCTGGAGATACTAATTCCAGTAAACATACATACTTGGATTAATTTTTAAATTCATGAATAAGATTTTTTACCAATTTTTAATAACTTTTGTTTATATTTTTAGAAAGAAACTACATAGCAGTAAATCTTACTGCTAAATTATTGAATTAATGTCATATTTTGATTTAAGCAACTATTTTTTCAGGCTCTCTAAGATCTTAAGACCAAAAAAACAGCTGGTTTAGGTCAGACCAAAGGTCAGTCATCACCTATGTGCCTCCAAGGCACATATATGGTCAAATATCATTTCCCTAGGGATATATAAATAAGACAAGAAGGACATGATGAAAGTTTCAGATAGTTTCCACCAGCAAGACATTAAGAGACTTCTCAAGATTGTACAATTGCATACATTTTTAATAGATTTTCTTCTATGAGTTTCAATAGTCACTTTTAATTTACACATTCTGCTGCAAGAAGCTCCACAACTTATTTATATGCTGTATCAAAAGTAACCTCCTTTTGTTTGTCTTGATCTATTTTCCTCTTAATTTAATTAAATGACATTTCAAATGAAAAACCCACCTGCACACTTTATTATGTGTTTAATCAATGACCTTCTCTTCTAAAGGTCCCAGAATATCATTTTATTGACTCAAACCAGAGTGTGGTGCTGAAAACACTTCCTTTTTTTTTTTTTCCCTTAAGATTATCCTGCCTTTCAGGATCCTGCTGATTAACTGGGGAGGAGTTCAGACCGTCTCTTCCTCACAAAGCCAAGACTGGTTATAATGGTGCTGCTTATTTTGTGAAATTGAATCTTGTCAGCACAGAATTGAACTAAAATCATGTCTTCAAATGGCTTTTAACAAATGATCTGACAAGAGAGCTGCATGGAACATGGTGCTGACAAATACCTTTCCAAAATATTATAGGATTGTTACAAATGTTTGCAGTTACTGTGCAGTTGGTGTGAAAGTGCAGACAGATAAACAGGAAAAGATACTGCTGGATGACAAGACACTACTTTTAAAGATGGATTTCTAGAGGCCAGTCAAACCTGCACTGTGGCAATGGCAGAAGAAAAACAGCAAACTATTGCTATATCTTGATTTCAAAACCCACCAAAAAAACCAGAAAAAACTGAGATAAATTTTAAAGAATCTGCATGAAATAAATGAAAATCATTAACTCACAGATTACATGAGTTCATGGAGTTACAGAGAAAAAAGGGGTATGTTTTGGTAATAATTTCAGGAGCAACAGAACCATGGGCTAACCTCTAGCAGCTAACCATTCATGGGCCAGAAACAAATATGTTCCCTAACTTAAGAAATTACTCTCCCCAGAATTTGTGCAACTAACCTATTTATTCAATTTACTTAAATTATGAATATCATTTTGCCATTAGTAACAAACACACCCTGTTCTACTACAGTTTTGTCTCCTTATTGCAGCTACTAGATGATTAGGAAAAAATAAAATGACCACAAAATTTCTAAGTGACTCAAGGACACTTTTAATTTTATGACTAATAACTTATGTAAATTGGCTAAATGAGAGCTGCTGAAGGTTTTTCCACTTCTCTGTTTACATGGCAGATGGTTAAGATTTACTATTAGCATATTAGTGGGAAGCTAGAAAGAAAGAAAATTTAAATAGCTGTTAATCCCCAGAAGGAAGCAATAGCAGCTTTCAAGAGGGTGATTTTTGACAATTTATAAACTGAACTAAAAATTTATAATGCAAATATCGATGGTACTTTCATCTACATTGAGGATGATTTTTATCCGATTCCAAACAGGGAAGGATCTTTAAAATACCAGGTAAAGTAGCATTTCAGCAGGTGAAACCAGACATATCTTTCTGCTCAATTAATGCTACCTATTTTTAGTCTAACACAAGTATTCTTTTTTTAGTTCATTGATTAAATTGAAGAAAAACAAGAAAAACAATTACTGGAAATAATTTATTTGAAAATATTTTACAATATTTAAAAATCAACACTGATATCTACCTGTGCTTCATATCTATTTATTCTGTGAGCTTGTCTATTTTTGGCAGTACAAAGACACTGAAACACATGCACACCAGTCAGAAACTGGCAATCAGTCCTTAAGCAAAACCTAATTGTTGGCATTTTATTACATCAAAAGTGGTTGTGATTTGAGCATATGGGCAGCTTTATATTCCCAAAATTCCTTACTTTTCTGTTCATTGCCAGCCTTTTCCTTGGGGATTTTACATAGTTCATAAACTTGATCTGATATCAGGCTATTGATTCTTAACTGTTTCCCTAGAAGACCTTTTCACCTGTGGCTAATTTTACATACACTGAAGTTCTTTGGACATTTTAAAGCATAATATAATGCTTTTCAAGACAGTTGCCAGAATTTTCTAATAATTGCCTTAGTTCTAACTAAAAATAAACAATTTATGCTTTTTATTAAAGAGTGGGCTACTGAAGGAAATTGGCTAAGGTTCAAAACATGTTGCATAACTACTTTGTATGCTAAAAATCAATTCCATTTCTCCCCCACACACACTGATTTTTTTCCGTCTGTGGAATTCAGTACTTTGTGGGGAAAGAATTATTCTGCCATGGTTAGGCTACTCTAAGACATTTTGGGCAGGATATTAATATTACAGTATATTCATCCATATTATGACTTCCCAAAATGCTTATTTACTGTTCACATAATTAATCTCTTAAACATATTACCCAATTCCCTGTGAGAAATATGTTGAGACAGTGAAAATTAGAATACAGAATTTATGGAATCATGCTCACCAGTAAATAGAACATGAACAGCACCAGCCTTGTAGAGATACCAGAAAATGTTCTCTAAGCCTACCAGGTACCAAGAGACTTTTAGAATATAAACCAAAGATTTTATCCTTAGAGTTCATGCAAGGAAATGTTAATCTAGTAAGACTGAGTAGTACCAGTATGCAAAAATAAAAATGTAATACTGTCACTCACTAATACAAACCAATGTAAGATCCAGTAGTAATATTATTTTCCTTTCAGCCTTTGAAACATTTCAGGAAACCCACTGTAGTTTCTGAACCTTCTGTTTTGGCAGTTCTACTGTTGGTGAGAATAATAGAGGCCATAAGATTAAAATTTAATTGTTAGTCATTCATTAGTCATTCATGTTGATACCTGAAATTACTGGAAATATGTTATTAAAAAAATTCAATAAAACTTTTCAGTCCAAAAGAACAAGAAACTTTAGGAAGTCTAGTAGTCCTACCGAAAAAAATATTTTAATGAAAATAATGTTATAAGTGAAAATATGAGTTTATGTAACATCTTCATTTTCAATGTCATAACATGTCTATAAGCAGGTTTCCATCAGATCTCTGATCTGATCTTAAAATGCCAGAGGTGGTTTTTTGGTGCTTACATTACTTTACAGAAAAATAAAATGATACAAACTAATGAACTTAGAACACGAAATTCTAACCTGATTTTATTGTAACTTAAGAAAAAAATATAATGAAGAGTATTTTGAGACAGAAAGAATGAGAACCTCATATAACTCATAATTTTTCATACATCAGTGAAGGCATAATAATAAAAATCCCCATTCTGTAAAAAAAAAAACAAACCAGTTTTTTTTTTTTTAAAGTGTTTCCATGAATAGAGTGTTAGTGGACTTATTATTTAATGAGACAAACATTTTCTGCAGGCAATTACTATAGAAAAATTAAGTTGCTAATTAAGATTACCCATTGTCCTTTTTTCCCCCTGTTTCCTGCTAATTTAATTTTCATATGTATTTATTATAAACAGTATTTAGCATTCTCAAATATATTTTAAAAGTATTTTTTAAAAATCAGTAGATATATTGCTGCTCTTCCATAAAAAAGGAAATCTGGAAGCCTGGTAAACACACCTGTTCATTAGAAATATATATCATTGCCAAATGCCAACTGATTACTTTCAAAAAGTAGAGTCAGTCTCCATGCAGGCTTTCAGCATGAAAAGATACAAGCAGTGAGGTAACACAGAATACCCCCCCACCAGTATGGATTCCAACAATGTAGAGATTAATATACTCATGAATCATTCTTAGGGAAGTGTTATTCATATTTAGGAAATTTAATTGATTTTATTCCCATCTTGCATATGACCGGGTAAAAACTTTTAATAGTCACTGCAAGATTTCATATTTTTGTAAGAGATATTATTAAACTAGTAAATGCCCATAGTAAAAGGAATTCCATCTTGCCCTTGAGTATTAATAGCTTTTGCTAATTTCCAAAGTAATTTTTCACAACTTATTTCTGGGCTAAAAAAGAGGGAGGGAGTTCTCTAAGTAAGGAGTGCTCCATTAGTAAAATGCACCCTTTATGTGCCTAAAGAGTATCAACAACTGAAATATTTCCCTGAGCATTTGGGAGTCACAGCAACTCTCTCTCAAGTGTTGCCTAGTTTACTAGAACTAGTAAACAAGTTCTTCTTTTTGCTTCAGTTTTCCCTGAGAACAAAATGAAACTTGCATAAAATAACAGAAAATATAAAGAAGATATAAAATCTTGGTGTATTCTCTATGTCACTACTATACATGTCCACTTAGCACAAGCAGAGATTATGGTGAAAGACAATATTATGTCCTCAACTTTTGATTATTTAGTTTGTAATATTTTTATTCTTTGTGGGCCTTCTACATGACTGATCAGACAGTTTATGTGAAAAGTAAGGTGCTTTAACCTCTTGAATGCTCAAGTTTTTTCAGGTCCTTCAGCCCCTCTTGGTCCTTCCCAGCCTTCTCCAATTATCAAAGTTCTGATCATATTAATTAAAAATTGCATGTATTCTCTGCACTTCAAATGGGCAGTGGGTTACCTGAGATCACTAAACAATTTCTCTAGAAGGCGAGCAGTGTCTCAGAGGGGATTGTTGGGGCAGGGATGTCTGGACCTACCAATGGACAAACAAATCAACAGGAGGAGCCTTTGTGAAAGCTGGGTAATGTCTACTGAGAGAAATCTTTAAAGTGGGCATCATTGAAAGTGTTGGATAAAAACAATGAGCTGAAGCTTAAGGTTAGGGGTGAGTTTAAGATTTGACCAAGTTTTAGGAGAGACAGAAAGGTTAGAGCTGCAGTTGAAGTGGGGCTAGAAGGGGGATGCTAAAGGGCTGTGATCTGTAACATCTTTTCTCAGGAGAGTGCTTAGTTCTAGGGCTAAGGTTCAGAAAGACATAAGGCCTAGGGCTGCACTGGACAGGGGCTTCCAAATGAAGTGGTGAGCTGAACAGAGCTATCTTCCCTCACAACCTTGTCGCCTGGACCAAAGCTGTGACTATTGACTAATGCTTAGCCAAGGCCCTAGGTTTAGGACTAGGGATAAAGTTAGAATGGAGCCAAAGCCTAGACCTGGAGCAGAAAATGGAATTGGACAGAAGTAGCCAAGGGAAGAAGTGGGCAACAAAATATTGTCTGCCTTGAGAACCTTTTCATGTGGATGGCTAGTTCTCAGGTTATAGCTCTCCTGAAGACTCAGGATTTGGGTGAGGGTCGGGGCTGAGAGAAACAAAGTGTTATAAATGCAAAGGCAATTTTGGGATAAAATCAAAGAGAAATTTATTAATAAACAATAATAAGTGAAACAGCGATAAAAACCCACAATAAAAAGATCAGCGCAGCGCTGGGTGGACAGGGGTCTACACCAGAGGTATAGGTCTCCCAAATCCACGTCTGAGCGTCCTCAGGATTGGGGTTTTATAGGATTTTTAAGTCCTCAGGCCAAAATTCCAAGCAGGTTCCATTCACCAAGTGTCCTTGATTGTCCAGTGAATGGATTTCCTGGCATAGAATAATGACATTAACTAGTGTCCGGACAGAATCTCCTCATATGTAAAGGAGATTCTGTATGTGTTGCAATGTTAGGTTTTTCATGGCAGGGTGGTGGAATCCGGGCTGGTGCCGATGGGTATCTCGGCCGGGCTTTCCCTTTTGTCTCTCCTGATTGCCTTTTCAACACCGAGATGTTCAGGTCTGGCGAAGTCTTTCTTTTTGAGCTTGTCTTTTTCACCGATCAGTTTCTTTTCCCACTGAAATCTGCAGGGCGTTGCTTGGGTCCAGAGGTAGATAATTTCCCGAGCCAGCTCCATTGTCCTTCTGATGGTCCGTGTCCTGTCTGTTTGTTCGAGTTGATGGGCCGGCCTGAGTTCGTTATCTGGGCGTTGCTGGCAATCAGCGACTTTTTTGGAGAAAAGCCCCGTCCTGCTCTGAGGAGAGGCTTTTATACATTTTATATTTTTATGTCCTTGCAAAACACATTTGTCCTGTTGATATACTTCGAATTTTTAATACAACAATAATTTATTACAGTAAGCATGGAATTAAAGCTCTTTCAGCAGAGTTTGAAAGGCATTGCCAAAAGGAAGAGTTGTTTGAAAAAAAGATTTTTCCCCTGAGAAGAATTTCCTGATTGTTGGTGGGCCACATACAGTACTCACTTGACGCTCATGGTTAGCTTCAGTGATAAGAGCTTAGAGACAAAGCCTTGGAATGGTGCTGTAAAGAAAATGAAAACCAGAAAAATGAACTGATGGAGTGGTGGACTGGAAGTCTTATTCTGAAATACATTTTCTAGTAATACTAAACATTTAAAGGAAAGATTATTTTAACTGCCTTTTCTCATTGTGCTTCTTTATGCTTGATCTGGGAAATGAGCTTGTTGTCAGAAATGCTTCCAGATCAATTGAGCTGAAACATATTTGCATGCAAAACTTCATTCTGCTAGTTATGCTCATCTGGCTTAGCATACAATATACCAAAAGCAAGACAGCATGCAATTGGAACACACACACAAAAAAAAAAAACCTTAAGTAACAAAGACGTATTGAACTAGGCATCATTTGTCGGAGTTATGGGCAAATAGTTTCACAAAGCTTAGAAAAATTGCCAGCTTAGAAAAATTGACAAATGTGAAAATAGAAAAAAGACACCTCGCCAAATGCATGACACAATGAATTATTCTCACAGTTATTTCAGCGGTTGGTGCAAGTGGGAAATAAAAAAAGCAGTGCTCACAAAACAACGCTGAACTAAATCAAGAGCTAACCACAAATTCTGTATGGTGGCACCCGAGCAGCTACAAGAACTTGTGTACATTCCACAACTTTGCAATGCAAGCTGCTGCTGAAGGAATTAATGTATTTACAGTGAGCTGTATTTTGATAAAACAATCTCCTTGCTTTCAGAGGGAGACAACACTCTCTGAATGGGTGCTCTGTTATAGGCAAGTTAGGCATTACAACCATTAAAGCAATGAAGGCAGCTTGCATGATATGGACCAGCTGCTACCCAGTCTGCCAGGTTCTGGCTCCTTATATAGAGTGTTTGGAAAGATGTAGTTGTGATGTTTATGGTAGACACTAGGCAGTGGACACATTGCAAATGTATGGACTGGAAATTCTCTACATGTGCAAATGGTCATGCTCGGGAAGGTGGGACATGGCTGCTCTGACCTGCCTTCAGTAGTTTTGCTAGGTAGAACTTTCTGATTTTCAGAGCAGTGTCCATCCTACACTCAGTATTTGTGTCCAGGGATTTGGTCAAAACCTGAGGAGCATCAGCATATGAATAGAGGCAATCCAAGAGTCATTCTGTGACATGAAGTTTGGTCCTCTGCAGCAAGAAATAATCTTAATATGAACCTGGTGAATTTTTGAACAACAAAGCAGGTAAATTCTTTCTACTGAAAAAAAGCCACAACATATATGCCATTTCTGCTTTTCGTTCACTCTTAGCTTTGCTGTTTTCATTCCAGCAGACAAGACATCTGTTTGTATAAATGTCTCACTAGTTAAAGACTACAACAGACCTACCATCTTACTTGTGAATTTTCAGTAACAGCTGTTTCTGAAAAATGCCATTTAGTTTGTGACAAAGTTCTGGCATTTTTGCCTTTAAAAATTTACAACAAATATCATGTGCTCCCCTAAAAAGAAGAACTTAAATCAGCAGGGTCTAATTTAATGTAAACAGTCACCCAAAAACCTAGAAACAAAAAAAAAGCCACAAGTCTGTGTTGGGAAGTTTGAAATAGCTGTTTCTGCTTTGTGAGCTGCAAACATTTCTGAGTCCTGCTACAGCCCAAGTGTATGAATAATTTAAGATTAAAACACAACAGGCTCCCTGAACCACACCCAGACATCAACAGTTACTCTGAGCCATCCTGACAACACCCACAGCTTGATGCTCTATTTAGTCAGCATGACTCCTGGGTCACCTATGTGGGTGGTGGCTGAGTGATTCAGACAAGGCATCATCTAGGACTGCCAAAAACTGACTGTTCATTGTTGATACCCAGACATGAACTCAGAACCAAGAGATTTCAAGGACAGCTTCCAAGAAAACAGGTTTTACAGTAGCAGAACAAAAGGTACCTCATGTAAATCTGTAAATGTGTGACACAAATAATGAAGAATAATGAGTTACAAATAAAGCATAAAAAATTATATATGAAACAAATATATCTTTTGTTTGTACCTGAAGATAAGTGATCACAAGATAATTCTGCATTAGAAATCACTAACAAATGGACATCTCGCTAGAGAGGAAGTCCACATTTGGTTACCTTTCCCAAAGAAAATAGTCAGGATTTTCAAAACATCTGGATAGGAACCTGCAAATGCAGACCAGTTCAGGAAAAGAAAAGGAGCCCACCTCAGAGTGTAACTACTTACTTAGTACTTTTTCAGCTGTTATAAACCTATATTTTGGAATGAGAAAACAGATAGACATTGACCTGCAGTCAAACTTACTTTCCCAGACATGCCCCTTGGAAGTCTCATCTATTTTTCCCTGTTTGTGTTTCTCACTTGTGCATCACCTTGTTTTTCTGTTTACAAGTTGTTTTTTTCTGTTTCCTTAGGCCACATTAATTAAAGATAAAACCCAGGGAGTTACGATTCTCTTATATTAGAAGTCCATACAAATTTCAGATCATTCTACTGAGTTTTACAGTATCTAAAACATGGATGTCAAAGCCAAGGTTACAAACCAATACCTGCTGCACAGACAGTGAAGGAGCACCTACTGCTGCTATGGGTATTTATCATCAGCACCCTAGGCAGACTCTCTTTTAGACAGCGAACACTATTTTACTGCACAGTGAAGGAGATTTGGGCTTTACTCCTGTAATAAATCACAACTAATTATGCTAATACGTAGGGCATGAAATTAGCTGCTCATCTCTTGCCTGTGACATCTATTAATCTGTATGTTAGCTTATTATTTGCATTCTGATGTTTACAAAGAGACAGATTTTCACTACAGTAGTATTGAACAGCTGTTCCTTAATTCCCAAAGTCAAATCCTCCAAACTATTTTACCAAAAGAGATTTTGGTGTCCCCTGCAACTCCTGTAGAATGTGTCAGCAGGTATCCCAGCCCAGGCAAGAGGTTTAGTGGGTCAATGTTTAAACAGATCAAAATCACACAGTATAGGTACTGTATGGGTAAAGTAACTCTTCCTCAAGACTTAGTGAACAACTCACTATCAGCTCAGAGCAAGCAACTCATTCTTGCTCTCCAACAAACCTACATTTCTCAACGTTGATCTTCCCATGAGTGTTACACTTTATTACACTTTTAAGATTCACTTTCATAAGTGACAAAAATTCCACAGCATGCACTGTCATCAAAAGCGCTTGCACAATGGCACCACCTCTCCCAGGTATCTTACCAGATATCTCTTATTAGATTACGTTCCCAGAATTCACACTATAAAACAATTAGACCAAACTAATAAGCAATTTTAGAGCTGGTAGCATGCCAGTTACTAATGTATCTAAATTCTGCAGTAGTTATTGATGCTTTGAATGTCAAAAATTCACATTTATATAATGTCCTGGAAAATATTCAAGCTCCCTGAAAGGACTGTAACAGTGATGGCTGTAAATCAGCCATTTCTACACCTCCTGCAGCTGTGCCTCTGATTCCTCACTGCTTGATGACAGCTGAAGTCTGAGAGAAGACAAGGGGCACGGGCAGAGGTGTCTTACCAGTCAGACACACTGCAGGATGAAAACAAGGGGAAAAAAAGCCTCCTGCTAAGGGCCACTGTTAAAAAACATGAAAACCTTATCCACATGCTACGTATAATCTACAGCACAAGTGTGTGTTTTAAGACAGGGATATCATGATTAATCCCATATACTTTGAGCCAGCAAATGAATCAAGAATTCACTTCTGAAAAGCATTTTAGACTTTCTGTAGACTAAAAGCTTCTGAGATCCTGCTTGTACTTGCAATGTCTGAGGTATTTCAGGACAGCAGCAGCAAAATATGGGCAGCAGGTGTGGCTGGGGAGAGGCCAGGGGCTGGCCTGTGCTGGACACAGCTGGTTCCAGATGGTTCCAGCTGGCTCCAAAGGGCCCACTGCAGCACACAGCTCAGCCACTCTGATGGCCAAGCTGGTGGCTCCTCAGGAAGGAGTTCCATGGCATGGTGGATAATCTCTGCAGCCCATGGAGACCCCACATTGGAGCAGAGGAAGAGCACGAGGGAAGAGTGGCAGAGAGGAACCGCTGTCCTCTTGGCAACGCTGACAGCCCTTACCCGTGTCGCTTGCTGCCTCACCGAAAGGAATGTGGCCTGTAGTGGGAGAGTTGTCTGCAGTGAAGGAATGGGGTTTCACATGAGTTCTCTTGTTATTTCTTCCCTTCCTGTCCCTCTCCCCAAGGAGGAGGGGAGTTAGCAGAGGGGAGTCAGCTTGGTGGCCAGCTCAGGCCACCTCAGCACCTCTGCTGGCAGCGCTGCTTCCAAAGCAACCTCATCTGACCTAAGGGCGAGCTGGCACCAGATTTACTGCTCCTGCTCCTTTCCTTGGGCTGTGGCCATGTGTCACTGGGGACAGAGAGATTCCAGCTGGCATTAGCCCTAGAGAAGGTCGGATGAGGGGGGCAGGAAGGAAGAGTTTGACAAGTTTATGCAAATGAAGAATTGTGTTGAAGGGTCCCATCCACTCCCCTTCCCTCCTGATTCATCTCTTTTTTTTTCTAACCAAAATTTCAATTTACTTATTAAGTATGTAAACAATACTTAAAACTAAAAAGTCACCAAATTTTATAAATATAATCAAGGAATTTGTCTACTTTTAAAATCTTCAAACACATGGAAAATGTGTTTTCTAGTATAAGTAGTAACATACAAAGGCTTGATTAAGAAGTGCGGTCAAAATTGTAACATTTTCAAAGAATAAATGACATTTAAAATCTGAGGAGATATTTTGTCATGCAAATCTTTTTTCCTGAAATTCCTGTGAATAACAAAAACACATGTAAAATGAAAATGCAAATAAACATAGCTGAGAAAAACATTAGTGATAAATATGTAATACACATAATCTACAGTTGTCCTCCCACTACTTCAAATAAACGTAACAGCTCTCATTCTGGTTTCCCCTATTATTCCCTGATCAAAGTAATAGAAATTCTGCTCATTTTGTAATTTCTTTGATGATTTTCTGTAGCCTTAAGCTGTTCACCAGAGGAGATTGCAACATGCAGGCCCAAGTCACTAGAGAATTTAAGAACATGTCTAATTTTATGAATTATCATATCACAACAGAGGAAGCTGCACACATGCTTAAAATTTCAAAAGCCCTTTGCTTTTTAGTCCCACCTAAAATATATCCAGAAAGGGTCACCAAAATTAATGTAGCTTGCTCATTATCTGCAAATTTCAGAAGCTTCTTATTCCTTGAGTAATTAAAACAAAAATAAAATTACAGTGTTTATTAACAACTGGTATTCCTCAAGACATGTGCCACTTGCTATCAGGAAAAAAAAGCAGTCACTACGGTCCTATATCTTGTCATATGGTTATCTATTCCCTTTGATATTAGTCACCAGAAAATAGTCTTATGTATTACAGTAAAACAAATTTAACTATGTAAAATAAATTTTGCCGTTGATCCTGCGTATATTTTATATTTTCCCTAGCCTTTCAATTCCAGTGAAGCATGAATGTTATTTTGCCTGTGTAATTGAGAACTCTTATTCTAAAACAAAGTTCACTGAATTTGTACCCAAGTGTAATGTAATTAGTAACACAGCTATTAAAACAGCAAGAACATCTCAGCATAGTGCAAAAAGTCTATTGATGGCATTTATTTCATATTTTTATGTAATATATACATCACTGAAGACAAAGCACTTGGGAAGGTTTTTCCATGTGCTATTTTTAGAATTTGAAATTATGTAAACTCAAGATATTTTATTGTTCCATCCAATAAACACTAATTATAATACACAGAAAATACACAAAATTATGTCTGCAAGAACATCTCCAAGTTGTTTTTTTTTTTTTTTTATAATTTAGCAAGGAGGATTTTCTAATTTTAATTGCATTGTTTAAAATAAAGTAGGAGGTTCTGATGAGTTTTTCATCTTGTGAGGGTTTCCTCCTAAGGTACTTTTTGCCACATTAAGGCACAACCCAGAAAAATATGGCTGAGAATTTATTTCACATCTGTTCATCATTCAGGGCAGCAAACCATTAGAGGATTTCTGCTGAAAAATACCCACAACAGCCTCTTGTATGTCATTCAGATTAAAAGAGTAAAATGTCCTTATAGGAGGCTAATAGCACAAGTTTTAATATTCTACAATTCTTCATTTCCTAATGATTAGTAATTGAATGTTTCAGTATAAACACTGAGATTTCTTTATTTACTTCATTACAAAATGAGAAGAGACGTACCCCATCTCAATAAATTTTCCAAGGATAATTAAAGGCAAAAAAGTTCTGAAATCATTGTAAATCTTCATAATACCTCATAACATGATGAATAATTTCATAATAGGTTACAGCTGGTAATCCATTATGAAATTATACATATTATATACAGTATGATGTATTCATTATATTGCTCAATAAACTAACCCACAAAGGAACTACCTGATTTACTCATGGTCAAAAACCACAGAGTCAGTGGTCATAACCTTCAATTTTCTGTTTTCAGTTCGTTTAAAAGTTGCTCACAAATTTAAATCTGGTACAAAATACCTCTGAAATATGAAAAGGGGCAGAACTGTTTCATCAATGCAGTGCATTTGGCCATTTTGCATTAAAAAACCACCCCCAGTTCTGTCTTTTACCTTCAAATGCAGAATTTGAAAGTCATTTTACTGATACTCTTAGGAGAGCAAACATCAAGAAACATCTTTCCTGTCTTACAGTCTGACACAGAAGAGGTCATGTTTATGTTGCATACGAGTTCAGAAGGCATTTGATGTTCTTCATGAAAGGTCTCCAAAAATATAAAATACTGGAAATTCATGCACTGGTTCTAAAATAAAATCTATCCAAGTTTTGACACAGAGGATATTTTCTATGCATGCTAAAGACAGTCACCTGGCTGCAGTAGACACAGCATTCTTCTCCAAACACCACAGAAGTTGTTATAGTAATATACAACAATATTAATATGATAATGTTGTTATAAAATGCATTGCAAATATGGTACACATTTTAATTGTGGCATAGTTTATGATTTTTATCATAAAAGACTCATCCCTTTATTTAAAAGTATATTTTAACCTGAAGGTATAGGTTCAATTTGGCTCTAGATTTTTAGACATTAATAAAAATTGATGACAATTTTAATTACATTCAGAACTTGATGGATTTTATTTTTTTTTTGGCTCAAGTGAGTTGTTCTGTTGAGCAATTCTAAAAAATATTTATCTGGCAAAATAAACATTTTGTATTCTCCAGGACACAATACCTGACTTATTACAAGGCCTAATGCCTGAGGCTGATGAATCTTACATTTACATTACCTATATGAATCAGATAATATCTACACCACACAAATTCTGGCTATACTCATGTAATGTTTCACTGAAATCAAAATGTATAGGCAAAAGACATGCTATCCCCTTTTTACCAAGTTCACATACTCTTTAATTCCTTCCTCCTGTGGACTTGCACACAGATTTAATAGAAAGATACCTAGAGATGATGTTCAGATTCTGTGTTAAGGAACTAATCCCATCCTATCTGGAACAAAGTCATATTTTACAGTAACTTTTGCAGAATATTGCAAAACAGAGCTTGTTTACAGAATGTGAGAAGGAACATTCTGTGATTAGGGCGAGGCAGACATCTATTCAGCTGCTCTAACTTAGATGATTCATACGCAAGAGAACAATCTCAATATGAAATAAGCAACATTTCAGAGACAAGAAAAACCAAACTGAAACTAAAAATGTTAGTCGACATGGGTGGAATTTAACTTATTTTTTCCATGGTATAAGCTAAAACACCAGTTATACCTTATCCATAATTACATTTTTAACAAAAATGTTCTTTATATCTCCCTCACTGCTTAAGAATTATTGAGTTCAATACCTCTAATAGTTCCTAGTGCCAGTCTTTCTCTGAATTCTAATTCCTGAGAACTAACAAAAGAAAAAATAACCCAACATATTAATTTAAAATAAATTCATGTCTGTCCATAAGCTGCTTAATGAATAAATGGAAGATTTACAAGTCCATAATCATTAGAATTCTCCTTTGGTTATTCTCAGCATGCTCCTGATAAAAATGATATAACTGCTATACTCCACTGATCATAATAAAATAGATATAGAGCCCTGCACTGAAATGCTATCTGTCATTCTGTCACTTGTGCAAGGGATCATAATTATATGCTGCAGAAAATGAATTAATGGAATAAATGAAGTATGCAGATATCTGTCAGCCCTGACAAACAACTTTGCTGTTCAATTAGCATAACTCCATCCTTTATTAAAGAACTGAGATTACTCATCACAGTTAAATGCTTTATTTATTTAAGATGCTCATTTATAAAACAGATCTAGAGAAGTATCAATTTATTTTCCTGAAGCCTCTTAGTGACAGAAGATTGTGTGCTTATGTGCAGAAGACAGTTTGTACATGTTTTTAATACTGTGGGCCACATCTCTAATCTATACTGTTTTGTGAGCTGCCTCTTCACCCATTTACATGATTTGACATTCCCATGGCAACTACTGTAACTGCCAACATGGAAAAATACTAGTGGCATATTTAATGTATTTCAACTTAGCAGTAAGCACATCATCCCTTTTGGGGGCGAAATGCAGACAAAGCAGCTGGAGCTTGCAGTGAGGATTCACAGAACATACCAGAGTCTGCATGGAAGGAGCAGACAGAAGCACCTTGTGACTCCTCAAAGTCTCCAAACACACAAGCAGTTTTCTGTGCTGCAAAGCTTTGTGAAATGCCACTGGCAGATGGTTCCTAGAAAGGACTTGAGGATAATTACAAGCTTGGTGTTGGTATTCACATGGGTTTTGGCCAGGGAGTGCTGCTGTCTGAGAGTGTGCAGAGAGCAACTCACAGGAGAGGGCTCCACACATAGAAATTCTCCCCTGCCTGGAAGCCTCCTGTCTCTGCTGCTCTCCAAGGAAGCTACTTCACACAAAATGCATTTGAAGCACCAGTCCTCAAATAAAGGGCACACCAAATGGATATCTTACACTGAACACTTGAGTAAGAGGGAGAAAGAAAAAAAAAAGTGAAGGGAGGGGATGAGATAAACTTGGCCTTCGGTAATTTAAGAATCAGAAGTTTTAAAGATTTCAGTGAAACCATGAAAATCTTGTCTCATTTCTGGGATCCATTGGCATATCTTCAGGTCTGTGCTTTGTGTCTCTCCCGGACAGTAGCAAGCACAGTGGGGGAGAAAAAAACCAAACAAATAAAAAATGTGGCATAAAGTGATTTAAAATAAGGACATAAATCTACATTGATATTTCAAGATAAATAGCAGGGAAAATTATTTCTACCCATATTAGAACAAAAAAATTGTACAAATAAGTTTGCAATAAATTGTAATCATCAATCATAAAAAACACAAGACCATTATGGAAAAAAAAAGAAAAAATTGAGCTAACTCTTTAATACCAGAATAGCACTCAAAGAACATCACTTGCAAAATGTACAGGACCATTCCTACTATTTATCCTCTGTCGCCATCTGGTGGCCTTTTTAATTCAAAAGTCTCGTAATAAACGTCTTTAGATGAATGATCTACGCAGAACCTGAAAAGTGGGGACCCTTAGGAAAAGCCTGACAAAACAGTCAGTCTTTGGGTGAAGCAGCATTTTTTCAGGCAAGGGATACTGACAATAATTGAACACTCTGCAGTTTTCGTAAGTAAAGATTGGTTGCTTTTATTGCATATGTGTGTAAATACATGTTTCAGAGACACTAATGGTCAGTGGAGGAACAGGTAAAAGCATTCTTCCTGAAAGGCAGAAAAATACTTCCACACTCTGAAGAGCCTTAGTTTAAAAAAAATTATTCTGATAGAAAAAAGCAGGTGATGCTCCTGTAAATAATGAATTGAAAGTTCATTTAAAGGAAGCTTCTATCTTCACAGATGCAGCATGAAAAAGAATCAACCAAAAAAAAGATTAACAAAAAAAAAAAAAAAAAAGGTGAAAAGGAGAGAAAGAGCTAGAGAAACAGATCAGTATTTTATGCCTGTAAGAGAAGGAGAAAATTGGATGATTCCTGCAGAGCTAAAGACAGAAGCAAAGAGACCTGTGACATCTTTGAGTCAGGAAACTGGGCCAAAGCTCAAGTGGCTTAATCATACCATTATCCACCATTTATGATGGTGGCAGCAGAAGATGAAAAACACAACCTACACAGTAATGAGTGTACGAAGTTTTGCACTTTTCACATCTCCAACCATTTCTTAAAGGCATCTGAGTTGGTTTCGTTGTTATTCACTGACAAGAAAACAGTCCATGAGTGACAGAAAACAAAACTGGTCTGGAGCATTGTACAGGACACAAGTCACTACAAGCTTGGACAAGATGCTAAGGTTGATAGGAGATGATCTCCTAGCTAAGCATGATTAATCTGAATTCAGATTAATAACAGAACGCAGCAGGAAAATTGCTTTCATGATTTCATAGCATTTTAACAGATGGATACACAAGAATCCTGCTCTGGTACAAAATAGGAAACAAGCCCACACAGTCTTGGGAAGAAATTTGGGTTATTTTCTTTGCCCTTTAATTTTGCTGCTAGCTGCATATAGGTCCTCCCCTTTCTTCCCTGTGCTAAGTGCTAATATTCTGTCTGCTTCTTACTTTTGCCAATTCTTTCCTTGCCAGTTATTTTTCATGTTCAATTTACAGTGGCACCATTTGTCTATCAAGGAACTTCCCCTCTCATGCTGTGAAAGAGAAACTATCTTAATATCATTTAGGCAAACAAAGATTTAGCTTGGAGTCCCTCCAGAGTTTTCTCAGTAGTGTTCTGAAAAAAATAACATTCAGTCTTGATGACCTGCTGTTCATCATGCTTCTCCTAGTCAGCTCTTTTGAGTGAACCTTACTCAAGAGCAATCTGCTTGCATGACTGATACTTACCTGGATGAGGCTGAATTGCCATGATCAGACATATCATCTGAAAAACTGAAGTACCTGGAGCAGCTGTGAAGGCTGATGTGTGTCATGAATAAAATCTCTCAAGAAATCCACTCCGGTTAAAATACTGTGTTTAGTTATGTACAGTTAATGTTCTTACCCCATTTGTAAACCTTGTACCCCTTGTTTACTCCGATGGTTAATAGTAATGTTAATTACTACCGGTTTCTGAAGTGTTTTAAAGGTTTTTATGAGACATTCCTCTATCCCTTTCCTTTACTTCCTTGCTACTATATAACAAAGCTGCCCCCATGGGGGCTGGGTCACACTAACAAAAGCAACCCATTAGAAAGGTATGCCACAGAAACTGCACCCAGGGATGCTGTGCCACACTAGAACAAAGAAAGTCCCATGAAGCTGTGCAACCGAGTAATATGCAAACTAAGGCATGCAGGACACAAAAACAACGAGCTAACAGAGGAATAAAAGGACAAGGAAACATATTCTAGCAAGCTATGATGAAAGATCATCTCCCTGCATCACCTAAGCCTGCCTAGAAACCATCTTCCTGCATCACCATGACCTCAAGAGGATTGGAAAGGACTGACAGCCCTAGACAGCGAACCAGAACGTCAGGCCTCCTGGCTATTCTCATGAGGGTAGAAGCCCCAGCTCTGCAGGGTGTGTTGCAAAGCTGAATTGTGCCTCTTCATTGGAGCTGCCAGTGTGGGAATGGCCGTGGTGCAAGCAACCCCTCAGGCCCCCCACCCCAAGAGCTGAATCCCAATAAAGGCATCAAACAGGAGTCTGTCTCCTGACCAATATTGTTCAGTATGAAAAAAATTTTCAGATTAAGCAGTAAGAAAGCTTTTTTATTTTTACACCACTAGCTAGGGTTAATTTCTGCAACATATAAAAATATGTCAGTTCCTATGGATCACACAGGATAAAAAATACTTTTTTAATCTTGTTAGAGCAGAAAAACAAATGTTAAATCTGGAAGAAATATATTTTCCTCTTCTGGAGAGTTACTTGTTATTTTAAACATTTCAGTTACTAGAACTTTATTCTATTTTTAACACTCTTAAATTATATAATAATTTAGCATACAATGTCATGAATCCTGATTTAGGATCCTGCTGGCTATGCCAATTTGTCACGAATGAGTGATTTAGATTGCTCAAAGAATCATTGTCAAAGATAATAGCAAAAGTGGAGTTTTCTGGTGTCTTACGAGAATAAAATGTCCCAGCAGGTTAGCTGAATTTATATAACAGTGCCACAGATCATTTCTTCCTAGGAGCTTGTCACCTTTACACAAAGGAAGCACTCTTAAGACACAAAATGACTATGTGAAGGACTTTTTAAAATTAAAATAATTCTTTATTAAATACACACACACACACGTATATATGTATAAATTTGTATACATATATATATGTATATATATATAGCAATCAAAAGCAATGAGCTGTGTGAAAAAATAATTAAAAAAACCTCCTGGTAAACTTGGCCCAGTCTCTCCCCCTTGATTTGGTTTTGAATTGCATTGTTACTTTCAAAAATTGTATGCATTAAAAATGTATTTTTCAACATGCAGGTAATTGGTGTATGCAATCATTTTCTGCAATAAGTTACTTGGTTTTGTGACATCACATCATTTTGTTTATACACTGTACTGATAATCACCACAACATCTGAGCATCTCCTAATCCTTACACTGTTTGGATGCACAAATGAAAAGTAGGGAAATACTATTTTTCAGGTTTTGCAGATGATGACAGAAGCAAAGTGTAGTTACTGTTATTATCTTTTTTCTATCACTACTCATCCTATTGAATGTGCTGATTTTTCTGCTAACAATATATTCAAAAGATATAATAATCAGAAAAACTACTTAGAATGAAAAATACAACTTAAGTACCAGAGAAGTCATTCAAACACACACATACAAAAAATCAGCCCCATTAGACAGTGAACAGACACAGGGAGATTGAGTTAAGGTTCAAATTACTGATGCATTAATATGCTAATATAATTTCTTTTGCTCATATGTATTTAGTTTAGGTGAAAGTACATTATTAAAGCTGCAGGGCACTGTGCAGTTAGTAAAAAGAGACTAAGTAGGCCAAAGGAGAATTTGTAAATATTTTTGAGCTAATATATAAAAGTTTCAATATAAATCTAGAAGAATAAAATCACAGGGATCTATTGCAGTACAGATGCCACTGATACCACCACTTTACAAAAATATTGTTAAAAAGTTTAATTTCTGAAAAATATAAAAGGTAACAATATAGAGTAAAATTCAGCACTTTTAACTTCTACTGATTTGATCTATGTCCTTTAAAAGGCAAGAAAAAATTAGACTCCAAGGACCAGACATAAAATGGAGCTGCAGCTGGGAATTTAAAATTAGTCTTGCATGGACTTTTCAACCTTCCGCACTTAGCTGCTGTCTGGCCCTGAGGGACTTTTTCTTCTTTAAGCATCTCAGTCCATTTATCTTCTAGTTCTTCAGAATTCTTTCAGTTGCACTTCAGTCTTCATAATGCTGAGCAGTTTCATGATTGCCTATGCCTATACCGAGACAAGCTATCCCACTTCCTTTTGTCAGCAGAACTTCTTCTGTCTGGCAATCTGAGAAAAACCTTGCCCTACAAATGTCTTCCTGAAGGACAGCAGCCAGGAAGGCTGGCAGCTCTTTTCATTGGTGAGGCACTGGAACAGGCTGCCTGAAAAAGTTGGGGGATACCCATTCCTGGAAGTACCCAAAACCAGGTCAGATGGGGCTCTGAGCAATCTGGTCCACTGAAAGGTGTCTCTGCCCATGGCAGGGAGGGGTTAGAACTAGGTCATCTTTAAGGTCCCTTCCAACCCTCACCATTATATAATTCTATAATCTTTTTAACTGCACCTCAGGCCTTTAGAGTATGACATCAGAAAAATCCTCTCCATTGTCTGGAAGCAGCAACAGAAAGGCAGCTTCCTGAATAGCCATATGGCAATTTGAGATTCTATTTTAAGGGACAGTGGTCTACAACAACACTCAACCCTGCTGGGGGTAAGACTCCACTTGAAGACTAGATCTCAAACACTGCTTCATCAAAGAATTCAAAGTTACTCTTAGGACAGACACTGGAAAGCACTTTAAAGCAAGATAAGCCTTGCAAATGTTTCTCACCTACAATGTATTTTACAAAGGCTATAGGAACACTAGCAAAAAAGTCTCCCTATTAGCAGCTTTACTGGGAAGGAAGGAACAGCCCTGACAGATGTGTCTGCTCCTATATCCTCCTACTGGGCATAAAATACAATCTTTGTTGTAAGTCAGCTGCTGTTGTAGAGAAGTCCTTTTTTTGTTTTACTTTAAGGAATGAAAAGCAGTCTTTTTCTCTCCACAATTAATAGCAAGAGACTAAAAATACCAGTGTCATAAATTCACTAGTAAATAATTCACTTCTTCAGGAACATCAGTCACTGGCTGAGAAATCTGCAATTTCTCTGGAACCTCAGACAAAAAGGGTCTGCTCAGCTGGAATGAGTGCAGCAGGCAGATGTCTTATATTGATCTCCATTGTCTCAATATCTAACTAAGCACCTCACAGTGCTATTCTTTATTTCCAGTACTTTGGGGCTATTGCAGTAAAACCACTACTTAAACATATTTAGTTGAATGCAACAAAGATGCATTCAGATGGAAGACAGGAAACCTAAAGAGGTTTGTGGTCTCCTTTGTAAGATGTGTTTAGTAAATGGAAATTAAGTATCTGAAAATCATCTTGCTCTAAGTGCATTACAATTCAGTCACAGGACAGATAGGGTGATACAGAGGACATTTTATCCTCCAAAATAGGATCAGAATGGGATAAACAAGTCCCAAATATGTAGACACATGACAAAATTATAGACACACACTAAAAAAATGCCATGAGAGTAAGAAACTCTCAAAACATGGTGTTAGCTCCACTACAAGTCTGCAGCCTAAATAGGATAGACACTTTTTCCTATTATAAAACTCCAATTCTTCTGCCTTCAAATCACTATACAAAATCTAAGTAGGCTGCATACAACAGTTTGGCTTTAAAAGAAAGTTTTAAAGTTTCTCCACTCTTTGTTAGCTCTCCCGGTAACGCTTGGTTGAACAGGAATGAGTAAAACAAAGCAGAAAATAACCATTTCATTTCAAAGGATATACACTTTATCAGAATGTGATGTGACACAATGCCGAGTTCCATTGGATAGACTGGCTGGAACATACCTTGCCTTGGGAGTTTCTAAAGTGAACAGAGAACACAGGTGTGTATACTCTGTATATGAGTATATTCATATATTCTGAAAAGAATTCATCCAGAATTCAGCATGTTTAGTAATTCCTTCAGAAGTAAGGTTGACGGCTTTCCTGAGAGGCAAACATCTGTAGAGGGGTGTCAGTCCCCATGCTGTTTTATTGGGTTTTCTTTTAATATATACTTTATTGCTAAGTTTATTTAAATGAGGGTGTTAAGTTCCTGCAGAGGTCCATGCAAGGACAGTCAGACAGCTATGTTAAATACAAATTACAGGCCTCATGTGTTTCCAAACCTGATAGTCTGGGACCATGAAAACACTGTTGTCAGTTTTGGCCTGTTAATACATTCTCCCCTGCAAAAAACACAACCTCTTTTCACAGGCCAGTCCTATGGATCATCTGGTACTGGTAATCCAAAACTGTTCTGAGAATCTACCTTTCTGAGCACTTCATATTAATTTCTATAGCTCAGGGATGACGTGGCAGTAAACACAAAATTCATGGTCTGCACACAACAGCCTGGGGGAAGAAGTAGACAAAACGCTGTCTTAACAGACAAATCCAGAAGAAATTGAAATGCTGCAGAAACAGATGTGGTTTCATCAGAGTTCAGAGTGCATTGCTGTAGTTCTCTTGCGCATCTTTGTTTCCTTGCAGTCAATATGGCTATATAGTCACTTAGGCCTTACCTCACAGTGCTGTTTTCTTTAACAAATGAAGATTGTCACTTCCTCTCACTTTTGCTCTTCCTCTGTGATATTATTCATGTGTCAGTAGGTTAAGCAGGCGACTAGACTAGAGACCTAAATGTTCTGTCGATCAAGAATATGGTTGCTCTTTTTCCTGTGCTTTCAGGGTCGTCCTTTTCACCCTCCTTCAAACCTGGCACAACTGTCGCCAGCTTCCAGTCAGTTGGGACCTCTCTGGGTTCCTGAAACTGCCCAAAACTTACCAAGAGAGGTTTTGTTATTCCATCAGGCCCCACAGAGTTGTAAGGATCCAGTTGGAGTAGCAGATCCTCCAGTTTCTGGGTTGACTTGGAGTTGATTGTTCTTGTAGACATTGTGCTCTAGCTCAGGGCACTGAGACCCTTTTGGTTAGTCATTTGTGTTGAAGACAGGCAAAGAATATGTTAAAGACCTCTGCCTTTTCCATGTCCCTGTTTGTGAGGTGACCATTCTCATCCTCTAATGGGCTGATGTTATTTTTACACTGTCTTTTGCCATTAATGGATTTCAGAAAACTCTATTTATTGTCCCCCATATTTCTGATCTGCTTCAACTCCAGCTGAGCTTTGGCCACATGAATTTTCTCCCTACAGTGGCAAGCAGATTCTCTGTATTCTTCTTGTTAGCAGTCCTTGCTTCAAATGGGCACAGACCTCCCTTTTCAGCCTTATTTTTAAGAGAAGATCCCTGTTCATCCTAGCCAACCTACTGCCTTTTCTACTTGATTTCCAACATTTAGGAACTGGCTGCTTTTGTGCCCTTCGGAGGGGATGTTTATAGAGTGACCACCACTGATAGACCCCAGTACCTGCAAAAATGTTTTCCATGGGGACCTTACTCCCTAGTTGCCTGAGCACCCTGAAGTCTTTTCTCCTTATTTCCAGAGCTGAGGTTTTGCTGGCACTTCTCCTCCTCTCAGCAAAGATTTCAAACTGATTTGCTTCACAATCACTGTGACCTAGACAGCCTCCAATCGTTACTTTACTTGCTAGATCCTCTCTTGACAAGCAGCAGATCAAAGAGGGCGTCTTTCTGAGTCAGCTCCCTTAAAGTGAAGTTGTCATCCAAGTTTTTTAAGAACCATCTTACCTGGGCTCTACCAGCTTTGTGATGGTCCCAGTTAATTTCTGGCAAGCTGAAGCCCCTCATAAGGACAAGGGAAGTTGACTTGGAAGCATGCCTCAGTTCCTCAAAGAATAATTCTTCTGCATCATCATCCTGGCTAGGAGGTCTACAGCAGACTCCCACGATGACATCCACGTTATTTGTTTGTCTCTTGATTCTTACCCAGAGGCTCTCAACTGTGCCATTGCCAACTGTAAGCTCCATACATCTTTTTCCTACTCTGACAACTCATCCTTTAAATCAACAAATGAAAAATGTCACTGCCTGATATTTTGAAACTAAAGAGACACATGCAAAATCAAGAGAAACCCACGTTGTCAAAGCCCTTCTGCTTCAATGTCTTGCCTAGTTTCAAATGACACGCAGTTACCAGAGAGCAACAGCAATGGTGGAGGTTGTGGGAGCATAAATAGCAGAATAACTAGTTAAATACACATACATATCTATATACACATATAACAAAAAAACACAGAGGTGAAAGAAGAGAGCAAGAAATAAAAATAAATACTTCCTTTAATAGCAATGTGCCAAACTTAATCAAAGAGGAAATTTAATTTTTGGAAGCATTCATTATGGTATGGTTGCTAGTTTTTTTGTTTGGGTTTTTTTGTAAAGTAATTATGCCCCAAAACACTAAAACTAAATTTATTTTCAACAGTTCTACAGAGGTTAACAACTTGAAAGGGAAATTTGTTTTTCCTCAATGTAACAAATACATTGCAGATCAATTATGTGGCAGAAACTGGTTTTCATTATCATAGGCTCACTATTTTAATAAAGTGAAAATTCCATTCTCATTTTTTCTTTGCCTTAGACTAAGATAAAGTTCTTGAAACATTTCCATATTTCTGCTTTAGGCAGTGAAATCTGTCATGCCTGCCCACCACAAACACAAGGCAGGACTGCTTTTAAGCAGGTTATCTATAATCTATCCATATATATATCCAGGCTAATTCTTCTTTGAGGTATATCATGTCTATATGATATACCCCAAAGAATAGTGCATGCTTGATTGACTTCATGTAAATGTCTCTGTCCCTTTCCTAGAAGACACAAAGTCTAAGTGACTTACATAAAACAAAGTAACACACATATACACCTGCTCACATCTCCTTTTTCTCAAGTGCCAGTTTTATTTATTCTGTTAAATGTTTCAAAAAAAAAAAAAAAAAAAAGAAAACCCTCTCTATTGGCATTTCAAGGAAAATAAGTCTTCAAGGAGGGTGTTGAATTTTCCCTGTTTTCCTGCACAAATGTTTTCATTAAGCCATTTCTGAAAATATTCATTTGTACAGTTAGTTATTTTCCTTATTTTAAAGATTTGTGTTGATAAATACATGTTTTATTGACCTGCACAATGAACAAATAAGACTCAGACTGTTGGTTCTGCTTCTGCTGTGAGCTTGCCACTGACAGTGAGACTACCTTGCTGCCTTTGTAGCTCTGCAACCAAAGCTAAAAGAATGTTCCTTTAGGCAAGAGTTAGAAGTGCTCTTTCAACTTAGTCCTGTAGTCACTTGAGAGTTATCCTCTCCTGATTTTCCTTGAGTTTGGGTTTATTGTTTTGTTTTTCTTCCTTGCCCTATCCATTCCTTTTTTCTGTTTCCCTTACAATTTTTAAGAAGTGCTGCGATGATACATCGAGAACTTGCAGAGATTCAATTCTCTTCTCTCAAAATACAGCCTGTCAGTCAAATAATGAGGTAAATCAGACAATTCTCTTTCCTTCTGAGAACTCCTAGAAGTTCATGTTAGGTTACTAATTACCCACATTGGAACAACCACCAGACTGAGATCACACAGAGAGTCAGTTCTCTCCTTTCTAGTTGGATCAGAATAGTTTCTGTACAAAGCAGGTTTTCTACCTAAACTTTAGATTTCTAGAGAATTATTTTCAGTCCTGTGTTATTTTCTGAAAGCTGAGTAACTGAGCAGGGCTTTTTATTCTCTGTAGGTTCTGAAGCAATGTGCATTTTGGACACATAGCTTTTAGTCTGTGCAGATGGAACCATTGCTTCAGATGTTTGTGTTTATAAATAAATCTGAAAAAAGAAACAATAATACCCTTTTGGAACAGGGATTTTTAGCATTTTGATGGCTTCCTTATCCTGGGAATAGCCCTTTGCTTTTAGCTTCTTCCTTCTCTTCTGCATCCTGAATCTGTCATTTTTTCTCCAATAACTAGAATTTATACTAAGCCATCAAGTTTAGGTTGCCAAGGCAAAAAAAGAGTAAAAATTATACCATGTTCTCCATGTGGATAAGAATAGCATATATTTACTTTATAAATCGTGTTTTTAATATTTAAATTACCAGGAACATCAGGTTGTGAAAAGTGTATTAAAAGCTCTAAGATTTCAGTTTTTCTAAAGTCATAGGTAATTTTCCATAGGAATAACACTAATTGTGGAAGGGGGGAAAATCCATTTGGCTATGTAAAATAAAAGCTAATAGCAATGACTTATGACAGCAGTTAGACTTGCAAACTAGTGAGGTAGCATTCACCAAACCACAACCATGACAGGCTGCCAGCAAATAAATAATAAATACTCTCAGATTCCTGATTCCAAGTATGTGATATCAGCAATAGTGAATCTATGGCTTAATTTGAGTTGATGCAATAATATCCTAATAATATTCCTGTTATTATATAAATTAATCATGATAATGTGACGTTTTTCACTCCTATTCAGTAGCTTTATGAGTAGTGGCCAATGTCATGTATTTTTCCCTCTCATTAGTCTATTAATTGGTACAGTAAAAAATATTTTAAGGATTAACTTTAGACTTCCATGTGCTTCTTTAACAAAGGAAATATATTTCTTTTAACAGTTCAACATAGATTAGTAGGTGTTAGAGGCAGAATGAGTAGGGCAAATTAAAGTATTTTCAGACAAAAGCCAGGAAATCCAAAATCACCTCACATTTAAAAAATGTGCAATCCTAGAAGGAACAATACTAAAACTCAAACTTTCACTGTCACAGTTTTCAAGGTTCCAAAGGATGCTACTCTAACACAGTGGATGGAAAGCCTCTAAATTTTCCCTCGTAGTATACTCCATATGATTTCAAGTAACAGATGGCACTTTGCTGAAAATTGAAATAGAGCAGTGAAATAACAGCATAATTCACACCACTTTGAAGCTCTACTCTCACACCTTGTTTCTGAATTTACTAGTTCCTCAGATCCTCAGGTCTAGTGAACAGAGATTTCCACAAAATACTAAGAAAACAAATAAATACATTCTAGAAACAGATACATGTATTCTAGAAAGAGATTAGAGATCTCAGTGCTCCCATCTAACTCTGCTCCAACTCCAGGCAAGCAGGTTTGTCTTACAGAGCTTTGAGGAGCAGAGGAAGCCAAGGATGATGGTGAAATACTGATTTTCACTAGCTTACTTATTCTTCCTCATGAATATATTGATTGACTTGGTTCAGTGCTTCCAAGCTGTGCTTCAACACACAGCATGTTTTTCTCTTAACAGAAGACAGTGGCTATGCTTAACCTTTATTTTTTTTTCCTTCTATTTATTAACACAGCATTATCTTTCTTTTCCGCATCTACCATAGCCACTATCACTTTGCTAAGGCAAACACTTTGCTGTAACAGTTTAGCAGTTGGGTACCTAATAAATACAAAAACATGACTGAAAAGAAATTAAAGCCTCCAGAAGCATCCAGAAAGAATTAGTCATGCAGCACTTTCTAACATTTACAACCAATCTTGATGACATATTTGGTTATCCCTTTTCAATATTTCCACACCAAAAATATTTATTTTTTAAAAAAAAAAAACAGTGTATTATTTTATGCCAGGGTCTAAAAATATTTTTGTATAGAAATTGTTATAACTCTAAGCTGATCCTTTTGACTTGGACAGCTTGCATAGGGTCTGGACAGACATATGTCAAGTGGAACATATATCTGTGTCTCTGTCTTCTGTCCAGTTCTTGGGCTCTCAGTCACTGTCTGCAGCAAACAGCCTGAAACAGAGAAATTACAAAACTTTAAAGAGCAGTCTTTATCTTCTGAGGAAAAACATAAACAACAGACACTATGAAAAACATATATGAACTATGCAAATTCATAAAAAAATTCAAAAAAACAACATTCAGGAAACAATTTCCATGCTTTGGAAAGCATGAGAGAAGACAGAAGGCAGTGAGCAGCTGAAATGAATAACTGCTGGAAGAGTGGGGATTCTGGCAGTTGGCATGGGAGCCCCAACGGGTAAGCAAAGAGCCAGAAGAGACAAAAGCCCTTCCTTGCTATGCAGAATCACATTAATCTGCAGTGATGGTTTTCAAATGACTAGTCTGCATTTGGAGAATGAATATATATGGCTATCACTTAAATAATAATGCTCTGTGATTAGTGCAGCTTGCTATATATTCAACTACACAGAGATAAATCATGGGCTCTTGTTCCTGGGATACAACCCCAATACAAACCCAAATATTTTCAGATGCACAAAACATCTGTGAGGATCAGTAAAGCTGACATGTTCTACCATGCTTGCATTATTTATTAATGGCAAAATGAAAAGCCAAAGAAACAAGAAGCATTGGATATACTCTAAAAAATTAATTAGAGAATATAAAGAATAGATGCTAAGCCACCCGAGAAATTAATTATTCTCCAGTTCCCATACCTTATTTTCATTAATTAAAAATTTTAACTGTTTATACACATTCTCTGATTGTTATTTGATTTCAATTCATGCTCCTAACCAAGAAGTTTTGTGCATATTGCAGTCTGACTACATGCACAAAGAGGATAGGATGCAAAATGAGTTCTACCCTGTATCTCTTTCATCTTGTGGACTGCATTTTACCCTTGTGTATTCAGTATGCTAGCCAATAATACAAAACATTTTGTATTTGTGTGGGATATTTTGTGCTTGGGTCATTGGGGGTTTTTTCCCCAAAAGAGAAGCACCAATGCTCTGCATTTATTGCTATTTTTAAAAATGATGATTGGAATACTTTAGATTTTTCTTTTAAAAGGTAGGATTGTGAAGCAACATTTGTTTATGTGAAGGCTGAATTGCAGACCAGGTGCAAGGGCTGCTGACTGCACAACTGTCCCCTGGGCTGGATGCCTATGAGTGGCTGAGCACAGAACTTGTTTCTATGCAGGCAGTTCACATCCTGGAACTGATGTTCCAACCATGTCCTCTAGAGAGAAAGCTTGAAAGTCCCATTGACTCTATCTCTAAGCTCACATTTATTACAACTACTGCCATTAGATCCCAATTCTTCCACCCTTTGCCTGGCTCTGTGCTATTCTTTGATTCTAGGGACTGTCTCCTCCAGCATTTTTCTACAGTTCAGCATTTTCTGAATTGCTGAAAGGGGTCATTGATGTCCTGCTCTGCCAAAAATATTAATGGTCCAAAGAGGCACAATTCACTTGCAAAATTATTTCCTAGTCAGTTGAGTCCAGCAAAATGGAAAACTAATGAGACAGCTGCCCTACTGGATCACCTACACAAAGTTATCCCATTATCACTGAGAGAAGAAAAAAGCATGGAAAGACACCACTGAAATATCCATCACTAGTCATTGCCTTTGTCCACAGAGCAGGACTTAGAAATGTAAATACTTTGCTGAATTTGGGACAGTTTTAAACATCAGAACTCTTAAAGAATGGCAGAAAAATTAGGATTCATTATTTATAAGACCAGGCACTCTGGTTGTGTCCAACATCACCTAACAAAATCTGTGATAAATTTATGTGTTCTTTGTGCAGGATGTACAACTGAGTTCCACATCCAAATAGAGATGATTTAGGTGGTAAGCTGTGAAATTTCTCATCCTATTTTCACAAAGAACAATTTATGCATTTTCCACTTTTATCTTGGGGAATATTAAAGCTCTTGAAAGAGCCATGGCTTTATTCACAGTCTTTTGAAGATATGGGAAAGCTTAGAGTAGAAGTGTCTCAAAGGAATATGTTTTAAGGTAGCAGGTGTTCTGAGTACTAAACTTATTAAGTGATTTCTATTTGAATTAGACTGAAACATGGTGAAGAGCATTGCTACAGGTGTTTCCTGTTTAATTGAAGTGTGCTGAGAAATTTAAAGAGTTGTGCCACGCTAAATTCAGACTGAAATCAGAATTAGACTGGATGCCTTTTTTGTTTTTAAAGCTTTACTGTATATTGGATGGTTACTTAAACAGATTTCCTTCTGCATTCTTCAATTGCATAAGGTTGGTATCAGACATTTGAAGATGTTTCAGGTTATATTTCATTAACTACTTGCATTAGAATCTTCTCACACTGAGGAATGTGTTTCATATTTTCCTATTTATTTCATCCCACTTCATAAAAGTTCTTGCTATTTTAACAAGGAAAGCAGAAATATGATTAATGCAGGCATCTAGAAAGGGCCGGAAGAGTGTAATGGAAAACTTCCAAGTACTGGGGAAAGCAAAAAGAAATGTTGCTGCTCAGATTCTAAGCTGCTAAGCCAGCTCCTTCTGAACTGATGATATAGGCTGGGGCAATTGCTGAACAACAAAAACAATGTTTCATACAATTAATGCATTTTTGTACCTTACAAATATTAAGTTTTGTGTTTCTTCAGTAAATAATTTGTTTTACTGGGACATTAGGTCAGATATTTAGAATTTTTTTATAACGTGCAATTACAACTCAATGTGAAATGAAACAAAAAAAGTCGGATGATTAAATAGAACCAAGCTGTTACATTTGATGCGTTGGAAATATGAGTATCATCTGTCACTGTATAAAAAAAAACTGTTATGAAAATATGTGCTCTCATCAGACTTTATGCTCTGAATAAACACAAAGGATTTGAAGTTTAAGAATAAAACACCTAGCATGATTAAAAATTATCTCTTATTGGTAGGAAGTTCATAGTGAAGTAAAGTAGGAACTCATTAAATAATCTCTGCCACTGAGGACAAGAAGGATTTGAATTTGTGATTTTCACTGAAGGATATATTTCTATCAATACAATGAAATTCCATCAATCTATTCCAGGACATTACTACTTCTTGCAAAATAGTTACGCTTACAAATGTACTTCATATTTTCTAAGCATTTTGCAATTGTGTTTTACTAGGGTATGATTCTACAGTCTTTGTATGTACCAAGTTCTTACTGCATACAGAAGTGTTTTAAACTTAATATTTTATAGAATTGGACATACTTTGAATATTGATGGAAACTGGTAGTTTCCTATTAATCATGTTGTTTCTTTCATAAATGGCTACATCAATAGGTAGCTATTTTGATTATATTTAGATTACATAATAATGGTTGTATACATATTAGAACATGCAATGGTAATTGGCATATTATTTATTTTGTTCCATTTTCTCATTTTTTTTTCCCCCCCAGGTATTCTTTTCAGAATACCTGAGTAAAAAAACCCAAATGGATGCAAGAAGAAAAGACTTAATGTGAAAGAAGCAGAAATGGAGAAACAATGAAGTGGGTAATGGAGGTGAGGGACTAAAATGAAATTTAAATCTTTGTAAAGGAGGCGGGTGCGGCTGGCATTGATCCAGCTTATGGAAACAATGGGGAAAGCAACAAAACTCTGGGATACTAATAAAATATTAAATGGCTCATAGTCCCTTTCATTAAGTTACTGACTTAGGAGAGAAACGTACACAGATCACACATTGGATTTGCTAGAAAAATAAAATCTTAATTGTAAATAGATCTTGGCAAGCTTAGATGTAAAAGCCGAAATGGTGAATAATGATCAGCCTCTTCCTAAGGATGGCAGCATGCTGTCACAATGTTGTTTACTGCATCCTCCTGGCTCTCTTAGGAGCCTGAAAGACAAATGCAGCTAGTTGGAAATTTCCCAGTTTCACTGGGAAACTGTCTTTTACAGCTTCCATGGGACAACAAAACAGTGTTTTTTTCACTATGGCCTTTATTCTCATAAAGAAAATTTTTAATGATTTGAGTAAGATTTGCCTTGAGTTAGTACAAAACCAACATTTTATTAATGTGCAGTTTTTTTAAACCAAATTCAACTGTAATTGCTGTCATTTCAAGTAGACGTAGGAGCTTCACCAAAAATCGTCATAAACACAGGGTTCGCCAGAACACCAACCTACAAATCCTTTAGCCAAGTGACTGAGAATCTGTTGACAGTATGGGAAGCTCATGCTGAGGTTTGTGCACTGCCTCAGTTGGAAAGAACTGAGATGGATGCATTATGAATGCATTACAGCAAGGAATCAAAGGCAGGTGTATCATTCCATGGTCTCCAGGCTGAAGGTGGAGCAAACACTTCTGGAAGTAGATTTGAGGCTCAGGACCCAAGGACCTGCAGTTTTATTTCCAAAGGACAGGTGTGTTGAGCTTGGTGACAGTTACTGTAAGCCTTTTGATCTGTCACAAAACAAGTGTGAAGTCTGAAACTTCTCAAGTGGATTCTAACTGGAATTGCCATCATCTGGCCAGATTCAACTGTTCAACACTTCTTCCCTGATGGGCAGAGATTCAGGATGGGAAACTGAATACTATAATCCATACTAACTCACCCTTTCCTACAAAGTCCTATTGCTACCTAACATCTCAGGAGAGACCTGCCTATATGCCAGCAGCATAGAATACATGAAAATAAAATTGCGTGCTCCAAACCTGAGCTAAGAAAATAACATCCAATTCTAGAAAACAGTGGTTGTTCTGAATGCAAAACCATCCTCCAACAGCATAAAAAACATGTTTGAACTGCAGAGCCCAGTATCATATAATTGGATGTTGTGGGACAATATTATTTTTAGAAAAGAATTTAAAGAAATGTGTGAAGAAGCAGAGATATTAATAAGTACTCAGTGTTGGCTCAGTCTTATTCCCATGAAGATTGATGTAATTTTTTCAGTAATATTAAAACTATTTAAGTGATATATACTTTGAATATCTACCCAAAGTCCCTGGTGAGATGGAAGCAAGGAGGACTAGTATCTTTTCAATGTGTTCATATACTGAAGTGAATAACATTTTATTGATATTGGCTTCTATATTCAACATATTGTATATCTTTCTCAGTATATTTTAGTGGTAGTATATATTTGCTTAGACTTTCATTTATTGCCTGAGCACATACTTCTGAAGTTGAACTGTCAACAGGAAAACAAGAACAATTCCTATAAATCACTTCAAACCCAAAGAACAGATGGTATTGAGAAGCAGCATCACAGCCTGCCATTCCCTGAGGTTTGATGAAGGTCCTGTAGCTCTCCATGGAAAGCAATTTTATTTTGTTCATTTTATTCATTAGGTCTATAAATCTATATTTTAAAAAACCTGCCCACGAGTTTGGTTAATTTCATTCAATCTTAAATACTTTTTGAATCCTGTTGCATGAATACTGGTCTAAGCTGGAAATCAGAGGCAAAAATCTCTTTATGTAACGGATAGTATTATTAGCATTTTTTTCTGGCATTAAAGGTTAATTATTCATATGTTGTCTGTATCCTATAAGTCAAATCATGCTATATAGCATACCTACTGCTATAATGTACAGCAACAACAAAAAGTTCTGTACAACTGCCATTTTGAAACTGATTAACTATCACTGGAGAAACCTTATTCCAAATTCTTGATTTGCTTTACTGGGGAAAGTGTGAAATATAGGAAAGACTCAGAAGAGGGATCTTATACTCTGTTTGTCTGAATTTTTACATCTCTTTCATAAGCAGTGTCATCTTTTTCATCAGCATCTCATTTTCCTGAAATGAGGTGTTCATTTTTGTCTTCAAAAAAGATGAAACCTAGGGGAGTGGTTAACTTACACTTCAGAAGTCAGTGATGGAACGAGAATGCATTTTTCAGATTAATTTCTTTAATTTCTTACATCTGGCATAGAGCTTAGAACCACACATTTCTCTATAGATTAGCTAACCCCCTATAATGTGCTTTTCTTTATGTATATGAAAGGAAAGTGAAATTACCATCAACATCTTTATATGAGTAATTGTACCTTTGAGCAGATCTGATACAAAAGCTTTAGAAGGTATTTCAACTATTTTTATGAGTTTGGGAATTTTTAAGGTTTTGCTGGTTATATCAAAACCTTGAGAAAAGTTATTTCCTAATCCCCTGCTTTCAATGTCATTATTTACACAATATCCCTAACATTTCAGTAATTAAGGACGGAAGCATTTATAGCGATTTGCAATACAGCCTTTATAGATGAGGGAGCAGGAAAGCTATCTCTTTCTGTCACTTCTGTGCTGAGTCTTTAGTTTCCTTCAGTGCTTTCTGTGAAATAGGTTTTAGAAATCAGCTGTAATTTCCCTGATGTACTATATCAGCAACCAGACAGAACTGCAAAGAATTGATCGGATGAAAGTAAATGAAAATAAAGAGAGTACGAGAACCCAGCTGGGATGTATCTATTATTTCTCTTGCACAACAGAATCTGTTCCATGTTACTTTTTAATACATTTCTGGGACAGAATTTCTTTCTGTAGTATCAGAGTGAATAGTGAAGACTTTCTCCAAGAACTTCAAAAAAAGAAAGAAAAGGCTTTTACATTCATCTTTTATAGAACATGAACAGAATGTACAGATCACAATAGCCAAAAATAACATATACTCTTGAAGAAATATGTAATTTTCATCCTACACATATGTCACTTTCAAACCAGAGAGAAAATCTTCATGAAAGAACGCCAGATTGTTCCAACTGATGTCTTCTCAGAGAGCTGCACTTGAAGGGAAAACCTCAAACAACATTTACTTAACAACAACACCCTCGATAGCTAACAAATCTTGCCTGCACTAAGGAAGAGCAACAAGAAACAGAGTCTGATCATTATGAAATTACATGAATACAAAACAGTGGGAAAGTTATTTTAAAAGGAGCTTGTGCTTTTCATATATTGGCTCTTTAACTTTCACTGGGAAAACAGATGGCCTATGTAACTGGTAGGAGGCAAAGGAAATGGAAGGCATATTGGAAAGGCTTGGAGAATAGCCAAAATAAAAACTGTCATTTTGATACCATAGAGTTGAAATGTAGTCCATATAGCAATCACTTCATAATATTTAGCTGATGGCCTGCCTTAGACTGAATTTCAAGACCTGGAGCATTGTAAGCAATAGATTAAACCAGGTATATATGCTTTTGATAGGAACAGTAGACATGCACTTTTCAGGTGACATTTGCGTCCTGACCTCAGTATCCAACCCACTGACTTTCACACCCAGGTGAAACATCTTGGCTTAGTGCAGAAGACACAACTTCTGAAATGAATTATTCTTGTGAAGATGTTAAATGTGGGTAGTAGTGTTGTACAGGTGGTCTTCAGAAAAGCAACAATGGATAAATGTAAATCCAAAAAGCAACCAATAAGATGACTCAGCAGTCCAGCTCACTGTGGCACGTTTTTCTTTCTTTTGCTTTTCATATTCTGGTTTGAAGTCTAATGAGTTTAAAAGACATGCATTCCAAACAAAACACATTTATCTAATAGGTACCTGCTCCAAAGATAGCCAGTTCGCTGTATGTCTTCTGTGAAGGCATCCATCTCTCTTGATACTGCTCAAGCTCTCTGTAGCTTTTCTGTTGACTGGGTAAAAAGGTCTGTATGTACACATGGATGGGTTGCATCAATCTGTCACTATAACTTTATGACTCAA
This sequence comes from Poecile atricapillus, assembly GCF_030490865.1. Taxonomy (NCBI): domain Eukaryota; kingdom Metazoa; phylum Chordata; class Aves; order Passeriformes; family Paridae; genus Poecile; species Poecile atricapillus. Next base: position 51,904,635 of record NC_081252.1, read on the forward strand.
ATAGGCTATAAAAAAATGAGTAAGCTCTGATCAAAAAATTATGAGGATTTATATGGCATATTTTTCAATACTTTATTAATATCCCTCTGCAACTTTAAGTCCAGTACCACTAAGGAAATAAGAGGGTTATTTCTTCTTTTCTATTAGTCAATCTGTGTTTCTTCTCTAAATAATATTTTCTGGCTCTTAAAGAACAGTATTAGTTCAAACACCCACTTGCCTTCCTCCCCTGGATCAGAAAGACTAGGGTGAGCAGTAGTCTCACATTTACTCCAAAGATGATAAAGACTCACATCCAGTAAACTTGTTTTCTTGCTGTTATCATCAATCACATTTGTGAGGAAAGAAATTTATTTCACAAATAGGTCAATGTCCCATAAAAAAAAAATGCAACTGATCAAATTTTTTTTTCTAGGTATCAAAAGATGAAGTTCAAGGAAGACTTACAAAATACATCCCTAATTCTAATCTATGTGCAATATCTTTATCCGAGACAGTTTAACTGTGCCTGAGGAAGACAGATAAACAGCACTCCAGGTTGGATACAATTATTAATACTTTCGGATATTTATCTGAGTTATCATAAAGCAGCACAAACTCTTCAGCTTAATGCATTTTTCTACTGGGAGACATCGTTATGTTTTGAGAAAAAGTGCCTGGAATGAAGGAGCAATGTGACACAGAAAGGGAGCAATGCTGAGACATAAATAAATTGAGAAAATGAATGAGAAAGAAAATTTCTGGGGAAGAAGGTAATGAAGCTATAAACATAAAAAAAGGGTGAGTAAAAGAAAAGAGTTAATTTTTCATGGTGGCAATTAGAAAGAAGGAAAATGCTGTCAATTTGGAATTAAGAGGAAATTTAATCTGACAGCTCAATTCTCAGATAAAATACAGCCACCACTATAAAGCACAACATTTGTTCAATACACGAATTATTAGGAGCGAAGTTCAGATACAGATGCTAAGTAGTTCCTGACGATTTTTTTAATGAGCTTCAAGTTTTCAAGACATGTCATCTGTTTTTTTTGCTGCTAATGGTAACTGTGATTTTCATCTTGTGTTGAGTTTGATATTTTTGAGGATAGGCTTTCAGAAGATTTCTAATACACAAAAGTAAATATAAAAGGCTAAACTTTAAGATGGATTTTTCTTCCATCATTTTGCCAGCTGGTAATGAATTTTCTTACTTTAAAATGTTTATTTCTTCCATATCTTCCCCATTATCAACACAAGTAACTGACTGCTGGCAATATAGAACCGCAGGCTGGAGCACATACAGCACAGAATCCAGACTGAGCCCCTAGGGGCCCTCTGGGACATATTTTGGATACTATGTTTTAAGCAAAACAAAATTTAGAAAATGTGCATTTCAGGAGCATGGCATATGGCATAGGACTCGGGCGCCTTGCCAGCATCCAGATTTCAGTTTGGATGTGGCCATTATGTTCTGAGGGGAAAGGATTTTATGTGTATGTTTGTAAAATAAACAGAGCAAGGATTGTGTCCAAGGATGTTAGCTGATGTGTGTTGAGGAGCCAGCACCCCCTGAAAGGGAATGCTCACCCCTCAGACCTGTGTACCTTTCCTCTGCTCAAGATGATATATCACAAGGCAGCAAGGTCACACCTCTGCTAGGTTTTTTTAAACTGTCAGACAAGCAAAGGTACCCTTAGCACATACTTAACTAAAATCAATTAGAAACAAAACAACCCAGAGGGCAAATATGGTACCACATCTGCAATAAAGATGGGTGAAGTCTAGAACATTATCACATAGTTTGACATCAGTACTGCCAAAAACAACAGACAGCAGCTAAATAAACAGCAACAGCATGGGCCTGCAAAGAGCAGGTTTTCCCTCATAAACCTGAATGACTTTTTTGTTTACACCCTGGGAAGAGGGACCAAACAGAGAGGTGATACAAACCAGTCAGCAGAGACTGGTGGAGTAAACTTCGGAAAGATCCAACAAAGACAGGCAATTAGATAATATACCAGCATATTTTTTATACATATACATACATAGATATATATATTATAGATTACCAATATGTAAAAGTTCATGGAGGTGTAGAGAGAAAGAAGCAATTTCACCTGCACAGATGGCTTTTGAGGTACAAATACCACTGTGAAGAACTCAGTAGATCCTAAGTTAACTTAAAAAAACTCAACCCTCAAACTAAGGATTATTGATCACATTCTGCTGCTACATACAACGGCTATATTCAGCCTTTCTTCTTATTGTTCATATATCTACACCCAATACGAGAAGTTTCATTTTGATATAATAAAGAGACATTTTACAATTGGGGCAACTATTCACTAGAACAACCTCCCCAGGGGTGTGGTGGAGTCTCTGTTAACAGAGATTTTCAACTGGACAGGTGCTAGATAATCATCTAGACTCCCTTGCCCACAAATGTTGGAATGGATGATTTTTTGAGGTTTCTTCCAACATGGATGTTTCATCATTCTAAGATTTTCTTACTCACATGCTTTTAATTAAATTTTACTTTAACTCAATTACTTCTAGCATAGTAGTGGTGTTTTCTGCTTAAAATGGTAATTATTTCCCAACTTTTCCTGACATTTCAAAGTTTATTAGAGAGCAACTTTAGAATATGATCCTGTCAAAACAGACATCAACTGACTGTAATATATTTGACTTCAGTACCTGCCCTGTTATTAACATCTCTCTCAGTCTGAGGGAGCTTGGAGGAAATAATCCAGATACTCCCTATATAAGTATCACCTCATTGTCACCTCATTGAAAAGCCATTTCTTCAGAGTAATATCAATGTCCTCTGCTGGCTGTCCACTCTCACCTGAGCACAGACTGGTCTCAAAATTTGAGCAGGACTTGCTTCTGGTAAGTGGGCAGTTGCTTCAGCCAACAGATCAGCAAGACCATCCTGGCCATCCATTCCCTCTCCCCTTTCCCAATCAAAAAAATGGTGATTTATTGTTCACTCCAGAGTTGGCACAAAAGGCTGCCTTTCAGCAAGGCCAGAAGCAGTCTGCCACCACACTGAACAGTGTAATCCCTGCCTTGGCTTTGGTGCTCGACCAGCAGCAGCAGTGCCCAGGGCTGGTGGGTGCTTCATAGCTGCCCAACTCTGCTGAGGCCTGCTCCTGCCTGGGTCTGAGGTCAGGACTTTTCCTCAGTCCCAAAACGAGGTTAAGGCATCTATTTATTGTGTGCAAGCGCAGCTGCAGAGAAGATGATACACTGATTGAGAGCTCAGTGTTAGCCTTATATCTTATTTGACTGAGCTCAAAAATTTCTAATAGTCACATGAGGTTTACTGAGCTTTGTTGTTACCTTTTCTTGCTGTTTGCCTCTTAAAGTGTGCAGTGCTCTCCAGTGAATTCCCCTGCTAATATCTGTATCTAAAGCCACCTTCAAAGTACTGGGAGGAGATATGCTTTAGGAGGAGGTCAGGGAGGTCTTAAAGCTATGTCTGCAAAATAAATGTTTAGACAGTGTAAGATAGGCTGATCTGAGCCTTCCAGTTTCTAAGTGCAGATAAACAAGATGTCATAGTAGCTGTCATGTGAAATATGACTTGGGTGTGATAGAAACTTCCAAACTTGGAGAGCCTTGTAATTTACTGAAAGTTTGGGTAAACAGTGAAAGAAAATAAAATCACTGGAAACATCACTTTTCCTTTACAGCTAGATCTTCTTTTGCAGTGTTCCTGCACAAGGAACACTGTGGCTGAGAAGGGTTTCTGCTCAGCTGCATTCACAACATCTTCTGGGTGCATGAGGAATGCCTGGATAGCTCTGCACGGAGGACATTAAAACATAAGTGTCACTACAAGCATAGCAAAAGGATTTGTAATGCCATGAAGTTAGAAATATAAGAAAATAGGAGTTTTATCTTGGGCATATTTGACTCTCTTTAGTCAAATCCTTCTTTTGAAGCCTTATGAAATTAGTATACAAGGTCTTGTAAAATTTGTCTTCATGGGTTTTTAATGGAGCAGTGAAAAATACAGTGACTACAATATGAAAGGATATTCATGACCTCTTTACTGGTAATTAGTGTGAGTGTTTAGGGCATAACTGCAGAATCAGACAGACCAAAATCTTTTGCCCTATTTCTCAATGTCACCTTCAAAACTACACTAACATAACAACCCCTTTTTGAATTTGCTGACATCAGCCTCCCTGACAGATGGGTGTCTGGGCATATGGACAGAAGATGATGGATAGCCTATATATCAAAAGGCAGTGATCATTCTAGCTAAGCTCCATGCATCATCCAAGTTTTGCAGAAATGGCATAAATCCTTTTGTCCTCACTGTAAGCAGACTGATCATGTGTCAGAGATCAATGAGGGGATTCATCCAGGTAGTTTCACACTTCACAGTTTCCGGGAGAATTCCGTTAGTTATTTGAAACTGGTGCCTTATGAAGGAGGAAAGAAGGAGGCTGGCATTTGAGGCAGTTGTCTGATGATGCATTTCCATATGCTGCAATCTCTTGCCATGCAGTGACGAAGAGAATGTCTGTCTAGATGATCTTCTCAGAAGCATCAGCATTTTCAGATGAAAATTTTCAGAAGATTTGTTTCTTCTATTTATTGCTGGCAACACTAAGACAAAAGGTGCTCAACAGACTGAATATGGCATTCCTTGCCACAAAAAATCTGCTTTTTTTCAAGTGTCCATTTGGTTCCTCCAGAACTCTCTCCATTTCTGAGAACAAGTATGACTGTGCAGTCCATTCTCTAGTACTAAAAGAAATGTGTCAGCACTGTGATCTGGCCTTGGTTGCAGGAAAAGTCTCAACGAGCTGAGGTATGTTGTAAATTCTTAAACAAGCAAGGTCATTCTCTCTTCCAGACACTGACCCGTCTCTTTCATGATCTGAACTGTGCCCTTGTGTACAATTTTATGTGCCACCTTCTGAGCTGGTTAAGATGTGATTGCTTCATATTTCTCTAACCTTTTATGTAGAAATGAATTAGCAGTGTCATCACTGTATGAAATTGTATTTTTTTTAATTTAAGAAAACAATTATGATGCATAAAGCTCATACTAACTAGTCAGTAGAAAGGTTCTGAATGTCCAAAACTCCTATGGACAGCAGACTGCAGGCTGGTTTTTCAAGGGCAGAGCTACATTAACCCCATTACCTGCATTCAGTCAAATACTCAGGAGAGATAATAAGTTTTCTTGTTGGATATGGCCATGAGAGAGACTTGTGAGTGCTCTGCCCTTGACAGCACAATTAAGGGCACACCCATGTGCAGTAAAATCAGGTTAGGATGATCCTGAGCCCACATATTTTCAGTCCTGCAGCAGTCATCCTTCAGGGCTGAGGCATTCAGACTCAGAAGCTCAGCTGCAATGATAGTTGAAAAATATTTATGCAGCACAAAACCAACCTTAATGACTAAGGATTTCTGTTTTCTGCTGTTTTTTCAGCATACAAGGTATTTTAATAAAACTGGAAAGGGCAAAGCTCCCTTCTCACCTTGAGAGTGCTGGTCAGGACTGGAATCCCAACAGAGGTCAGAGTCTGCCTTAATGACTTCCCAGTGATACACTCCCCTTTTTCCAGATTGTTGGTTCTCCTATGCTGGCAGACTAGACAAAAAGCCCAGAATTTCCAGCCACACACACACAAGCCCAGCAACAGCTGAAATAAAGACAGCTAAATACTAGTACATCTGTATGTGATCCCATAGCAATTTCTTTACGGTGATACTAGTGATCTGGGGTAAACTGCCGCTTTATGATCCCGGAAAGCTGAAACTTTTAATTTAACCCAAACTATGTAATTATCCACATAAAAACAGGAACTTCAACATCTGTGGTTTGTTTGTTTGTTTGTTTGTTTGTTTTAAAAAATTACCATGGTCACTCAGGCAATTCTCAATTTATGTACTCAAACAAAAGAGAGTAAAGAATGCTGAGCACCAAGCTGTCCATTGTTTTCATCTGTGATTTGGGAAAACACAGTAGAACCTACGTAATTTAAAATGTAAAGCTTCCAAACACAGGAAGTGTGAAATCTTTTGGAATGGTTTGTCTTTTACGAAAAATCTTGAGAATTTAGCAATCTAAATACATCCTAATAGGACCAGATTTAGTGCAAGTTAATCTCCTTCCACTGCTTCTACCATCGCATTTTTTGTTGTGTGGAAAGGCTAAAAGATTTGCTGTAGCAAGCTTTTTTTAAATGTGCAGTAATTTGATAGCAGGGATAACCTCCAAGCCCTCTTGCTCTACAGAGACCAAGTTCTTACAATCCATTATCTGTCAAACAATTTCTAAGTGCTGCCAAGCAACTACTGTCTCATTTTGTCTAGCCAACAGTCAGACACAGACACCATGTGCATCTGTTCCAAGTAATGCATATGAGACAGTATCAGCTTTGCTTAACTCTTGCCCTTAGTAGGTGAACCATGTCATGTGCCATCATTTATTCAAGTCGTCACATAAGGAAAAAAAAAATCACAGCTCTCTCTCGATAAATCAAATCTGTTAAATTGAAAATCCAGGAAGTGAATCACTGGCATTGAAACTTTATGGTTCCCAAATGAAATGCTTCATTTTTAAATGCCTCTAATGGGCATAGTAATTTCTTATTTCACAGGCTGTAGTAGATTCACCAGCTAAATTAAAAACACATATTGCTGAACTGTGAATGACAATAAAAATATTGGCACTACAAGACTGAGGAAAAACATACTGTCTTTTTCTAGACAGCATCTGAACTCTTGCTCTAAACAACTGAATTGATATTCTTGATTGTTCATGTACAACCAATCTATGCAGGAGCGTAGATCTTGTATGAACTAAAGAAGAAAAGAAACCAGCTTTGCTTTTAAAAGAATACATTATTAAAGAATATCAACTTCTAAACCATTTCTCTGTGTTGATCAATAATAAGCCAATCATTCATATCCTTACTAGCACTAGAGAAAGCCTATGCAAGTCATTAGAGCAAGCAGTAACCAGATGTCCAGGGCCACATACAGGTACACCTATAGATTGCTTAGTCAAGTTCATTACAAAACTATGCTCAAAATCAACAGCATTAAGCAATGCTTGAGTCCCAGGAATTTTGAAAGTGACACAGTGCAAGGCATGAGGGGTCCATTCCCTTGTGTTGCTCTCTTGTCTTGGTGGTGCAGGCTAGATTCCCATTGTTTGAATAGGTTCCAAGTTCTCAGAAGTGCTTCTCCATGCTCAATCGTGAGGGGATTGACCTGTTTTATGACGTCTTAGATGACCCTTCACAGATTTGGCATGATTTTTTAAGTGATCTGATTTTTTTCCCTGCCAACTGGCATAACAACATGCCTGCTTAGTTTTAAAAGATATATTATATTGATAAAAAAAAACCAAAAAACAACTAAAAGCAGGATTAAAACCACTCACAAAATCAGTACAAAAACAGTAGAAAAATATAAAAGTGATAAAATTAGAAACAAATCATTGTTTCACACACATATACATATATACAAATATTGTAAAACTATTCCACCCTAACTTTATCAATATATGCATCACCAACCTTGAAGGTTTACATTGGTAATATCTTAATACTTAGGATTACATTGCTCAATAATTTGATGTTCCACTCTCCCTTTGCATGTCACATTTTTTCAATCTTGAATTGCAAAGAACTAGAGGGATGTGAGGTATCTCATTTTCCAGACTGAAATTCAGATACAAGTGTGGCTCTGTCTTGAAGGTGTCTACTGTAGCCTGAGCATCTCTCTTACAAGGAAAGTTTGAGGGAGCTGGGCCTCTGGTCTGAAAAAGACAAAGAGGACCTCATCAATGTGCAGAAGTATCTGAAAAGAGAATGTCAGAAGATGGATCCAGGCTCTTCTCAGTGCTGCCAAGCAATAGGAAAGAGGCAATGGGCAGAAACTGATGTACAGGAAGTTTCACCTGACTATAAGGAGGAACTTTACAGTGCAGGTGACTGAGAACTGGAACAGGTTGCCCAGAGAGGCTGTGGAGCCTTTCTCACTGGAGATACTCAGGAACTGTCTGGACACCAGCCTGTGCCCTGTGCTCTAGGATGAACCTGCCTGAGCAGGGGATTGGTCCTGATGACTGCTGTGGTCCCTCCCAGCCTGACCTGTTCTGTGACTCTGCAAGAGCAGAGTGCTGTTACAAGATTCACTCAAGCCTGAAATGGGGACAGCACAAAATGGAATCTCCTGATTCTACTGGCATACAAACATGTTGCCCTACTGTGCATTGGACAGAATTCAGTAACCTACTCTTTTCTGACAAACCATTTAAAAAAAAAATATATTTTTCTTGCCATACCTCATATTCTTTAATGCTGATGCTATCAGAAGAAAACTATGTAAACAAATTTAAGGTTACAGGGGAAGAGAAGCCATCCCCTTCTCACTTCATTTGGTAAAGTAATTCTTGAGTAGTGACAGTATTTCTAAAATTCTAGAGAACTAAAAAAAAATGCTAGCCTGCAATGCTGTGACTCAGAAAAGCCTCAGGTGTCACATAATACTTGTGACAGAGAAAGCAGGTCCCTAAAAGTGTTATGCTCAAAATACTAGTGGGACAGTACTATTTTTAGGATATCACCCAAGTAGCATATGGGAGACTTTAAATTTCTATTTATATTGAATGTATTCAGCTAACATAGCCAGGGAGTGAAACCCAGAGAAGCAACCTTGGGAGTACGATTTAGGTCCATTTATTACAGACATGGTGAATTGAGGTTTTCTGTCTCCAAAAAGACTGAGTACTGCAGAAGGTACTATTGCAGGCAGGAAAAATGGATCTCTATAATCATTGTTTGTCTGGCTGCAGTTAAAACTAAAGAAGCATGTATCAGTTTCATTAGTAATTTTCTGACCATAATCCCTAAATAAGGTATTTGTGGGCATTTGTACCACATAGCCCCACATGCAAATTCCATACGAATTTCAGCAGGACCTGGGAGCTTAGCTACTCAGGACAGCCACAGCTTAATTTATTTTTAGGCCTAAAATGAAGAGGTCTAACAAATTTTGGATTATACAGTTCCCGTGGATCATTTGAAAATAAGAAAAAAAAATCTCTTCTAGATGCCAAAGCACTTTTGCAGTTTGAGCTTCTAAAATAAAGTTGGATCATTGTGTAAAGTACCAGGCAATAACAATTTTTCTGGTCTTATGATTAAGGCAGAAATTTTTCTTTGCTCATTTATTAAACTGTGTGCCACACCTTCCTCCTTGTACCATTCCTAATTCAAAGGAAAGCACCTCAAATTTAATGATTTTTCCTCTCCATGTTACATAGTCATTATATGTATTCTGATATGTGACCTTAAATAGAACTTCTAGGCAAAAATTCTGAAAACAACTAATCTGATTTTTCAACTCTGAATTTGTGAACAATTTTCTACTCCATACATTTATAGCTCTCCATTTTTCCTCTGTCATTTATGGTCCTACATGAAGAAGAATTTTAAGATTATCTGAGGAGACTGGACCTGAGCTCCAAATCACCTTCTGTGTTGTGTACCCACCCTGCATGCAAGCAGCTGCTGCCCCTCAGCTGCAGCCACTGCCAAGTTCCCTGTCCTGCCCAGTTGCAGGCAGGTGGACAGGAGATGGCCAAGCAGATGCTGTCAAAACTGACCCCTCGAGAGCAGGCAGGGAGGCTCCATGTCAGTCCTGCTTTTCTCAGTGCTCAACAGTAGAGAGGGGGAGACAGCATCAGGATCACACTGCTGCAGCTGCTCTGAGCTCCCAGTCAGGCCAGGACTCACGTCTATGCTCATTAGTTTTTTCAAGTATTGAAGGTCTGTTGTCTGTACTCTGCAAATCTGCAGAGTACCAGGGCTGTTTTCTGAAGCAAAAACCTAACAAACATATACCTAAAGTCTTGCCTTTTAAGGACAATTTCTACACTGAAACTCAAGCTTATTATTTTCTTAGTACTAGACACAGGGTAAGACCTTTCATCCCCATCACTCATTTCTGAACTACGCAGCAGATTCATCATTTTTAGGGGAATGATTCTCTGGCAGTACTGTTAATGAAACCTGTTAAAAGAGCTAAATAATACAGTCGAGTGAGCCAGGAAGGAGTAATGTTTTGGTTTTTCTTTTACTTTCTAAATTGATCATTTAGCAATCTGAGTACAATCAAAGAGTTTAATCAGCTCAATTGAGGGAACTGATACCATCTCAGAAGTGATAATGAAAATATCTTTGGAACTTCTTAAACTAGGTTAGTTGCCAAAAGAGTTGTAACATGGATCTGCAGTTTCTTTAATGTTCCTGTAATATAGAATGAAACAGTGTCTCAGACAAAAATCATGGATAAAACAGTAATTTATATTCATAGAGTTTTATTATGTCTTTGTAGATGTGTGTCAGTCACTCACTATAGTGAGCCCTATAAATTACACTTCAAAAAGCAGTTGGCCATGCAAATAGGTTCTCTGAGGGCAACTAGTAGCACACGTTACAGATGGCATTAAGTGAAGCAAGTAAGGCAGCTATTACTAAAGAAATCACTAGTTTTTAACTGTAATATTATCCACCTCTACATGCAAAGATATGTTAGATTGCTGTGGCTGAAAGCTGCAATGCAAAAAAGCAAATTGAACACTTTCTATTTTGAGATTTAAATGTACATATTCTTGTAGCAGAATGACATCTTCTGTCCCAGAAGTCTGAAAATGTCTTCTGTTTTTTCTGCTGTGTATGCCACGGGATTAACCTGAATAATCCCATAAAAACTCTAAAATGCTCCTATTTCCTGCAGTGTTACCAGTATATATTGGTGTGGAACTGCCCCTCTGCAGACCCCAAGTGACAAGGATACAGCTTGTATCCTTAGGCAATAGAGCTCCGAACTCCTTTCCCTCACTTTACTGCTGCCCTCTTAGGACCTGTACCTGTAAGTGGAGATTCTTTCTGATCATATTTCACAGTCCTCTCTTTCACCCAGAACATGTCTAACCTGTGATTAACAGTTCCCAGACATCTTCATTCATAACATTACTGTTTATAGGCCATTATTTTCAGGTGAGCCCAGATCACAACCTGGCTACCAAAAGAGGTCAGAGAGTTCAGTTTTGGATGCAGCACAACACTGCTCACTCTGTGCTGTAAAAGTGTGAGCTTTACACAGCAATAACCCTAAAGACCACATGAAATGGCAAGCTGCTCTCTTAAGGTCCTTCATAAAACAAAATATTTCTATGCAATTCTCTTCTTCAGTATGTGATGGAACAGTTCAGAAATGCTTGTGAGCTGAACTCAGATGTCTGGTTTAGAAATACAGTTCGTTCAAGTGCTCGAAATTCAATGAAGTCAGAGAGGAAGAATCCCAGTAACTGCAGGAATCACTTTGTACTGAAGCCCCAAACTAAATAATATGCAATGGGGTCCATGGCATGATCTCTCCAGCAAGGCAGAAGTAGTTATTAAGGCCTGAAGTTAAGATGTAACTTGAATAACTCTGGGGAGGGAGTGTGAATGTGTACAGTGCTTCTCAATGCTAACTGAACTATAATTTAGAACTGGCATGGTTGACAGACAGAACGGGAAGGTGTAACAGCAGCCATACAATATTTTTCTTAGATTCTCAATTGCATGCAGTCCCTATAAGTAAAAAATTTCTTCAGTTTTATCTCCTTACTTGCTCATTCAATTCTCTTTCTCAAGTATTTTCTGAGCTCTTATCTTGCTACCCTTTTAATCCTTCTAAAATGCTGTTGCTATGTAGGTGCTGCACTGGGACCAGACTTTCAAAGTTGCTCCAAACATTCCTACAGTCCCATTTATTTCTTTGCTTTCTTTCTTGCTTTATACAAACCGCCATGCACATAATGTATTATTCTATTCTTCAGTTTGGCTCTCTCCCTGATGGGATATCTTCATCTTGAATGTTTCTAAAAATTAATGTATCTGTAGTGCATTTTAATATGTTTTTGCTCCATGCCTGGACCTTCATTAGCATAATGGTAGGATAGATGCACATTAAACTAGAAGTTGTTTTAGTGCAGTGCTTCAGTTCCTATTGGAAGGTCACAACTCGATTTCACTAAAGACTAAAAGTAAAGCTGCTGGCATACACTGTCATTGTTTGGTTCCTATTTAAGCTTTCGAAAACAAAAATTAGCATTTAAAATGCTAAAAAGTGTAAATTACTAAGCCGCTAGGCACCAGAAATATCCACCGAGTAGGACTCAAAGAAGGTCAGCCTTGCTGGTTTACCCTGGATTACGTGGTATCTGCAGTGACACACCATGCTTGGGATTCTTCCCACACACAACTTTGTTGACGTTAGCAGCCAAATAATTATGCTTTTGAACAGCAATGTTACACTCAGATTGGATTTCCCCAGCCAGATCCGGGGCTGGCACTGAATCACTACCACAGGGTGGCCATTCCTGAGAAAATCTCTTTTCAACACATCAGTACAACCCCCCATATCTAGAGGTGATGACACATCAGTGATGAATCTTTAGCTGACCTCAGAAGCTTTCAATTTACCTTTCGTTCTTTCGTTCTTTTCTTTCTTTTGTTCTTTCATTCTTTCATTTTCCTGGTAGAAAGGTATTAAAAATATTGCTTTAATAAAGATTTCTGCCTTCTATTTCAGGCTTTAATGTTGTCCAGTTACTTGTTTAATGGCTTTGACTTATAACAAAGAGATTGGTAAAATGTCTCATCCTTTGTCATGATCAGATAGTAGCTCATTGAACTTATAAACCAAAACAAAATCATAGAATGGCTTGGCTTAGAAGAGATCTTAGGAGTCTCATTCCAGCCCCCCCTGACATGGGCAAGGACACCTTTCACTAGACCAGGTTGCTCAGGGACTCATGCAACCTGGCCTTGAACACTTCCAGGGATGGGGCATTCCCACCTTCTCTGAGCAACCTGTTCCACTGCCTCACCGCCCTCACAGTAAAGATTTCCTTCCTAATATCTAATCTAAACCTATTTTCTTTCATTTTAAAGCCATTACCCCTTGTTGTATCACTACACACCCTTGTCAAAAGTCCCTGTCTATTGGCATCATCATGGACAGACACTGTCAAATTGTTGTAAACAGTCTGCCACTGTCCAAATACAGCCTCATCAAACAGCATAGAAGTGGATATGCAGGTGCTGCCATGAAGCAGACTGTCCTGATGACAGCATGTACTGCTGAATTCTGGAGCTGGTTCTCCCCACCTCCTGCCCTGAGCATTGCACAGACTGGAAGGTCTGATCCAGATTTTTCTGCTCACATGTGATTAAGCAAGCTGTATGGCCATATATTCAAAACATATGGAGTCCTCACTCCAAGACAGAAGTCTGCATATTATAGCCATAATACTATTTATGACACTTGATTAAAAACTCTTGCCACTGTTCCTAAAACAGAGTTCTGAGTCTCGAGGATTACTCTCTAATCACAGCACTGTCCTGAGCACATGGGAGAAATTAAATAGCTACACAGTAAGATCAAAGTGAGGAAGACAGCATAAGTGAGTTTTCCTAATGCTCATGAGACTGAACAGACTGCAGAACACACCAGGAAGGAAAACAAGCTCTGGCTGGAGAGACATGAGTCAGAGGCTGACTGCCTCTGAGCGAGGCACACAGATGACTGCTCTGCATTGCTAGTAATGTGGAAACACATGGTGTGCACCCAGGGCAGCTGCTGCCACACACTTAACTGCTGAAAAACGTGTAAGGAGAACATAAAGTCCCCAGATCAAAACAATTCTCACAGAACTGAACATAGGTCATTCCACTGCCTAATGCATCCTCTATGACACACTGCCAACTGCATAATACACTATACTATACTTTAAATATTAAATTTTTGGATTGTGTTTAAACAGAAGGAACTCCACTAGAGGTAAAAATTGAAGTACATGCATCAGAAGGAGCAGAAGTTTCATCCAGTGCAGCTATCATTTCTAGGGCACAGAAGAGTTAATTCTTCAACTTCTTTAATTAGATATGCAAGCTAAGAGAAAAGGATTGGTAGATTTGTAGGAAAAACTGGCACATATTAGTTTTTTTCCTTGCAGTAATCAGTTGTCTACCAATTTTGTATTTTAGAACAAATACCTGACCAGTTCTCCAATGTGTACAGGTAATTCACAGTTTAAGTTTTCAAGAATGATTCATCTTTATCAAAACACTAGAAATATTGTCATCTGCTTATTTCTAGACAAATCTTAAACTCAGTTCAATGCAGTTTTGTTAGCAAAGGACTTAACTAAATGGGAAAGGCTTCCATCAGAAACCTCAGCTCTCTGCCCTTCAGAACACACTTGATGAAAAGGCACTCTTTGATATATCTCTGTAGAAATAAAACATTTGTTCCATCTTTTCAGTACTCAGTCATGATCATCTTCATCTTCGCTGCTAGTGAAGTGGAAAGACCTGGAAATGGGTTCTGCTTCCTTTTTTGATGGTGCAAAAGAGTGATTTCATCTTATCTGAGTTTCACCCGTTACTTTCCCTGGCTTTGTAGCTATCCTGAATCATTTCCCTCTATTCTGTGCTTTCACCAAAATTAGAGAAAATGAAATGCTTTGAAGGATCAAACTTAAACACGTTTGCAGACACTTGCTGTTACAAAGCCTGGAAAAACAACCTTCCTATCTATTTGTCACCCAAAGAAAATTCTTTGTGTCAGGAAGTGGCACTAAAGCTTCTTTCCCTTCTTCCCCCTATTCCAGCTTTGTTGTCTTTCTGACATACACTTATTAACTCTTCAACAGTTGGAGAGGAAGAAAAAAACATTGTGGTTTTTCATCACAAGGTGAGAAGCTCTATATTTCTCCTATTCTTTATAAGAGATTTGCAAGTTATTTTGTGACTGCAATTTTCTGTAATTTAATCATAACTTGCAGAAATGTTGCAAGAACCAGAATGGTTTCTACAGAAGACAGGAGAAGAATGGGGAAGAGAACCTGAGTGCTGAGTTAGATATCTGAGATATCCCATGCACGTCTTTTAATTTCACACAAAACTTCTCCTTAGATGTTAAACTAAACCCTACATTCAAAGCTTGTATTTTCTACTTTCTTTTACTATGACTTTTGAGCAGTTTCTGCCTCTATCCTGTCTTTGTTAGATGGGTTTCAGACCCACTCAGAAAATTATACCAAATGATTATTGAACAGAAAAGGTGAAACATGATTAATATTCTGAACATGTAGTTAGCCAGAAAAATGGGAAAAGCAAGCTGTTTTCTTCTCTTACACAGAAGCGAGGAGAAAAAAGATCTATCAAGCCTGTTTTGTCTAGGGATGGGAGAACTGAGGAGAAACATCAGAGTGGTCTTCAAAAAGAAGAAAGGCATCTGCAATGACAAAAGGAATCCTTGATGCCATGACCTCTGTGTAAAAAGCAAATGTAATTGTTTCAAATTAGACAAGCTGGAAATTTAGGTTACACATCAGAACAGACATTACAATAGCAAGGATAATTGAGCACTGGAGGAGACTATGAAATAACCACCAGAGAAGGTTTTAAAAAACAGTCTAGATAAAAAACAGCCTGGAAAGATATGGCTACAATGGAAGCTGAGTAATGGACTAAATGCTTTTTAGACCAGTACCTTTTAATTACTTAGTGATTCCCTATAGACTTATGGCCTATTCAAGCCCTGAACTATTCCCTGGAAATAAAACTAAACACAAAGAGTTGATTACTCTATATTTCATAATAAAATTACAGATACTGAAAATTTTCCTCCTGATCCAAAATCTAAGTGGGAAACCTTGATCCATGTTTTGCATCTGGAGGTACCAGCAAGCACCCTTCCTCTTGCTGCTCACCTGTAGCACCTGCAGTTTTTTACAGACTGCTCTGTTCTTCTGGCACAAAGACTTACCATCATGTTTTCATGAATGCCTCATTTAGCCCAAAGTGGTCCAAAATTGTTCCTAGAATGGAAATGAGGTAATTGGCAGACAGCAGCTGAACTGTCAACAATTTAGTCATTTTATTAATGACTATACAATGTTTCATCTCATGTATTATGCAACTGTACTAATGACTGCCTAACTTCAATGACATCAGAAGAGAAAGGACAGCCCAATACAATGTCAAAAGAAGAAAAACAAGCTCTTCCTTTAAACATGATCAAAAGATCTTGATTTCATGGTTGGGTTGCTGAAGGGATCCTTATCATGCTGCAAGTTATGTAAGCCAGCACTGACAGCAGAAAACAGTGAACTAAAAAAACCCCAAAAATTCTGAAAGACAAATGCACAGCTTTCATGCACTGAGATTGCACAAAAAAAATTTATATAGAAAAAGCATTTTAGGAGATCAAAGCTCCCCTATATTCATAAGAACATGTGAATCTCTGGAATTCTTGCCTTGGTTCTCAGGCACTGCCAAGCACAGCTTTCTAATGTCTTGGTGTGCATTTTCTGGCTGGAACCAGAAAGTCAGCATTCAGAAGCTGTATCTCCTAAGTGCCCAGTTTGCTGGGCACACATCTCTCTGCATTTTGCATTGCTGAGGGACTTTTGACCAGCATTAACACACAGAAAAGCTCACCTGTCTAATTTTGAGATGAACAACAAAGGGATTATCTCTGATAAAGGTGTTATAATTTTACCCAGCTGTAGAAAGAAGCATAGGGTAATTTTGAGAGATTATCCCAGACCATATGTGTTACTGGGAGACAGAGAAATGTAGGCACAACAGGTCAAATTTTGTGAAAATCCTGAATTGCCTTATACAGATCACTTGACAGTTTGAGAGGAACTACTGACAGCAGCCTCTGTAATTTCTTTCTTGACATTTTCCAAGGAAAAAAGAATTACTTTATCAATTAAAGATCTTTTCTTAGAATTTCTGCTGCATCTCCAACACACAGCCAAAAACATCAATACGAACTTGCCTATAACTTCAAAGTGTCTGAGTAAGTTCCCATGAAAAATAACCCTCCAGCAACAGTGTCTGAAATGCTTTTTCCTTCCCACCTGCAAAGCAGCAGGAACCGTGATTACGTGACTGTTTTCACTGAGCTGTGGCCTTCCCAACTAGGAGCACAGGTAAACACAGAAAAAAGGCCAAGGCTTGGATCAATTATGTCACATGTGATGTTGTCAAATGACTGTGACATATTTTGTATGATATATATAACTGCGTCAAGAATAAAGTTGTTTCCTCACTGTCCAGTATTTGGCTTCCACAGAAATTCTCAAGTTCTGGCCATTTTTCTTTCCAACAGCTGTGAAAAGAACAAAACAAAACAAAAAAAAACACTCCTTTTTTATTGCCACACTTTACCTTTTCTTTTTACTTCAGAAATATCCTTCTAGGATGATGTGTGTATTCTCCTTTAGGCAGTGTCTCTGTCATAATAATATCACAGTGACATAGCATTTATTGAAAATGACAGTCTGACAGATGGTAGGGTACACCCTTTAATCCTAGTTCTTGACAGTGTAGTACATTGTACATCTGATGCCAAAGAATGTTTTTCTCCTGTATGCAAATACATGTGATCCCCAAAGCCTTCAAACTCCTAAAAAAAGATGGAAGTGTTTCAGTTGCAAAAAACACTCTTAGATGCATCACCCTTAGATGGTCAATCAAATGTCTTTGATTTGATAGGTATTACATGGTAATGCACCTTACTAGCTGAAGAGTTGTATAAGAAGAGGGAAGGAGAGGGAAAGAAAGATTTTGAGGTTTTTGAAATGTTCCTTTGGTGCATGTGTCAGGACACAGCAGCTGACTGCTGTAAGAGACTACAGGAGATCACAAGGCACATCCAGGACAACCAGTGGATCAGGTCCAGCCAGCATGAGCTTGTGAAAGGCAGGTTCTGCTTGACCAACCTGATGTTGTATGACAAGGTGACATGCTCAGTGGATGAAGAAAGGCTATAGATGCTGTCCACCTGGACTTCAGTTAACCCTCTGACACCATTTCCCACAGCATTCTCCTGGAGAAACTGCTCTGGCTTCAATGGGTGCACTGCTCACCAGGTAAAAACAGTCTGGATGGCTGGGCCAGAGCTGGTGGTGAATGGGGTTACATCCAGCTGGCAGCCAATCATGAGAGATGTTCCCCAGGGCTCAGTATTGGGGCTAGTCCTGTTCAATATCTTTACTGATGATCTGGATGGGGTCTCAAGGGCATCTTCATTCAGTTTGCAGATGACACCAAACTGGTTGGGAGTGTTGATCTGCTGTAAGGTAGGAAGGGTCTATAGAGTGTTCTGGACAGGCTGGATTTATGGGCTGAAACCAACTCTATGAGGTTCAACAAGGTGAAGTGCCAGGTCCTGCATTTGGGTCACAACAATCCCCTGCAGCACTACTGACTTGGGGAAGAGTGGCTGTAAAGCCACTCAGCAGAAAAGGACCTGGACATGCTGTTTGACAGCTGGCTTAACACGGGTTTGCCGTGCTCGTGACCAAGAAGGCCAGTGGCACCTGGCCTGTATCAGAAATAGTGTGGCTGGCAGGAAAAGGGCACTGGTGGCCCCTGACACTGGTGAGGTCATATCTTGAAGCCTTTGTCCAGTTCTCGGCCCCTCACTACAAGAAGGACATGGAGGTGCTGAAGCATGTCCAGAGAAGGGCAGTGGAGCTGGTGAACATCCTGGAATATAAGTCCTGCATGGAGTTGCTGAGGGAGTGGGGGTTGTTGAGCCTGGAGAAAAGGAGGCTCAGAGGGGACCTTAACACTTTCTACAGCTACCTGAAAGGAGATTACGCACAGGTAAAAAGTGGCAAGACGAAAATACAGGCTCAAGTTGTGCCAGGGCAGGTTCAGATTAGATATCAGGAAAATTTTCTTCATTGAAAGACTTTCCAAGCATTGAAACAGGCTTCCCAGGAAAGGGGTGAAATCACCACCCCTAAAAATGTTCAAAAAACACATAGATATGGTGCTTAGAGACATGGTTTAGTGGTAGACTTGACAGTGTCAAGTTAATGGTTGGACTTGATGATCTTAGAGATTTTTTCTAACCTCAATGATCCTATGTTTCTGTGAGTAAAATGGTCTTTTGTGGAACATGTTTCAACTCATCAAATTAAGAAATCAAAAACATAAGGTGCACAAGCAATTTCTCTCTTCACCACAAAGAAAAATACAAATTTTTCCCAGATAACAATAATTAGGCTGAAAGGAAGAAAAGAAAAAAAAAGATAAAAACCAGCAGCATTTCCTTTGTTTAGGGTTTTTTCCCTGCTTATTTCCATAAAAACAATATGGATGTATTCAAAAGGTAGAGTAGGCAATATAAATTATAAATTATTTGACAATCCTTCCTCTGAATCAGAACCTTACTTCATGATTACTGTCCAAATTAAACTTACATGCTTATACATTAAATATACGTACAGCATAACATATCTGTGATCCTATGCACTGGAGGATCATCAGAAGAATTTCCAAGCCAAAAGTCTGGTGTCTCCCAGCCTAGGAGATACGCAGGAAAGCAAGTGCCTTTCAGAATAACCTCAGAACTATGCAGTGAATTATATAACTGTTTAGGTACTGCTTGCCCTAAATCCATTGCTTTACCAGGGTGTCAGCAGTTAGGACGCAAGTGAAGAGTTTCAGATTCAGAGTGTCTCTCACCTAACCCATTGCCTGTCGCTGAAGTATACACCCACTGCCCCAAAAACCATGCAGACCAGCTGCCCTATGAATTTGGACAGAGGTGGAGGGATAAGGCATTTAAGCTGCGAATTGGAGAAGAAAAGGAAATCACTGTTTTTTGGGCTTTGATGGGAAAACAGAAGGGTGAACTTGAAAAAGAGGAGGTCTTTTGGGGAAATTCATTTAATGAGATGGGGTAGTTCAAGAAGCACAGTTAAACTTGTACAGGTAAAAGGCTTTGCAAATTAAATGCATGTGCATGTCTGAAAACCTGCAAAGAGTAACTTTAACACTGACTTTTTTTGGAGCACTGTGCACAGAAATTACACCCAACTCATATAGGATGGGCTCTCTGTTTTGGAGGCAGTAGAACCATACATTTTCTCTGTATCACCTTCTCTGTATCTCTCTAGTGGTCCCCTCCCACAAGACACCTTCACTTTTCTCTTAGGTTCTCCCAGATTTTCTTTGTATATCCAGCTTACACTGCTTTTCCACAGCATTAACCAACAGTATGTTCTTTTCAGCTTCAGTATCAGGAATGTTCCCCATCTGCAGATAAACTCTAAGGCAACCAAAGTTTAATTTCCTAACTAAATTTTAACTTTTATATAATCATATTAATTCTATATAATAAAACATAATATTCATTTATTTATATAATATTTAAAATAATATTTTAATTTTATAGTTAAATGTTTTATAAGAATACAAGAAGAGCTGTAATGGATCAATGCAAAGGTCCATCCAGCCCAGTAGGTTCTACACTGGGAAGAGGAATTCAGCGTTGTGAGTGCTACTTGGTTTTGAATTGGAAGCAGCTAAAAGGATGGAGGCAACTGTCCCTTATTCTTAGTCAAAGAGCATTTGACATATCTCCAGAATGAACAGAGAAGGTCTTCTTTAAGCAAGCATCCATCTGTATGCAAAAAAACATCCATGTGATTTGTTCTCAGTACACCCCTACCACACATCAGTGAATCAGTTATGAGCTGACTCCTTCCAACCGTTTGTGGCTTCTTGTTTGTGGATTCATGCCTTGCCTAAATTGAAATCAGCAGGAGCATCTACTCCTAGACATAATCTGGCTGTGTCAGTTGCCAACAGCAATTACAGGAACTCATGGGGAACTTTGGCTGCAGGTTACTGAAACAGATGTCAGTTGTAACAACACAGGCATGAGCCTGAATTTCAGAGTGCAAGCAGCCCAAGGTGCCATGTGCAAGTTATATGGACCAACAGGTCCAGCCACAAGTCAGAACACCACCTAAAAATCACAATTTGCAGCCATCATTCAGTGCAAGCCCTACTTTCATCTGCCTCATGGAATCACATATTGCAGCACTAAAATGCTTTTTAATTTCCTATTGAGGCTTTTTAACCTTACCAGAGGTATGAAAAGTAGAGAGGTGGAGATGTGACAACAAGCAACTGGAAACATAAGTGCATTGCTATTGCAGGAGGACAGTCATTCTAGGAATAAGGCTAATAAAATTTAGAGATTAATTGTACTGGAAGACTTCTTTTTAATTTATAGAATTTTAAAGCAATTGAAGCCAAGAAAATGTTTCTGAAAGTTTTTGCTATTATTACTCACAAATTCCCATTTCTGCTCTATATAGGTGAAAAGAGGAAAACATCTTAAAAACATCTTAAAAATCCTGAATATGCTTATCCAAATAATCAGTACAGGCCTGTCTGTCACATGTTAAGACCTGTATGGAGCCTGCCCCACCTTATTTTCTATTCAATCTTATGGCCACAAGCAGAGTCCCCTTTTTCCAAGGTAAAAACCCCTAAGGTGAGAGCAGGATCAACACAGTGGAATGAGTTTTACCACACTTTACATTCCACCACAAGTCAGGCCTGGGTCTACAAATTCTTCGAACAAAGAAACCCACTGGTCACCCCAGCTCTGAGAGTATATCCTGTACTTTCTCTGACTAGCACTTCTCCCCTAGGGAAAGCCACAGCAGGTACTATGTAGCCTGTTTTCTGCATTATCTAAACATCCTGAGGGAGTGCTAGGGCAGCCTGAAGAAAACAGCTCCCCACATACCAGCTGTTGTCCTGCTACACACAGGCAGCAACCAATCTGAAACTTCTGAAAGGAGTTCAGCACAAAGCAAATGTTTTCCGCTAACAGACAAAACATTCATATCACTGATAACATACAAATTAACTGAAATGGGCCATTACCATAAACATTGCCTATGAAAAAGACTAGTTTATATGAAACTAGGCAAATTACTCACTGAAAACTCTCTAGCTTCTTCTGGTTCTTGTTCAAACCAAGGCTAGGAGAGGTCCCATCCTTCCTGCCAGAGGACATCAAGCACTGTAAAGCCTTGGCAGGGAAAGACTACAAGAGGAAGGTGGAAGGAGTGTGATGTTTAAGGATGGCACACTGAGCATGGAGAGGCAAACTCATCAAACCTTGTGTGCAAACCCTTAACTAAAAAGCAGTGACACCCTAACTCCCTGTTCCGGTGAGTCAGATTGCCTTACATCCATGGCCACAGAGAGAGAGGGTACTCCTTTTGTCAAATTGTCTGCAGGTGCAACTCCCAGTGTCAGGAAAGCTCAGCAAACAGTAGCCATCCCAAATATTGGCTGTGCTTTCCATCTTTTTCTACTTTGTGACTATTTGATTTCTCCCCCTGTGCTCCTGGAAGATTCAAGAGATGCTGGAGTGGTGGGTACTTTCTGCCTGCTCTGCCTGTCTAAGTCAGATCTTGGCACAGTTTCAAGCTTGCCCAAGCATCTGCTTTAAACAACATTTAAAACCAAAGGTAATGTCAACCGAAAATGTATCTCCTTTTACAAACTGCATTAACCTCGAGGTGAATTAAGACATGTACATTTTTTTAATTCTGTGCCAGTATTATCCTACCTGTAGAGTATGAATAAATTTTATAGGTTTTGAAGTAAATGGGTTGCATTTTGTATATTTTTAGATCTTAAAAAAGGAATACATATTTGGAAAGCCTAACTCTACATGGATGTTAAGAAATACAGGATACAATGTTAAAGAGCCAGGGACAAATCTGGCCTCAGGTCTTTCACCTCTGCTGCTGATCACCACCCTCTTGGCTTGAGAGGTGGCAACAGAGATCTGACAAGTCAAATAAAATAACAAATTTTTTACACTCACACACATGTATATATGTGTAGATATATGTAGATATATGCCAAACCAGTAGTTTGGTACAATAACTAATTTGGTTGCTAATTTGGAGGCTTTGTCACATCCAAATAGTCTCTCATCCCACATTATTACCTAACTGCCAGAAGCTAAGGTAGTGTTAAGATATATAAATACATTTCTAGAGGGAAAATTTATCTTTGTTACAATTCATCTTTCTCAAAGTTCAAAATTACACTAAAAAGTTGATGAGAATGTGGAGTGCTTTCCAGCACCAAAGTCTGAGGGAAGTTTTGATTGGTCTCAGGAGAGGGGTAGAATGGGTGGGAACAGCAACACAACTGCATTCCTATAGGAGATCCATGCCTAAGTCCTCATATCAGCACAAAAATCACACCAAAAAAGCAGTGAGCTATGCAGTGAGAGAAATGGGTTTGTAATGGGAGTCACCTGGAGTTCAGCTGTTCAGTCTCTGAAACAGGTACATACACAACATCAAATGGTACAGTCTGCACAGAACAGCCCACCCTCTGGAGAAAGGCAGCTGCTCTTGTTCGTAGGGATTACAAGAAAAGGAATTCTCCTGGCAGAAGAATTTGTTTAAGGCTTCTCTGTTTTCTCAGTTCTTTTGTAACATCCCCAGGTTGGCCAAGAACCATTATCTTCCCTTTCAGGAAAGTGACCCAGGCAGGACCCACACTTCAGCAGCTGCACAGTGCAATAACTATTTTCTAAACTCTTCTTGATAGTGGGCTGCTGCAGACAAGTGTGAGCAGACTGAAAAAGTCTCTAGTTAAAACGGTAGCACAGAAAACACCGAGCGAGTCCAGACAAACAGCCATCAGCCATCGCTGTACATTCTGCAAACTAGGTGTAAATATATCTCTGATCTGCTCGAGCCATGCCTCAGCCTAGACAGACAGCATGGCCCCCACGGCAGAGGCCACCAGCAGAGTTCCCAAAAATAAATTTCTATGTGTGTGAAAGAAATTAGCTGTAAAAAAACCCCAACAAACATGCATGAATCCTACTTTACTGGAGTCTTTTACATAGATGCAGATAGTAATTTATTTACGTTTCCAAGGAGTCTAGAAGCGATTGTGTGTGTCTGCCGGCAGCTGCTGGAACGCAGGCTGGCGGCGGCCGGAGCGAGGAACGCGAGCAATTCCAGAGCCGCTGCTGCCACCTGGCTGTCACCTTGCCCAAACAGCGGCACCCAGGGAGTGAAAAAGGCTAAAAAAAACAAACCCAAATATGATATTTGAAATGTTTACTCAATAAACTGATAACAGGTCCAGATTACATTTATTGAGTATGCTTTATAACTATGATTTCTGCAAGCTTTTATTAAAAAAAAATGCAAAAGGCAAAGTGCATTGGGCAAAAAAAAGCAACACTCTTAAATGGGATGCAACATTGTTTTCTTTTACAGTCCTAATAAAAAACACTGATTGACACCCACTGATTTCTCTGGTTAGCTCCCAGCATCTGCGAATACCTAGGGTGAACCTTCAAATCCTGGTTTAGTTTTGCACAAACACAGTCAAATGAGAATATTTTCATGAGCACTAAGGACTCACTAAGTTTCTTGATACTCATAAATAACACATATCCAGAATCATGCCTAAGCATTCAGCTGACTGGCATAGAATAACCTGGCTACAAAAACAGGAAACCTATTTCCCATCTGCATGGCTGGAGTAGCATAGAATATTAAACACATCCTATATATTTCTGTGCCCAGTCTAAACTGTGTACTCTGAAAGGAATGGGCTTTAACAGCAGCTGAGAGCACTCTCAGAAATTTCTTTCAACACCCCTGCCATACATCAAGAATATTCCACACTGCAGGGGCACAGTCAACCATTGGTAAGTGATCCATACTTACGACACAGCTGACACATCAGTAAAAGATCTGATCTAGAGGGCATGCAGCAGGCACCTCTGTCTGCTTTTCCTGGCAGAGAGACTTGTGGAGAAATATCCTGGAAAATGAAAACAAGGAAATGATCAGCATCAGATCTCTCTATGTGGAAAAATGAAGTAGTACCAAATAGCAAACTCCCACACAGAACCCCTACTCTCAGAAGAACTGAAGAGTTCACCATCAAAAAGGTAACAGCATGATGGTACAATAAATACTCTTCTCATCACCTTTATTGTTTACCCTGTAGTGAACCACCTGGTACTGTTTTGGTAGAGACTCCACCAGAATCCATGTAGGAAGCACCAACACATTGCAAGAACAAAAATGGAAAACAAAAGCATAGGGTACTTATCTTAACATAAGTTTAAAAAATTAAAGTTTTTAGAAGTACCAACTTAAAGAAAATTAAGTTGGTGCTAAATATTAGCTAGATGATTCATTTGTGTCTCTGCTGACACAGTCCTGGCATCACAGAATCTCATGTTTCCTATTTCACCGGAAAATGGTTCCCCTGGGCTAATTGCATAAAACATGATCCAAAAGATATCACATGCCATGCATCCCCATGCGTGACAGGGTTCTAACTAGGGAAGTTTTGAAGACAGATGTGAAAAGTACAGGGATGTAATGTACATGTGAAACTATCTTCAGTCTTTGTGAGAAATAAGCAAAGCTGCCAAGTGGATTTGGTCCCCTCAGGCTTATGTCCAGAAAAGAAATGAAGTTACCAGAAATTCAGTCTGCTTTAATGGCAGGAAAACAGCAGGCTATTTACCCTATGACATTAAATGAAGTACCAGGGGAAACGACCACTGTCTTCACATTCTTTCAGAGTTCTGAAAATTAGGGGGAAAAAAAAAATGTCACTGCAGATTTTCCCCTTCTCCCCACAGTCATCACCCTCTAAAAGGTCCCAGCTGCTATGTTATTTTGTATCCTTATGCTTGATTGCACATGTGTTACGCAGCAGAATTGTGGTGGGTTGACCCTGGCTGAACACCAGATGCTGACCAAGCCACTCTGTAACTCCCCGCCTCAGCAGGACAGTGTGGGAGAAAATAAGATGGACAAAATCCTCATGGATCAAGATAAAGGCAGTTTGATAAAAAGAAAAGGCTGCACACAGAAGCAAATGAAAACACAAGGTTTATCCTTACTCCCCATCAGCAGGCAATGTCCAGCTATTTCCTGGGAAGCAGGGCTTCAGAGTGTGTACCAGCTGCTTTGGAATACAAGCACAGTAACAACAAATGCCCGGCTCTCTCCTCCCTCCCCACACCCTTCCCTCTCCAGCCTTAAGTGTTGTATCTGAGCAGATAGCTTACATTATAGAATATCCTCTGGTCAGTGGGTCAGCTGTCCTGGCTGTGTCCCCTCCCAAGATCTTGGCCATCCCAGCCTCCTGGCCAGGGGGAATGCTGGGGACACAGCTTTGATGCTGTAAAGGACTGCTAAGCAGCAGCCAAAACACTGGAGTGTTATTGACACCCTTCTAGCTAGCAATGGAAAGCACAGCATTGCCACAGATGCTGTGGGAAAATTACCCCACCTCAGCCAGAGTCAACAGAAGAGTTTCATTCAGCAAGCTAGTGAGTCCTTTTTTCAGTCTTTTCAGCAATTACTTGTTTCTCAATCTCTACATTTAATGCCTAAGTACTTTTATTGCAACCTTCTGTTTTGTTCTCAGAGTCTTTCCTGTATGTCAACACCAATTTGAGCAACTTTCCTTCATAGGTCCCAGCTTTGTCCAGGATACTTTGTTCTTCCAACTAAATCAGAGGGAATCTGTAAGAACAGCTACCTTGGTAAAGGTCTGGATTCACCTGAAGTTGAGGTGGTCTTCCTCAGGTAAAACTCAATGTAGTTTGGGTACTGTTGAAGTACATCCAGCTTAAATTCATGATTACTTGAACACAGGTTTAAAAAAAGTGATCTGGTCATAGTAGTTGTATACAAATCAAATTACCATGAATAGAGTAAATTAATTAATATTTAAAAGAAAGCTATTTAGAAAATAAAAGGGGAAAAAAATCACAGAAAGACAGCTTCCAAAAGAAATTTATAATA
This sequence comes from Poecile atricapillus, assembly GCF_030490865.1. Taxonomy (NCBI): domain Eukaryota; kingdom Metazoa; phylum Chordata; class Aves; order Passeriformes; family Paridae; genus Poecile; species Poecile atricapillus. The sequence goes on from NC_081252.1 coordinate 51,931,366, forward strand.
AATAACTGTGAGACTTTGAAATCTCTAGTTATGCTATTCAATGAAACATAAGGAACTAAGATTTTTTTTAGCTGCATCTTAATTAGTAATTGTTAGCTATGACATTCAGTGCATATAGAGCATTTTTCATCTGCTACTAATTAGAAAGGAAAATCTGAAGAATTACTTAGAAAATCATACCCTAGGTATTAGCACACAAACAATGAGAGTAAGAATTGAATATGTTTATGAAAGACAGGGAATTTGTTTGTCTAATAGAAGCAGTTGATAGCATTGTGAAGTTTGCTAAAAGGCAATAGACAAGGTGCTGTTTCAAATTTAGAGGCAGTCGGAAAAAGGACAAATTCCACTGAGTGTAGAAGAGTACATCACACATTCTCAGACCCCCTGGAGAACATGAAACAAGGGGGAGCCTATTACCTGAATTTTAAGAGCTTTTCTGTTGTGATGAAAAAAAAAAAATCAAGTTGTGGAAACCAACAGAGTTGATTTTTCTGGGGCAGGGGTGATTTCAGGCCGGTAGGTACCTAGGTGCATAGCAATACCAAAGAAATGTGTTAACTAGTCTGCTGTATGCAGAAGTAGTTTACCACTGAGGAGTTACATGTGGTCCACAGAGGTAGGAAAAAATCCAGAATTGAAATCTAGAGGCAAAACTTACATTGTTACAGAGAATCTGAAAATCACTTCCACTGCAAGTATACTCCAAAACAATGAGAGCAGCAGAGGCTCAGAGCATGACTCAAGAAATGGTGCAAAATACTGCTCTTTAGGACCTGGTAAAATTTCTGAGATAAAGACTTTATCAGAAGAACATGCATGAATTAAAGTTGTTTATATTAGAAAGTTAAAGTCAAATGAAAGGCCAGTTTTGAAACAAAAGGCATTTTCATTGGTTGCCTGCTAAGCCCCAGAGACCTCAAAAAGAAGAATTTTCCCTAACAAGCTTGCAAACACACCTTTCATGCCCTTGGCAAAGTATTTCTCAATCCTTCTAAACCTTGCTAGACAGGCTCACAGAATCACAGAATATACTGAATTGGAAGGGGCCTGCAAGGATGGGCCTTAAATTAATGACCTATATGGGGATTAAACCCACATTAAATCCGTGGCATTATTAGCATCATGTTCTAACAAACTGAGCTAAACTCAGTCTTGCCAAAAAAATGTATCATTATGATGATATACGACCCCAGATTTTTTATTTTTTTTTTATTTTTTTTAATACACACTCCCCTTTATTAGCTTCCCTTGTTTTACCTTTCCATCATGTTTTTCCTTAGACAATTATGTGCCTGCCCGTTAAACAAATTTATCCTGGTCTTCAGTTTTGGTAAGGCCTCAGCTAAGCCTACAGTACGTGTATACACATATATTCAGAATTATGTTGCTTGCTCATCCCCCTACTCCGGTTTCCCCACTCCATTCTGAAGCAGCACCCTTTCAGACTATTAGCCCTTTCCACACATCAAGATCTTTCACCCCACACCTGTTTAATTATAGCTTAGCTAAGGCTATGGAATTACTTGACTGCTTTTAAAGCAGAATTACAGACTTGTTAGGTTGGAAGGGCCCTCTGGAGATGACCTGGCTCAACCCCCCTGCTGAGGCAAGGGTCACCTGGAGCAGGTGACACAGGAATGTGTCCAGGTGGGTTTGGAATGTCTGGAGAAAGGGACATGACCTCCCTGGGCAGCCTGTTCCAGTGCTCTGTCACTCTCAAGGTAAAGAAGTTCATACCTAGATGAAACTTCTTGCTTCAGTTGATGGCCATTACTCCTCATCCTGTTTCTGGGCACCACCAAAAAGGGTCTGGCACCGTTCTCTGACATCTGCCTTTGAGATATTTATATGCACTGATGAGGCCCCCTCCCAGTCTTCTCTTCCCTAGACTAAACAGGCCCAGCTCCTGCAGTTTCCCTCGTAAGAGAAATGCTCCAGACCTCTGATCAACTCTGTGGCTTCCACTGGACCCTCTCCAGTAGCTCCCTGCCTTTCTTGTAGTGAGGAGCCCAGAAGTGCCCACAGCACTCCAGATGCCCCCTCATCAGGGCTGAGCAGAGGGGCAGGGTCACCCCCTGGACCTGCTGCCCATACTGCACCCAAGGCACCCTCACGACACCACTGGCATTCCTGGCCACGAGGGCACTGCCGGCCTATGGTCAGCCTGTGAGTCACCAAGACGTTGATGCTTCACCTCATTAATTTCTTTCCAATAACTACGCACGGCTTCTTTTGCAGCTGCATCATGTAAACATTTAGTTTACAGGGGAACCTTTTTCCACTCAGATGTCAATGTGCTCCGCAGCAGAGGGCCTCCGAGAGGAGCGCTCGTGCATAGCCGTGCCACAGGCTGGAGCGCCCCGAGCAGCCCCGGGGCGCCTCGGCTGGGGCCGGCCGAGCTCCGCCTCGCTCCGGCCCTGTCCCGGCCACACACGCCCGGAACTGCCACGGGAAGCGGCGCCCATTTCCCGTCCTCGCCTGGCGCTTCCGGGTCGCGCGCCGGATTCCTCTGGAGGCGGCGACGCGGGAGCTGCGGGGCGGGCGGCGGTTCCCGTCCTCCTCCTCCTCCTCCTCTTCATCTTCCTCCTCGTCCTGGTGCCGCTCGTGGCCGCCGCGGGCTGTCCCGGGTGAGCGGGGCTGGGCAGGGCGCCGGCCGTGCGGGTGCCCGCGGGAAGGGAAGGGGAGGCCGTGGGGGCCCGGGGCTGCAGTGCCGGCGGCGCTCTGGCTGCAAGGTCTCTTCCTCTGACAGTGTAGATTTATCATCCTTCCCCCGCTCCATCACTAAACAAAGCCAAAAAAAGTGTCCTTAAGCGAAAACTCGCGGGTCCGTGGGTCCCTGCTCTTGGAGAGCATCCCCGTGTCCCCAGCGTAGAAGTGGTGGGATTTTACGAGGCCGCCCTAAAGCCGCGGACTCAGTTCCTGCTGGCATGCTTCTCCTCCTCGGGGACGTGTGAACTCTTTAGGGTACGTGTGGAGTAGCGTTTCCTCGGCGAAGGTGAGTTTGACTTGTCACGGCTCAGCTGTCCAGGGAGGTGGAGCGGTGCAGGCAGCACACGGTGATGGTCACTTTCTTCCTCCTTTAGTGGGACAAACATGGTACCCTGTTAAGTCCTTTAATTCATATTTGCTTTGAAACCAGCTGCTCATTTTGGGCCAGCTAAAGGTCGTGTGGTCGGTTGTGGTTGTGTTCTGCCTAATGCCGAGCACATCCAGACCTGGAAAAAAAAAAAAGAGTAACGCGTCCCAAACTGGTGAAAGAGCCTCAGTCTTTCTGGAGTAATTACCGGCCTCTGTTAAACAGAAATTAATGGAAAAAGTATTTTCACTGAAATGCAAGAGATGCTTGTATACTTCTAGCAACCAAGCTTGTTTTCTGAATATTCATCTTAAAGGTTGATACAATTGCACTCAAAGCCTTTTAAATTTCTGTTTAAATTTATGTGGCTAAGAAAAAAACATGACATCGTATTTCTTCCTGCAAATTGTAAACATTTCATATCTCTCTAATGCTTTATTTTTATTTTTTTTCCAGATTAATAAAATTACTGGGCATTGTTAAGGAGCTAGAATGGGAATGAAAGGAGCTTTAATTATTTAGTCACAATTAGGTATTTTGAATATAGAAACATGGGATTACTTTGGGTCTTGTTTTTGAAGTTGTAGGAATTCCGCTGGTCATAAGAAACAGGAATTAATCTTGTTATTTGAGTATTTCCTCTTTTCTGATGGTAACACTTGATGAAAATATTGAAGTTCAAAATGGCTTGTTTTAGCTTTTAACTACTTGCTAATTGCTTTAAATTAGTCTGTGGATTTTAATAAATATTTTGACTGTAATATATCATTTGGATTCTGTAGCTTTTCTCTTGATTGTCCAGCTTGAACTAGGACTACCAGAGTGTGGTATGCTAATGCAAGTCATTGGTATGAATGGTGATTTTCTTATCTCCTCTGTAATCTAAGCGTTTTACAACTACTTGTGTGGTGCTTATTTTTAAAACTTCACCATTTTCTCCAGGTTTAAGTTTGTTTTATCATACAAGTTCCTCACTGCCATAATGAGGCTAGTAATTCTTGAAGATTATGATCAGGCTAGTGAATGGGCAGCCAAATACATCTGTAATCGTATTATCCAATTCAAGCCAAATCAAGGAAGATATTTCACGCTTGGTCTACCAACAGGCAAGTTCTATTCAAAGTCCTTGTAAATAACTAAGCCTAATGTATCACTGCTAGCACATAGAGTATTTTAAAGAACATAAGTATTATTTTTGGTAATATTCTAATTTTTTTTAAAAAATATGGATTTGAATTCTGTGAAAAGTTGTGATAGTTTGAGAAACTGATAAATACTAAATGAGAAACAGTAGATTGCTTGTATGTTGAAATGCATTGTAGCAAAATTTGACTGTGAAGACATTTAACTATGCTGAAAATGTGCAGATACACAGAACAGTAGAAAAACTTTATTTAACAGGGAGTACACCTTTGGGATGCTACAAAAAGCTGATAGAATATCACAAAAATGGAGATCTCTCTTTCAAATATGTAAAGACTTTCAACATGGATGAGTATGTAGGTAAGATGTGCTATTATTTGAGAACATACTGTACTGTTAATTTTTTTTTCTCCTTATAAAAACTATTAAATATTTTGTCAAAGTACCAGGTTAGTCTAGTATGTTTGTATTCCTATATTAGACTGGTGTCCAAGCATTTTTCTCTATTCATTTATCTACAAAAATGCAAAAATAAACACTGGGCTAAATTCAGTATTTCACAGTATTTCTGTAGAAATTACATTGCCATGTAATATTGGGACTGCATTTCTGTTGAAGAATTTACACTCTGGGATAAGATGTATGTGGAAGGAATGTAAACCAGTTACCTTGTACATGCCAACAGGAAACCTTTCTTCTTGATGTAGTTTTGTAGTTTGAAATCTTGCTTTATTTGACTCAGGTTTGCTTTGCATGCCTTACACTAGTTACGTACAGACTAGAATTAAAGCTGGTTGTTTATGTCTTGTCATATGGTAATTTCAGGACTTCCCAGAAATCATCCAGAGAGCTATCACTCCTATATGTGGAATAACTTCTTTAAGCATATTGACATAGATCCGAATAATGCTCACATCCTTGATGGAAATGCACCAGACTTACAGGCGGAATGTGATGCATTTGAAAAGAAAATTGAAGAAGCAGGGGGGATTGATCTGTTTGTTGGAGGTATGAGGAAATGCTCTATGATTATTTACAATTCAAGCATGTACACCAATTCTTTAATCATTATTTCCATAATTAACTAAAACCCAGATTTTTCAAATATTGTGTAAGTTCTGTGATTAACAAAGAATCAGTATAAATTCCAGAACAGAAAGGTTGGTGTCCAAGTTACTAATGACTTAAGCAAGTTTTTCTTGAAAATGGGGAACCAAAGGGAAAGGATGAGCCCTTTTTTATTAATTTACCATGTTTTAAGCTATGTGTTCACCCTCAGGTCTGGAATGATTTATTTTTTTTAACTTTGAAAAGGCATTGGTCCAGATGGCCACATTGCATTCAATGAACCCGGATCAAGTTTGTCTTCAAGGACAAGATTAAAGACTTTAGCGATGGACACCATTTTGGCAAATGCTAAATACTTTGATGGAGACTTATCTAAAGTACCAACTATGGCGCTAACAGTTGGTGTGGGTACAGTGATGGATGCTAGAGAAGTAAGAACTCATTTAGTTCTAGTTGCATGTGTGTTTTCAAGATTAGTTGGTATTGATACTGGGATTGGAAGTAAAGAATCCTTTGTTTTGCAGGTGATGATTCTTATAACAGGTGCACACAAGGCTTTTGCATTGTACAAAGCAATTGAAGAAGGAGTCAATCATATGTGGACAGTTTCTGCTTTCCAGCAACACCCTCGCACTATCTTTGTGTGTGATGAAGATGCTACTTTAGAACTAAGAGTTAAAACTGTGAAGTACTTTAAAGGTGAGCACTGAATCAGAGGTCACATGTGTTTACTCATAACTGACAGCTTTGAAATTATATTGATTTAAATCTGAGCCTTCCAACACTTGGCAGTCGCTATGTATAATGTTATATAGTCAAAATATTAAATATTAACTTATTTCTTGTATTTGGAAAATTGTGAGGAAGAATAACTTGTGCTACCTACATTCCAGACAAATCTACTTGGGAAGAGTATTTCCTTTGCTTCCAGTTTGAAACAATAGTTTAGTAATCTTTAACTTCAAACAGCAGCAATCCGCATCCGCATGCGGATTCATGCGGTTCCAGAATACAGGTCTTAAGTATATTGGAAAGTTTAGCTTAAAAAAATCTTAATACATTTACTGATCCTGATACATTTCCATGCTGCTTTTGCTATGTGCTGTAATGTGATGTCTAGTAAACTGTGATACAGACTTTGAAGCCACCTGAGGACATTTTTCATATGCAATTAGCATAACAATCTATACTGCCTTTTAAAACACTGCACACACTACTGTGTGTGTTTTTCATATTTGTAGTAGGTATAATGGGCCAAACTTAAATCAGGATATATGATAGTAATTGAGACTTCTTGGACTGAATTCTTTTTCACTCAGACAGTAGAAGCTGAGAAAAGTAGTTTTCTCCTGACTATTAGCACAGCACATGCAATTGCGCGACTCAGCTGTCTTTCTTACTAGCACAGGTACCTGTAGTAGCTGAGGTATCAGAGATCAAGACTGTAATTTATTAAATTATTTCTTAGAGCATTGTATCACCAGTGCTCATATATGTATTAGATTGCAATTTGGACATTTCTTTGATTTTTATCCTGATACCTCTTGTGGCCAGCTTGTCAATTTTGGATTTTTCAGTCTGCTGTTCTCTGCTATGTATTTGTGGGCTAGGAGGGAGGGTTAGTCTCTTCCTGTATCATACTGCTAGATAGTACTTACTGTTGTTTTCAAAGATAAACTTCTTTAACTGCTTGGATAAGTTTTAAACATTATCCTGTATTTTATATAAGCAGGGGCTTTGCTTGGGAAATACAAATCTAATGTAGAATCGCTAGGTATAAATGACACTGAACATTGCTTTAAAAAACATCAAGGGCTACAATTTATGAATGTGTGCTATCGTGTCACTGTATTTAATTACCCTGTAATACACAGCAATAGAACTTTTAAAAAGATGGTACTTTAAACTTACTTAATTTTGCCTACTCTCCAATCAGTGAGATTTTTTTCCCTTTATAAGATGGAGAAGAAATCAGTATGGGTCAAATTTGGAATTACTTCTGAATTTGATCTTCAGGTTAGACTTCTTTGGGAAGCTAGGTAGTTCTTAATACTGCTATTTATGGTAGTGATTTATGGAAATTTTTCACCACTTAAAACTTTGATTGATGGAGATTTTTCACCACTTAAAACTTTCAATATGAAACTGCAATTTTTTTGTTTTATAATCAAGTGCCACACTGGCTGATAAACAGATTAACCTGTTCAATTTTTTCTAATTTTCTGAAAACCTCTAATAGGCTAAAATTATCATGTGTACTTATGGTCTTGTTGTAAAAGGGAAAATGACTTTCTTGAAGAATGAAACAGAAAATGAATTTTGAATTTACTAATTTGCCTGCAGATAAGTTAGTTCAGGATAGTTTTTTTCTATACTTATGCATGCTCCTCTTAAAACTGTGCAGAAATCTGTTTGTTCAAAGCATACTTGAATATACAGTGGGACTTTCCTTTGAAATAATTGTTTTGGCATCTACCAATTCTGGTGCATTCCTGTAAAAAAATCTTTTGTTTCTCACTATTTTTCCTGTAACACTTTCACTAACAGGATTTAAATATTCTTCATTAAGTAAGACAGAAGCAATACTTTGTAACCATTTTTCATGCATCTAGGAAGTGAGTAATTATTTCCTTTTCATTTCCCCTTTTTAGATGAGGAAAATATTGGTAGAAAGTTCAGTGTTTTAAAGCTCACAACATGTTTCTAGTTTGCTTAGTGTATGCAGCTGTTACTCTTTCTGGACAAATGACTTTTATGTCAAATGTATACTTAAGTTTTTGTCACTGTTAAGCTGAAAAAATATTAGACTTGATCTAACATCTGTATTTTATATTAAATAATCACATAGTGATTAGTAATAGATGCTGCATAAGATGCCTTTTTTTATGGTCACCTACAGTAATGACCTTAAGATTGTATAGTTAACTCAAATTTCATGTTGCTGCAGTGACATTAAGGTTGCCACCAGCTGCATCATTTAGCAAAGGTATTTGAATATTCTTTGCCATAGACACTAAAATACGCAGTACTGTGAGATTTCTTTCATGGTTTTTAAGAAAACTACTTTTAGTGTTGCATATTTTAATTTTAGAAGCTAAATTTTTAGTTCAGTACTAAAATGGACTTTTACTTTGCAGATTGTGAATACTGATCATTATTGTTATTAGTCCTCAAGGTGAAATGAGGTTAAAAACCTGCCAGTGATCCAATGTCATACATACCTAGATGTAGGCAACATTTTTACTAAGTTAGAGCAAAGTTAAGAAGGAAGTATCTTTTTCATTAATTGCACTTCAGCATTTTCTAGAATTAAAGTAGTTGAAGAGGAAACCCCCTAATCATAGCTATGGAGGACTTGACATGACAAAAAAAAAAATCCCATCTAGAACAGAAAACAGTTGAACTTCTGAAAATGAGTCTGCACTAAGAGTCTGGATAATTTAATTTGATTTTTCCTGTCTAGGACCACAAATACATGACTATTACAAAGACAGTATTACCATAATGCTAGAACATTGCAAAAGAACTCAAGATGTAAAAATTTCACTATGTTTGCATCTGATTTTTATGGCAAATTGTGGTGTGAGTGAATTATGTTGCTGTTAGACAGTTTTTAAAACACAAAAGAAAGATGTATTCAGTTCATTTGGAAGTATTCCAGATGTGTTTTTTGGGTCTGTTATCAGAGAATTGTCTGGTCCCTGCTCAGCTGATACTGAATATGTCATTAGTATGCAAGTGATACAGGAATATATCTGCTGTCTCTGATTCTGAACTACTTTAAATAGCCATTGTTATTCTCTTCAATTAACTATTTATAATGTATACTTTGAAGCAAATTCCAAATAAAAATGTGGATAGAAGGACATGTTAACAAGTATAACTAATGTAAAGCTGGCGTTGTTGCTTTCCCCCCAAGGTTTAATGCATGTGCACAATAAGCTTGTGGACCCACTGTACAGTATGAAAGAAAACTGAAAGAAGACTGAAGAGGAACTCCATGTGGGTCAGCAGCCACAGTTTTAGGTAGCAGATGAGTTCACTGCTATGCAATATGCTGAAAACTGTTTAAAATGGCAAATCCTAGGTACTGTATTTTTAAAAAGGTCCAATATCTGTACATTCACATTCCATCTGTTTGCTGTGTTGTGCATTTTGCTTTAACATTTGGAGCTCTGCTGTTGGCTGGTTCATCACTAAATGAAACACAACAAACCTGGGAGAGACTGCATGTTATGTAAATAGGGGAAAAGCAGAGCACTTGATCTAGCACAGCAATGTATTGCATCTGCCTCATTTTAGAGATGATGACACTTCATTTCTCAGAATTCTTAATTTTTGGCTTGGTTAGTGTAACTACATTTTGCATTTGTGTCTCTAGGCAGAAAGGTTTTGGCCTTTGTTAATACTATGGACTTGTAATAGTTGTACAATTTCTACTATGAAATGTTCTGTTTACATATATCTAATGTACACTGAGCTTTTGCACTTGGTTGCCTTAAATTTGTCTTAAACAGTTTTTGGGCATCTCAAGTCCTGCTGTATATTTCAGGCAAATGAAGATACAAAAACAGTGCCTAAAAACGTACCAAATTCTTTAAAGTTACAACTTGCTCCTTGGATAAAAACATTAAACTTCCACAGTAGCACTTTTTCCTCTCATGTACTTCAAATCACTTTAGGATTTTTGTATTTTTGGTAATCAAGCTTTATACAGAAGGAGAAATCTCAATGTTCCTTCCTGGAGGTACCTGGTCAATTATATAACTGATGTTACAATTAAATGCCTGAAAAGAGGTTAATTTACAGGACCTATAATGTCTGCAAATGATCATTTAAAGCCAGCTGTTAATCACTTTTTCATTGTATCATTATAAACATTGAGCTGTTACAAGGAATGTTATTTCCTACTTTGAATATAAGTAAAACTTAAATATAAATCTCTTAATTTCAAAATTGTTTCATTTCTAATATAAACTGTCATGAGTAAATACATTAGAATTTCAGGGAGTGATTAAGCACCAAAGGAGAAAGAAAATAGTTTACTGATGAAGACTTTTTTTGGGAAAGCCCTTGTGTAAAATACTCACTGCAAGAAAGTGCAACTAAGCTTAACTTCAACAATTTAAGTTTTCACTTAAATGACAAGCATGTAGTCTTTATTACAAAATCACATTGTCTCCCCAGGGCTGTGGTAGTCTCATCTAGGCTCACCTTTCTCACAAATGGTCTTACAGGGTTCTTTAAAATCTGGACTGTTCTGTGTTTCTGTGAAATTAGAAAAGCATGGAAGAATCCGTCTATAGCAAAGCAGGAAGCCAGGCCTAGTGTTCCAATTCTCAACGGTACATTGAACATCCACACATTTAAAACAGGTTTTCAGTTTAAGGCTCAGTTTATGCACATGTATTTTTGAAGAATAATGCAACAATGTGGGGAAAAAAAGTTGAAAAGACTGCCTTTCAGGAGAATGCTGTTGCAGGTATGTATGACAAAATGCAGTGTTAGGTTTGCTATTAGCCTTTACAGCTAAGCAAGTTTATAATTCTGAGTTAGCCTAGCACATCAAGGTTACTATTTTATTCTTTTTCACATTTTAAGGTATTTTCAAATTAAAAAATTCAAATATGACTAAAATTTGTATGTTTTTTCTGTCTCGGGTGACATATAATAAGGCTAAAACAGATTCTCAAGGCAGCTTCATCCATCTGTGTAACTCATTTAATTAGGTAACATATACTTGAGTGTCACTCAGCAACGATATAATTTACTGTTTGGATAATCTCTAGCTTACCTTTATCTTCTGCCTTGTTCCTCAGTACAGAACCAGTGCCTTCTTAGAGGTCTAGTTCAAGGAGTGGGGAGGACCTTGTTTTGGCTTCTTTGCTCCTAGTATGTATCCCTGCATCTGTAGTTCCTTTAATCCTAGCTTTTTACAGAGGAGGAATAATAAATATGTTAGAGAGCCTTTATCCATAGCATCCTTCCTTTCTTCAGGGTCAGTAGCAGCAGCTTAGGTACCTTTATTTAGAGGTACAGATATCTTGTTCACATCCAGCTGTTGTTGGTTTTTCAGTTCACCTGAAACAGCTTCAAATAAAAAAAAAATCAAAAAACAACAAAACAAAAACCCAACCACAAACCTCAACCGAACAGAAGAAAAAAGCCCCAACAAACTATTAAAGTACCAGAATCTACTCTCCTTTCTCTGTACTTTGAACTAATACAGGTTGAAAGGGAACGTGTCCTGTTCAATTCCATCCCTCCAAAGATTCTTCCAATTCATCCTTGTACACAGGCTGAAATACAACAACTAGCTTATGGTTAAAGTGTAGGTAGAAGCCTAAATTTAAGGGCAGGAATTTAAATTCCTGGTGATTGAGCACTTTAGTAGGTATGACTAGCAATTTGTTCTTTAAAATATATTTAATAACAAGAGATTAAGATCTGTGAAGAGCAAAACTAGTCCCTGAAGATCAAAAAAATTAATGCAGCTTAAAAGCTTTTGGAGGTGGGTAAACAGTTGTAAATACAGTATATAGTAGGGTCATTAACTTATGTTTATAATTGCTTTGTGTGCACTTCCAAAAGTAATACCTTATGTTACGCACACTACGCAGCATTTAACTGGGGACTCACTGACAAAATTTAGTGTGCAAACATAAATAAAACTTCATTAACTACACCAAGATATGCTAAACCCAAACCTTCATGTTAAAAAAATTCTTTAAGGCCTGAATTGGTCTTACTAGTGGAACGGTGTAAGTCTTTTAATATATTAAAATTTGCCATTTCCCTGGAGATAAGCATAGCTGAGCTGAACTAGTGATAAGCTTACACACTTCAACTGGTTTTAAATAAATGGTGTGTTAAATTAAAAAAAAGTATTGATTTTTCCCAGCATCACAATTTCCTGAGAACAGCAACTGTAGAGAAAGTAAAACAGGAAATAGCTTGATACCTTTGTTGCTGACAGTTCAAACTTTTAAAGGAAAAAACCAAACCAGCACAGCATTGTTTGTTATACATAACTTGAAATTATTTTTATAACCTTTTTGCCATACGGTTCCTCTCACATAGACTTGCAGTGCAAAAAAAACCCAAAATTATGTTAATTTTAAGTGTTAAAAGTATGAAAGCAGTGAAATAACATGAAAAACAATACAATGTGAACTTTTAATGCAGTTTAGTAACTTTAATTTCATAATAATCTACAAATATATGTACATTTTTAATTCCTTTCAATTCATGCTCCCACACATGCTGAATTCATACCATTTAAAGTCAAGTATGTTCCCTCTCACAGTGATAAATCACATATTAGCTCACTTTGATACTGTCTACAAAAAGTTGACATGATCTGGAAGATCAGATGTCACTGATCTCTATTTGTCAGTTTCTCTCTTTAGAACACGTATAAAGGCATCTCTTGGAACCTCAACATTTCCAATTTTTCTCATCAACCTCTTGCCTTCTGCTTGCCTCCTTAAAAGCTTCATTCTTCTTGTAATGTCTCCACCATACTGTGAAAAAAAAATAAAAATTACTAAGCCTAAACTACAACTGCAGCTACAGTATATTCCAGCAACACAAAACTCAAGGGTTTAAAAATAGTCAAAAAAGCTGGTTATATTTTGACAAAAAGATTATTTTATACTTCAAATAGTTTGGCCTAAAGGCCACTCATTAAAAAGGACAAGGAACCAAATAAGCACTTAATCTGGACAACTGAGTGTTGAACTCAGTCACCTAAATATATACATTGCTTAAGCCTGGCTGACACACTAGATCCAAATCCCCTTGGAATAGCAGCAGCATGCCAGCTCAGATACATTGAGGCATCTTGACTGGCATTAGGTGCTTACATCTAGAAAAATGAACTAAACCCTTGTACACTGTTGAACAGACAGCGTCCCACAGCTGTGCTTAGCAGAAGAATTCTATTGCAGTTGTGAGAAAGGGACACTTGTTTAATATATTTTCCAATATGTTCACTTCAGAGAGTTAAATCCAAGCTAAATAAGAGGCATTACAGTTTTCCAACAGCTTTGTTGAGTCTTGTCCATATTCAACTACTGCACAGTTAAAGCTTTATTACAATATATTACTGCAAACCTAAGTAGAAGTTTAATCACAATCAAGTCTCAAATGAAGCACATTTTTATTTCCTTCTATAACCTGAAAACCAATTTAGGAAACAAAGTTACCTATATGCCTGTGTGTACACAACACACACATTTACTGCGTGTCTGCAACTATCAGAAAATGATGAGGAGATGGGAGTGAACAGACATTGAAAAATATGTGACTGAAAAAGCCATTACTTTATCTGATCCACTCTTCAAGCTGCAGCAAGAGATTACAAGAGTTGGATTTTAAAATAAAAGCTGAAAAGTATCTTCAAATTCCACAGACACTTAGGAGCGCAAGCAGAATATGTCTTTGCTAGGTTTCTGGGAAAAGATCTATCTTACTATCATCTTAGTAAGACTCTTAAGGTTTACAAATTTCAGAATCATAAAGAAGAGAGAGAGAAAAGATACCTACACATTTTGCCACAACATTTTTTCTGTAAGCTTTAAGCCTGAAAAATAAAGTAACACATACACTTTAACATATTAGAACATATGTATGCGAAGCTAAGTACTTGAGTTGTTAAAATGTTACTTGTTTTTCCACTAGCTTTGTAAGATGCTTTGGCATCATAACATTTTCAGGTTTTGTATACAAAAGATGAAATTTTAAACAGAATACGTAATTCACAGTTTTCAATTCTAGAAACATCCCTTACGGTGTATAATATGTACAAAAAGAAATCACAATCTTGCCTTTTTATCTGGACTTTCTGTTATGACTCACAAGAAGTGTTACATCTGTGTGTATATACATATATAAACAAATTCTTACAGCACCTCTGCCTGAATTCTGACCTTTAATTATTTTACCACAATATAAATCCTATTTAAACAGCAAAAATGTGATGAGAAACACAACATCAAGGAAATGGTTTGCTTTAAAGAAGCATGTGCTAGGAAAAAGTTTTTATGTTCAGCTGCAACACATTTCCTTTGGAACAGCACAAATCAGTCATTTTTTTGCTGACCCTAACAGCAAAGTATTCCACAAGTAGCAATTTTTTTTCAGTAGTAAGAAACTTCTTCCACTGCCAAAGAGGAAGTGGACACATGGGTCTTGCAAATCTACTAAGTGCAATTCTGACCACAAGAAATCTAAAATAAAAATACAATTTCTTTGTATAAATTTAATTCAAAATGTTTAGTCAATAGTCACTGCTCAAGTGTGTTTTTTTTTCTTCAAGTAGCATACACAAGAAAAATACAACTTTATAGCAAAATCAAAGTCCTGTAATGTATAAAACTACGTAAGACTTTACAAGTCTGTATTTTACATATCTTAAAATATGGACAGAAAAAAAAGGGGAATAGAAGGGCTTCACTTACGTTTCTCTTGCAATGATTTTCTTGCCAATGGCAGCCTGGATGGCTATGTCAAACAACTGTCTAGGAATAGTCTCTTTTAAACGTTCACACAGGAGTTTACCAGCAGCATGGGCTTTGTCACTGAAAAAAAAAGGTCAGCAACACTAAAAATATATCCATAAATCAAACTCTTTGATTGAAGGATTTTAGTAGAGGTTTTCCTCTTCTTAACTCAGAAGATAAGCTGATCAGATCAAATTTTGCATCAAGTATGTTACCTGTTTCATACAAACAGGTAATAAAACTGTATTAATCTCAATATATAACATCATATCAACTATTTATAAAAAACAACCTGATAATCCATCACACTGAAGACGTTTTAAATACTGCCACAGCTAAAACTGAGAGTTTAAACTAGGTCAAGGAGAATTTTCATTGATCCTAGGCCCAAGTAATCAAAATATACATATTACAGAATGCTTTCAAAGTCTGGTTTTATATCACAAGAAAAAAAATTAACATAATCTTGCCATCTGCTAATAAAAATTATACAACTATATTCAGCATCTGCATATGCTTCAGGTTTTGGAAAGAGAAAATAATAAAAGGTCTCAAGAAGCTACTAACAAATACTTTCATAAGCCATTAGAAAGAAAAGGGTCTATTCTTTATAAAAATATCCATATTTAGGAGACATTTTTTTACCAACATACATGTTTTCAGGTAGTGGCAATGTGATTCCTTGCTTCCTGTATAGAGCAAATAGTTTAAACACGAAGTACTTAAGTCATGTTCATTGAGTGTCAGACTTTTAAGAAGTACATATATTTACTTGTACAGTAAGAACAAATGATGACTATGTTAATACTGAGCTTAGTAATCGCTCTGTAATGCTTTCTCTATAAATGTAATTCAGCATAATTCTTACAGATGCAGTTTTTACACTGGGAGGGCTGAGAATACCTGCAGGAAGAGCAGAATGAATGCAACTACAAGTTTAAAAAAAATAAACCAAAACCAGAAACCTAAAGCCAAAAGAAATGTTGTCAGTTTAATGAGTTAAACAGTTCAGGGCATGGGCTAAATTAATCAAAAAATACGTGTTAAAGCAATAACTAACTTCTGCAAGATGGTCCTCTCCATTTTGCATCTTTTCAGAGTAGGAAATACAGGTAGATTGCTAAACAGTGCATGCTTATTAATACATTAGCTAGCAATTGGAGGCAAGAGAGTTACTCCCCTTCAACCCCATGATCCTCCTGAACAAGGCAAGGGTTTTTTTTTCCTGTGGCAGCCTTCTGGAATTACAGAATTCCAAGGATTTCAAGATTGCATTATGTAAAAAATATGAAAATATACAAATATTTAGCAACAACAAATTAGTATTTTAAGAAGGAAAACCAAAAAACCTACAAAAGTTTATCTAGGCATTACTGGAAATGGACGCTGATGTTACAGAATGAAGCTTTGTAAAAACTTTGTGAAAAGATAGGGGACAGGCTGGAAACAGTCTGAAAAATGAGAAACATTTTTCTCACCTCTAATGCCTGAGATACTCATAGAAATTTAATCATTTTAATAATAAAAAAAAAACCTGACGTAATTGCATCCAGTAAATATTTACATTCTCCTGGTATTCTGTCTGTAAACAAGGTAACAACAAACTTCTATGGAACAGGTATTTCTGTGAGAACAAAACCATTTTTTGTCAGTATTAAGCACCATAAATGATTCATCTGCCATCTCCTAGATTGGTCTGTACTTAAAATTTTGCAGCCCTTTAGAAGATTGGCATTTTGCATTTCTTTCTCTGTGCCCTACATTTTCCACAAAAATATGCTATCCAGTACTTAAGCTGAGAAAGGGAAGTAAAAAATTGCTATTAATTATGGTATGTATTTCCTAATTTTCATACTACAAAATGCTTCTCCTTTTCAGTGGTAATGAAGGTGGTCATATGGAAAAGTCTTCAATGCTCATACACATTTGTCATATTAAGAGTAACACATATACCTAAAGTCATTTAGAATCATACAGTCATTTAGGTCAGAAAAGACCTTAAGATCATCCAGTCCTATTAATAGACAATGTTTCCATTGACTAATAAATGGAAGCCTTATTTCTTTGGTATAAGGAATCCAGCCAACCTACCTGTGTATGATAGTTGCCAGTTCTTCAACTGGATTTCCATTTAGAAGAATATCCATTTTGATTAGATCTGCTGATTGGTAACCTGCATCTTCATAATCAAAACTAAAAAAATAAAAGCAGTTAAAAAAATAGTCATGATATTGTATAAACTATGTTTTGCATTCTTTGTTCCATAAATTTTAGACACATTTCTTAGTAAAACATTTGAACTTCTTAATAAAATGAGAGTACAGTTTTTAATAGTCTCTCAGTACATCTTCAGACTAGAAAGGTGCTGCACATAATGTCCCCTCCAATGCAGAAAGATGTCATCTTGACTTCGAGGATGTCTTTCCAATCTAATGAGCAATCAGAAACCTGCATGCTTAATGCAGTCTTAATGAACCCTTCAACACAGCTTTTGAACAGTAAATATCCTGAATGTCACAGAGATCAAACACTAATCTAGGACTGTCTTCTTGTCATCCTCTCATTTGACAAACTTTTTATGTGACCCTTATTGTCACTGTCTCTGACAACTAAATTTTTCACTTAGTTTCCAAACCAGGTTTCTTCTTCGGCAGGTGTGGGCCTTGCTGTCTGTGTGTTAGTTTGCAAAAGTTCTTATTGAATGCAAGAGCTGCAGAGTTAATGTATGCGATAGATAGATAGATAGATAGATAGATAGATAGATAGATAGATAGATAGATAGATAGATAGATAGATAGATCTGTCTTGTATGTAAGTGTAATTGTGGAGGATCATCAGTATCACTGTAATTGGGTCAAATCTGAAATACCAGAAAAGGGAGGGAAAAATCCTTTGAGATTATTTCAAAATACTTCTGTCTTAGCTGGATGGAATTCACAGAATTCACAGATGTGTGACTGGATCCATATTACAGAAAAAGGATTACCAAGAGCACTACATACATAAACTGTATTAAGGAGTCAATTAGGAAATCAAAAACAAACAAACAAATAAATAAAATAATGCAACATCGTTGGCAATCATGAATTAAAGGAAATCCAGCATAATTCTGCTAAAAATATAGGTTCTTGATAAACAGTTTAGGTTTTATGTAGTGAGGAAGCTAGATCCTGAGAGGAAATTCAAAATTTCCATCCCTCTATTTCTTGTACCTTGCCTTTCCACTTTTGCTTATGCTTTTACTGTATATATATATATAAAAACCTGGGCAAAACATGTATTACTTACATTTATAAGACATAATGAAAGAAAATATAAACTCAAAGCAAATTCACTCCTTCAATAAAATTCATTTTTATGTTTATAAAATAAATAATGTAATTTGGTATACTGGTTTCTGTTGTGTAACGTATCTCATTAAAGACATCTCACCATGCCAGGTTTGTGAGAGCTATTGAGCCTCCTGGGGCACAAGCTCATTGCCATGCAACATTTTCCCTTCCATTAAACTCACCAAGGCTCTTCACAAACATCTGAGCACTGTACTAGACTCTGAATTCATGGCAGCCACCCGAACAGAAAATTTTGTCTCAGAATACACCATTTTCTTTTCTTACATAATAAAGCATGTAAAGTAAGTACTGTTTGTTTTAAATCCCACATTGTTTTTACTAGCTTTAAATAATCAATGTGGTTGTTTGCCTTTTTCCACCAAGAGACAGTTCATACAGTAAGTAGTACCATTTCAGTGATTGCTTTTGAAAAAAATTGCAGTGTCACTTCAGACAATGAGAGACCATTTAGGTCTCACTCATACAGATGAGCCTGTGCCACTCCAGAGGGGGCCCTTGAAAAATACACACATTGTCAAAGACAATGATTATTAGGTTGTGACACACTTTTCATGTTTTTCAGACTTATTTCCATCCACTTTCACAGTGAGTCTAATCCATTTGAGGTGAAGAGAGACTAGATTTGCAGCACCATCATAAAGGAATATTCTTCACCCATGCCCTTCCACAGCTGTTCCTCAGGCCTTTTTTTACTATGCCACCCCTCTTCAGGGTCCAGGGTGGGGGGAGGAGAAGGGGGAACAAGGGAGGTAGTTACCTTGCATAGCCAGAAGACAGAGACTTAAGAGCATCATAAAAATCCACCACAATTTCATTCAGTGGAAAGAGGTATTTTAGCATAACCCTGTTTTCATCTATGTACAACATATCCTTCTGGACTGCCCTACGATCCTAGACAAATAAAAATTGTTTCAGTTTCCCTTGAAATTTTCTACAAAAAAATACAAAGCAAATTAGAATGAACAACAATCAAACTATACAAGAGAATCCTTGTATTTAAGCCCCAAAGTGACTTTCTTACTGATAGTTTGGTTGAAGTCCCAGGACAAACTGTAGCACTGCAGCAAATGAAGTGGTTATACCTTAACTAGACGTACAACTCAATGCTTTCCTCTCTAAATGCTTAATTTCTGAAATCCTTAATAGCTTCTGCTAACTGCTGCCACAGTAGGACTTGCAGGCTCATCTTTTTTCCTCCCAGGAGCATGTTCTTAAAGTTATTTTAGAAATTTTTTTTAATAGATTTTATTCTTCACTGTATTGACATACAAGTACTATACTGCTTTGTATTATGCATTTTGAAATGTTATAAGCTAAGAAAATTATTGTGAATAATATAAACACAATATGCATGACAGGTAAAACATTCTCAATTAGAAGTATTCCAAATATAGTTAGGCCAAAGTGTTTTGGTCATCACTATCCAAAATTTACTTTCTGTGAAGTACTGAAAAAAATACATGGACACATAGTCAGAAGTGTTGGCAGAGGTTGTATTTCCATGAATATACTTCTAGAAGAACCAATACATCTTACTCCCCTGCTGCAGACTCCATTCTTTCAAGAGAACAGAACTAGCTATGAATTAGTCTAGTACAGACTAAGAACTTTGTTGTCACTGAGCTTCATCAGTAACTTTTTAATATATGGATTCTGTAGTTCAGAATTTTACAAATAAAAAAAAACATTTTTTTTCAAAAGTATTCAATAATCATTTCTCAGATTCTATTTAAGTACTAGTATCTATTATTATACTATCTTATGGTCTTCACTGTAAGTATGAGGTGAAGAACTTAAAAATGCAAAAGACAAAATTAAAACTATACACCAACCTGACACAAGGTAATTATTTTCCCAATATATTCATGAGGTGTTACAATAGTACCCAGAACAGTTGGCTCCAAATATTCTGATACAGAAAGTTTATCAGGAAACTGAGCAGGGTTGATAATAGTAATCTGGTCTTTTCCATATGCCTGAAAACAAGCAAATAAACCGGATTTTGTAATTTTAGAAGTAAGCAAAATGAACAGCAAAGGAGGAAAACATAGCATTGAAAAAATGCTAAAAAATGTTTCAATTGCCTGAAAACATTGGTGCATTATGCAACTCAAGTTTAAAACAAGGATGATTTTAGAAGCAATTTCTATAATGTATCAGCATATCTTTAAATATCATTTAATCATTTAAATTTAAATATCTTTCAATATCATTATACAGAAATTAGCTTTTTATTTGGGAAATTATAGAAATGCAAAAAACTTTTCTATCCATCTTTCCAGGTCTCTTTCTCCCCTGTAAATTGAGGATCTTCCTTCTTACTTCATCCTTATCCTCTAAGTTACACAGCTTCAACAGAAGACCTGCTCTGAATACTTTGGAGTTCAGTGGTGGGGACTTTCTTCTCTAAGTAGAACTTTGGGTTCAGGCTCCCTCACATGCTGAAGTGGATTCAGAAATGAAGTTTTTGATTCCTGTGTAAGTGCTTTCATTATGTACTTTTTCCAGTCCAACATCCCAATAAGGGCTGGAGTTACCCTTCCAAGGTAAAAGGAAGGTTATGCTGCTTATTGTGTAAATGCAACTTCCCTCTCCTCCAAAGCAAGCAATTACATCATTTCCACTGACAGGAACCCAACTTCCAGCATTGTTTGAAATGAATCCCACATCAACAGTCCAGAATCACACACCAAAGGTGTAGATATAGCTGCTATACTGCATGGGCAAGAAACCAAAACAACCAGAGATGAAAGGTCTATGCCTCACACCTTACAACTACAGTAACCTTTCTTACACAAGTTTTTAGTAATTTACAGAATAATCAGCCAGTCAACTTGCAGCCTCCTCTGTCAGCAGGTGCTCTAAGTCTACCTCTTTCTCTCCCTAAAACTCAAACACAGTACTTCTATTTACACCCAGTGAATGAAGTTAGCATGTACCTGTTTAATTGTGAGCAAAAAATCTCTCTTTCTTTCAGCAGGCACAGCCAATCTACAGTATCATTACAAGCTACTCCTAGAAACATTCATGTTTTCTGACAGATAAAGCCTGCAAGATAGTTTCACCTGCTTTTAACACAGTCCACACAGTAAGCACTTAAAAGAATACAGCAAGATGTGTCCTATACTCCCATTTTTAAGGAGAAGTATCAGACATAAAAAGAGAGTGCTTGACATGAAAGAGGAAAGAACCATTAACATCCTTTGAAAAAATTAAGAACTATTTAAATAATATACTGGTGTTTCTAACACGAAAAAATACAGCACTAGCCTACATTTAAAAAGAGACTCTAGATGTTTATTATAGAAGGCTTTTAAAGTGCTGTTTATAACATACCTTTATCAACTTCGCTGAGGAAAGAACAGCTTTATATGGAACTGTAGGTGCAGTCAAAATAACAGACATGTTATACTCTTGCTCCAAACGTTGATTAAAGACTTCCATATGTAGAAGACCAAGGAAACCCAATCTGGAAAATAAATACCCTGTTAGTAAAAGTATTAGTGCATCCCCTGAAATCTCACAGTGGTCTTTTTCATCCTCCAGCATGTTTACAGTTCTAATATGGCAATATGAGGCAGAGCAAACAACCTCCAAGGGACCAAATAATCCTACAGTTGAATAATGAGTCTCAGAGAACAAAAACTATTAATCACAAAAATCTTCATTCTCTATGCAAACAAAGAATGTAACAAAACCAAATGCTTTTGACCTTTATCTATCGCTAATTTTAATTATAGCTCCTATTTTTGAATTAAGTTTAATGCTACCTTCAGTTTAACATGCATTCTCAATTTATGAACAGTTTCAAAAAATGAAAGCAGCACAAAAACGTCACCTCCATCCAGCTCCTAAGGCAAGGCTACTGTCACGATGAACCGTTACACTGGAGTCATTCAATGTCAGCCTTTCCAAAGCACTTTTGAGATTATTATATTCTCCTTGATCTATAGGATACATTCCTGTCAAAATATATTAAATAGAAATTATGTGTCAGAGAGCTTTACCTACCGTGCACCTGGCTTTCAAATATGCCACTTACAGTTAACAGAGTAATGAAATTAGGAATAGTTACTTTCTCCATCTGTTTTCAAATGTGAAAAACAACATGAGGATTCGTTATTCCTCAAAAAAAATTAGTCAAAATATAAAAATGTTTTAGATTACCTCAGAATTAACATCTAAACCCTAATGGTAGGATCACTGTACTCATCTAATCCTTCACATTTGTGGAAGATTCACAGTTGAGTATAACCACTGTTTTGTAGTGTAAATGTATAGACTTCACTGAGATTTTCCCTCAAAGTTAAGAGTGAGTGAAATATAAATACCATCATTTCAAAGTTGCAAATATTTCTCTATTCTTTTGAAATTAATAAAAATAGCTGCTTGTATATCTACTGCTGGAAACAGATTCTACTGTGTCACTTTTCACATCCTTGTATGTTCAGAAAATGTCATCAACATCAAGAAGCAATACACACGCACACAAAATTATTTACAAGATTATACTTTTTGACACTCACTGACAGACTGCCTAGTCTCCATAAGACAGTTCAAGTGAGTTTTGCACACTGCTTCACAAGAAGTCTGGAAAATTGATTTACAGGATTTTTTTCTAAAGCCATCTTCTGTAGCATTTGTAGTAGTTACTGAAGTTAGTGGCAACAGCTCAACCGAACTATTCAAGCTCAAAAAGTCAAATATTTTACAGGATCATTCTGAGTATTAGCTCTGGCACTTTACCATGTTTAACAAAAATGAAAGAGCTGCTAAGTTTCTAAAGAAGAAAAACCAACACAGTAATTACAGAAACATGATTATCAAGATTAAGAATTCCCTCTTTTTTCATTTTAAATTCGAACCCTTCTTTTCCAGCTATTAAGAGTTTACTGGAATTAGAAACAATAATCACAGGCAAAAATACATGCTTGTCTTCAGAAATGCATGTCTTACATTCATATAAAACTAGTCAGCCTTTATTACTAATCCTTTTAAGTCACAGGGAAAACATACAAATCTACATAAGTGATGCACTACAGCTAAAATTCTAATCCTCCCAAATCTTAATATATATTGTCTTCTTTTAAAAGTTCTAACAGCTCTTACTCTTTTCACTGGAAAAAAGTTAACTCCTCTTTATATTGATTTACTCCTCACCTGCAAAAACCATTGGCTTCGCTGACTTAAAGCCAGGCAAAGGCTCCACTGGCTGTTTATACAAAAACAGTGTGTCTCCTATTTGGGCTTCCGTTACTTCTTTCATTCCAGCAATCAGGTACCCCACCTGTCCTGCATAGCTAAATAAAATTGTTATTATATGGACATGGTTGTTGGCATTAGCAGTATCTCTGTCTTCCTACTTGATTTATCCCAGCCAGAAATTCAAATAAATCACACCCTTAAAAGCCCATATCCAAAGTCCAGAAGTGAGGTTTAAGTAGTTTCACCTCTGAGTTGTGAACAGTCTCAAGTCGTTCTTTTTCTGTTACAGTGGAACAGTACATTTATTATCCTGGATTTTGAATACTGTCTTGCTCCCAGTTTAAAAGCTGGAGCTAGACTCTTGAGACGCTCCTAAGACAAAGAAACCAGAACAGTTCCCAACTGCCAGCACAGCAAATTTCATATACCAGCAGGATGAAACTAGACAAACCCTTTCTATCAGCACATTATGCTAATAGGAAGGGAATACATGGTAAATATTGAGTAAAACACAGGGTATTGGTTTTGGCTGGGATGGATAATTTTCTTCAGAGCAGCCCTGTATGAAACTGTGTTTTGGAATTGTGACTTAAACAAGTGTTGATAACATACCAATGTTTTGGTACTGCTGAACAGGCTCTCCTTTCTCACTGTGTCCCTGCAAGCAAACAGACTGGGGGTGGCAAGAGACTGGGAGGTGACACAGCCAGGACACCAGACCCAAAATGGCCAAAAGAGCCTTCCATAGCACAGAACATCATGCTTAGCAATAAGAAAGAAGTGTGGTCTTTCCAGGGTAGCTTTTAATTGTAGACTAGCAGGACATCAGTCTGCTTGTGGGAGGTGGTGAATAATGGACTTTGCATGACTTGTTTTTATTTCTTTTTTTTTTTTTTTTTTCCCTTTATTTATTAAACTCTCTTTATCTCAGTCCACAAGTACCTCCACAGTTCTCATCCTGCTAGGGCTGGGGAGTGAGCAGGGAGCTGGCTGGGTTGCTGGCTGGGTTCAACCCACCAGACACAGTAATGTAACCTGAGAATGCCCCCAGTAAAGTAATTAACATGTATTTGGATGCAAACTGGTAAAACTTCTCCACTAATTCTAAGTACCTGATTTTCTTCCCACTGCTGCCATTGAGAAGCCAGTTTCTGGAAGCTGTTGCATTCATGGATTTTAAGTTTTCCACCCTCAAAATATGCTGCAGCAATTACTAAGATGAAGCCCCATTCCCTTCCACTCTCAAACAAGGCAGTTCCTAGAAATAAATTGGACAGCTGAATAAGAATATCGAACCCTAGCCTTTGAACACCTAGCTGTCCAGATGTTCCATGTACTACACAACCTAATGGATTCCTCCCACAGCAATGCCCAAAAAGCACTCCCTAAAACCTTCTAAAATGCTTCTGCCTCAGCATGCCCAAAATAAAAAATTATACAGAGCATTATATTGCAAATAGTAATTATAAATAAACCCACCACCAAAGAAGAAGAACAAAAACCTAGACATCTCCCACTTTTTACCTCTCAAAGAAAAAATCAAACAGAAATGCAGGATATTGTAGCTTACCCAAATATATGATTTGTTCCACTGTAAGAAGTTTTTACTTACAGCTTATGTGTTGGCTGTTCATTTGGAGTCAGAATTCCGACTTCATGAACTTCATATCTTTTCTTTGTGTGTGCAGACATGACTTTCTGTCCTTTTGCAATCTCCCCACCAAAGAGCGCAATGTTAGCTATGACACCTCGATAGTGGTCAAAGGTAGAGTCAAATACTAAGGCTTTCAATGGATCAGCAGTATTACACTGGGGTCTGTTGCCAAAAAAATCAAAACGATATATTATGCAGTGCGTTTTCATTCAATATTGAATAAGCAAGCACACCCACTCTAAACACTATCACAGAGTCCTTCCAGGTTGGAAAGGATTTCCAGTATCACCTGATACAACTTTTCTTGGCAGAAACAGGCTTAACAAGATGGCCCAGCACCCTGCCCAAACAAATCGAAGAGTGTCCAATGGCGGGGAATCTACCACTTTCCTGGAGAGATTATTCCAATGGCTCTTTGTAGCTACTACTTAAATACCAGAACACAACAAAAGGTCTCCCTTTTTTCTTTCCTTCTTTTCTCAAGGCTGAATAAATCCATTTTTCTCAACCTTTCCTCAAAGGGCAGCTTTCCCAGTCTTTTGATCATCTCTGTGGCCCCTCTTCAGCCTATCCACATTTTCTGCATAGCAGGGACCAAAACTGAACATAGTACTCCAGGTGTGGACTGATCACCACTGAGCAGAATGGATAACTTCTCCGGGATGACTTCATCTCTGCTGGTGATGTCCTTGTTGAGGCAACCCAACATGCTGTTGTCTTTCTTTCCTACAGCAGCACACTATTCACTCATATTGACTTTGTCCACAAAGACCCCTGGGAGAGCTGCTCCCCAGCTATGCAGATTCCAGCCTGTGCTGTGCTCCTGAATTATGTATTCCCAGGTGCATGACCTTTGCCTCTGCTGAATTTCATAAGGTTCTTGCTAGCCCACTCTTCCAGCCTATCTAGGTATTCCTGCAAAGTTGCTCCCCCTTTCTGAAGTGTCTCCTTCCCCTCTCATTTTGGTATTGCTGGCAAACTTCACTAAGGTACACATCCCAACTTCCAGATCACTTATGGTGATATGAAATAGCATAGAGCCCAATGTGGAACCCTGGCAGACCCTATTTGTAGCCAGTCTGAAAAGGAGCTATTTACTACCATCCTCTGGGTGCAGCCTGCCACCCCACCCATGACACAGACCACTCCAGACTAACACAGCGGCTTTCTCACAGGAGTCTGTGAGAAACCTTATAAATAATCTTAAAGATTCAGGTGGAGAGAAATCCAGGTACCAGTGTCCACCACTCACAGTACACAACAGGTTACTGTGCCGTAGGAAGTGATCAGGTTTGTCAAGCACGATACGCCCTTGGCGAATCCCTGCTCGCTTTTCCCAATCACTTCATCTGACTTGTGATTGCCCCCAGGAGGATTTGTTCCATACCATTTCCAGGGATGGCAGTAAGACTGATGGGCCTATAAATTCCTGGATTCTGCTTTAAGCTCTTCTTGGACATTAAACTGGACATTAGCGTTCTTCCAGTCTTCTGGAATGTCCCCTGATCTCCATGACTTCTCAAAGATTAAGAAGAGCAGCTTTGCACACACACGGCCAGCTCTTCTACAACCCTCAGGAGGATACTATCAGGGCCCATGCATACATAGGGGTCAGGCTCCTGTGATACTTCAGATACCAACTCCTTCTTTGCTGACAGTGGGTCTGTGCATAAACCTGCATTTTTGCTCCCCAGGCCTAAAGCCCAACAGTGCTGGTAAACACAAAGGAGAAGAAAATGTACCTCTGTTTTTCAGCCTCACTGGTGACTAATTCACCTCTCCTGTTTAAGTGCAAGCCATTATTTTCCTTCTGCTTCTCCTACATCTCTCTATAAAGTATTTTCTCTAAACCAGATGCATATTAAGTGTAAAACTACTGCCAATACCATATAAATGCAGCTCACAATTTTCTAATTACTTTATAAGGTTAATTATACACATAATTAAATACAGACTTACGGCGGGACCTTCTCAATGACCTTTTGAAGAACTTTTTCAACATTTGTTCCTTGTTTAGCAGAAATCTAAAACAAATTCAACAACAATTTTAAAAGCCAAGTCTTACACTTATTAATTAAATAGTGTCATGTTTACTTAGACAGTTTTGGTGGCCACAGATAGTACTACACATAGAAATACTTAACACTCTAGAATGCTATGACCAAGAAATATTTCTTTGGTTGTAAATTATACTGTTTTTTCTTTTCTGAATGGCAATTATTTTTATGATAGAAACAAAAATCATTCATGGATTGACAGTGAGAAATAATTTAAAATCTCAGATTCCATTTCTCAAAAAATACTAGAATTTTTAGCTGAAAGTTATTTTCTTCACTCTTATAGGAGATAAATTTTAAAGAAATTCTTATGTCAGACAAGAACAGGCAGACAGATAGCACTCTCTTAATTTATGACATGCACAAGTCATTCATTAGTTACAAAGTTATATTATTAGCTATGTTATAAAACTTAAGAGATCTTACCCTTATACATTCATCTGTAGGGATATCAAACAGTTTCTCAATTTGTTTTTCAACTCTTTCAGGGTCTGCATTTTTCAAGTCAATCTGTAAAACAACAAACTGCTAAATATACAAGCAATCACATCTCCCAGTGATCATCCAGTACTGTAGCTTTCAAAAGTACAAAAAAGAACTGTTAAGTATTTATGATTAAATACTGTCCATCTTTAGGAAAACATCAATATTCATTTTATAAAGTCTTCCTTCCTTGATTTCAGGAAGGATCCCATCTGTAACCAGTCTAGTTCTGGCTCATTTCATTAGGGAATCACCTTTGTCCAAGAGTCAGTAAAAATCTTTAGTTTACAAAGTAATTTGAAATCATTAAGTGTTACCTACACTGTTTATAGGATCACATATTAAGCGCAATATAAATCTACATAAACTGAGCAGTAATTAATCTTGTGATTCCACTAACACAACCCTAACACAGCCCCACAGTATAGAAAACAACACTTAAATTTCATTTAAAACTGAGACTCTACTTTTTTAAATATTGAGCTCCTACTTACATCATTTCCTCAATATTAATGAAATTTTAACATCACCAATTCCAATCATAGACCCAGCACTGCAAAGTCCACCAGTAACCATGTCCTTAAGTGCTACATCTTTAAATACCTAAATGTATTTTATGAAATTAAAAATTTCACAGCAGTTACTGTAAAATTTTACAGACAGCAAATACAGAAAACTCCTATTACATTTTAGTAATGTTATATCTAAATCCAATAAATATTATAACAAATAACTTTCGTTGCTATATACTTCTCTGCAAGGTTACATTTCTGATCAACCTTAGATACATTTAAACAACCCAACTATTTAAAAGAAAATGCTAAAAACTTTATTACCTTATTTATGACAGGAATTATTGAAAGCTGTGCTTCAAAGGCGAGATAGAAGTTTGCCACTGTCTGAGCCTGAATACCCTAGAAAATAACATTATGAAAGTTGAACACAGAAGCCTCCACAGTTATGTTGTGGTTTTGGGGAATATTTTTAGGCATACTAAACAATTTAACATTACTTTGCTATTCTCTCAACTCTTCCATTTAAGAGATGAATAAATAAAAGGTGATTGAGTATATGCAACTGCTGAGAAAGAAAACAGCTTTCTTAATTATAATTTCTTGTAATCTGAATATAATTCAACAAAGCAATAATATTGTATCTATGACCACTCTCGTGGAATTATTTATAGGTAACACAGTAGGCTTACATTATGAACTAAGTACATATTTTTCTGCATGCTATGATCATGGCTATTCAGAAATAACAGACTTTTTAGCTCTCAATAAACTATTTACAAACGGACTCTGACAAAGAGATGTTCATGACGGTGATAAGACTATAGCTACTCCTCAGAGCAGGAATGTACCTTCAACTTACCATACAGTTACTTTTATAAAAGAAAACAAATTATAAAGTTTGTACCTCACATTTCTTTCAAAAGGATGGCAAAAACAATAGCTCTGATTAGAAGAAAGAAGATACCATTCCAGATCCAAGTACCAGACAAGGGAAAACAAAGAGATAAAGATGCTAATGAATGAGACTATAAAGCAATAATATCACAACTGGATCAAAAAGGGCAGAACTGGACATCGGGGGATTAGAGAAGGAGGAAAACAGAAGCTACTTGTTATCTTCCCTTCACGCAGAACAGTTCAAGTGGAAGATTATTTATGTGGGGATATTCACTACAAATATACAGGCCTAACATTTTAGGCAATATAAAGGGGCAACAAAGAATACTTATCAAAAAATAATAATGAGAAAGTTGAGTTTGCAAGCATTCTGACTGAAGACCAAATACAGACTACCAAGTAATCACAGTATATTTAAATGTAACATCAAAAAAACAAAAACAAAAACCAAAAAGCAACAACCAAACAAACAAAAACAACAGTATATTTAGGAGAACATATTTATTACTGAATCTCACTCGGGAAGTCCACTTGCCCCTCAAGCTAAGAAGGAGCAAATGTAACTAAAAGTAACTAAAAAGTAACAAAAGCCACTTAGTTTGGAGTTTTTTGATATAACACGTGAAACAGTAGCACTCATTTGACCCTTGTACAATTCAATCATTAACATGCCATAGAAAAAATTCTCACAAAGTATTTTAGTGATAATGTGCTCATCTTTAAAATCATTATTTTATAATCCTCATATTCTAGTCTGTTAACTGAAGATACTCAAATGGGTGTCAGTACAATAGCTAGAAGTCCTCCAGGCTGCCATTTGCAAAATTCATACTCTCTAAAAAACAGGACCTGATTCTTCACTAATTGATTCTGTGCTATTATTATGTCATAGAACTCTGGTATCTGTTAATACAAGAATCTATCTCTTGATAGTTTTTAAACTCCCATTACTCTTTTTCTGCAACTAATACTTTTAAGGAGATAGACCAGAAGCAAAAACATCAGTGGAAAAACTGAAAAAAAACCCAACACCTAGTTTCCCTCTAGCTTAAGGAAATACTGAAATACTAAACAGAAAACAAGAATTAAGTACTACACCTCATTTGCATCCACTACAAGTATGACACCTTGACAGGCAGATAGTGACCGTGATACTTCATAGCTGAAATCTACATGGCCCTGTGGAGAAAACAAATGTTTACAATTTCAAGTTTTTCTAGAGTCTTTTGCAAAGATTTCTGTACTATGTTGTTTTCATTTGTATATATGTTCACATTCTTATAAAAGAGCAACTGAGTAAACACAAGATACCAAAAATCTCCTACTTTTAACTATAAAGGCACTTACATTTGTGTGATTTCAACACTGTTCATATTTAACTTACAGGTGTGTCAATGAGATTTAAGAGGTAGTTTATGCCTTCATGATTGTAAAAGAGAGATGCAGATTGAGCTTTAACTGTAATTCCTCTTTCTCGTTCTACTTGCAGTTTATCCAGAACTTGTTTATTATGGTCAGTTTTAGAAATTGTTCCTACAAAAAAGAAAAAAAAAGTGCTTTACTAATCTACTGCATAAATCTTGAAAATGCCATTAACCAAGAGTTAACCAAGAGCAAATTAAGCTTTCACATACAATTAAGCTAAACTAAGATTTTCAATCAAAAACAAAACCATTCAACTCTTTACATTTGTCAAATAAAGTTTACATGTTAAAGTAATAAAAAAATCCTACCCTGAATAAACAGAATTTAAAAATACCCTCTAAAAGATTAAGAAGAAGCAAAAATTCCCTTGAATTGTAAATAATTTTGATACTCAAGGAAACTTCCCCTCCTATCACTTGAGAGGAGTGGCCCACAGCTCTAAGACCAATCCGAAGTGCCAGACGAGCACTAGCATAAAGTGACAGATCGGAATTCAAAATCCCATTTTATCTCAGTCCTCAGACAAAAATGCTCATAGTGATACATGGGAGGTAATCATAAAAAATAACTTTGATCAGAAGTTTCTCTCCCTGGTTTTGTTTTGTTCATCCTTAAATGAGTCCAGAACTCCCAGATCACGACAGTCCCACCCCTTCAGTCCACCCTAACCACTGGCAATAAACATCATAAACTTGCCATATACTGATTTAATGGATGACTGGTTGGAAAGACAGAAGTAAGCCTGAACAAGGAATTAAACTCCTTCTCAATCTCCTTTCAAAATATGTACCTCTTTAAATGAATTACATACTTCCTTACACCTATGTGTAGGCAGATCTCAACCACAAAATCCATGTATCTGTAACACTACACAACTAAGAGCCTAAAAGCACAAGCAACACTAGAAGACCAAAATATATTAGAAATTTTAGTAATAATCAAAGGTACAGAAACTTAAGATGCCACCTTCCATGTCAATAAAAGGTAGTATGAGAATGCTTACCTGTAATTTCCAGCAATCTGTCTGCTAGTGTACTTTTGCCATGATCTACATGAGCTATAATACTGAAGTTTCTAATTCTTTCAACAGGATACGCCGACATATCTACTTTGTCCTGAAAAACAGAAATTTCTTTTCATAAATCAAGTCTCTATATACCATATGACCTGGCCTTTAAAAAACCAAATTAATTATTTTAATAATTTTTCTCTGGAAGAAGCTCAGGCTGAATAGAGATACAAAAACTTGAAGTGTCACCATTGTTTAAAATGTCAGCATTTCACTCTAGTCATATAGACATATATTTTTTTGTCACTAAACAATCATGAACTATGCTGTAAAGTATGTGAAAGATACTATGTTCTTATATACATAGGGAGCTGGGAAACTTGTACAGTTTTACATTTGTGAAACTACTAAATTTAAGGATTAAGAAAACTGGATTAAGGGGAACATTATGGACATCATTATTCACAAGCATGATATGAATACAGAGCTATTACCTAGAGACTCAGCAAGTAGTGACCTTATCATAAAGAGTAAGCAGACAGTGGAAAAGGATGCTCAGTGTGCAAGAAGCCAATCCACACGCAAAAGTCAAAGTGTTTTATTTATTTATAGCTCTGTGCAGAAAGGGGCACTTGGTGGAAAATCCACAAAACCAGCAAACAACTATCAAAACTTTGTACTATTTATAAATTTTAGCAAATAAAGGCATTAATATCCACTGCCTGAAAGTTACTTAGTTGTCTTTTAATTAGTATTCTATTGGTTAAATGATTCCCTCACTTCTTATGCTAGTTAGTTATGCTAGACAGTTAGCCAGCATGGTCTCTTTCTCTTGAGTCGGTGGGTCTCTTGGGTCGTGATCTCCCCCTGCCAGAATTACCTTTTTACTCAGCCAGAGCCGATCTCAGCACACTTGCTGAGCTGGCTTTGTTAGTTCCTTGCTTATCCTGGGAGTTCTGTCAAATGTCCTTCTGGCCCGTGAATTCTGCATTCTTTGCGTCCACTACTAACAGTACATCCTTCTCTCCAAGCTTTGTTAACCTGCCCCTAGAACTGAGATCGCTGAAACACATCAAGCCCTAAACCTCAGCAAGACAATTCTACCCACGAGTAATGCAAGCAATTCCACCACCAGGTAAATTCCACCAACGCCGGCGTGGTGCTGTCCGCACAGGCCGCGCGTCCCGGGCCTCGGGCAGGCGCCCGGCGGACTCACCTTGCCGCGGGAGCTGAGGGGCCGCTCGCAGGCCGCGGGCAGCCAGGCCGGCCGGCAGAGCGGGGCGGCGGCGTGCCAGGGGCTCGGCAGCCGAGCCCGCCAGCGCAGAGCCGCCCTGCCGGCGAGGGCCATGCCGCTGGCAGCAGCTCAGCCCAGCCCGGCCCAGCCAAGCTCAGCCTAGCCCGCCACGGCCGCTGCCCTCAGGCCGCGCCGCGCAGGCCGGGCGCAGTGCCCCGGAAGGGAAGGGAAGGGACGGGACACGGAGGCCGCGCTGTGACGGGGAGGAAGCGGCGCCGGGACGCGGCCGGAGCGTGGGACGGTGCTGCCGCCAAATGCTGCTGTGCGGGCATTACAGCCGGCTTTATTGCATGGCATGCCTGCTGCTCTGCTGGCATGTGGCTGTTGTGGCCGTCAAAGCTTTGTTAAATTCTATCATTTAACAGCGGACGAATGTTGTCGTATTCTCAGATGCGTTTTCCGTGTGTTACTCTTAGTCACAGTCTTTGCGGGGCTTCCAGATATTTTTCTAGCTTGTATCTTCCCTAGTTTGGCGTTTATTAGTGACTGCGTGTTCCTCTGTTTTTTCTTGAAATTTTTGCATTCAGGTTTTATAGACCTGAGAAAACATGCAGTCAAGGGTCGCTGTTCTGTTTACATGTATTGGCTCCTCCTTTTTTGCTCAATCTAATTGTGATTTCAGCTGTAACTATGTAAAATATTTCAGAAATGCCAGCAGACCACTTAGCTGAGAAAACTACATGTATTTAATCAGATTCACTGTCTAGAGATGTGCCAAATAAAGCAAGACAGTGAGTTTTTGGGGGCAAAATCCTTTAAAGGAGGTTTCATTTCAGGATATCAATATTAAATTCACACTCCTTTTTAAGTTAGAAGCATTTGGTCTCAAAAGGCTGTATAAAAGTGATCGGTAGTGCAGACAGCACGCGTTCCATGTAAAACGACTTGGGATCGTGCAGTGATGAATTTGCTAACCTAGTTCACTGCTGGGCAGATCCCATGGAATTTGGGTAGTAATGGAAAAAAAGAATCTTGGCAAATTCATTAAAATGTGTAGGGAAGGAGAAGTACGTCCTTGAACGGCGAATAAATGCAACAGGAACCAAGAGTCCAAAGGCACGATCCAGAGCAGGCATATGAGTATAGCAGCTGTATTTGGAGGAAAACATTGTTCCTGCTATTGTTCCTGTTTGATGCACTAGGTATTGACTTACCTGTGTGCAATACCAGAGGGCACATATGTAGCAATCCTGTCATTCCAAAAGGGATAATTGTCTACACTGTGCTAAGGTACATGAATATCAAAAAATATAAGAAAGTGCTCTATTAGCAAGAATTAAACTAATATGCTTTACATACTGTATTAAAGAGACAGCACTCTCTTGCACTGAGCAATTTATACACATGGCAGTTTTCAGCAATTGCAGAACAGCAGCAGGGGTAGCTAAACCACATGTTCGCACTATCAGGACGTGCAGGGATGTGCAGAATCATGTAGTCTCAAAAATAACTGAAAAAGCATAATTCAAACCAAATAGGTTGCATTTGCACTCCATATCTACACCTTAGAGAACAAAGACTTCTGTTTGCACCACACGCACACACAGCTGGCTGGATTCAAGGAACTGTGCTGGAGTAACTGAATGAGCTCATGTGCTGCATCTTCATCCTGGAACTTGTTCTTGTCCTATTGACGTTGAGTTAACACCTTTGAAGTGACTCTGGTCCATGCAGAGAGATTGCAGTCTGCAAATGTAAAGCTATTTGCAGATCCATATATTTCCATATATTTTAGAGTTCTGAGATAAATGAAGAAAAACTGGAATACAACTGCATTTCAAGCATGACTCCTAATCATATGAACAAAATATATTAACTAGAATTTTCTATTTCAGATTGGAGGTCCATCATAAACCAGGATAGAGCACAGTAAAAATTACAGTCATCTGCCTTTATTTTCACTTTTCAGCTCAGATAAATATACTAATCAAATACTAAGATTTTTGATCAATTTGAGCTCTATATGCAATGGGACACATTCACTAGTGATATTATAGAAAGATGTACAGTTTAGCAGAATAATAAATATTAAAGTATTTATGGGACAGTAAGCTATAAGCAAGAACTATTAATTTTCACGCGATCATTTGCATGTCAAAATATGATGGATGGATGCACACATTTCCTAAACTTCAAAAGTCATTTATTGTAATGAGGACAAATTAAATGTACCTGTCACTAGCTGCATTTACTAATACTGAACCAACCATGCAAATGGTAAATTCAGATATTTACAGATTCATGACTGAAAAGGTGAAAACAAAATACAAGCAGGAATTTCTTGTCTGATTCCCAAGTATCTTATTTCAGCTACACTTGAATGCAGGTGTTGTATGTTCTGTCAATAATCATTTAAGTTGCAGACATAATGTGATCGCCATAAGTGCAAACCAGTCAGTGTTATGTGCTATTTCCTGGCAGTTGTGCTCAATAGAAACAAATGTGCTCCCTAATAGACATGGTTTCATAGCCTGAGTTTTAACAGGAATTGTGTTTTCCCATAAAGTGAAAAGACTGCAAAATTAAGCATTTACCCAGTCAGGGATCAGAGTCATCTGCTAAACTTCTGTGAGAGTCACACAGGGTGAAATAGCACACCCTAATACAATGAATAATATAAAAACTAAGGAAGCATTTCCATGATAGTGAAGTATGAGCTGCTAAAATGCTACTAGGAATTCATAGTGTAAGGTATGGATGCATTCAGAAGGCCAAACCGATCCGTAATCAGTGGTACCTGTGAAACACAGCAGACACTGCACCACTCAATCATCAGTGCACCTCATTTGGAAGCAATCTTTGGTAGCATTGTGAAATTGTGGAAATGCAGAAGTAAGAACAAAGCAACATTCAATAGCTGTAGTTAAAAAAAAAAGGGGAGAAAAAAGGGAAAAGGGAATATTTCTTTATTTCTTTGGTGAGGATTTCTGTAACAGAACAGATTTCTATTCTCCACAAGTACTTACTGTGAAAATAAAATAGCTGTGACAAAAGCCTTTCTGCCTTTCTTGTCACTGGAGAGCACTGCTACCAGCAGATACTAAAAGGGAATTACTACCTAAAAAATAATGTTGGCAGAAATTTCCCTATCTGTAAAATACATTCTCTTAAGCCAAATTCTAAGACTTTATATTGCACAGTAATGACCTGAATTACAAGGACAAAGTTTACCCTGAAAAAACCTAAAGTCTCAAACTAAACACAGGACAGGTCACTAACATTTGTCTTCTAAATGAATGTCTATGTGGCAGAGTGAGGTGCCTGAACGGACGCCTTAATTAAGTAACCTGGTCTGCCAGTATTTTAACTGGAGTAGTCACCCAGTTTTCCTCAGGGTATTTGAGTTTGACAGGCCCTTGTAGTTCTTGCATGGACAAAAAACTAGCAAATCCTTATCTTTTCTTCCTTCCTTCCTTTTTTTTTGTCATCAATGTGCAATGTCCACATTTGCTGTTGTATCTCTTCTACACCTTTCTTAACCAAAGTAATTATGGACAAAGAGGCAGCAGTGACTGCAGGTAATATTTTTCCTATTAGGACAAATTTCCATTTTGGAGCCTTTCCTCAACACTGACTTGTCAGGTTGCTGCAATATATAAAGTTATTCTCCAATTGTGCTTGAAAATGCAGTTTACTCTTTTATTTCTTGGCATTTCATGATGCTGATGACCAAATATTTCTGTTGTAACCAGAAAGCTGACTATAAAGTAGCAGACAAATATTTACTTCTTGCCTTAAAAATAGGCAGAAAAGATAGTTAGCATCTTCCTCTCTAATCTTCAAAAGTCACTGCAGAAATTGAGGGGAAACAGCAGTGTTTTAGTCTCTGAAAGAGAACTGTCTGAGATTATCGATGTCTGTCTAATAAAAGAAAAAGAATAATTTTTCCTTGTTTCTATAAATAATTACAAACTTTATGTTTCCAGGCCAAAGTCTACAGAGGAAGAAGAGTATATAGTGAAGTGCATAACAGAATAATTGCTGTTTTTCTTTATATTGGGAACTTTTTTTCATTGAAGACATGTATCTTCTATGTTCTACTTACCACAAAGATAATATTTTAGAATTATATTCTGTTTACTTCCTCCAGCTTGTAATTTCAATATATTTTTAATGGGCAGTGATTAAGTAAGTTTCTCTCCCTTCTTATCCCCTATATTATATTCTTAGTATACAGAACTTTGCATGTCTTTACCAGTCTAATGGAAAATTGTCTATTTGAAGATTTTCTTGGAAGGCTTAATTAATAGTAGATGGGTTCCTATTAGCTTGATTTGGTGTTTACAAAATAATTTGAACATATTTAATAGGTTCATCCCTGTAAATACAAGATTGGAGATGAACAGACCCAGAGCAGCCCTGCCAAGAAAGATTTTGTGGCGGTGCTGCTGGCTGAGAGGTTGGACATGATCCAGCCATGGGCACTCCCAGCCCAGAGAGCCAAACGTGTCCTGGGCTGCATCCAGAGCACCGTGGGCAGCAGGGCCAGGGAGGGGATTCTGTCCCTCTGCCCTGCTCTGCTGAGACCCCACCTGCAGGGCTGCATCAGCTCTGGGGTCCCAGCACAGGAACTACAGAGCTATTGGGGGAGAGCCACAAAAATGAGTGGAGGGATGGAGCACCTCTCCTGCGAGGAAAGGCTGAGTGAGTTGGGGTTGTTCAGCCTGGAGAAAAGACTCCAGGGAGATCTCACTGTAGCCTGTCAGTACTTGAACAGGGTTTTAAACAAAGACCAAAGACAAACTTCTTTTTATGAGGGTAATGATGTTAAATTCAAAGAGGGACAACATAATTAGAAGTTTTTAATAGTTAGGGTGGTGAAACACTGATGGTAAAACATTAGCCAGAGAGATGGTAGATGTCCCATCCCTGGAAACATTCAAGGTTGGGTTCAACAAGGCTCTGAGCAACTAGATATAGCTGAAGATGTCTCTGCTTATTGTAGGAGGGTTGGAGCAGATGACCTTCAAAGGTCCCTTCCAATGCAAACTTCTATGATTTCATTATTTTAACAAACCACATGCTGAGAAAAAATGTGTTTTTTTAAAATTTCTAATGAAATAGCTTTTTCATAGAAATGCAGCTCTTTAAGATATGTTTTCACCTTTCTATTATCCAGTTAGTTTTATTGAGAATGTTCTAAATTTTAGAGCATACTTTATAAGGAGTATATTCTAGCATTCTGAATAGAACAAACATAAAGTTAATGAAATAAATTGAACTCATCTAAAGTTCAATCTAGGCATTTCAAAATATTCAAAAAGCATCATATGTATCCGGACAGAAGAAAAAAAGTCCTTAATTTTTCACCTGCACATAATAAGAGTTTCTAGAGTTTCTGGATTTAATTCTTCTTTGTACTATAATACAATTATAAATAAAAACTAAAGAGTCTTTGTTTAGAAGGCTCTTAGTGATGCAGAATACTTTACACTGGGTGATTACTCTAATAACTACCTAGTTTTAAATCTTTAAAAAAGCAGAATTATATCTATTCTGAATTACTCAGCTGCCTATTGCCAGGACTGAAAAGGCCATCAGGAAAGATTCTCTCTTGTGTAAGTTCTTACATGATTAGGAACCCTCCCTTAAGGTCTTCTTTGTAAATCAGAATAAATTCCCTAAGGTTTTGGTTTTGATTGAAGGAATTGCATTTCTTTTATTGTTTTCCTTTATTTCCTGGTTAATCGATTTTCCTATCACATTTGCATTGTTCTCTGCTAATGATTTTTTAATGAGAAAAGGCTAGTAGCATAGCTTTCCCTTTCTCATAATTGAACTATTTATGTGTTCAAGGGTAATTGTGTTGCCACAAAATTTCTGAAGCTGATTCTGCTGCCATAGAAACCAATTTCTTTGTGCCTAGATAGGTAACTACATTTGGCCCCAACACAAATGCCAGGTTTGATAATGCCCACCCTACAGTACAATTCAGATTGGTTTGTATCAGAGACTTGTGCTTCTCATTATCTAAATAATCCTCAATCTTTGTGTTATTTTTAATTGTATTAGGAATCACTTTCCTAGAAATAATAAACAGAATTGTAAAAATGCTTATAAGCAAGGAAAAACTCTCCTAGAATTCCACTAGACACACAAGTACATGACGATCATTTCCTCTCCCTGAACCTTTGAGATCTAACAAGTACACCAATCCATGTGATGTTCAGTCTGAAAGTTTTGTTGCAATTTTATAATAAAAATTAGCATGTTATTAGTTACATACCAAATAGAAATCTACATATTTTTTATTGAGAGTGTTATTTACCACCACTGTCAATGTAACTCTTAACCTTAGTTTAAACAAGAAATCAAATTATTTTGATGCAGTATATTCTTCACAAATCCAAGTTGACTGCCATTAATTATGTTACTGCTTTAATTCTTGATTATAGTCCTGTAGCATCCGTTCCATTATTTTGCATATGATTGGCATCTAGCTGACAGGTCTATAATTGCCCACTTTAAAAACTGAAACACATTTCCTCTCTGTCACTGTTCTTGAACTGACAGTGTTTCAAGAGTTGCTGGAAAGCCATGTTAATGGTTCACAGAGCTTGCCAGGCAGCAGTATTAAAAGTTTTGTGTGCAAGTTATCTGGATACAGCTATTTTAAAATCAAACAGCACAATGTTTTCTGGTACTGCTATTAGAATTTAACAAATTTAACCCTCCTTATTGTGTGACATACATATATAAAGATTGCTGGATAGGATTTTGACTAAAGAGGTGTTCTCCATAGCAAATATTGTTTTCTTTCTGAAAAGTGAATCACCCTATACATAAATAGGATTGGAGGTTTTTTTCTCCTGAGAAATGGATTTTGTTCCCTGAAAATATTTGAGTCAGCAATGAATCATCTTTAAAATTCCTAAAGAAATCTATTACCAAGAATCTGTGGATCTCATCTCCTTATTTATAGTAATTATTGTCACCTTACATCTTCTTTCATTTCTTGTTTATTTTTTTCTTATACCTCTTGTTCACTTCTAAGATTAATGGTTTGTTGCAGCAGCATAGCCTCTGTCTTTGCTGAGTGCCCTGTGACTCTTTGGGTACTGCTATTGCCAGTGTTCTGGACTGCAGTGAGAGCTCTGTATCCTAGGATCATACTTTTGTCCTTTGGTTTTTAAGAGGTGTTAAAGGCCTACCATGCTACAAGCTGCTTTGTTTTAAAATGTTAACTATTGTCTTATTCTCTCAAAAATAAATCAAATTTTTGGAGTTGCCATGTCAAGGCAGCCTTAGCTATTCTCCAAGGAATTCCAGTTGTAGAATGCTACTCTGCATTTGTTCATTTCCCCATCCTTTCCAAAAACGTATAAAAATTCTTTTTATTTTGCCAAAACTCATTTCCTTTTTCCTGCAAAACATAAGTCGTATTGACAGAATTAATGAACCCAGATTTAACATGTGGGCCAGTAATAATTGATTCATGCTGAAGAAGATACAGTTGGATCAACTTTGAGGTTCTGTGTTCTATTAGTGTAAGTAGATGAAGGTCAGCAAAGTACTTTTCAAGAGCATCTTGAAATTCCTCATCAGAACATTGTCTCTACACTTTGTTTTGTTTTCAAAAAGCTATGAATAGTTGTAAGGCCATGAGTTACATAACCTGCAGTTATAGTGAAAGAAAACTAGTTAAAAATCCCAGAAGGCAGATGAGTAATTGTGAGATTGTTATGGTTTAGGAGGTCTTGAGTAGGTAAATGACAAAACAATTAATTGAATATTATATTTCCCTTGTATTTTCTCCCTTTTTTATGATACTGACCAAAGTTTTGTAGCTTATTTAGTATAGAACCATTTCTGCTCTTTCCCTTTGTTATGTTCTGTTTCAGTTAATGCTGTGCTCTTTCTATAGTACAGCCATTATTTATCTCAGTTAATATTTAATAGGAATACTGCAAGCGACATGCTGTAATTAGGCATGAGCAAACAGAGCTAGGAAAGGCAAGAGATTGGCTTGTTACTATAAAAGATTGATTTTCTGTGCATGGATACCTGGTTTGTAGAACATAAAAATGTGCCTTGGTCTATCACATAATGAACATGCTGCTTAACCTTTTAAAAAATAATAACAACCTTTCTAAGAATGGAGCTCATAAACATTAAAAAAATGCTCTCTTATTCATAGTTCACATATTTTACTTATCATCCACCAAGGTGGAAGAAGTGTATTACTTTTTTAGACTACTTATAATGGACCTGAATTTTCCCAGATTAGTGTCTCTGATTCTTTTTCATGGGGACTTTCAACAAATTTAAGTTAGTGTGAGCTAACTTGAACAAAAATCAGTTCTTTGCATGAGACCTATTTTACATCTATATCATCACAATAGATGCCTGGAAATGAAGTAATTCAATGATAATTAGAAAGGAACAAAAAATTATTTAAACAATCAAAACAATGCTGTATGTATTAAAAAAACAAATAAAGATTTTTGTTAAAAAATACAGCTTCAGTCAGAGAGGGTAACTCAGTGAAGCATCAATATCTTTCAGCTACTAGCAGTACATGAGAATGAGCACCTACTGGTTGTAGATGTTTTGAGCAGTGCAGCACCTACAGCATCAAAGTGATAATTATTTCCACATTTTGTCTTATTTCATAGTAAATCTGGAGCGGGGAGGTGTGTGGGGTATGCCTTTGATATAAAATTGCAAGTGCCTCTGTACATGTAGTGATTTTCATTACCTCTGCTTCAGTGAGAATAAAGATTGCTGCTAGACTGTAATATGCCGTATGCCTTGTCTACTATATACAAGGCCTGGAGATGTGTTTTCAGGATGCTAGAGATCTGCTCAGTGCTGTGTTGTTGATCAGTCCATTTTACCGATTCCTAAAGCTCCATTCCCATGGCATTAAAAGAATAAAGTGATGAAGGGTGAGAGTCTACAGAGAAGATAGCTCATTTGCATTATTACTTGTCCTTGAGATGTCATGGAAGACAGGCAGTTCTCCTTAGAGAAGGACAGATCTAACAGCAAGAAGAGGAAGACCTAGTAATCACTCACTTTGATAGTCAGAAAAACATTAGTGCTAACTATTGAATTTATAATACCCATTAAAAAGAAAAAGATAGGAAGGATTAATGGAAAAAATTATGTCACATTAGAAAACTATCTTATCACAGACTACTTGACCTAATGAATACAGAAGAAAAAAACAAAGGATGTTTTCAACTTCAGCAAGGTTTTTGACAATCCCAACTTCTTATAGGAAGAGTAGCTACAATATCAAAGGCAGTGATTCCCAACTCAGGCTTGAAAGCAGGTGCGGAAGTTACTCTGCCTGTTTCCATGAGCTTGTGTATTCAGAGTTTATATCGACAGCAATCCTGTGAAGTGGTCCTGGTCCAGCTTCACATTCAAAAGACAATTTCTGAATGACTCCAGCCTCTTGAGCATTTGGCATCTTTTGGGTTTTTTTGAGATCTAGGCCTTTTGGCCCTATTTGTTTGAAGTCTAAACAAATCCTACTTCTAAGCTCTTCAAGGAAATAGATATTTCCTTTGTTGTTGCTGTAAATAAATCGGTTGCTGTCTGCTGCAGTGTCTCATCC
Organism: Poecile atricapillus; assembly: GCF_030490865.1. Classification (NCBI taxonomy): domain Eukaryota; kingdom Metazoa; phylum Chordata; class Aves; order Passeriformes; family Paridae; genus Poecile; species Poecile atricapillus. The sequence goes on from NC_081252.1 coordinate 51,973,616, forward strand.
ATCTGGCCTCCTTCCAAGGCTGTTATGTGTCCTCATTTTATGATTTCCCTGACTTTGTGCTGTAACAAAATGTCTTGTGTGCCACACAGTGTGGCATGCTATGGCATAATGTCATGTCCCCCTTTTTCCCCACCCTCAGGTCTTTCCTCTTCTATGGGTGGATCCATTCCATTTTTCTTCCCATCTTCTACCTGAGGTTAACCCTTTCTTTGCAATTTGTAGTTCAAAAACAACTGCTTTAACTGGGAATATTTGCGGGAATGCAATACTGCAGTCATTCTGCCTCTCTCACTATGGGTGTCTCAGAGACTCAGTACTTCCCCATGGCACCCTAGTAGAGAAATAATATTTCTTAAAACTAGTGTTTGGTTTAGTGCAGCCAGCTTCAAGAAGTTTCTGACTAAATATAGGAACTCCAGAGTATAGAAACAGTAAAACTAAGGTATATAGAAAATAAATTTTCCAAAATGTTGAAAGACATTTACAAAATAGACAAAACACATAAGCAAAATGTGAAAAGTTTCTAGTTTCCTAGAAAAAGGAAAGCTAGCCAGCCTGTGCCTGCATGGCCTATGTACTTGGCAAGGTAGTTGCTCATGCAGAACCCGTATGTGAAGGCCTTCTGTAGGGCAAAAGCCATTTTTCATCACCAACTTCCCACCATCCCAGCTGCCCTCACAGCCATATCACACTTCTCAGCACTTGAGCAGCCTGGGAGCTGCTCGGTTTTTCTCTCGAGGAAGCATTGGTCACATCTGGCAGCCCAATGCATACATTGCACAGGGGTAGCAGGAGGATGTGAATTGATGGGAACACCAGCCCTTCTTAAAGTTGAAAAAAATCAAAGACAGTATATACAGCTTAATATGGCTAATGTAATTATAAAAAAAAAAATAAAAATAAAAAATGTCATCATTTCAATTTCTACATATGTATAACAGAAGAGGACCTTAAAAAATTCATCAGACCTGACTCACCTCTATGTTTCCATTGACTAAATGTATACTTTAGGATAGCTTACAACTGTAGCTGGAGACTGTAAGAACGTAAGAAATACCTTTCTGGGTGAGATGAATGCTTTGCCCAGAACAGTGTATTTCCTTCAGTAGCTGAAGCTGGAGGTGCTTCTTCCTGGAAGCACACAGGCTTGGCCAAGGCCTTCAGTGCATCCCTCTTGCCCTCAATAATGTCTCTCCTTTCATTTTTTTCCAGTGTGAAGAATTCCAGCTTCCATCCTTTTCATCATCTTTCTTGACATTCATTATATCCTCTTTAATTCCACTGTCTTGCCACCTCTTCTTAAGAGCTTAGATTTGGAAACAGAAAAGATAATTTAGCACTATATTGTTTAAAAATGAGGTTCCAGTGACTGGGACAGTCCTGAGGATGACAGCAGAGTTCATTTAGGCATGTGAACCATGTCTGGAGGAGCACAATCTATGTACCTTGCTGTGATTCCATTCCCTCCAGACACAGATAAGGCCAAGGTCATTAATCCCAATTTTAATTGCTTTTCTCTCTCATTAAGTTGACTATGTTAGAAACTGAGATCCATCCAGCTGTAAAGAAGGGACAATTAAAATCTTTCTGATGGTTATTTCCTGAAAAGAGTTGCAAGTAAAGAAAATATTTTTGAGCAGAAGAGAGAATTATTCATATTGGACATATGTATTAAATATATTCCAAAAGGACAGCTTTGAGGATTTAGTTTACAAAACACAGTGTTTTTGTGAATGATAATTGTATTCCCGCTTTTTATTTTCAATGACAATAGAAGGATATACATCTTCTGACTCGTGCTCAACATTTTGGTCTATATAAGTTTCCTGTGAGCTAGCAGTTATCTATATTCTATGATTTGTCCAGCCCAATAAATTAATGTCTCTGTTTGAAAATTACATGCTATGTTTTTTAGAATTTCTTCATTCTTTATTGATAAATAAGAACTGCTTAATAGTATAATATATGAGAGTATTTTCCTTTTTATCATTCAGAAAGGAGTTTTAAAAGGAGTAAACAAGCACTTTAGTAAATCTTATCAACTTTTACATTTTTTCCTTTCTTAGTTATTTCAGCAGAATTGTTATTTTTTTTTCTCTTTAACATTATTTTAATGGTAAAATAAAGATAACAGTAGAGAGCAATAATTTTAATAAGCATTTACAAAAACAATTCACCTTTTTGAATTTTGACTCTCATGTTTCTATACCTATAGTTATAGTTGAGAGGAAAAATTACCTTGGCTCCATGTTGGTGGAATGTCTGCTGTTGGCTTTTAGCCAGTAAATTTCTTCTTGTTTCTGTATCTGTATCTTACAATGGTTACTGTGATATAGAGTAACAATACATAAAACCTCAGCTAAGGAGATGCTATCTATGAAGTCTGAAAACATTAGGAGTGAGATCCTACGTACAAATACAATTTGAATTTTACTGTTCATTCATTTGCATTCTTGATCAAATACTTTTAATTTTATAAACCATTTTTTTTTTTTTTTTAGTTATTTCTAAAATTATTTTCAGAAAACAGTGAGCATTTTTTTCACTGAATTTAGATCACCTTGAAAATAAAACATATGGGGAGTCTCATCCCAGATACTTAAGACTTTGTAAATTTATAAGCAGCAAGGTCTTTATATAAGGTCTTTAATCACAGACTGTGGCACTAATCCTTTCCTTGGATTACAACTGAGTGTACACTCTCATCATAACAAGCCTGCACCCTGGATGACCTTGGCTGGGATGAATCCTGGGTTCACAAGGTCCCTGCCACTCCATTTTGGCATCCACCATTCTAGGAGTATGTGGAATCTGCTTCTAAACCAATGTAGCTCATATATATTTTTCCTATTCAAACTGGGCTGGGCCCAGGAGGCCCCAACCTGCAGTGACAAATTTGGCTGCTCAAGGGAATAGGCCCTGTGTAAACTCTACCCCCTTCCTTCCTATTAGTAGACTGTGGGATATGTGTGGCATCTGTCTGAATTCTGGGCAAGGTCAAAATATATTCAGCCAAATAGAAATTCATCAGGATGCCCAGTTTAATTAATAGTAAATGTTTCTCTGGTGATTTAGTTTTATTTCCAAGATTTGGATTTATTTCCTATTCCTTTTCCTTCCCTTCTGTCACAGCAAAATAGAAACAGGCAACAAAGGCTTTTAATCAATGGGTTTCTCTTAGTTTAACATTTCTGTCCTATGAGACCATAGGAAAAATCATATGAAGCAGCAAATATATCCACAGGTGTACTGCAAATTTTACAAATCACCAACATCTTTTTTCTGCTCTTCATCTGGCTCGAAGCCTGGCTATATTGGTATGGACATAATTACTCTGGGCACAGACAAGAAGCTGAAATTTTGCCTGAGAAGCCCTTTAAGGTTGCCAAATTCATTTATGTGTTTTTACAAAAAAATTAAAACTCATTTTATGGGGTTAACATTCCCTTCAGGCAATTTTTAATCCATAGATTATTGACCAAAAATGCTGTAACTCCACTTTTGAAACCTTTGTAGTTTACACAGTCTGTATCTGCTTATTCTAAAGAAATAATTACAGTTGCCCTTAGGAGCTTTCTGACCTCCACAGAGAAGAAACTTTTTTTCTTAAGTATTGCCATATCTCCTGTTCCCAGTTCAATTTTGGAATAATAATTATGTTTTTGCAGGATACAGTGTTGCACGTTTTTTTTTTTTTTACTTCAAGAAGCCCATGAAAAGTAGAAGGAGATTTTTGGGGATTTTTTGTTTGTTTGTTTGTTTGTTTCTGGTTTTGTTGATTGGTTTGGTTTTGGTTTTTGGTTTTGGTTTTTGGTTTTTGAAGTCTGGATAGGGAAGATATATATATAATGAATCTGAAGCTGGAAGTTAACTCACTCACAGTGGAGGTGGGAGAACAAGGACTCCAGTCAGAAGTAAAAGCTGAGTGGAAGGAAAAGTATCACTGAAGTCATCTTCAGTATCACTGAAGCAGTGTTTTGGTAATTGCTGGAAGTCAACAAATTCAGCCCATGTAGAATTAAGAGTGTTATGGTCTTATGCAGTAAGTTCCTTCCCTTTTCTTAGATTTGAATCTGTAATCTTTTGTGTTGCTTTCCTCCTTCACAAATATAAAGGATTTGAATGATCATATAAGTCAAAACAGGAACTCCCTTTTTAACGATGGCAATGCTTGAATTCACAAGGATGATCATGAATTCTTCCCACAAATATTTTTCTAGTCTTCTACTAATTCTTGTTTACTGGCTTCTTGAGCTGTGTACTGTTTCTGTGCATTCAGTAATTCTTGGTTGTTTTAACTTTCATGGACTTGTTCCAGATTCATATAGATATTTAATATGTATAACTTCCTTTGACATGGATTTCCACCAGTCTATCACCCATGAACCTTTTTTCTTCTTATTTTTGAACACCTTGTGAATTTTGTTGCTTTTACAGAAGAAAGAAAGTCTTTATTCTTTCTTAAATTAATATTTATTTCAGTATTAATCATTGCTTCTCCAGCCCGAGGACTTGACCTTGTTGTTGTTACGTGGAGCATGTTCCACACACACCTCCCCTGCTCTTTTCTCTGCATGTCATCATTCTCCCAAATACTTTCTGAGGGAGCACAGCTAGAACTGCCTGCAATATTCAACTTGTCAGTGAATCACAGATACATGCAGTGATATAATGATGTTTTACTGTCTTTTCCTAATAATGACAAACAGGATGTGTGTTTGATTTGTAATGGGTATTGATAGATACAATTATTCATCCAAGAACCCATAAATTCTCACTTGTTTGTTCAAGTCTAGGAAACTTCTTAAGCATAAAAAAGAAAATACTAATAGCTTCAGATTTCACTTTTTTTTTTTTATATTGCGTCTTATCCAACCTCTGAAGACCGGTTACAGGAAAGAATTCATCTCTTGCAATAGATGTGCCTGAGACATAAAATTCACTAAGCAGCTACTTTATATAATGTAAGTAATTAATTTGGTAAAAAAACCTATTTCATAGCAAATGGTATATTTCTTTGCAATTAAATTTTCCTCTCTTCTTTAGGAGCACATTTTAATAATGTCCACTTACAAAATTATTAATGGGGCCTGTAAATGTAAGTAATTAAGGCTTGCAGAATTAATCCTTAATGAGATTAATTTTTACATTTCAAAAAACTATAGAATCATTGACTAATTATTATAATGGATTTGCCATACTCATCAGTTTGAGTAATAAATGTAGGGTTACGTAGCTGAGTCTAAAGACTCAGCGTTGTATAGTCTTTTCTATCTTTTCCCATTTAACTAATTTAATTATATTTTTTTTCTTCAAAAAATGCTCACCTGAAAGTTCAAAAAAACGTTGAAGTATCACCCCATTTCACAGAAAGAAAAACTGAAAATGAAAAGGTAAACTTTTGAAGTCTGATGACATTTTACTTGCTGCATCTATTTTCCTTTTCAGGAAAGATGGAAAAAAGTGGGTAAACAAAAGCCTAGGAGATAACTTTAAGGAAAATTTTGAATTTCTTGTAGAAATTCTCACATTTTTCTTCATTTTTCTTCATTTTTCGTTGTATTCCCCAGCTTCAAGTCACATTTTCATCTTTGAGGATTAGGCCTCATCCAAACTATCTTCCCTATAGATTATTAGCATCCTGTGTAGCTGCAATTCAAAGAAAGTAAAGTTATACTTAAACTGACTTCTAAAGCCTTCAAATGCAATAATTTAGTTTTCCTTTATGTTAATGCACCTGTGACAGCCTTGTCTAGTGTGGTGTCCCAGTGATGGATTGTACATCAGGTACCAGTGACATACCTGTAATGTCTCCTAGATGATTTTTGCAAAGCTTCTGTGCTGTAAAGCATCAATGGAAATCCTCCCCTCTTTCACAATTACATTCGAGACACATCAGATAGCACTTATTTAATCAGTATAACGGCTGTCACACTAAGCAGTGATGGTTATATATCTATTGAGCCAAAATAAAGTAAAAGGCCTTGGATAAATATGTGTCATCGGTGGTTACCTTTCCCAACTACAAATCTTGTTAGGAAATTAATTACTTTGAAATGAGCTAGTTTCCAAAAGCCCACATTGATTGGATTCATCAATGCAGTTAGTTATTATTTGAGCCCATCATTTGCTAGGATCAATCTCATGGGAACAGGCCAATAATTACTCAAGGTATCTTATTTAGCATTTTACAAGATAGCATGCTTACTTAGTTTTGATCTTCCCAAACATTACTGTTGTTTTGTTATTCAACAAAATATAAAGTTTTTAACCATTTCTTCTAAAATTTTTAGATGCAGAATTTTAAAATGGCGATTTTAGCATTTCTAATGAAATGCTTCTGGTTTTTTTTTATTGATACTTTTATTTTCACATCTGGCAGGAGCATGGCAGTAGCACTATGATTTCAACTGCTTTTAATGCACCTGGGCAGTCCTTATTTCTTATTTCTATCGATCACTTGCCTATCAACCACTTAACTTCTTTTTATTTTTTTTATTATCTACTTCTTATTCCCAGCTAACATTACTTTCCATTTTTGTATTTTATGTGTCCATTTATATGTGTATATACACTGGGACAGTAATGTAATATATGTGTACAATTTATGTATAATATGTATCATAAGGTATATAATAATTTTATATAAAGAGAGAAATAAATATAGCTCAATTTTAAGTTCCATTTTTTCTTTTTTTTCTTTTTTTTTAAATTTACAGGTGGCTTTTTTGTCTAACTGTGGTATATTAAATGGCTATTAAAATATTATTTGGCTGTGTTCCATTACTATTCATTGTATTTTTTTCTACTTGAATTCCTTCTCTGAAATTTTTTGTCTGATAATTATTCCCAGTTTTTGTACAGATGTATATATATTTCTATTTCTAACAGAAAGTAACAAAAGTAATCAAATCAATTTTATAGTTTCAATAAACAGGCAAAACCCTAGTAAATCAGGATTTTTCTGGTCCTAAAAAGAATTTTTTGAATTACCTTCCTGAGGGTCAGAAGTTAATCTTGTATCATTCCCCCCTCTGATTAGGTATAAACAAGATGAAACCATATAATCTAAATGGAGATGCTTAGACATTATAAAGATTAGCACTTTGCTAAGAGTTGAAAATGAAAATTCACCTTAGTGGATATAGCAGCATGGACTGTTACTCTAGAAATAGCAGAACATGAGGGAGACTTAACAATAGCTGTGATAAATACTGGGGTTAGATTACCCTTAATTTGCAGAATCAAATGTTACATTTTTCTTCTTCTCGTTGTTCTTTACTTCTGAAATCTTTCTTGGACATACTGAGCAAAAACTTGATAAACTTCATTTTAAGTTATTTTAAAATGCACCTATGTTATAACTCTTCTATAGCATTGTAAGTCATGTGCTAAACATCATTGTTCTGCTAATGAAATGGAATTGTTTGGTCTTCAACATCACAGGATTGAATATGCACCTGAGGTGATTTATTACCTGATAACACATATAATTTAATGTCCCATTCCTTAAATTTAACAGCCCAAGTGCTTATTGGGAAACTATTCAATAAATAAAGAAGTGACAAAAGCAGCCTTTGTTGTGGCTAGTTAAGTATGTCAAACAAAAGCAGGTGTAAATTGAAAAGTTATCTTTGAAGTTTAAAATCTATTTAAAAATCCATACTGTGCTACGGTTACCTGGTAGCCAGGGCTATGGAACAGAGGTGCCTTGCTCTGATCCTGGCATGGTGAGTACTGCACTTCAAGGGACGGTTTTGGAAATGGCCAAGAGCTCCTGGAGGAGCCATGGAGCAGGGGAATGTGCCTGGAGAACAGAGCCCTGGTGCTGGACCAGCAGAGGGACTTGGCCCAGCAGGGCATTCAGCCTCCCAGCCTCCCTCCCTCCCTCCCTCCCTCCCTCCCTCTGCCCTCCCTCTGCCCTCCCTCTGCCACGATGCTGCCAGGGAGCATCCCGCAGCAGTTCTAGAGCTCTGGCTGCTGGAAACACACCCTCACCCCCATCAATTTAACAGGTAATATTACACATTGTTAAAGCTTTTTAATGTCTAACAGCTCAGCTAAAGATGGCTCTGCCAAGAGGTTCATAAACACCTACTTAAGGAGGAATCTAGATTATTGAGTTGTAAGATATGGAACAATATTTGTTCATTTTGTTGATTTTTTCTCGAAGGTTCCTACCCTTCTCTGCCCATTGTTGTCAGCTCTTGTTAAATGCTAGCCCTGATATTGACAGGTTGTGAGGTTTTTTTCCTTCATGTGCATCTGTTCAAATATCAAATTTAGAATCTTATAAATAGCACTAAGCTCATCCCTGTTGAAGCAAGAGGATATTTTAGGTCTTCTCCAACATGTAAATTCAACAGACTGGAGTTTTCACCAAATATCTTAAAAAGTAAGTAACCCTAACTCCAAATTCTTTTGGAAAATAAATTTATCTTTTCTGAACTCTGTTATACAGTTAACCTTACCTGCTAAAGCAGTTATTTCACTGTGTATAGTGACAGCAAAGGACATTAAATACTTACTAGAATTGAACTATTGAGGTTGAGCTACTAACTAGTTTCTTAAATCATGCTCCATGTGAAATCTTCTTTGAAAGAATGCCTAAGTGGTGTGCAACTCCAAATAAAGCCACAGTAAATAGCTTGGTACAATTAATTTCTATTAATTACTATTTAAAATGTAAAAATTATTCCTCTTCTAAATTTGGAAAACCTGCACAGTTGATCAGCAGTTAAGAAAATAATATAAGAGTAATTTCTACTTTTAACTCTAGGTAAAATAAGGAAATAGATCCCCAAAGATTATTCTGATAACAGGAAAAAAATATCAGAAACTCTAATATGCAGCATTTCAAGCTCCCTGATGAAATACTAATCTTTACTACTTTTATCTTACAAAGAGATTTGCAAAGATCTTTCCCACAAGCAGAGTGTGCTTGATAAATACTGAGATAACTCTAAGAATAACTGCAAGGTCCAAAGCATATTTTGCCAATGGCATTTGGAAAGTTGGAAATGAGGACAAAAGTGAAAAAAATGGGAAATGTTAGGAGAGATGACTATCTCACATGAAAATCTCAGTGAATTGGATATGGCTATGGTTATCAAGTCAGGTTATGTAACTTCTCTGTGGATTTTAACTACCTAAGTGCTAGCCAAGTGGTGAAACACGTGCAGTAGGAAGGAAAGATATGCTTTAACATGTTTTATTTCACCAGACTCATCCAATCATCAATCCAATTTAATCATCCAGTATGCTGTCTTTTACCAGTCATATTGCTAGCCAGTGAGAATGTTTCTCTGCTGCCACTGATGTGCCAGCTGTGTCCTTGAAGAGAAATCATAGATTTTGTGGACAGATCTGTTTTTTTCTATTGTTTTATGAGAGTCATATATATAATGCAAACTATAAACAGCTGTGAATAGTAATTGCTTTTGAAATCCAAAATACTTCTTAAAACCTTAATTTCTAAATACTGAATTATGATCACAATTTTTTTTATTGATAGTAGGAAAATGAACTGTTTAAAACAATAGTTTACTTTATTGATATAAATCTTTCAATATTGCATTATTTTTGGTAGCAGTAACAAGAAGGGAAGTCTTGTATACCACTTTTAAATTAATATATTGTAATTTACAGTAACAGCAGATTAATTCCTCACTAAAGAAAGTGAATGGTCTTCTTTTTGTTACTTCCAAATTATCATGAGCTTCTACAGAAAAATTCTCTTGAGTTTGTGGCTTTACAGTTTGCTATTTTAATTTAAGTTTAGAATACTTCAAAATATAGATCTAGACTTGTTGTAAAGGCTGTTTATTGATATCTGCAATAATTTTTCCAACCAGAATGTCAAATTTTGAGCAGTTTCACTTGGACTTTTACCAGTCTAATTATACCATAGAGGACCAAGAGGGAGGTTGGAACAGCTATGGCTCAGACAAAAACTTCTGTGAAAGCAGAAAGTAAGTACAGGTGTTGTTTCAGTTTCCCTCTTCAACAGATGGTGGTTCTGGGGCTGGCTTTGGGGCTTGCAGGAGGAGAAAAGAGGTTCAAGACATCATCTAGACATTCAGAAAGGCAGGATGTTTATAAGTGAATTTCTCTTTTTAAAGGATTTGATTTTGTGCTGCTTTTATTAGTATAAGTGCTACAGGTTGTTTACCTGGTAGGAATAACTGAGCTTCATGTTATTAATGTGAAATTTAGGATGCAATATTGCAGGAAATTCTTCAGGATCCTTCTGAAATTCAAGGCAAAAAAATCTAAATCTGTGGTTTTTTCATTAGCAGTATGGAAGTATCTGAGGAGTATCACCAGTTTGCTGGGCAAAAAATTCAGAAGTGCCTGCATCTGGAAGTGGACGCGGTGGTCTGCAGGGTTCTGGCAGGCTGGCAAGGAGCTCTGCCAGGCTGCAGAGGAGCTGCAGGAGGGCCAAGGCAGGGCCAGCAGCTCAACACTCCTTATCCACAGCAAGGATTGTACCCAGAAAATCTCCAGGTTCCCCAAACTGAATATAGGTGAAGTGTAGGTAGTAGGTGGTTGTAGGAATCCCAAGCACAGAAAGTTCTCGAGATCTTATGAATGCAAGCTCAAACATAGAAATAAACACAGGGTTCAACCTGAGACCTTGGAAAAGGCTTCCAAATTAAAGCCATAAGCAAGAATGACAGTTTAAATAGAAAGACATTAAGTCAGGTTGTAGCAAGTTTTAAGGTTTTAAAGTTAAGATATAGAAGTAATTAAGTAAATTAAGTAAAAAGGAATAAGAAATTTAAGGTATAACAAGTAGTTTTGTGTGCCACTATATGATAGGTTAAGAAAGTCTGCACTGTGGCAGAGACGTATAAAACAAAATAATTAGTTATTGGTCTGAAAATAAAAACATTCTTTTGTGGCAAAAGTTTATTGGCTAAGTAACCTTTAAAAGACCCTGTAACCTGTAGTCTTGTGACCACTGACCAAGAAAATCTGAATAAGGTGAAGACGCACTCATTCCTTCATGACACTGTAGAAGAAGAACAATAAATCATGTTTTAAGACATCTCCCTGCAGTCCCTTGTCTCTCTCAAAATCCCGAGATGTGCTGAGTAGCTCTAGGATGTTTTTTTCTTTGTAGTTATGAGTTTGGCTGTGCTCTGCTTCTTGCCCTAGGAGCCAGACAGAAAAGCAACCTGCAGGTGGGCCTTTTGTCCCATCAGACATGCTTCTGTCCCCTCAGAGCTACACGGGTCAGATTTTGCAGCCAGCGTACAGTCCCGACACTCCTTCTCAGCTTGGTTATTCTGACGGATTTGACGAGGAGCCTCCTTTGCTAGAAGGTAAAACTGATCCCACGGAGGACACGTGTGACTCCTGGGGGTGCCTCTAACTTTGCTGTGCCAGCTAGTGGAACTCGCTAGAGAAACTGCCGCAGGCTTTCTCACCGTGGGAGCTTCAGCCAAAGCTCTTGACCCCCAAACCTGCATCTTCTCCTCTGAATTTGCCATGGATTCATCCAGCCTTATGGCCTAGAGCAGATATACTGTACCACCGCTAGATGACAGCAGAACAATAGTTTTGCATTCACGTTTCCAAATTTGTTTCCCACACTCGTGCTTACCCTGCATACATATTGGAAAATCTATAATTAATCAAGATGGATAATCATCTTTTTTTGCACATCTAGTAATAGATTTCATAGTTTTCAGATGCTAAGTCGCTTGTTTCAGTGGAAAAGGAATTGAGAAAGCTGCTTTCAGTTTCAAATAGTTGATCATTTAACTATATGAGCAATGTCATTCTTTATGATGATTGACCATTCTAATGCTAGTGGCTGATTTTGTTGCTAGCAAGATACTTGTGCTACATTAAAAATAAAAGGAAAGAAAAAGAAAAAAGGGAGAATTTGTCTGTAATTATTTCAGCATAATGTAAAACAAGCATATTCAGCCTGCTAGTTTGGCATATTGGAAGGCAGCTGGAATTTTTACTACTGAAAAAGGACTACTACTGCCTTAAAGCCAGCAAGATCACTCTGATATAGATAACTTCCAGATCTCTACCTCTAAGACCTCCAACCGTTTACCTCCCCATATGGTTCACCCTGGGAAAAGGATATTGTAGTACAACTGCTTGTGATCTGCAAGGCTTCAGAGATATTCCTATCTGTGTACCACAAAAATACACATTTTAATGCAGAATAGCTTTATATATATAAAGTTTTGGCTGAGCTCAAGAAGATGGAGGCTTGGCTTTCCAAACAGATCTAACACATTGTCAGTCTCAGTCACTCTGGCATCAAATCTGAACCTAACTTTGCCCTTACTGGAGAATCTCAGGGAAGATAGTTACTCCTGAGAGCTGAAGTTTCTCCAGAAGTTATAAGATAAAGCTTTTCCCCAGAAAAGTTAAGGGCAGGATTCCCATCACCTTTAATGGGAAAGAATCTTGTTCTGTTTCCAGGGGTCTCACTAATTATTTTTAAATGCAAACATACCCCCCCCCCCAAAAAAAAAACCACAAAAAACCCAAAACAAACCCAAACAAACAAAAAACCAAACCAACCAAAAAAAACAACCAGCCAAGCAAACAAAAAAAACCCCAAAAAAACCCACAAGAAACAACAATAAAAAAAAGTAAAAAAACCTACCCCACCAACAAAATCCCAAGCTTATAAGGCACTATATAAAATAGCATGAATTTGCCTTGAAGGGACAAATGTAATTTTTGGTTTTGGTAGTTCAAGCTTAAGAGACATTCCTTGTCAGATTTTCTAGAATTAAAGCATATATCTCTGTCCTCAGTGTTGTAGAGTATCTTAAATTGCACAGCTATTGTTAATTAACATGTTTTTCAATATCTTAGTGTGGCATTAGGTATGTGTGTTTTAAGTATAGGGAAAACAATATTAACTCAAAAATGCTGAGGACATTTTTTGTTTCATTCTCTGAAATTGGATACAATAAATTAATATTCCAATTTAGAATGAATGCTGACTCTCAAATATACAGAGTATATGCAGGGACAGTATGTTCCTATTACAGAATATGTCATCCTACAATATTATCTGAAGCATTTCTTTGCAGATTTGTGGTGTCTAAAGTGTTTTTGTAAAAGTGTTGTTTTCTTGTGAGCAATAACGAAATCCTGAAATTTCTTGTTGCAGAACTTGGGATCAATTTTGAGCATATATGGCAAAAAACATTAACAGTTCTAAACCCAATGAAACCTGCAGATGGCAGCATTATGAATGAGACAGACCTCACTGGACCTATGGTTTTCTGTTTGGCCCTTGGAGCAACATTGCTGATGGTAGGATGTAGCAGAAATCTTCAGGGCTTTATTTTCTAACAAGCTCATGCCTAGGTGATAATGAGTGTGAAGTTGCAGAAGATGTAGTGCTGGCATAAAAAGAGTCATTTGCTGCCAGTTGTTCTGGGATAATGTATTAAAAATTCTTCCTACTTTGAAAGCACCTGCATAAAATTTAAATGCAATGTAAAGGTGACACAGGCAAAGCAATATATTACTTCCAGTGGAAAGAAGACACTGCACCATTTTTGGGGTGGGATTTAATATGAACAAAAGGACAGATCTGTGCCATATATAATTTGGAGAGGCTCTGAACAGGTTTTAAAGGAGGGAATAAAAAGGAATAGCAGACCAGTCCTGTTTTTCTAACACTCTTGCTACTTTTTTGAAATTATTGTTTTTCAATGTTATTTTAGAGAGTGCAGAGACACACAGACTAAAAAGAAATTTTTATACAACTATAATAATTGGAGAAAAAAATAAGTGGAAACAGTCTTTTTTCCCCCACACCCTTAAATCTGCAATAACTTCCTATATATTTTGCTAGTACTTTCTTGTTTTATATTCTTTATTCTATATTGTCTGCTTAACAAAATATAGTAGCCTGTATTTGACCTCCTTCTTCTTTATGAATATAGCTTTCCTAGAGGAGGAAGGGTTAACAGGGTTGTACAGAACTCCAAATTCATCTGTCTATCCATCACCGGCAACAGGGGCTCTCCAGTGTTGCTGAAGTACAGCTCTGACTGCCAACAGCAATTCATCAGACAGCAATAAGGTGGGACCATTCTGGGAAGGGCTTTATTGCCCTGACACTGAAGTGGGAGGAAAGGGGCTCTAATTCTCCATTTCCTCTGTGATAAATAGTGCTGAATCAGAAGAATCTTGAAAGTTGTTACTCAGTTTGTAATGTCAGTGCAGTACCTTGAATGTGCAAACTGCAATATAAATGACAAGTAGTATTATTATTTATGTTCCTATAAGAATAAAAATCTTTTAAAAGGGTGGAAGGGGCAGGAGGAAAGGGAATAAAAGGAAAAGAAGGTGGGAAGCTAGAGAAGACAGCCTATTTTCCACCTGGAGAAATAAATGTATGAGGGTAGTAAAAGGAGAAAGTTGAATTAATTATAATCAAAAAAATGAAAGGAAAGCTAAAAGAAAAGAATAGAAAAAGAAATGTTTCCTGCTGATTTTTCTCCCTGAATAGCCAACAGTTATAATGAATAATAAACTATTATTATTGAAATAAATTACTTTAATTATCATACTTTTTCTGGGATATTACACATTTTAGGTGTCATTAGAAGACCAAGAATTTTCGGTGCTCCAGTTTTAGGGCAGCAGAACACCTCTGACACAATCCAGTGTTTTTGTTCCATAACTTCCCAGCAGTAAGCCTATGGGTTTATCTTAGAAATTCAGGCTACCATTTTATCTCAGATGTATTTGAATCCTAACGTGCCTCTTCAGCTGTGTAAACTATGATATCCTTCTGTACTTAAATAAGTATCTTCTGATAGCACCAGGAGCATAATTTGGTTGAGAGCTTGTTTCTAAAAATAATGTATACATTTTCTTTAGTTTCAGCTTTTTAAGTATGGAGAATTATGCAAAGATATTCTTCAAAGGGTAGCAGATCTTTCAGAGAAAAAGAGGGAAGGGCTGCTAGCTTGGCAGCAGGACTTTTCCTTCCTCATGTTAGTGTAAAACAGTGCAGCTCCATTTTAGATAGAGAAACAATGGCAGCACAAAATTTAGCAGAAGTCCAAGTCTCAGCTGCTTTGCATTTTACACAGTCATTTGTGTGAAATCAGACTTCCCCATCCGCTTCAGCTAAAGGTAGTAGTACCATCCAGGCAGATGCAAACAATAACACAGTCTGACTTTCTCCTAACCTTGCTCCTCCTGCAGGACAAATTTAGCTCTTTCCATTCATCAAAGCCTGTCAGACTAATCAAGCCTAATTCTGGTTCTGCTTACATCACTGTGAACTGGGAGTATTCCTGCGTGTGTGAGTCAATATATTTACATATGTTAAGTAAGACTAAAATCAGAACCAACATGTTCAGCTGTCTTTTTTTGATTTTTTCTTCTCTCATATCCTTGCACTACAAATCCAGCATTTCACCAATGGATCTCAGCTAGCTGCTGGTGCTAGTGCTCTCTTCATCTCTGGCTCAGGAATTTTTTGATCTTAAACTAAGCTAATAAATAAACAGTGCTGTGTAGAACAGTTGCATACACTGAAACAAACATTAAAATATGGATTGTGGATGATCCATCTGTTTTGAGACTGAACTTTACTTAGTTGGTGCATAGCAAAGGCTGCTCTAAACCATTGTGGGTGTTAAACTTACTACACATCCTTAATGACTGCAATCCTGGTTGATAATCATCTGAGCCAGTATTGCTCTCACACGTTATCTCTAGCTATCATTAATTTTATTTGTTCAAGCAAATTTTCCTGATTATTTTATACCACTAGTATGCAAATGTCAGCAAAAGAATCTGTACCTAAATAGGAAGATTTCCTGCTATTTCAGGAACAGATCATTCCTTATGTGGGAGACAGTAATGGGGAGAAGGCCAGGATGCTGGAAAGATGTAGGCAACCTGGCTGTACCTGACTTAACCTTGAGGACTGGGACCATAGGAGATCTCAGCAGTGAGCCAGGTCAGTCTGCAGACAGGATAATGTTGCTGGTAGAATGTCAGTTCTTATTAACTCAGGTTGCCTTTCATGTTCATGCACTGCTCTCCAATAAGAGCTGGTGAGCTGCCACCAGCCTGCAATAGCAGGACTTCCAAGCTGTGTCATCACTAGGTGAGGCCTTCTCCACAGTGTTACTTTTGGTCTGTCCTGCTCAAATACCACTGGTATCCAGTGATCAATTTCCACATGCATGGATACAGGAAGAGAGGGCAGAGAAGGCTCCTCAAAGTTGATTTCCCCCAGATTTCATTAAAATGTATGAATAAGGAAAGTCAGAGGTCTTCTCAATCCTCCTTAGCCATCATGGGAGATAAACTAGCAAGTGTCACAAAACATGATAAAAGCTTCAACAAAGTGTCTGCCAAATCCATCACAGCAGAATCCAACCATAAGCCACAGCATTATTAGGAAACTGAGACCATCTGTTGGTTTAGAGTCTTATGTGATTTAGCATATGTAATATATAAATAGATAATATATAGCGTGTGCAACATGTAAAGTGGGTGTGTGTACATGTATGAACAAACACTTGTATTTTATGTATGTACATGCACCTTATTACATGTCAGGAAGGTGGTGCATAGTGGCCCTTCATTTGACAAGTTTACTTCATGGTTCTGAGCTAATGGTTAAGCTCCAGGTCTGAGCTTTCTCCTTCATAGGTGCATTCTATCATTAGGATACAAAATTCCAAGAAAAAAAAAAACAAAAAAACGAAAAAACAGATTTCTGATTTATGAATGTTTTTCTGATGTACAGATGTGAAAATGACAGTATTGCATAGCCAACATTCAGTATTAAATTTTTTAGAAGCTTGGAGAGAGACAAAGACATATTTAACAGTCTTTTGTGACTGTTTATTTTGGGGAGTGAGCAATGCCCTTATGCCTGGAGGTGATCCTTCAAAATGATGGCAGAAGATGAAGGAATTGGTGGTGCTGTGGCCACAGTTGCCTGTTTTACTAGCTTTGTGTATAAATTAGAAAACATCAAGCTCCAGGCTGCCAGGCTGGTACCTTTCATAGGCAATAAATTCAAACAAAGGAATAAAACCTAGAATGAAAAAAATCTGGGATTTTTTTCATTTGTTAGAAGAAAAAAGAACACAAGCTGACAGTTACTACTGAATTTTATGTTGAAATGAACATGTTGTATTGGTCTAAGCACAGAGATGTATCTTTCTCATGGTGGTCAAGGGGAAGAACAGTCATATTTGCCCTGAAAACTACCATAGCTTAAGCAAAATTTACCTAATTTTTTGTACACCTGCTTAAAGCTGAAGGTTTGTAATAAAATGTGAAGCATATCAGGTAATCTGAGTCATCATATTACTTAGGAGACTGTTTCACAGCCCCATATACACTTATTGAAAAGATGTTTCCTGAGCTTAAACTGATTTTTAATGATTAAAATATGCTTTCTATAATCTCTTTTTAGTTTGTTGCCAGTTAAACTTTCCCAAGTCTCCCAACCAATTCCAGTTCTGTTCAGAGCCCAGTGACAGTAAGACTGAGAATCTTGTAACTTTAAGTTAGCAGCGAGCACATTTTGTCAGTTGTACCTTGAAAATTATTTTTATGCAAAAATCACCCAAAAGTATCATTTGTGGTTCACAACTGAACTGATGTAGGTGAAGCAGAGATTGTCAACAACAAGAAGAAACAAACCTAAACCTAAATCCATCTTCTGCTAGCACTTTGTGATCACTGCTCACTTCTGTCACCTCAGGCTTCCTCATATTTATTGCAGGCAGGAAAAGTTCATTTTGGCTACGTGTATGGGATGAGTGCCATGGGGTGCCTTGCCATGCATGCCCTGCTGAACCTGATGAGCGACTCGGGAGTCTCGCACGGGTGCGTTGCAAGTGTCCTGGGCTACTGCCTGCTACCCATGGTCATCCTGTCCTCCTCTGCAGTTCTCTTCTCCCTGCAGTAAGTACCAGACTATGGCAACAGGAGTCCTATGAAGGACTTCTATAAGTGGTCATGTAGTAAATTTTGGCTTCTGAAATTGTAGCACTATTTTGTTTGTATATATAATTGGACACAGCCAAAACTGGACTGTATTTGAGAGGGCTGGTATACATTCATTTTGATACAAATCTTTAATTCCACTGCTTTCTGCTTGGATTGAGAGTGCTGTTGATTTTTGTAGCAGCCTCAGTTGTGATTTTTGTTTTGCAGAGCACACAGCAGCCAAACTCAGGTATCATTTTTAAAAGCAACTGCTGGATTTTGGGTTTATATAGCTGGTTCTCTTGTTTCTTTTTTGTTCATAGCTCAGGCCTCCTATCTTTGTGTTTCCTTTCTTACTGAATTCTGTGTGACAGAATGAAATAGCCAAGTAACCCTTAATGATGTGGAGAATTAGGACAAGCGTTTAAGGTATAGTAGACTTGTATATTCTGAGGTATAATTGTGGTAAAATTGCAAACCTGAAAATAACTGAATACTTAGAAAAAGCGAATGTGTAGTGGTGTATGTATCTGTGCATAAGTGGGGGTTGTTCAGTCATATTCTCTGAATAGGAAATTTTTTGGCAAGCCATTCAGTAAGCCCTTTGAGACACAGTGTTTATCTCCCTGTTCACACACAGCGAAGTACAAGCAACTTCCAAATCTTGCCTGAAGGCCTCGAGTAGTGCTTTTACCTATTGTTAACATATTATTAATGATGGTTTCCCTCCTTAGTCTTTTTTGTTCTCTCATATTTTTAACTCTCCAGTCTGTAACATATGGAACCTAGCAGATGATGAACAAGAAAATGCCCCTGTTTGTTTGCTTTGGAAAAGCACCATTCTTACATATGCATGTATATATATTGTTGTTGTTGTTGTTTGTTCATTTGTTTGTTTTTAAAGAAAATTCTGTGGTGGAATGAAGTTTTGGCAAAATTCTTGTTGCATGTTTCTGTGGAGCTATGATGGCTTAACCTGACCATATTCCATCTATTAAAGTTTTTCTGAGCTGTCCTTGATAAGATGGATGACAGTGACACTGAAAATGTTGTTTATTCTCTGTTCTCCTACACTTCCCATATTTTCTTGATTAACCTGTTTAATAATCCAGCCTAATAAAATGTGCAGATACATAATTGTAAGACAGATGGGGTGAATTCCAAACCAGCTGCTACAACTGTGCAGGGTACTGTTTTCTGTACATGGAATCCCCAAGCACACACTACGCATTTGTAAAATGCTGTGAATTTACAGAAAGCATATATTTTGAAAATCTATAAGTACCAAAATGTAATAGCCTTTACAAAATTGAACTGCTATTGCTAAAATGTATTGATAACATTAAATACATATTGGCAGGGTTCTGCAGTCCTTTCTCATTTGGTATATGAAACTGCTTGAACACAGCAAGCACCAAGGTTAATTATTGCAAACATGTTATTAAGTGGCAGATTTTAAATCCAATGTACATTTCTTTATTTTTAATTAAAAAAATATTTTAAATGGTAAATGGAAGAGCAATACCTTCATGATTTTTAAAAATATTTACAGAAACATTACTTCTATTTCAAAATTCAAAGAAATAATCTGTTTTTTTTTTCACCAATAATATACGTAAGACAGTGCACTCATCTATGGCAAAGATACATAGTAATCTAATAATTTTCAATTTTCATGATTAGCTATTTCCTTGTAACTAAATAAAGCAAAATATGGAACACTTGGGGTAGTGAATAGTACTAAGGAGAAAACCAGTACTCTTATTCAAATTTGCATGTAACTAGATTTGTTTGTGTCTATCTATGCTATTTCATGTGTGAGCCCAAGTTTATTAGGCCATCTTTCTGGGAGAAACATCAATAGAGTTTTTTCCTGCAGGAAGCAGCAACAATTCTCTAATATCAAATCCCCAAACAGACTGGTAAAGCTACTTCCTTAACTAAACAATGAAGGACTGAATGTGAGCATGAAGAAAGAGGTTCTTAGACCTAAGGTGATGCAAAGGACCCATTTGGTGACACCATCTGCAGGATGTGAGAGAAGAAGTGGAAAGGATCCAGCCACATGTTCCTTCATCTCAATCTCGCATCAGGACAGGCTCCGTCCTCTTGGTCACTAAAACCATGACATGCTTTTTGCCCTTCTCCCAGGCTAGAGGATTTGACCCTCATGGACATGCCAGACAAAGCCCTCTGCCATACCATTATTTTTAGCAGTAACACATTGTTAGAGCAAAGATTTTGTAAATGCACAGCAGTACCTCTTGATTCTGATATGATTTTTATGCCACCTTTCCATCCTGCTCTCTGCCAGTCCTGGAACAAACCATGAGAGGCCATTGGACTTCAGTGCAAGCAGAGCAGCCACAGATTGTGCCATGTTGTGATAGCCCCCTAAAGAGTCATTATGTCAGCTGAAAATTGTCATTGCACAGTATGTTCCTATTGCACCCCATCTCTCTGCCAGCCTGGGTACCTGCTCAAAAAACCATCCGTACCAGCTCTGAATTTCTGGCTCACTGTTTAGGTGAGCAACTTACCATCTCTTCTTGGAGGAGAGGCCAGGAACTTGATTTGCAAAGCCAATGGAATTTCCCTAGATGTCACTGTATAGGTTTAAAAAACACTTAAACTGAGGATATTAAATCACATGGTATTTAAGGTTTTATTTTTAACTTGTTGAAGTTGTAATGAGGTGCTGAGTCACCATAAAATCAATTCTTTCCTTCCTCCCTCAAAGGCCCAAGAGCTGACAACACCAAGTACCTTATTGGCCTGGTGACTGAATTGCTAAGAAATCAACTGTTTTATGTGATGTGAAGGCATTAGGTAAACTAAGTCAATTACATAAGGACAGCTTTAGTCATCATGGTTTAGTTGCAATAATTATATCAGTGGAGATAATTTCTGATAAAAGGACCTACCTGACTGTTTTTCCCTTCTCCTTCTGTTATGCTGACATTTTGGAAGAGTGGGGCACCAGGAAAGCCTTTAGGAAGTGGCAGAGGTTTATTCTTTCTCAAGGTCCTTGAGACTGACACGGCAAAAGTGTGTAAAGCAGCTCTCTCATTATGTACTTCAGCAGTGTATTATGCACATGATCTCATACATTTTACAGAAGCAGGCTGCAAATAGAGTGCAAATAAAGCATATGTTAAACATTATTTATTGGAAAGATTTTGTTCCCACAGGGCTTAAGAGTGAGCCCTCTGTAATCTGGAGGAGTATTTCAGTGGGCTTTTTACTATAGTCCCAATATTATCAGCTCTCCAGGCTCCCTGCTCCTGAAAGGAGGCACAACTTCAAAAGGGCTCAGCTGTCTCCAAGAGGTAGGATGTAAAGTCATGGTCCTTTCAGTGTGTAGAGAAGGGTGCCAAGATATGAAAAATATTTTTCCTTGGTGGTTCTTTTCCCACTCCTTACTTTGGGCTCAGTGTGCTCCCTTTTTTAAAAGGCCAGTCAAGCTTTTTCCTGGGAGACCTTTCTACCCATCCAGCTGGTGTGAGTCTTCCAGAGCCTCTCCTGAGTGTCTAAGACACACCTAAAATCTGTTCTCTGTGTTACAAAAATGCAACTCCTCCAGATCATCAGGCTTCCTGATGGAAGAGTAGGTCTGTAGTGTCATTTTAGAACCTGACATCTTCTGTAAGATGATTTTGGCTGAAATAGGAACTTGGCTAAATTTAATATTAAACTTTAGCAGCTGCATCTGCTGGAGGCTGAGAAGATTTATTTGTAGATGTACAGTCCTTTTAGCAGTACTTCTGATTAAGGTTTTATCCATGCTGAATGCAAAAAATTTCTTTTTTGTTTATGGTTACAATTTTAATTTGCTCTCATGCTTGGCTTTCATTATGTCAGTTAGTTCTTGGTTCTTCCATTGGGTGTTACGTATCAACAACATGCTGCTAGAAATGAACTTGAGTTTGGTAAGATTTGGTAAAATTATTGCTACATTTAATAATATGTGGACTCTATCATGTTTCTTTTGTGTTTTTGTGTTTTCTCCTAGGGGGATCCCAGGAACTGTGTTAGCTCTGTTTGTTATTGGATGGTGCAGTTTGTCAGCCTCCAAAATTTTTACATCTGCATTGGCTATGGAAGGACAGCAGCTCCTGATTGCATACCCATGTGCTTTACTTTATGGACTTTTTGCACTTCTAACAATTTTCTGAGATGCATTTTCTGGTAGTCTTCTTACAGTCTGTTTATAGTTGTTGGAGGGGCAAGGGTTTATTTACTTATTTTCAGATTTCCTAGAGTTAAGTTCCATTAGCAAAATTAGAGTCTATGACTTACTGCTTTTTTTTTTTTCCGAGTGGCTGATAATGAAATAAAAAAATTAAGCTAACTGGTAGATGGCCTTAAAACAAAGATGTTTTGACAATCTCAGAGCTTAAAGAAGAGAAATTCTATTTAGAAGGTAGTAAAAGTGAAGAAAAAAAAAAGAAATAAATTGTAATTAAAATAAAACATTCTGTTCTGAGTATTTATGATATAATACATATGCTAGAGAGTAACTAGAATGCAATTATGTAAATATTTAATGGACATAGTAAATCAAGCAAAAATGCATATTTATTTCTTTTTAAAAAACCAACTTGCCATCTTATATAATTACTAATTAATATCCAGAAATTTTATGTTTGGGTTTGGGCAATTATTTTCTTTTTGTGACAGAAGGCTGAGTGACCCTGTTCTGTGGCATTGAAGAACTGACCAAGAACAGGCTGATAAAACAGAGGGAACATAGGAATGTTGTCTTGGTTTTTCTTTTTTCATTTTTTTTTAAAGAGGTGATGGAATCCAAAACACCACTGTACTGTTTTTAACATACAGTAGATTTATATTTTAAAATTTTCATTAAACCACTGCCTGCTGTAACTGCAGCAAAGCACCACACAAAACAAAGGCAACCCTTAAAAATGTCTCCTGAAAGGCAGAACTGTATTTGAACAGATAAAATGCAAATCTCCATAATTGTATCAGCCCCTCAAAAATCTATTTGCTGTTTTTAGTTTTAGGGGCACCAAACATTTATATAATGGCAATAAAGCACAGAATACAGAAGATGATATTTTAAAATATGGTATTAGAAACATTGAGCCATCAAGAGAAATTGGAGATGGGTGCAGTCACAATATGAAAAAAATCTGTGTATGAAGTAGTAGAGAAATTGAAGGTAGGTATAGAAAGAGCTAGAAAAAGTAAATAGATTAAATAAATGGAAATGTGAGGGAAATAAATGGTAGCAGATTATTTCTTCAGTGTCTTATGGTGTCTCTCGTCTTGATGCATATTCTTATGATCTTGATTATTCTCAGTTGATTGTTTTGAACACTTTGGTGATTTGTTTACAAAATACTTTCTTCCTAGACAGAGGGTGAGTGATTCTGGGACAGAGGGTCCTGATGGCTGCAAGCACTTAGGCAGAAGCTTAGCATGGCAAAGCTGCTCAAGAATACACAAAAGTAATTGTATTCCTAATCCTTTTCAGGTCAGAAGTAAATTAGACGATCAGTTTGTCCTCAAGCTAGCAACTCTCTTCCTGAATTGCAAGAGCCTTTGGTAAAAATATTTCCCATTGTTATCATATTTGTTTGGGTTTTTTTAAGAACTCTTATGCAAACCATTCTGGAATTCATTTTGTTGAATTCCAGCTGAACTAGTTCAGACTAAAGGTCATGAGAAGTAAACAAAAGTAATGTATACTTAGCTAATTCCTTAAAAAAATCACAACTCATTTAGGGAAAAAATGCTGCATTTATCCATTTCTTTACTGCAAAGCTATGGAAATGGGAACAGAGAGGCCAAATTGGAGGCACAACCCTGAAGCAAATTGTGGCTATAACTAGGCAGGATCTATTTGCATATAAGTGGGAATTGTGTGAATTTGGAAGATCAGCAATTGTAAACATGACAAATTTGGCCCTGCTGTATCAGGGAGTAAATCTATCAGGGAGTAATAAGGCACAGATAAACATGTCAAGTGACTGCAGGGTATGGATATAAAAATCAGGGGCTTTGATTTACCACCCATTAATGGCCTTCTCATGTCTGAATGGGGACAGATTCATATGGTTACACTAGTTTTAGAGTTTAGAGAAGATGGTTTAGAAACATTTAGTTCCATTTTTGTCCTACATTTCCTATTATCATTCATACTGTCTAAAACAAGTATAAAATGGCTCTATTCTGCAGCACTTTATGTTCATTCTCATATTGATCTGCATGATATGAATCACAGGGGAAGCAGTGAATCGAGCCATCAATTTGTCTTTTGATGTCATAGACAAGTCAAATTACTTATGGGGAAGATAAACACCTTGAAATTTTGCCACAACGTTTACAAAAGCAAATGGTAATTTAATTATTGTTTTATATTTATTTTCTTAGAATTTGTAACTTCTTTTTCTTCACTGAGACACAGCTTCATAATTTTGAATGCTAAGAACTTAATTCCAGTAACTTCCCTTACTTTACTGTTTTTCTTTGCCAATTTTCTTTTTCCTGTTCCCAAGGGATTTCCAGTAGCTGGTACCTGCTGGTGCTGTGCTCCCAGCGTGGTGTCCCTCAGGAGTCTCTGTGCTGACTGAGAGGGTTAAACTGCCTTAGATGTCCTTCTACTTTTTTGAAACAAGATTCCTTATTGTTACCCAGCTCTCCTTTCTGAAGGTCAGAATAGCCATGGTGATACTTTAGACCATGTTTTCTTGTGTCTTCCTAAATCTAAAAATATTGTGGTTACTATCACAAACTGTTAGTTCATAAAAAATAAATATTATTATATTAACTAAGATCAGTTTAATACATATATATTTGGTAATAAGCTCTTGTTCTGACTCTCTGGACAGGCTTTCCCAGCACCATCTTGCTTTCTTGTATTTTCTCTTGCTTGGGCCCTCTTATTTAATCCCCTCATATTTTTCCATGAAAGTTTAAATACAAGGTTGGCAAACTGTTGCTTTCAGCTTGCAAGAGAAAGGATTATAAAATAGTAATGGGTCACATACTGATTTTTAATTCAGGCTTCCCACCCCAAAGAGTTAAAAAAAAATAATGAGACTTACTAATAGTCTTCAGAACATAAAGGGAAAAATAATTATGATTTTGGAGAGTGAAATTTTCTAATCTGTCTTTGGATACTTGTTCTTCATAGCATGCACATGAAATGTTCTGAATGTGCACTCACACACAAAAATGGGCATTTACATAGGTCCTTTTTTTAATTCAAAGGGCGATATAAGTGTTGGACACAGGCAGCACGACAGAGGTGTAGGAGACAAAGTGTTCCCCTGCCTTCCACTGCACTTCTTGTGTGCCAGGCATACTCAAGGTCACCCTCAGAAAAAAGCATGCAGCACTCAGCTGTAATAGAAACATTTTGCTGTTCTATTGCAACTAAATGCAGGGGATGTGAAAGTGAACATATTCTGAGTGAGAGGAAACTATAGCATGTGGCTGATTGTGCAAGGGCAATAAAATGGTTTTATAACTGGCTAGAAGCTGCTGGCAAAATGTCAGGTTGCATCCGGAGACCTCCTCTCCCTGGCCACTTCTGTAGTACCAAAGTTCCCATCTTTATCAAAAATCATCTTGTCACATGTCATCTCTAATAGGTTATAATATGACCTAGAATGGTTTAACTGTTGGTAAGCTGAATTGAGCACAGAAAGCTGCTGAAACATTGAATTGGCACATGCTGTGCTTCTTAGTGAAAAAGCTCAGTGAGAAAAGGGTAATATTTTCCTAGTTTTTGTAGCTTAGAAGCCACAGAGGGCTTACATACAAAACAGTGACCTCATTTCATGACTGTGTTGTTTATGTCATTTGAGAATGAGAAAAGACAGCTCTGTGTCTTGACTTAGACCTCTCCTGCCACCACTTCATTTCAGTGCCTTGCTAAACAACCATTTTCACATATTGCTGTTTTCTGTTCACTGAAGGATCTTAAGTAAATTTTACAGTAAGTCTGAATTACTAATCTTTATTCCTATCAATAATCAGTATAAATGAAGCAACAATTTAAGAAATTGTGCCTGTTTTAAATTTCCTTTTTCTTCCTTATTGTCAAGAGCATATTTAGTGGTCAGGTCATTTTGGCTTCTTCATGCCTGGCAGATAAGAATACATGATGTACATAAGAATATATGGTGTCCATACACATATGTAAAAATAGAGATGTGCATATATATGATAGGGAGCAAGACACTGGAGCTGCATCCAGTTCTGAACAGTAGATTGCCACTTTTCAGGGCATAATATCAAGCATCTGTTGAACCCAGCCTGGGAGACATTGTATATCATTCCAAAGAAACACCAATTCCAGCATTTGAGACGCCCTGTGGGGAATTGCTGCACATAATGACAAAGCTCATGATCACACAATGCATTTACTGGTTAATGTATTTCCTCAAAGATAAGAAAAGGCTACTGGATCAGCAAGTAATGGGTTTCTGCAGCATGATGGCTACAAAAATCAACTGCATAATTAATGTCATCCTGCCTAGGTCATTGTAATAAGAAATTGATCTCTACCTGTGTTGGTCTCAGTCATTAATATGTTCCTTTCCAAAATCTGCTCTCTCTCAAAATTTCACTGATTCATGTTCAGTTAGCCTTTTGTCTACTTATTCTAAGCGAACTGCAAGAATGCCATGAGCAGTACCAATTCTGTAGCTGTAGCCCATGACTTGTCTTCTTGAACAATCTCATCTCCTCAATGTTCCTGGTGGTGAATGCTTAGGAGAGGTCAAAGCAAACACAAGGGCTGTGTTTTAGTTGTTTGCCAAGTGCTTTTGAAAGAATAACATCTGCAACAATGACAATACATTTGCTGTGATTACCAAGCACATTTATTAGACTTATGGTCACATCATTAGCTTAAAACTGCCCAGTGACCTTGGTGCTGCATCACTGAACTAGATGGACGATGCAATTCACAGTGATCTGCATACAGCTGCATAATAAAGACCTTGGCCAACACATACTCTCTACTCTAGCAGCATTTTAGTTACAACTTCAAAAAAAAAAAAAAAAATCGTTGCCCTTCTTTTGCCATGACATTAAGTGAAGTGATAATGAGTGAGAAGAGGTCAAGAAAACATTCATAGCTGTAAGCTTAACAGACCACATGGGAAGTCACCACTTTGCAGAGAACAAGAGGTGGATTTTTAAAAGCACACAGTTCAGTCAGTCCCATCAAAAGTCACTGAGATCTGAGCTCAAGTGTCTACTTTGGTTTTCCTGGCAGCCTATTGACAAGCACTCCTGAGCAAAGAGGGCAAAAGGCCACCAGGCTACCACAGGAAGTGTCTCAGAAGGCTGGTGGCCCACATAAAATTTTGGGTAGACACAGCTGTAGCAATCAAGCATAAGAAGCTCTCTCAATGTGTGGTTGCATAATGTAATCCCTGGCTTTATTCCTTTGGTTATTTTCTAGTTTATTTAACTCTCATCTCTGGACATTGAGTGGCCATAGTTTGTCTAGCTCAAGCACTGGCAGCTTCTAGCTCTAAATGTATAATATGGAGTTTTACTGGGCTCTGGCTTTGCTCTTCAGCTTAGTAAATTGCTGATTGTTCTCAATTTTGACCTTTAGCATCTCTTCTCACACTGTTTCTTAGCCAAAGTTCTTCTTTGTGATATTTTATTTCCTGGTTTCTGGTTTGAAGTTCATGGTTTTAGTCATAATCTTACCATTTAACAGTCTGCACCCTTGTATTTCTTTGATACTCCATCTACCTTCTAGAAAGATCACACACAGGAAGAAAGAGTGCTAGTGAATAATGCAAAAATCTTTTAGAGGCAAAAACCTATCGGCGCTCGGCCATCATTAGTCCTTTCTGTCTATACCAGACTGTGGAATCAACTGTGCACTAATCAGTAGTGCTGAGAGAGAAACCTCTAATATGCTTTTTGAGTAAACACAGTAATTTTAATACAAATACCTTGTTGGCACCTGAAATATGATCAGGGCCTTAGAGATGAGATACAACTGCACATCTTGATGAAGAGACTCCAGAAACAAATACCCTAACTTTTAAAGAGGCATAAAGTGAGCACTAGGTTTTATCTCTCCATGTAGAACAATGAGATAGACATGCATTACTATTCCATCACTCTTCTGAACTGCAAACTGAGTGGAGGAAGAGCACTGTTGATGCACAGCAGAATGTGAAACAGTTTAGGCAGTTATTCCTGGTGAAAAGTAGTAATGACACTTGGCTCTTCAGAAGAAGTAGGCGTGATAATGTGATCCGCTTTAAAGTGCACTTGTGCATTTTGCTTGGTGAGTCAATTTGCTGGAGGAAGATGATACTAAGTGACACTAATAACCACAAAAAGGATGAGTGCAGCATAAATTTGCTTATATTTCAGACATTGTGCACATGGTGCATAGAGATCTGCAGAGTGTTGCAGAGTAGCAGCACTGTGATGTAGCTCACCTGCATAATGAGTACTGCTGAATAACTGTTGGCACTGCGTAGGAAACTCTTTGACTGAGATAAGAGCATACCTAATGCTTCCTGCCTTATAAAAAGGACCACTTCTCAAAAGAGAAGATCACCCTGGAGACGTGAATTTCTGAGGGCAGACATTGAGGTGATATGTTTAATAGAGCACTTTGCAGTTTGCTCCACCACCATCCCTGCCTATATACTTAAATTCTCTCTTTCCAGCACAACAGTCTGATTTATTGCTTGGGTCCTGCTGCAAAAGAGGAAGCTCAATCAGTTGTTAAGGTCAATTGCTAAGAATACCCTAAAGTGCAGAAGGAAGCTCCACAGAAATCTACACCAGACCCACAACCTTTGTTTGGTGAATAATGCAAGAGATGTTTTTGCTAAGATAAATCATGCCTTTCTCTGTGCTGCTCATGGCCAGAAGATGTATGTATGGCTGTCCAGTTCCTAGGCTATGGCTGGGGCTTATTGAAGAGCTGAGGTCCCTACATGACCACAGCTTTTACAGGTTTTTATCTGGTTCCACCAGATGAAACATTATGTGTGTTACACTTTCAAGCAGAATGAAAGACATTTTTCTATTTCAGGAAATAAAACTGAACTTTCAAACTGTTATATCAGCTGAATAATCATAGATTCATGACAAGAACTAGTGCAGGAAAGAGCTCCAAGAGGAAATTTAGTCCATCCTCTGTCTCAAAGAAGGTTTGACATGGTTTCTGACACCATGACTGTTACATGGTGACCTTCCTTTAAAACTTCTACCTTTCTCTCAGCAGACCTTTCAAATCACTATACTGAAGACCTACACATCTTTTAGTGGCAAGTGGCACGTACAGGACAGTGTATGGTAGTTTTTTCTGTGTGTGTGTGTGTATATGGATATATGTGTATGTACTGACAGGGATGTTGAAGGTGGGTACGCTGACAATAGGCAGTTGGTTATCTGGTTTTGAGTCATTAAGTTACAACAGAGACCATGAAGCAAATCAAACTGCTAGAGGATCCTCATGGAGTCTAGTTCCAGTTTTTACATCCTTATTGCTAATTGCTGGAATCTCAAAGACCATACCAGGGAAGCAGTCACTCTATACATGCCTGTTTCCTCATGTTTTTTGCTTAAAAATAGATTTTTTTACTTTTATCAGAAAAGGGATACAGAGACAGATGGGGTTTTGGTCTGGCTGATCATAATTCTTATCCTTAGAATTATTATCCTCATCCTCATTACTGTTATGCAGTGCCTAATGGCTAATCAAGAATGATACCTAGGCAAGGTACAAGCAGAGAATAATGCCTCTTTCCCAGAGCAGCTTATGCTGGTGAAATATGACCACTGTGGCAGCACACAATTGCATTAAAAATATCATTGCATTAAAACACTGCAAAGCTTTGCCTCTGTATAGCTTGTCTACTGCACCTCAGAAGGCACTTTGCTCTGTAATCAGTGCAGTATGGTACTAATGAGCTTGTTGGGCTTTGTGTGCTTTACTGCACAGTTTGCATTCTTTGTGTACTTGGGCACTTGAATGTATTCTAGCTGTGCCAGTGGTATTTGCATTCTGATTGCTTAACAGAACAATGCTGCACATTTAAGGAAAATCACATTGCAAATACAATGCATGGCAACAGAAATAATATCCTTTGTGCCTACAAATCCCTATGTATGCAATGTCATGTGTTCAAATTTGAATTAACTGGGCAATGTGAAGCTACAGCATCAGTTGTTACATAAATTGTTTATATATGTTTACCAAAATTTTTCAAGCAGTTCAAGGAGTTAAGAGGATAAGGTTTTTTTCTGTTAAAAAAGGAATTATGTCTAATACACTGGGTTGAGACTTAGTCCACATGGGTTCAACTTGGGCACTTAGCTGGATTTCCTATCAGATCCTTGGCAGACATTTGGGCTTTGAATCCTAAAGGTGCTTTGTGACATGTCCCACTGATTTCTACAGGCATCTCTCAGCATCTGGCCTGGAGACTTCTCAGCAAGGATAATGATACTTCCACATTTCATAAACATGCTGTGAGGAGAGTTTACTTTCTTAAAAAATTTCTTAAAAAATCAGGCACACAGATGACAGAGCGTAAAATGAATTCTCACGAAAATAGTCAGGTGTAATCTCCTTTCCCAAATTAGCAAGTTTTCTTTTCACACACACACACACACACATGGTCCCCACATGCATATTCCCCAATATTTAAACACAGTGGACTTTGTATCACATGGGGTGGCCCTAATGACAAAAGATGAAATATGACAAAATCTGATGGAGCTACATGGGCAGCCTCCAGCCAGCAGGATGTTCTCCTGCTTGCTATATTCTTCTCCTCTGGCTTTTCCCTGTCATAATAAAACACCTCACAGCTTCCAAGTAAGCACATCTCCCTAGTGTGGGGAGGGCAGAAAAAAGACCTCGGGCAGAGTGTGTGTCTTCCTTTGATGATCCTCATTAAAACCTCCAGGGAGCAACCAGAGGAGTGAAAAACACAGCTGTTCTAAGACCAAGATATGTCTGTACAAACGTGACAACTCCCATTCCTTGCTTAGGAGTCTCAGGAGTCTCTTTAAAACATGGGAGACATAAACTACAGCAGGACCGGGAGATATTTACTCTGTTTATTGACCCGAGGGATGCATCCCATGTGAGCATACTCAGAGCAGTAGGGGTCTTTGGGCCAGATCTACACCCAGCACTCACACCTCTGTACCTTGGCCAGTGTACTGTCAGGTAGGATGAATTTCAGGAAGATTTCGCCCCTCTGTCCCACAACAACTGCTAGAAAAAGGACTCTACCAAAAATCAGTACTACTGAAATCCAGAGTTTGAGTCTGGGCAACTGAGTGGCTCTTACCCAGACATTCAGTATCCTCAATATCTGATGGGTCCTAGTTTCTTGTAAACAATTCAGTATATTCTGCATGTTTTCTGTCTTTTCAATTCAAAATCACCGTCCACAGCAATGGGTGACAGCTATGCAGAATCAGCCTGGCTGGCAGAACTAGATTAAGCACTGTTCCCCATTAGATAGAGCTCAGTAAATTGCTTTCTTGACCTCAACAAGATATTAGTTCATTAGCTATGAGCTAACTCAGTAAAAGGCTCTATTTTATTAGTAGCCTGTGATGTTTTAAAGAATCAAATATCTTTAACTCTGTTGGTCATTCTGTTACTGTGTAATCAGTCCAATTCATTCCAGAAATATTCCTGCAGTAAACTCCACCAAGTACTATATATTCTGCAGTCCAGTGTGACAAGACAATGTGCATGTCAGCAGTAACTCTTTACAATCCATCATATGCTCTTGATATTCTGTTTATTACTGACTATTTATAGTAACTTCTCTGTCCTTGATAGGGCATACTCCATTTTAGAAAATAGATGCACAAGTTCTTTTTTTTTTATAGATCTGGTGTAAAGTTTTTGTCCCAGATAACTTTTTTTTTTACAAGTCTGCATATCTGTTCAAAACAGAAATAAAAATTTCTATTCCATCTGAATGAACAGCAATACAACCTTAGTGGTGGTAATTTGAGGGAGAATTAAATCTCAACAGTCCTAAAACTTTTGAGGAAGTAGAAATTGTTTTGCTATTTTACCTTAGTATGTCCAGGATGTGCTTAAATGTATGACATTTAAAAACAAATAACTGGTGGAATGCAAATTTGGTGCAGGCATAGGCACAAGTAGATAAGATGTCCAGAAAGAATCAAATGACAAGGGTGGGCTGTTTTCAATTTCAGGAATACAAAGCTGACGTAAGCAGCTATGTCTCAAATTTCAGTTAACTTGGATCACTGAGAGAACACTGCATAGCTTAGTGTTAGTTAGAAGTATGGAGGAGAGGAAATTGTGTTGTTCTTTATACTTTTGAATACAAACACAGAGAGCTCGGTCAATGCCTTAATCTCAGAGGGGCTCATATTGTTTTGCTTATCCCTTTTCTCGTGCAGTGGGCATTTTCTGAAGTTACATTGCATTATTAAGGAATGTGAACTGAAATTTCATAGCAAGGAAAAAAGAAAGAAGATTTCCAGTCAGTCCAAAATATTTCTTTCACACTAATTAGTCAGATCCTGGGCTGGAATGCTTCTATATCATCAGAGCAATTAGACTGAATAAACTATTTTCGATATTTTCTTTAAAAGTCAGCTGTTCTTCAGATTAATTTCTGATAAACAGAAAACAGAGAAAATAATTTTCTTCCTCATTTGGATATTGCTCCATCCCCCATCCAAGTCAATAAAAACCCTTTCCCTAGATTCACTGGCATTAGTGTAGAGCTTTTATTGTTCTCAATGAAAATTGAGACAATATAAGTTCCTGGTAGTTATGGTGGATAACATTTCAACTGTTCACGAATTGTATACCAAATAGAGCATAACAGATATCAGCACATATCCCAGTATTACTAAAACTTTTGGAAAAGAGCACAAAGGACAAAGGGAAATCTGTCTCTGTTTTAGTCTCTCACTTGCTAACCAGTCTGGTTGGCAGATAGGTGAGGACTAGTCCTTAGGATTTTCATGCTGGTGATGATTCATGATACTCTTGTAACTCTGTCATACTGTTCAGGCACAATTAGGCATGCACAGAGAGATGCTGTGATCAACATATATCTGGTTTCAAAGTATAAAGTAATCCTTCATTATCTAACAGATGTAAGAGATATCAAAGGGCTTCAGTGAGCCTCTGGGCTATGTCAAGAATACACACAACGAGTTTCTGCTGGGAGGTCTTTCCCAGTCTCCAGCTGCTGTCCTACAACTCTTTGTGTTTCCTTTAGGATTTTAGACATTTCTGTGTTTTTCCATATGACTCTGGTATAGGCTTCTTCACAGGTTTCTCACAATGTTGAATTTCTACAACCATCTAAACTGAAGTTGGCTTCACCTTGGCATTGTTTCTGGTAAATTAATGGGGAGGTGGGCATGCTAAAGTTGAAAACATCAGATGCTGCTGAATGCAAAGGAAAATTAAATATTTTTTTACATTTTAGAGTAATGGAGAGCACTGATTGAGGCTATCATTCAAGCTGATGCAGAATGCGCAGTTTTGTCCACAAGTTCTTGCAGAAAGGGGATTACTCCTCCCTACAAGTCCAAGGTTGATAATAAAGACCAGGGTAGGAAAATAGTGCAAAAAAAAATATAGTCTTTTACTCTGAGTTGCACTACAGTAAACCTGGAATAAGATCATTAGCAAATATCAATGGACAGATTGTAGGAATATCAAGACCTAAAATTTATGGCTAACGTCATACTGCTGGTCAACAGCAGGGGTTAGGTTTAAGGACAGAAAAATAGACAGTTTGCTGCTTTCTGTGGACTGTGAAATAGCTGTGACATGCCTGAGAAATAAAAGGTTGTATTAGCAGAATTGCTTTCACATTTTAATGACAAGACCTGAACACAGATTCCTTCTGGTTCAGACAAACATTAATCAGTAGAAGCAGGTACTTGTAAATAAATTAACTCATGCCATAGCCTCCTCTATATCTTTTTTGCTTCAGAAGCTGAGAAATCACAATATACCTTAGGGAAAATGGTATTACTTGTTGATACTATCTAAAAAGGTTCTTGGGAAAAAATAAATACGAATCAGAAATAAAATAAAATGCTTGTCTCTAATGAAAAGAAGGAGACTTTGATTAGTTTGTGATTCTTAGCATCTACAAAATTGAGGTCACTATTGTGAAGGGGATCAGTCAGTTTCTAATCTATTTATTTAGTGCAGCATTACCAATTCATCAGAAATTTATAGGGGAAAGTCCAACAAAGCTTGAGGCTTGGGCAGAATCCATTATTCAGTACCCAACTTTCTCTTCATGAGATGCATATTTAGCACAGCAGACTTATACACTGAGGAACTCGACTGGGACCCAAAAGCTTTTCCTTGCTAAAGCTCTGAAAGGTCTCTTGGAGATGTCTATAGCAAGTCCATACATATTCTTAAGGGAATAATGAAATATACCTTACTTACTTTTACAGTTATTTTTGTAAATTATCAATGCAATGCAAAGATTGACAAGTATGATAGGTAATCTGTTTTCTGATCCCAAAGATCATGCCTGTAAAGTCACTTTCTGAAACAAGGAGTGATGCACAAACAACAGATTTAGTCCAATGAAAAATTAATTATTTAATCTCATGATTTTGCTATATTGGTAAATGCCGGATTTAGTTTCTTCCCATAGGTTTTATTTCATTCTTCCCGTGAATCTTAAAAATAATGCATTACATGCACACCTTCTTTGTACAACACAGACAGCAGCAAACGTACACTGCTCCCATCAGTGTGGGCTCAGAGCCTGGCTATTAGGTGCTAGGATACCCCTGGCTGCATTGTTGCATGTAGCTCTTCTAGGACAAAAAACAAATATTACACTATATGGCTGATGGATGCAAGAAAGGAGGGAGAGTACATTCTCATGGCAGTGTTCTGTGTGCTGCAGTAGTTTGTATTGGGTGTGAATGTGCATGAAAGGATTTCATTGAATGCTCCTTTACTGGTATTGTCTCTGCACTCTTTAATACGGGGCATAAAGATTTCATTTTTAGATAAGAAAGGAATTATAATCATTGGATAATAATTCAGTCATGCTCCTTGAATAATGGAAGGATAAGAAGCAAAAGAGGTTTTTGGGTAGGGAATAAAACATCTCTCATAAATGTCCAGGACTTTAAGAGTTGCAGTCCATAGCCCTTTTAGAACCTAAGGCTCCATGTGAGTAATTTACAGTGTCTGGCTTTCCATCATCACCATGTATTTCACAGCAAAAGGGAAAGAATGCATTGAAGCTTTACTGTACAATGAGGCCCCTTGTTGCTCTTCATGTATGTGCCTATTTTCTGTAGCAAAAAAAAATGCAGTTCTGTTAAACTATTTTAGCAATTAACATAATCAACCATTTTTAGAAGAAAAATCCACAACTTTTCCACATGCACTTCCACTAAACTAAGAAGGAAGAATGACAGAATTGCATCACAGGTTTGGAGAAATGTTTGGAAGGAGCATCAGAGGGGCAGGTTGTGCAGAAAGCATTACTATCCCCAGCACTGAGCTATATCAGCCATTGGTTTGTCTAGTCAGCTCTTGAAAACTTCCCAGAATGGCCACAACATCCATGGGCAACCTGTTCCAGTGTTGCAGCAAGTTTTTGTGAAGTTTCTCCTGATGTCCAAGATGGCTATTGCCTCTTTTGCCATTTGTGACAGCTGAAAATAGATTGTCTCTGCATTTTCAGATCTGCTCTTCAGAAATCTGTAAGCTATTTTTAAGTTGCTCCTTATCATTGTTTTTGTGAGACTATGCTGTCTCAACTTCTCCTCCTGACACATGTACTGTAGGCCTGCAAACACATCTTCTGTTTTCTAACAGAAAATTATTATTATTGAGGATAATTCTCAATATTTTTCTGTGAATTGTTTTTTATTGGCAAAACTGTCAATAACTTGAGTAAAGTAAATCCAAGATGAGATATAAGAATTTAACATCAAGACCTGTACAGTACACTGAAATATCTGAAGAAGTCTAATTTTAATGAGTCAAGAATAACCCTATTTCAGTGAACATTTAAAATTAGATTGTCTGCTTTTCTAATGGGAAATGGTCAAGCATCACAAAAGATTGTTGGTAGAATAAAAAGCAAGAGAGAAATAATATAGGAAATGTTCAGATCAACAAAAAACCCAAGCCTCTGTTGCAGCAGGACATTATGAGAAGACCTCAGTTTTATCAGCTTGTATGCAGCAACATGGAAGCCACTGAGAATATTATAGTAATTCTACAACTGTTTAATTTAGTAGAAAATAAATGAAGTGTTATTTGCTTTTGCAAGTGGAAGGGGGAAAACTTAAAATGGAACTTGGTACAAAATATGCTGTTTCTGTAATTTCACAGCAGGACAATCATAGACCACTTAAAACCACAAACTTGCAGAAATTCTCAGTGCTTCTAAAGCTTGTATCAGTCGCTGGAGCCTTATGATACTGAAGGTAATGTGAAACTGTAAACAGCATATGCTGAGCTTCTGTATTGTAAAGAAACTTGTGTTGTATATTGTCTTCTGTTTCAGAAAACGATTGAAAGACATTCAACCGTAATCAGCAAAGTATAAAATCCCTGCAGGTTCCAAAAAATTATGAAACCAACCCAAAATTTAGCTGTGCTCAGGAAAAGGTATCTGGAATGTTTAGCATTACAACTGGAACACATATCAAACCCACACACCTGTTTGAGGTTTGACAGTGACACTTGCGCATTCAGATCTTAAGAACTCCAAATTTCCTTATAACCCTGGTGAGGCTATCTAAGCCTCTAGGCATAAATAGAAGACTGGTAAACATCAATTATGATCCTGTAATTTTAGAAGTATTTTGCAAAAAATATCCCTGAAGAGACTAGGAGACGTCCATGTGATATCATTTTTTACTATGCTGGGGAAGATGAGGGTCTAATTCAGGTAAGGAACAGAACTGAATCTGTGTCTAACTCATCCCATACAATGATTACAGGATTGATAATGTGCCTTAGTATGTGCCTTCACTGCTTCCATGCTAATACAGGTAAGTGACAAGTAGTTTTGGCAGCTAACAGACATACTGCATTTTGAATTTAACTTAGCATAAGGGACTGAGTGTTTCTCAGCATTTAGAAATGCATCATTTGCCTTGCTAGCCTTTGTAAGTCTATTTATTGTGAGCTTCAATGCCTAACCCTGAATATGGATTCTGCTAAAAGTTCAGCACCACAGCTACTAGTATTGGTCCACCCCCTTCATGTATCCCCTCACCAGTTTTGGAGAAAACTTCTCAACTACACCTCCTCACCACAGAAAAAAAGTCACACCTATATTATTAGACTAATATCAGATTTATTTGTCTTCTCCAAGTGGGATCCAGAGGAGACTACCCCACAGATACTGCTAAACTGCTAGTTAAATGGCACATTTCTACTTACATTCCCTTTTTCACCCTTTGCAACTTAATTTTTCCCTTTACCACTCTCATCCACTCCCAAATAAACAGGCTTTTTGTATTTACTCTTTCCCGTTGTCCCTATTTTTATACCTCTTCAGCATTTCCAATATGTTCACACTGGTAATTTCTACTTCGTTCATTCATTACTGACACCCTCCTGTTATCAATCGTAGTTCTCATTTCTACTATTTATTTTGTTCCTATCTTAATTTAGCCTTGTCAGAACTAAATATCTACATATGCATTACCCCCCTTTTGCTCTTTGTAGAACTCTTATAATTTCTTGTGGTGCTGTTTTGTAACCCAGGGCTCCCCACCTGTGTGCATGTTCTTACAAGTGTTAGGCCAGTCTGCATGATGAATCTTGCACAATTTAGATGCATTTCTTACTGCAGTGAAAGATTAATCCCTATTGCATGAACAGAATTACTATCTCTCACTCTTGGTCAGCACACTAGGAATATTGACTCCACACCAGGTCATAGACATGAGATGGCAGTGCACACATTATCAGCAAGTTTCAAATGGAGACAAGAAGGTCGTATACAATTTAGAATGATATACTGAAATTAAGTTAAGATTTTTGATATGGAGGCAGAGTACTAAATCATATGTAACAGAAGATCATATTCAAAAGTTCATTGACTTTGCTTTAAATCTCCTCCAGATTTCCCTAGATTGACAAAAAACCTCTTAGGTTAGTTTGGGGACTTAAAAAACCCCAACTAAGACCTGCATTTGGTTGCAAATAATGGGTTTTTTGTTTCCTTGTTTGCTTTTTGTTTTGTTTTGTTGTTGTTGTTGTTTTTCTTTTAATAAATAAATAAAAAATAATATTAGAAAAATATTAAAAGCTGTCTCTGTCCTCATTGAGCTCTCTTTTGGGAGAAATTACTGCTGGTGACTGTGGCTTCTCACCATTGTATGCTTGCATTTATGCCTCAAACATCTTCTCTGAATTCTGGAATGCCTTTCAGAAGTCAGTCCTGATGCCTTCCTCCACAGGCAGAATATATATATCTCTGTCATACACACATGCATATTTTCCTGTAGCAGATGACTAATATAAATGGTTTGAATTATTTCACATGAATCCAGCTAATTCAGCCCATATGGTGAATTCTTAAGATTCTTGTCATCAAGGACATAGAGCTTCTGAACAGATTGCTCATGACAGTAGAAACAAATTCATTTTCAAATAATTTTTATTATTTGCCAAAAGAAACTATACCAAGCATGTCAGGTCAGTTTTTTATTGTCCTGCTACAGAAGGGCTGACTGAAAGATCTATCCAGTCATTTCAAGCCAGCTCTACCATTGGTGAAGCTCTCCTGAGATCACTTGTAGTACGTTATGGTTTGACCAGTATATGTGACTTCAAAGTGACAGCTCATGTGCTTAAATGTTGACATACTTTTGCTGATATGCAGCTTTCTGTAGCTACATTATTCATGATGCATGCAAGAATCATAAGAATAAAATCATGAATGAATAAGTAAATGAACGGATGAATGAATAAATGTTTAAATAAAATAATCTACAGTGTCTCTTATTATGTCTACATGACCATTTCATGAGCTCTTGAAGGACAGCTACTTTTATGAATAAAAGTAGTGTTACTGATAATAAGTTATGAATTGAAGTACCTATATTTATGATAGCTCCAGTATTATATATTGTATCACTTATATTAAAACCAGAAAGGAACCATCTAGCCCTGAGGCATCAAACTGCTTTAATTAACAGCAAAAGAAATTATGGTTTTATATATGATAGAATTCTTTCAAACACTAAAAGCTCTATCCAACTGTACCTCCACACCATCACTAAAACAATATATTGAGAGGCATAAAGTCACTCCTCTGCAAAGGCTCCCTCTCCGTGCTGGTTCTGCTTGCAGTGGGAGGGCATTCTGTAATGAGCTTGTTCCATCTCACTGCAGTACTCCAAATACCAGATTAACTTCCATAATGATGATTTTACTTCTCATCACCTTTTATCATGAAATAGATGCTTTTATAGTGTAACAGGATCCAGCCCTTGGCTGAAAAGAGAAGTTCAGAAGAAGGAATACTCAAGTAGGTATCTCAGGCTGCATTGTGGGGTATTGGAACCCTGCCCAGCCCTCATGCTGTCAGAGGTGCCCTCCAGGATTTCTGACTGCATGCCAGGATAAGACCTGAGCACATCTTCTCTGTGTTTGGGTACCCTGGTTTCTGCAGGGACTGGCCAGGAGGGAGCTGCCAGCTGCCCTGGTGAGTACCAGACCCAAACCATCAGGGATCTTGATAGCACATCAGGATCATCTGACTTGAAGGCTGACTAGATGTTTCCCTCCCATTTCTGTGCTCCCCTCCAGTGAGGAATTTAGGTACATAAATTACCCCTCTCTATTCTGGAAAGTATATAGGCATCAAATAGTTGCACTGGTTTTCTGCAAAGTCTTTCCCTCTTCCCTTCTTCAATGTGCATCCCTTTGCACAATGTAAGGGACTGCTGGGACGCAAAAGGAAGGTAGATATTGTGTCAAGCAGGTGGAAGGAACTAAAGAATGTTACCTGGTTCACAGCAGAAAATTTGTAATATGGCTTTGATTTGTTTGATTATAAATTGTCAAAAGATTTGGTTAAATGCTTATGTCTCTGTTTTCTTGAATTACACAATTTTTTTTTTCTTGGTATTTGGTGGAAAATAGATGGTAAATAAACACCGATTTCTGTAGACAAAAAAAGTTTGAAAACACATTTTAGGGAAAAGTTGAGAAAAAAATCAAGCATGGTATTTAATAAAAATATAGTATTTAATAATATTATTTTAAAGAAAAATGAACCCATACAACTGATCACCTCTACTGAGACATGATTCTTGGTGAGAAGATAAAT
Organism: Poecile atricapillus; assembly: GCF_030490865.1. NCBI lineage: Eukaryota > Metazoa > Chordata > Aves > Passeriformes > Paridae > Poecile > Poecile atricapillus. The sequence continues at coordinate 52,013,917 of NC_081252.1, forward strand.
CCTTTTGTTTTTAATAAGCATATTTATACTGATAATATTTGAGCATGCATGGCTCATTTCATAAAAACAAACATAGAAACCAATCATTAAAATTCAGTCTCTCTCATCAAAACCCATGCCTGGAAAATTATAATCTACTGTAGGATAATTTTTTAGACAGTATATAATGTAAGGAATATGGTTATTGTTACAATAACTCTTTACAGAAAGATTTTAAAGACCAGTAATTCTGTCAGTAGTTACTGTGTTCCTGCAAGGTAAAAAATCCAGGTTCAGAAATATAAAAAATGGTATATATATATATATATATATATATATATAATTATTCATCTTGAAGTTGAAGCAGAAGTGATACTTAGCAGCTGTTTATACTCTTTGGAAGTGGAAATTGATAGAAAGTACATTTAATGCAGATAGCTAGATTGATTTATCATTTTAAATAACTTGACTGATTTTTTTTAATCTTTGCAGTAACTATATGAACTAAATGACAAACTGGTATAAAAAAATAATGCTCTAAGGTGGAACTAAATAACTAATTAAATCTAGTTCAAGGACTGAAAATTTCTTTACAAAACATACTGTTTTCTAATTCAGAATTATTTTGCTACTTCTTCTCCCCTCCAGCAAAGAGGTACTGGGCATTGAATCTAGGTATTGAATTCTGCTCTGTTTCTGTTGCTTTCACAATTGTTCCTTAATGCAAAACCTATGAAAGTACACACTTATCTTGGAGGGGATTAACAAAAAAAATATAACAAAAGGCAAAATCCAGTAATTTGTGTAGCCGTTTCGTTTTGCTGAGCAGAGCAGAATGGATTTGCTCCAAAGTGCTTTATAATTTGTGGTGTGTTTCACAGGAGTAATATGTATCACCTTAACTACAAAATAGGTAATGCTGTTGTATTGTGATGTTGTAACAGTCAGCTTTCACATAACACCTGGTTTGTTCAGCATTTTCCTGCTCCAAGTCATGAATTATTGGTGCTAAAAAAATAACAAATTAATTTTTGAATATTAGCAGAGCAGAACACATACCAAAATTGCTTTTTTTTTTGCTTTTTTTTTTTTTTTTTATTTCTACTGAGGAAGTGGCATAGCAGGAACCAATTTAATGTTTATGCAGAACAGGATCTATTTTTAGTAAAGCAGTTTTCACGAGATATAATTTGGGCATTCTGAATAGAATATTTGAACCATTTCAAATTTAACTCCTCCCGGTTATGGAATAAAGCCCATAGTGACCATGTGACAAAGGTGATTTTCTAACTTTAGGATATGATCCTTAGTTTTGATCTGTTGTTGCAATGTCACAAATTATAAGTGACTCTTGCATAAGTAAACAAACAGGATTTTCATTTCTGTATCCTGTACAGCAAGAATACACAAAGATAAATCAAGCAGCCCAAATGAACACAGAATCATGTAACTTGTTTCATTAGGGTAGAGTGACCCCAAATATCTATGCATGGAGGAGGCATCCCAGCAAAGCTTATATATTTTCATTTTGTATTGTGTTAGTGTTCTATGTATTCCACACCTGTTTCTTCCATACCAAAATATAGCACAAAAGATAGTACAAAAGGAGTGATTAATGTTTGTCCATTGCTGGTTCAGCCTATTAACTTATCTATTTATTTGCCTGTATACACAGATTTTTTCATATGAAGCCTGTGAAAGTAGTATCTAAGCAACAGACTGAACATTTCAGCTTTGTCCTGAGGACTCTATTCAACATTTAGAAGGGAACATAAATGCAGGCAAGCTGTAATAGCTATGGGGAATTTAACCATATATTACCTGGGTTTGTGCTGAGCAGCTGTAAGCAGCGTGTGTTTTGAATGGATACTATTTCCACCTTGAGACACACTCTCCCTGTTGTTACCACTAAAGAAATTACCCCAGAGGTGCTAACCTAAAGAAATGCTAGATGGAAGATAATACTAGAAGCAAAATAACCCGGGGGGGAAAAAAATTGAAAATTAGTGTTTTACTTTGTTAGAGTCTCTGCATGTGCTTGCAGGCATATGTGAGATTTAGCAGGATTTGCTTTTCAGCTATTCAAAGAAGGCTAATAAGTTTTGAGAGCTTAACATGCTATTTGAATTCATATATTTCAGAGCTGCTGTATTTTTCCACCTGTAACTCAGTGTTTCTTGGAAGTCTTCTCACAATTTCTGTCTATTCATGCCATTCCCCTAAAACTAAAACCTGAGACAGTCTGGTCCTCAGTAGCATGGCAGATTTGGCTTTCTCACATAGAAGGGTTTTGCAGAAAAAATGAGCACTTTCAGCAAGCCATCTATAGTGAGAAAGTTATTTGGATGACCCATCTTGAACTTGTACCAATTTTGATAAATAATAAAGGGAAATATTTTGAAAGAAGACTTGAAAAGAACTATCAGTCTGATATGTGTTTTCTCTTGTTGAATTCAGTTGCCACTGTGTTTGAAGAGAATAAAAACCCTGCAGTAATTAAGCAAGCAGCAATAAAAATTCCCCATTAGTAGATCTTATCTGCATTAGAAAAGTCATACTGGTTGTATTGCATGATCCATGATTTTTGCTACAAAATGCAAGGACATCAGATGTAAATATTTCCAGTTTAGAGAAGGACTGGAATATTGTATTCAAATCCTGGCCTTAGGCTAAAGCAAACCTGAAAATTTGCAGTATTAAAGGTGAGGACATGAACTTAGTGGCTTTAAGCAAGAGTTTCTTCTACAAACAGTGGGTTTTTCTCATGAAAGAGGAGTAGTACTAGTAGTAATTTCTTTCATATTAAGTAACTCATTGAATCCCAATAGATAAGATACCAATGTCTTACTGCTGTGAAATAGAAATGGAAGATTTATTTATGAGAGAGCTCTGAAAGACTTGATGTGATGTGCTCATCTGTATTTGCAACAGGAATTGATGTCCTGGAGATTTTCACCTGATAAATTCCAAGTTGCTATATGACCCTGGGACACTGGTAATTCTCTGGATTCTGTTTTAGGCTTTAAGGTACAAATTCTTAGTTTCTACATATACTGTGAAGGACAGTACAGAAATACACGTACACTTCTGAACAGAATGTAGTTTGTTCAAAGTTTTCTGAGAGAAAAAGAACTACCAAAATTTTCATGGCCACAGTGTTACTCTTGTGTATAGGACTATACATAGAAATACATTTCTACAAAGCACAGAGTACTTAAAGATAGCTAAGAGAAATGAGATTTGGAAATTTGATCTTGAACATTTTGGCAAAGGTCTGCATATTCACTGTTCCTAATTACATCTTTGTATATATTGACAAATTTCGATTACAGCTATTCTCTCTTGCAATAATTAATACTTTTATAAAAAGGGTTTGATTCTGAATTATTGCTCATCCCTGGCTGTCCTCTTGTTCCCAGGTCAATGAAAACTATGTTGTAGTTTCAGATATGCAAAAGTAACTGTGTTACTAGTAATGCTCATTTCATTTGAAATAGATTGCAATTATTTTTGTCTTTCGAGTCCCTGTTATTATTTTCCATCCATTTGATCAGGAAGAAGAAATCCTTTAAAAGAGATGTATTAAAACTAATGATCTTAGTAGATATCCAGAGACTGTGGCCATTGTACTATGAATAAAACACTGCACTGATGAATAGTGAAGATTGATGCACCACAGAAAAAACTAGAAATGAGAGGATCCCCCAATAATCTAAAAAAATAATGCTTAAGACACCTGGCTAAAAAGTAAAAACAAAAAGTTATTAAAAGGGGAAAAAAGTATGGCAAAAAATTTAATTGGTACAATTAAAGAAAATACCAAGGAACTGAAAAAAAAAATAGGAGGAGAATTAATTGACCAAGTTTTCTTATCTTTTTGTCTTTCTGGCAACTATATGTCAACATAACATAAATAATAATATTTGAATATATATTAAATGTAACCATATAACACAATAATATTATTTATAATATATTACTAATATAATAATATAACATAAAAATATTTTAGGATTTAGAATAATTATTTTCCCATTTTTTTCATCAATAATATCCTTTTAAGAATTTTGGTTGTGGATACTTGCTGATCTTCTGTTTGCTTCTTAATGTCTTGTTTATTCTCCTGTTCCATTGCCATATTTCTTTCCTTTTTTTTTTTTTTTTGGCTGGCATCCACAGAAAATACTGCAGTATTTTTTTTATACTATCCTTGACTAAGAGAAAACAAGCTGCTGCTCTGGAGGTGGCTAGAAAGCTGGCATAATACCAGTGAATGGGATGGAACAAACTAGACTACCCAAAAACTTTTCCTAATATTGAACATCGAGGTTTTTCTGGAAGTAGTAAGAGAAAGGGAAAGATTCCAGAATACTAAAATCTGTCGTGATGTTTTAATTGTGAAGGGCTTAAGGACTCCAGGGATGTTCTATTCTAAACCACGTGCTTCACTCTGTACATTTTGCTTTTCATCATGTTTTAAATTAAATAAGATGACTGCCTTAACTACTTCAGCTTAACCCTTCCCTTTTCCTACGCAGATGAGAAGAGCTTCTGTGCCAGGGGCAAAGGCAGCCTCTCTTAAGAAGGCTTTCCTCTGGGAAAAAGCAGTGTGAGTCCTGGATCAGCACTAGAGTGCAGTGCACAAGGGTAAGGCTTCTGGCAGTACAGGTAAGGTGGAGGAAGGGCAGAGAAATTAATACCTTGGGGATTGGAGCATGTCCATGTATTTTCTTTTGTTTCTTGCTTTCCTGTCAAGCTCAGATGCTTTTTCTAAGCAGTGACTTCATGACTGTATACATGTGTGGAGGAGTCTGAGGTTTTTCTTCTTGCCCTTGTTTTATGGATCCATGGTTTGTTTAGCCTTCCAGAAAACATATTAATGTATATGGTATGTTAGGGTATGAGTATTTAATTATTTCAATTATTGTTTCCAATATTTTGAAACACACACTTCTGAATGACTGCAGACTTATCCTATATTTAATAGGAAAAAAAATATCCCCTCTTATCCAATATATCCTCTTATCTTATGTGTCAATCCCTCAGGAGACATCAAGCTCATATCTTAGCACAGGAGCCATAAGAATACATTCTAGAACCCAGCACTGACACTGGCACATTAAACAGTCTTAAAAAAAGTTTAACACACCTTCAGACACAGTAATTTGATGCTTTAGTTTTCTTCCTCCTTGGTCAGCTATCCATTCCTATGTAAATTAAATATAAACCAGCCAATTGATTAAGAACACTTATTAATAAGTACTCAAGACTAGAAAGTATGGAAAAAACCCACAACCAACCAATAAGCTAGCAGCACTTGAAAAAGTGAAGCATTCATTCCAGATATGGAGTTAGTTTGCATTGCCATTTCTAACAAATAGTACTGAGCCTTTTATTTTCATATCTTGCTGTAAGTCTTTGCCAGCCTCTATTTCCCAAATAGCTTCTGCTTCACTACATTTCCATCTGTACAGAAAGGGCACGGGCATAAACACTGATAAACAGTGAATGAAATCTTCCTTACCTCCCAGCTAAGGCAGGATACTGGCAGGCTGTATTTTTCTTTTCAGAAAGTATTATCCTAGGGATTTAGTCTTTTATTGTGATTTAAAAGGGATTTCTACCAGGAAGCTGGCAGTATCAAGTTTTTTTTGCTAGATGTGGCACTGCTTTATGATATATAGGTGTGGGATTTTTGGCTGCTGTAAAAACCTTCCTCAGAACCAAAGAAGAACCATTATCTATAACTTCACCTTTCAATCACTGCAGTAGTGATTAAATAGATAATTAGCCTTGCATTTTTCTTTGCCTGAATTCTCCTCTGATTAAGAACAAGATGGAAGATTGCCATACATGTGCCTGTATGAAAGAGGGAATGAAGAGCTGGACTTTCCTCCATGGACCAGAGAAATATCATCTGGCAGTAGTTTAATCCATCCAAAAAATGGATTTTGTGAGGATGTTATTTCCAGCATTAAATAAGCAAGAAACACTTGAGAGGTTAGAACTTCGTGCAATCCTGAGTCTGTTTTCCCCTATACCATTACTATGCTGGTAACAACAGGTAGAAATTTATCTGAGCCTGCTGCACAATTAACACAGCTATCCATCTAGAAGAAATGAAAATTCTAGATTAGCAGAACTTTAGGACAACATAGGTATAATGTGTGGTTAAGGAACTATAACTGTAGATAATAACAAATGGACTGTTTTAGAAATCAGTAGCAAGAGATGAGTCACTGAAAACAACCATTTTGCATCTCTAGTTCTGTTTTCTATAGAAGGAAATTTTCAATATGAGAACAATTCAATGAGGTACAGGTATATCACATAATCAGAATTAAGTTGTTCCACATGGTGAAAATACTGAGGAAAAAATAATTGTTCATGTTGTGTGTTAAATAAATACTATATTGTATTTAGCTAGTTTTCCTCTAAACCACAAGAATATCTATTGATGAAAAAGGGTGCACATATGTCCTAGAAAACTACCATTACATTCCTTGGAGCAATATTTTTCTATAACTAAATTAATGTCATCACAACTAAGTTTACATAATTGTTATTAACATCAATAGGAAGCTGATGCCTAAAGAGTAGATAACAGAACCCTTACACACTTATAAAAAACAGATTTGCAGCTGATTAATGAATAAAAATTATTAAACCTGCTTTTATCCTCTGATCCTATGCAACACACTTGCAAATGCATACATATAATATATGCAATATACATATAATGCAAATCTGTCCCTTGCATTCTCACAGGTCAGCATCTACTCCTCAGTTCTGAACCCTTTTGTAATGCAATATGATGGCAGAAATCTAGGAAGAAGGGTAAATAATGATCTCTTCCCTCTGTTTGCCTTTCTCTTCCAGGCTGTTCATCAGAGCTGCTGGAGTCTGGAGGTGCTTCCCCACGTGTCCTTCAGCCAGGTTCAGCCTCCAGGAGTCCCACGCTGAGCAGTGGAGGCACCTGTAGCAATGCACTCCGGAATGTGCAAGGGAGCATCTGCAAGAACAGGAAGATGGGGCAGAACTGAACTGAAAACAATGTTCAGGAATATTTTTTCCTTAGTAACTGTAACAAAGGAAAAACACACTGGGAAGAAGAAGACTGCAAGAAAAAAATGTATCCTTCAATGATAGCTGCACAAATTATAACAAGTAATTGGAAATTTAACTCTGATTTGTAATGAGAACAAAACTGTCATTGGAGAGACTAAAAATGACAGTTTTAGCAAAAGGTTTAAATTGTCTGAAAGACAGATGCCTGAACTTTGGCTGTTGTCTGCCATGACCTTACGATATAACTTGGAGGAAAACAACATAAGCACTTTAAAGGTACTATCTTAGCGCTGCCCATTTTTCAAAACCATGGTGACTATAAATCCCCACACCAAAAATCCATGTGGATCAAGCTATCCTTTGGATGTGATTTGTAGTTACTGGGAGTACATGAATCTCATGTGAACAGAACTCTGGCATGCAAACATTACTTTAGTTTTTCTGAATGTGACATTCTGCAGTTGTCCAAGAGCAGCATGCATGAAAAGCATGTGAAAATTTGACAGTGTGGGCAATGGCACTTCAGGAATTCCTACAAGATTTCTGTCTTGTACTGGTGAACCATTTGACTGTTGAAGTGGAAGAACTCAGAGGTGATCAAAATTCTTGAAGGGACAAAGAAAGCAGAAAACTCCCCACTCCCTCCATGAAATTTTGCATACCTCACTGTTTGGTAAAATACCAGACAAAGTAATCCCAAAGAGCATTAAAAGGTATCTTAGAAGGCTTTTGACTTTTCTGACTTCATATGTCATGAAGTTAGTCTATACTAAGGAAAGAGAAACTTACTTCTTCTGGGCCAACTCTCCCTTCCATGCAGGTGCAAAAGGAAGTGGAGAGACAGAGGAAGGATTTGCCCTTCTTACAACAACTTGCTCCAATTTTTTAAGCAAAGAGGCAAGAGAAAGCATTTTCACCTGCTGCTTCTAACAAATGCCTCCAGACACTTCCATAGAAAAGTGGAAAGTCCATGAAACTTAAGGAAGAGAAGACAGTAAGGGGGTAAGGCAGGGAATGACAGCAGATGAAGCTGCAGAATGGGAGAATAGGTAAGGCAGATATCAGAGGAAATGCAGAAAGGATCTTGCACATTATTTCACACATCCTTCTGTTGTGTTACCATCTTACACCAGTTATCCATCACTTGATTGATGAGTTTTATATCTGAACTCGATTGATAAATTGATATTTACCAATATTTTAAGAATGTATGCAGGATCTGCTTCTTGGACAAAATATATTCAGTTCATATTAAGTGACGTATTTGGATTTTAATTGGTTTGCCCACTCTTTCGTATAGTACAACATATGTAAAATAATTGACATTTTCATTTTTAAGTGTTTATGAAAAACAGTATTCTAAACTAGGAAAAATGAAAAAAAAAATAAGATGAAATAGTCAGAAAAAGGAAATGTAAAATGAAGTGATTTAATCACCAAATCTGGAAGACAAAGTTTTTCTACAGATTTATTGGCAAATATTAAGCCCCATGTCAAAATATTATGATGCACACAAAGCAAAGGAAACCTTTTGCAGACTTTATAGTTGGGGTCCTCCCATTAGAATGGCTAGTCCATGATTGTTGGTAACTCACTAGACACTAATTAAATTCACTCTTTAATTTTTATGAAATCCTTTTCCTGTACTATCTTAAAATTTTCCAAAATGCAGGAAACTTTGGTGAAATTAAAATAATATCTAAATATAGTTTTACTTCCTAGTTCATTATAACGTTAGTTTATACAATAAGAATAAGGAAGATGGGCCGATACATTGTAATTTTTTATCTGATTTTCTAGATTTGCATTTAATAAGATGTGCTAAATAAGTTGGACTGAAAAGGGCAATTTTTCTGTTTATGTGTTTGACTTCCACTTTGAAGAACCTGTGGATTGGCTTGGTGTGCTTTCTCCTCTTTTTTTTTTTTGTTTTTTTTCCCAAATGGTACTTTAAAAGGAGATCAGGCAAACTGGGTCAGTTAGGACTTTGAAGTACCTCAGGAAGTGCAGTACTTTATTTTCATGTAATAGCCCTTTGGATTTGTATAAAATAACCCCACTTAGTGACATGATGTTGTTTTAGATGTCTTACCTTGACAGTATTCCAGACCATACTTAAATTAATCCTGACCCTATGTTCGTAGTTTTCAAAGCCAGTTAGGTTGGGTTTTGTAAATAAACCCTCCAAGGTAGCAGGAAGCCGGTGCTTTGGCTCCTTAGTTAGCAGCTGTGCACCCAGCTGGGCGTGCTTATTATAAATGAGGACAACTCCTCAAATTTCCATTCTCGGCATGATCATGACTGGCTTCAGTCTCTGTTTCTGGACGTCACTGAAGATAAACATTAAAGGCAGTTTCATTGTTGCCTCATAAAGATTTGGTCGACATAATGTACGATAATGATATATTTCTAATCAGGCTATTTAGAATTATCAAACAAACTTTTAAAATATGAATCATAACTTGTCATTTGAATATAAATGTAACCTAACTCAGACAATTCTCTGTATAATGAGTCTATACAGTATAGCAACTGAACATGAAATTCAATATTTGCCTAAAGCATGCAGGTGATAACAAAACAATGGGACATATTTGACCCATGGAGAAAGCATTTCACTGCTCATTTGAAGAAAAAAATTGCTCGTATTTCAATCTCATTGTAAAAACAGGAAAATGAGCTCTATGGCGTTATTCACAAAATACAAAGCATTTTATTGTCTCACACCTAATTTGGAAGGTTTAAGTGACATTTAAGGAATACACAGGCCAAGTACTATTTCTTAATATGAAAATTTCATCATTAATAGATATAGATCAGATATAAACCTCTATTTAAAAAAAAAAAAGTTATTAAAAAAAACCCCTACATTTAAAACAAGTTTTTCCTAAAGTCTCTGTAGTGTGTTTTTGTAGAACTGGAGGTTTTTGTTTCAGTTGATATTTTTACGTATACAAAAAATGAGTCCTTTCCACACTCCTTTCTATTCAATTCTCTATATAGGCAATCTTTCCTTCTGCACCTCCTAGCACTTTCACTGGTTTTTTGCATGATTCATTTAGCCTTTTGTCTCACATATTTCATCCAAGGGTAACAAATCCCCTCAAGCCAACATTGGTCTAGAAAAGGCTGAGGATGGGAAAGAAAGCTATTTCATATCAGGTAAGAAACTTTATTGTTTTGCATTATTGTAACATTGAATTTGTCTACTTAGATTTATTTTCTTTTAAATTAGAGTTCTAGTTGAGATAAGCTCTAGATTTCTGAGTCAAAATCCCATCACGGTAGATGAGAATTTTACAGCTGATTTCGGGAAAGCTAGGTTTTCACTTGATTTCTTTGCTTTTTAAGTTTCTAACATATGAAGTTCTGTTCCTTTGATCTGATGTGCTGCATTCTCTTTTTCTGTTTCTACACAGTTAGTCATATAGATCAATGGAATACAAAGCTGCTTTCTTCCAAGGTGACTTCCACGCTATTGAAAGCAATCACTTTCTTCCCTACAAATATACATCCCAATGATCAGGTAGTCTCTATCAATTATTTAGGAAGTTTTACTACTCATCATCATGAAAATATACTGGTGTACTGCTGTTAGGAATATATCTGGTCCAACACATAATTTATTACCTCTCCTCAAGAGTCAGCTCTGGCTAATGTCCATTAAGTTGTATGTCCTGAGCCCATTATCATCACTGAGCTAATATAGGTAACACTAAACACAGCCATAAGAAAACTAAACTGAAAAGCTTTCAAGAAAAAAAAAAATGTACTTTGTTTCTGCCTCTTTCCAAGTGAAAGAGTTTAAAGGTGTTGAGTGTTTGGACATAATTGTTAAAAGGTAGTGTTGTGCACTCCTAGGTAGGATGCTCTGAAGTACAGATAATTTGAATTTAGCACTATCATCAAATTTTCTTTTAATGCAGTAAAAATTCTTGGATGGCAGCCAGCCTCTTTACCTCATACAAAACTAGCCTCTGTGACTACCTATGTAGTGGAAATCTAATAACATGTTACAACATAGTGCCTAAAAGATGAGCAAAATGGCTGAGAACACAATCTCCACACGTACAAAGTTTGCTCCCACTCACTGCTTGTTTGACATTACTGGTGAAGATGTGCTTTTTCTCACAGAGATAAATATAGTCCCATAGGCCAAATTCTCCTACAATTTACATGCAGTGTAAATCTCTGGTCTAACTAATTAGAATATGCTTCTTTACCCTATTGTGCCTTAGAAAAATTCTCTTTTTCTATCATACATCTTAGAAGCAAGGTATATTTCACTTCAGAAAGGTGACGTTGCTCTTGTGCATGCCAGCAAAACCTGTCATCAGCTAGGCAGACACAAATTAAACCAAGAAAAAGCATGTAACTATTCATTTAGGTCACTATTCATGTAGGTCACAGTCTGAAAAAATAATTCACAAAATTGCAGTAACTGAATTATTTTCTGTTTCCATCCCAAATTCAGTTACTGCAACAGAACTGAAGGCCTTACTTGATACTTTTTCATTATAAAAAGCTCTAAGATTATAAAAGTAGGTGACTGTTGTGAGGAAGATAGATCTTATATTCAGTTAAGGTGGTGATTTCAACTTTTTCTGATTAACATCACCTGCAAGGGGTTATGTCCTAATATTTAGCATATTAGTATATACTTTTAACCTCATAGCAGTAATTTTGCTGGGTTGACCCCAGAAGCTGAGAGAACACAGGTTGTCATGACAGATCTGAGATGCATTTGTGATATACACAAAGAATAAAAAAAAAAAGTATTAAAAAAAAGGAGTAAGACTTCAGAAATATGATTCTTCAAGTCCCAATTTCTAGCAGATGGAAAAATGAGCAACACCTATAATGTTTCATGATTTATAATGTGAAGTGCACTTCATAAAACTGTTTATGTTTAACTGTTTCTATTTTTAAAATATTAAGACAACATTTATTAGTCAAATCTAAAATTAGTTGGCCATGTTCTTAATTCTGTGTTAATACTTTATTAGTGCTGGTATTTATATTACATTTATTACCTGCTTGAAGCACTAAGTATCTTTAGTATGTTCAATAATTGAGATATCTTTGTATTCCCTAGCACCTCAAGACATTGGATTTTAATTATTAGTTCCTGAAAGGCATCGGTTTGATGCTTAACAGGACTCCCTTCTGTTTCACCTCAATTTTTGCTTTTAATTTCACCTTTATGCTTGACATCTTCCATGCTTGCTTTCTCCATATTTGTGGGATTTGACAATCTCAGCAGTATTTGTACTAAAAGTATTTTGAAACTTACGATGTAGGAAAATAGTGGCTGTGTTTTATCGCCTCATATATACTACCAGCTTCATTTCTTCCACTTGAGTGTCTCAAATCTATGACTAGGTTAAGAAAATCTCTCATTACTCCTACAGCTCTCATGACCTTTCCATATGCCTTTTAATTTACTCAGTCATTTCACACTTGAGCTCTTGTTTTGGGAGAAGGCAAAATATAGCCTATTGGTGTAACCAGTTTATTCTCTGAGACCAATTCAGATTCAACACTGAATAACACTGCAGCCTTAGGAATGACCAGGTCATGATTGTTTTTCACTCAAGTAACAAGCAAGTCAATGACTGCATGAAAACCAGCCGTGGGAGAGAATACATAAGGGATGTTTTTACTCCTCTCTGTCTTTTCTCATAGCATGGATTGCACAGCTAGAAGGAAACCCTAAAGTTTTCCTCTCCACATTGAATTTTCTAGCTCATTTAAGTTGGTATTACAACAGTTTTTTACCCTTCTCCTTTGCCACAAAGTAAAAAGGGATGAAGTGGTCCCATTCCTTATGGCTGCTGCTCATAAGGAAGACACAGGTTTCCCATTTCACAAGTTTTCATTTCACATTTCTGCTGATTTCATCTAATCTGTGTCTGTTATTTTTAATAGCCCAGATAATGTAGTCTTCAAGCTAAGTTGTGCCCATGATAGTCTACTCCACCTCATATGACTAGCTCTTTCACTCTACTATCTACTTGGTTAAACATATTTCCATTTTTATTATACTCATTTTAACATCCCTTTATTACTGAGCTTACATTATTGTCTAATAATGTCTATAAATTCACCATTATCCTGTCATATAACACATTTCCACCACAAAAAACCTGCCCAAACCCTTGCTAACATTTACTCTTTTTGTTTTCATCCTCTCCATGTATGCATTTGTTAGAGAGGCCACATTAAGGTAAGACTTCAGTTTGCTTGAATAGGGTCAGCTGACTATAAGATGTTCTTCTAACATTACAATACCTAAGAAATGGAGTTACTGATGAACTCAGATAATTTCTAGAAGTCTTTCCTAGTCAGTCCCAATACTGACTCCTGAGGAACACCACACATCCTTGGCTCCCACTTGGATTTTGAGCCTTCTACCGCAGCTCCTTGAGAGTGAGCATCCAACCAATTCCTAATCAGTCAAGCGGTCCATCCATCAAATCCACATATCTCCAGTTTAAAGACAGGAATGTCATGCAGGACAGTGTCAAATGCTTTGCACAAGTCCAGGCAGACGGTGCCAGTTTCCCTTTCCTTCTACACCAACACTGTTACCCTGCTGTAGGAGGCTGCCAGATTTGTCAGGAACAATTTGCCCTTAGTGAAGCCATGCTGGCTGTGACCAATCCCCTCATTATTTTCCAAGTGCCTTAGCACAGTTTCCAGGAGGATCTGCTCCATGATCTTGCAGGGCAAGAGAGGGTGTCACACTGTCAATAACCAGCTGGAGTGCATGGAGCTTCACCTGGGGGTGGATGAGGAGGCAGGCAATGGGTCAGGATGAAGTACAGGGCAGGGAAGGTGACTTTATCCTGGGAGCCTGCTACAGGCTGCCGGGGCCAAGACAGCTGCACAGGCAAAGGGTGGAAGCAAGGACAGGTAGTCTTGGAGGGATACAGTGAGACTGTCCTACCAGCCAGCAATGAGGTTAGGAAAGATAACATCCTGACAGAGTAAAATGTGACCAGGGCATCAAAGGCAACAAGAAAAGTTTCTATACTTATGTCAGGGATAAAAGCAAGACTAGAGACCCATCACTGCAATGACAGGTCTCAGTCACTATTCCTTCACTGCTCTTACATCCAGGACAGCATCACCCCACACTGGTTCTTCCAGTATCTGTTGCATCCCTGACACCCTTCAGAAAACTCCCCAACGCCTTCCCTTAGCAGCAGGTGCCAGGAGAGCTGCTGCCCATGACCAGAAATTCAGCTGTGCCAGGAATATTGTAGTTCTGTATCCACATATGATGCTCTAATTCAAACAGAGAAACCAGGAATATGAGACTGGGCTAGCAAATCAAATATATTATTTAATTATTTCCCAGAAACATCTTGAAACAAATTAAGGCTGCTTTATTGAGGCTGTTGTTTGGTGCAGGTTTTGCTCTTTTTTTTTTTTTTTTGTCCTTTTGACTCCAGCCAGAAACCCCTTCTTCTGAAAACTGACCTCCTTCCTGTCTCCAGCATAAATATATGTAGGATCAGTTTCAACTCATTTGGCCTTGGGCCAGCCTGGCCATTCAGGATTTCAGAACTCATACCATAATCAGGTACAGTAATTGTATTCCTCTCAGCTTTCATTTTGTGAGACCAAGTATGCCAAGCTTTTGTAGTGTCATCTTCTTTCCTTTTAAGATATAGTTATATCCTTAAAAAGTCTCCCAATTACAACGCAGAATAGTTTCAAACTGTCAATGTGGCAGTAAGGGAAAATAATGGTACAGCATTCAAACCAAAATGTCTTCAACTGTGTTATGTGTCTATTTTTTGTCTATTTTCCTGACTTTTTTTATTGTCTTCTAAAGTGTGGGTGGCAGACACCTCTATGATTTTTACTTTTTTATTTTTCCCTTATGGTCTAATACCATTCTGATAGTGATAACAATTTGATTGGCTGTAAAATCAAACACACATTGTTATTAGTACTACTGACTTTTTCATTCTCATGTGTTAATTTACCGTGCTATTCTTCAGAGCTTTGCCACTTACATATTTTTTTTCTTTTAAAGCTATCATTAATTTATCATTATAACACCTTCTGCAGCGTTCTTTTGTGAATGCAGCCCCCTGCATGACAAAGAAATTCTATCTTTGTATTCTCATTTGGTTTTGCAATGGAACATCAGGAAGAAAATATCAAGTACAAAAAGAAAGAATAAAAACATATGGAAATTACAAACAAATAATCATAATTCATTATGTTATTTTGTCTCTTGTGAATGATATGGGTAGACAGTAATCTCTAAAACATTATGAATTATTGTTTTAAGCTTTATAGAAATACTATTTTATACTAACAAAACAGCAGTATAACTGACACAGAAGCAAAGACTTAGTATAATCTCTGCTCCTGCATTGCATGTGCGTACTTTTTACATTAATCAGTACTCTCATCATAAACAATAGGGCTCTTCAGATACTGCAAAAATGTTTATATGTCCAATGCCAAAATAGTACCTCCTGTTTAGGCACCTCAGTCATATTAAATTTTGTGAATTGGGAAAGGTTTTTGAATATTTTGTTACAAATCTGGTCTTAAGTGTTTTGCATAATCAGAGCCTTGATGTGTCTTTTTCCTTTTCCACTTAGCCAACAGAAACATTGACGTACAATATGGCAAGTTAGGATATTACCAGAATAATAACTTCTCTTGGTTTTGTGTATTTAGAAACTCAAGCATAATATTAAACTGGAAAAACATTTTCTTTGAAATTTTCTCCGTAATGAAGAAGGAAAATATTGTTATGATCATCTATTCCAAATTTAGATAACCTAGAGCAAACAGGAAAAATCTATACTGAATTTAGAGAAGCCATAATTTGCATTACTGTAGGGAGTTCCTGAAATAAACACTCTGCATTCATTTCTGCGTGCTAGACTGTAGATACATACCCACTCAGACACTAAGTGCCTACTTGTCAGAACTCCTGAACACTGCGAACACAAGCTGAAACCAAAAGGAGCTGTGATTGTGTAGACTCTATCAAAATACAGGAAAATCAAAATCTTTATTCACAAAACAGAATCAGACTGTGGCTGCTCTAACACAAGTGTGTACCACTTCACCTATGTCCTCACTGCCTGAGGTTTCTATATTTCATTCAACTTAGGTTCATAAAGAAATGGCATGGCAGCGAGAGAATATGAGATTCCCTGTTCTGATGACAGCAAAAAGGTGTGTAATTGCATAAAAACAGTTGCTATGGCAAGTGACCATATTATACTTCTTAATTTCAAGGAGCCAAGTATTAATGAAATACAGGCTAACTTCATTATAAGGAAACCATAAGATACCACATACATGTATGTGTGTGTGTGTATGTATGTATATATATGTTTACCCTGTCAAACTGTTCATTTTAGCAGGCTCTGGTAAATTGCTGCTTGAGAATAAGAAAGAAATGAGCAGCTGAGCAGAACATCAATAACCAGTAGTTCTATAGAAACGACTTCACATTGATCAACATTTAAAAGACCTTTTTTTTCAAAAAGATAAATGAATGAAAGAGGAAAAAAATAGTACATTCAAATGCTAAATGCAGCCTACACTGAGAAAAGTGAGAAAAATGTCATTGTCATACTTGGAATACACTTGCATAACTGTTCAGGCTATTAGGCCTAATTAATAGCAAGTGAACAGATTCTTGCTATGGGGGTGTTTATAGGCAGAATATGTTAAATGCAGAGTTTGACACATTGAAGTTAGAATTTAGTCAGATTTAGGCTAGTGTAAATTTACATGGAAGACATTTCTGAAAAGGAGCTAAGAGCTAAATATTTTTGGAATGCTAATTCTGAGTGCAAATCTTAATGATGAAAAATAAATTGTGCACTTTTCATGGAATAAATCTAATAACATAAAATATCAAATTACTCTCATATATATCTGGATAAAAAAATGCAATTGAAATAATCTAACAAAGGTAGACTGGTTTATAACTCCTGGGGTTGTTCTTTCATTTAGTTTCACTTTGGTATTGTTAATATAGTGTAGGGAATACTCCAAACTTCTACACTATGAAAGTATAGGCATCATTTTAACTTTCATAAGTGAAAAGTGACTCTGGACCCAAAGAACTTGTCAGGTAAAGTGAATGCAGCTGTTGCCATGAATAATTCAAACAAATCACTTCAGCCACGGTATGACAGGACTGACTTCACAGTGGTAACCTCTGTAAATACTTTCAGAAAACAGATAACTTAAATATTAGTTATTCTTCCAGTCCTTGGGAAGTAAAAGTTGTTAAATTCTTTCTTGATTAACCTGGCTAACAAAACTTCTCACCAGGCCTTTTTCTTTTCCCTGAGAATGCATAATTTTTAAAACCTTAATAGCTACCTGCTAAGTCTCAAATGCAACTTAAATTAGAGCTATGAATTATTATGGACTGTAAAGTAAGTTCCCAGATTCCCAGAATCAGGCCTGCAGGCTAATTTCTTATAATTTAAGTCCCATTACTGCAACTAAATAATCTATAGTCCTAACCTAAATGTATGCAACGCTGTTTAGGTCCTGAATGTACGAATTACCACAGCACATCTACATATATGAGTTCTTCTCTTTAGCTCTGATAATTAACTACATAAATAAAAACATTTCTAAATTCTTGGAGGACAGAATTCCAATCACTTTGGAATAATAAAATGTCACATATAAATACATCTAAGGTTTGAAACAGACGAATCTTAGGGCTGGAAGGAAAGTGTGCTGAATGAGCTAATAAGGAACAAACATGACATATGTATTGAAGTGTTGACTGGTAGGTGGATGAAAAATAGACAAGCTCAAAGTCTTTAGAAAAATCAGTACTTTGGAATGATGTTTTGTTGCTAACAAAGAAACAAGACCTTAATAAGAAGAACTCTTAACAGGAAAATATTAATAACTGTGAAAATGACAGAAATGACAACCAAAAGAAAAGAAGGAATTGTGAAAGTGGCCAAGACTTGTAGGCTTACTGGGCCAGAGTACAGCAGTGTTGGAAATATGATTCTGCTGGCAGTTTTTCACACACTTGTCAATAATTTTAGTATCATTTGTTGTGCTGATGACTACTTGAAAGACAATATAATGATCTTAAATTATTATTAGGTGAATTCTGTAATTATTGCAGACCTGCTCATAATAGTCATCTGGAATTTCTTTTGAAAGAACTCTTCCTTGCTGATCTTGCAATTCAGGACAAAGGACCAAATCCCTTTGACTTCACCAAGAGTCTACCAGAAAAATTTTCTCCTTACTAGAAAAGTTCACTTTATTCCAGTTCTGGGACTACAGAATCTTTGATAATTCTTTCCCTAAGGGAGTATCTGTTATTTTACTACACATTATCCTTTACTTGGTTGTTCACTTTTATAGAGAAATAAGATTTTTTTTACAATTTAGTTTGAAAAGTGGTTACGTATCCTTTATTTCATGTTATCCAAACACCTTGTAATTGTATTAGTGAACAATTTTTCTTTTTTTTTAATCATACTCAAAAATGTCTTTAAAACAAGAAAACTCTCACTTTCACTTCTCTCCTTCTCAGAAACACTGTTTTATTTAACAATTTTACCAAATACAGTTTCACAAGAGACTGGTGTAACATAATTTATATGTAAGAAAGCTACCTTTACCTGGATAAATCAGTTCAAAACCTGGCTGAGCAGTAAGCCAGGTAAACGTATTAATTCCTGATATCCTAATTTCCATTTCAGAACTGTCTGAGCAGCAGTAAGTGCATACTTTTATCTACATGAATGTTTCATTAGAATGACCTGGTTGATCGACATGATGTTGTCCAGATGATCTTCCTGACCCTCTTCTCTGTTTTCCCCCTCTCTCAGCATGATCCTCCCAGGTTAGTCAAGATTTATCACGCAGACTGGTCAAACCAGCACACCAGCTGACTCCAGGGCAGGAAGGACTACAGTGAAAAGAAGTTTTTTATCTGAGGAACTTGTCCTGACTGTGCCCCTCCAGGATACTTCCAAAAGGATTATTGTTGCTGCTTGCCTGCTGCTTGCACCAGTGTGCCTACCTAAGGCACCAACTAACGTGAATTCTTCAGCCCAATCTCAAAACACTCCTAACAGATAAAGAAACAGACCATGACAGATTTTCACCTGCATTTTTTTTCTTTGCTTTAAGCATCATAAACGGTTACATGTCTGAAGCTTAAGGATACTTACCTATGTGCATAAAGATTTACTTTTTTCCATTGTACTGCCCTTAGACTTCACTCAAACAGCACTGCAGGATGCTGCTACAATACACAGCATGAACCTGTAAGAGGATGGTTCCTACTCCACAGAACACAAACAAGTTCTCTCTGTCCATTCTCACAACAAATTACCTTTGGAGTTCATATGGGCTATTTTCATCACCTCAAACAAAGACATTGATGGGGCTAGCACATACTTATTCACAGAAGAAACCATGAGCTGACCAAATAATATGCAGCATACAGGAGATTAGTACAGAAGTGATTGTAACTTTTGGTGTATGGATTTTTCAAGTGTCACAGTGGCTGTTGAGCCTAGGAAGAATGCAGCACAGATTCTCCCTTCCTTCACTGATAATCCTGAGAAGAAATTTCTTACTTCCATAAGTAATACATTAATATTTGTTTTATGCATGATTTCTATGCATGCTGACAAACTCTGGTCAATTCTGTGTGGCAAGTGATCTCACTGTCTTGTCAAACTATGTATTCTTAGATTAGACATCCTTGCAAACACAAGCCACCAGAGACGGTGTTTAAGATACAGTTCTGTAGCAGCTGTGGGTTTCTGGAGGGGAGAAACAAATGTGATTATCCTCTTGCTAATGGCACCGCTCTGACCACAGGAGCAGTTCAGTGCTCGTAAGTGTGGTTCTGCAGTGTCACAGCCATGCAGTACTCTGGCCTGAGTTGTCTTAGACATGGCCAAACTATTATTCTATACTACACAGAAGACAGTGGACAGGAAATCTCTTAGATATCAGCAGAAAGAGTTCATATGAGTCCTCAAGAGAAACAATATCCCTTGCAGAAATGAACAAGACAATGAAAACTGACTCCTCTCATATCCTAAGGAATGGAAGCTACAGAAATATACAGCAAATTTGTGAATAAATAATGATGCACTGCTTTCTTGCCCAGCAGTTTGAATGTTTTTTCTGGCCTTTAAGACCATTTATAACAAAATAAACAAGGAAAGAGACAAAATTTTACTTTGTTTCTTACAGTTATTTATTTCTTCAAAACTATTAATTGGTTTCAGTAAGTGGTTAAGTGGTCAAGGAGGGGCACTGCAGAAATCTTTCCTGAAATCTTTTCTGCACATTTGTTTGCATGCCTTAACTCCCACAAAATTCTCATGTTTGAAGCACAACACATCTAGTTTTGTAGGAGTCTTTTCTCAGTTTAGCCATATAGAAGCTAAAGCAGCTCTCTCTAAACACTGGTTTAGGGTTAGTCTAGAGCAAATGAAGTGAGGAAAGTAGCACCATGGACAGATTCCTTCCACCCTGAAAGAGAGACCGAGGACAGGTCAGATGAAAGTGCTGTAGGTGTGTACGTTACTGCTTTAAAGCAGAGAAGACTTCACTGGTGGTTTAAATCCCTGACCATCCAGCTTCGGATGACTGGTCATCTTGATCACAGCACACTAGTGAGGAAGTGACAGACTGCAGCTATCTGCCTGCAAACAGATGATTTTTACCCCCAGGCCTGAAGTCACTCTTGTTTAAATGAAGAACAAGTTGGGCTCCTGCCTATGTGGCACAATTAATGGTTGAACTCTCACCATTTGAAGGATCATAAAAAAACACAGCTAAAGTGTTCCCATTTATGAAACAGCCAGCTTAACAGTCACACTTAGACCTGGCACTGGTAATCAGAGAAACACAGTCAGGTTTAGGGCCTGGTTTTTACTGGCAAACACCATTGTACATCTCTCAGCCAATGCATGAGAACAAATCTGGGCTCTAATATATTCCAGCAGCACAGCCTGGAAATACATGCACCAGAAATCTGGATGCAGGTGAGCTGAGGCTCTTACTAGAAACAAATAGATTAAAATTAAAAACTATACTGCTTAAATAGAGTACAAATT
The DNA here is from genome assembly GCF_030490865.1 of Poecile atricapillus. Taxonomy (NCBI): domain Eukaryota; kingdom Metazoa; phylum Chordata; class Aves; order Passeriformes; family Paridae; genus Poecile; species Poecile atricapillus. Next base: position 52,035,084 of record NC_081252.1, read on the forward strand.
GAGGTGCTTCAGAGACAAGAATCCAGACACTAATGTGTTCCAAATCAGTGTCTGTCATCTGGATCCTACAGGCAGCTGACATTTTTTTTTTCTGCTCTGAATCACCCCAATTCCACCGTCAATCTAGAGAGCGCACTTCTCTGAAAATCAAGATCCCAGGGCACCCTGCCACAGTGAAGCCTCACAAAAATCAAATAGAGCATTTGTGTCCCACCAGGACCCATTAGATTTGTGCCACCAGCACAGCTGAACGCTGGTTTCTTTTGTGCCCTCAATTAAATGCCCTCTTCGCTCATATTAAAGGCATGCTGATAGAGGGAAGATGGGGAAGAATGCTGTCATATGCATCCTGCTGGATGCTCCTCTTGGAAGGACGACCATCATTCTAGCACTGCAAGTGTCGACCGGAGTGACAGCATAACAGAGACAGACACATTTGGGGGAGGCTGGGAGATTTTCAAGGGGGGGAAAAGAAATAATTTCAAACCGAAGGCAGCCAGCCGAAGCGAGGGGAGGAGCCGGGTAGGGGCTTGGCTCTTCCCTGGGCCGAGCCTGGCAGCGCGGCAGCGCTTTGCCAAGTGGCAGCCGGCTCCGCTCGGCCAGCGCGGCTGCGGGCCCCGCGCCCCGGGCGGAGCAGGCAGCGCCGGGGGCGCCGGGCTCGGCTCGGGCCGGGCCGGGGCAGCTCGGAGCCCAGCCCAGGCCGTCCCACCGCCGGGGCAGCGAGGGGCCGCCCGGGCCGGGGTCCGGCCGCCCCGGAGGGCGGCGGAGCAGCGGCTCCGTCCAGGCGCTTCCGGGCGCGCCGGGCGGCGGGGGAAGGGGGGAAGGGGGGAAGGGGGGGAAGGAGGAGGAGGAGGAGGAGAAGGAGGAGGAGGAGGAGGAGGAGGAGGAGGAGGAAGGGAGGTGTGGGTGGAGGGGAGGGGAGGGAAGGAGGGGTGGAGGGAGGCCGGCTTTTTTAGGAGGGAGACCCTCCTTCGCGGCCGCCCGCTCGCAGCCATGGCTTTGAAGGAGGCGGGCGGCAGCATCCTGCCCATCAGCGACATGGTATCGGGGCCGTCGGGCTCGCCGTTCCCCGAGGTGGTGGAGCTGAACGTGGGGGGCCAGGTGTACGTGACGAGGCACTCCACGCTGCTCAGCGTCCCGGACAGCACGCTGGCCACCATGTTCTCCCCGTGCCGGGGCGGCCCGGCGGCGGCCCGCCAGCTGCCCAGGGACAGCCGGGCGCGCTTCTTCATCGACCGCGACGGCTTCCTCTTCAGGTACGTGCTGGATTACCTGCGGGACAAGCAGCTGGCGCTGCCCGAGCACTTCCCCGAGAAGGAACGGCTCCTGCGGGAGGCCGAGTACTTCCAGCTGGGCGACCTGGTGAAGCTGCTGTCGCCCAAGGTCACCAAGCAGAGCTCGCTCAACGACGAGGGCTGCCAGAGCGACCTGGAGGATAGCAACTCGCAGGGCAGCAGCGACCGGCTTCAGCGGGCGGCGCTGGACAAGCGCTCGGGTTTCCTCACCGTGGGCTACCGCGGCTCCTACACCACGGTGCGGGACAACCAGGCGGACGCCAAGTTCCGCCGCGTCGCCCGCATCATGGTGTGCGGCAGGATCGCCCTGGCTAAGGAGGTCTTCGGAGACACCCTCAACGAGAGCCGTGACCCCGACCGGCCCCCCGAGAAGTACACCTCCCGCTTCTACCTCAAATTCACCTACCTGGAGCAAGCCTTCGACCGGCTCTCCGAGGCGGGCTTCCACATGGTGGCTTGCAACTCCACCGGCACCGCCGCCTTCATCAACCAGTACAGGGACGACAAGATCTGGAGCAGCTACACGGAGTACATCTTCTTCAGTAAGTGCTGCCCGCGCCCCGGTGTCGTGCCCCTCGCCCTCGTTCCGGCGGGTGCATGGTGGTGCGCGCCTGAAGTACAGCTGCACCTCCAGAGCCCTTGCTGTCCCAAAGCAACATGTAGCTGGAGAGAAATGGGGGCTGCCCCGTTTCCCCTCACTCCGCTCTGTCACCGCCATGGTTCAAATTTCATTTTGTGAGTTGTGGGGGCGGGACGGGACTGCCTGAAATGCCCCGTCCGGAGCGCGGCGTGGGAGCGTTTCCCTGCACACACTCCCTGGGGCAGCCTGGGCTGATCCCGCCTTTCCGTGCCGAGGGGAGATGTAGCCCCCACGTGTCGGGGTGTCCCAGGGGAAGGGGCAGTGGTTACGGATCGGGGGGCTACGGCCTTCGGGGGTGGGGGTGATGGTGTCCCTGTCCCGCTGGGCGGGCGCGGTGCGCGGTGCGGGCGGGCACGGCCCCGGCTCCGGCGCGGAGGGTAGCGGTGCTCACCGCCAGCGAGGCGACGCAGACATCCCCGAGCAAGGAAGGGTTTTAATATTTTATCGCTGCGTTTCCTTCAAGTGAGCGCACTGCGCCTGGGCACGGTCCCCGTGAGGGAAGGGACAGCGAGGGCACAACCAACTTCCCAAGGAGCAAGAAAGAGTCTGGCTCCAAGGTGGACGAAAATTAGAAAAGAGAAAATAAACCACTCCATAGCCATTACACAGCTCCTAAGCAACTTCGCTGGTTGGCTGTGGGTAGCCTTAAAGGTTTCGGGTCACTCGCAGATAGGAAAACCGAGCGATGACGAATGAGTTTCAGTCTGGCAAAGTGTGTAGCGCTATGTAGGGCACTGGCTGAACAGCGGGTTAGGGTCATGAAACCGCAGCTGGATCGAGAACACCATCCCCTGGCAGAGATTTGTTTTTGAAAGGCAGAGGCAGTCTTAAACATTACAGATGTGTTTGAGAGTCGAGTGAGCCGGTGGAAGAGAGATGTGCTCTGCATTCACTTCTTTCGTCTCCTGCCTCTGTGGGGTTTCGTGCTCTCTGAGCAAAGAAGGCAGAGCAATTGTGAGGTGGGAGATGCAGCCTCTAACTAACTTCACTCGTAAGGCAGCTGAACAGAAGCAGCTTGTTTGCCCTGCTATCCTGGACTTAGGCAAGGTATTTAATAGAGGAGTGAAATGTGAATGGTTTTCTACTGGGAGAAGAAATTAATTAGTTTATATTGCTCTATATTGTATAGATGGTGACTTCCATTTGCCGAGTGGACTTGAGTACTCAGATCAGTCTTTGAAACTGGATTAAAACAGTTTTTGAAGATTCATTGCATGACTTATCACTGGTCATATTTCAGTAGGATATGTGAAAACTGAGCTCTAGAGGAGCTTCACATTGTCCTGGGTGGAATTCTGTCAAGTGTTTTACTTGATTATTAAACCTTCTTCCTCAGAAAATTTGACATAATTATCTTCTAAATAGTAAAATTTCCTTCTTGAGATAGTATGTACTGTTTGCTTAGAAAAAAAATTGTAGTTGCATAATTTTTTGTGTGCATTTGTGATGCTCATAATGTTTTGGGGTTTTTTTTGTGTGTGTTATGATGAGGTTGCTATATAGAATAGTCCTCTAATTCACATCAGTGTTCCAAATTAATCTGCAGTGTAATACTGGTTTATTTGGAATAATGCCAGAAATGAACTGGATGTATGTTGTGATTTTTGTTTTGGTTTTTAGTCTTCAAGCTTCTGATGTTGTGAAAAGTAAAATAGTTAATTACCTAAACTGATAGAGTTAAGTGAAGATTTATGGTTTTACTTAATTTTTTTGGGTGGGGGTTTTGTTTTACTTCTGAATATAAAAAATGGCAAAGATAAAAATAGGCTGACAAGATGTTAAGCATATTTTAATTTTGGTAGCTTGTTATACATTTAGAAACTTTTTTGTGTAACGACTTTATACCTTGTTTTATGATCAGATACATTTCTCTGAAATATAGCAAGATGAAAACAACACTTAAGAAAATCGCCAAAATGGGAAGAGAAACATGTGAAACAGTGCTTGAAGTAAATACTTTAGTTTTTTTGTTGTCTTTTTTTTTTGTCTGACTAGATGTCCAATTTTTGGAGACTGTTGATTAAACAGCACTTTATTATAATAATAATTATAATAAAGTTTGGATGGATTGTGTATGTGCTGCTACCTTGCCTGACAGCTGCACAGAATCCAGCAAAGGGAGAGTGAACCTTGGAAGCCTTGTGCTCTGCACTAAGAGTGAGAAGAGAGCTACTGGCTGTAAACTCCCCAACAGCATTAGCCAGGACCATGTTCCTTCCTTGCTCATGAGCAGAGTTTAATACACAAGGAGAAGAGCAGTCGCTTTTCAGTTTATTCTTTACCCAATGTCCCCATGAACCCCAAAAAGGAACCAGTTTTAGGTGGGAAGTTGCTGATTTCAAGAGCTCTCGTGTCCAACCCTGGACTGTGTCTTACAGGCAAAAATATCAAGATGAAAGACTTTAGGGAGCCTATTCCAGTTTTGGATGCTGCCTGAGACTTAATTTGGAGCTAGCGAAGAAGAAACCTAGTTTTATATCCCACTGGAAAAAGCTGTACCTGCATTTGCATTTGTTATTCACAGCATGTGCATCTGCAACCAACAGCAGCTGTACTATTTGTTGGTCTATAAGTCCATAGCAGTCACATAAACTTCTTTTTCACCATTTCTCCTGAGGACTGTGGACAATTCTGTTCCCTAGTAATGGTAGATAGTAAAGTGGTTGGAAACATACATGAGGATGCATTCATTCTGTCTGTTTTCTGAGGTCATAAGTGGCTGAATGAGTTTCTCCCCAAGAGCTACTAAAGAAAGACAAAGGTTTAATCTGTGGTTTGTGAAACATTTCAGGTCCGTTTCTAGATCTCTCAAACTTTGTTAAGTTTTTTGAGTTGAAATGTTCATCTATCACTTTTCTAAGAAAAATGGAAATTACTTTATATTCTTAAACATTCTGGAAGATCAAATTCACCTGGGATAGTGCATATATATTTAACTCAGTTATGAACTGCCTAATATCTAGGCATCAATGAGTAGTTACAGACTAATTCTGATGGGAGAATTGGAGGTTGTTTGACACTTTTTACCAGGAAATAATACTTCAGCCTTTGGCAACGTGTTATGACAAATACAAAACCAGATTTCCTTCTTATTATGTATCAATCCTATTAAAAAAAAAAAACTTAAGTTCTTTGCCTCTAGTGGTGTTTGAGCTATCACATATGCAATGACAGATTAATTTGTCTACACAGTACATGGCCAGAATTTAGCCTGTACCTTGCATTGGTGGCTCAGTTCTGGAAAGTGCTCATAGATCTGTTCCACATGTCCATTACAAATCCTGTTTCTGTCTCTTAATAGTCAGTTAAAGGACTGAACTTCTATGTGGTAGTGAGAAGGCTCTATTGGAGAGTACCACAAACTTTTTTTATTTTTATTTTTATTTTTTGGCCCCATTCTATATTAGCACTCTCACATTAACACACATGAGGATGACTTGGGTCAGGTTAGTGTAACATGAAATGCATATACAGTTTGGGAAGGATGCTTGAACTCTTCTACTGCTTAGTTTCACACTGCCATAGAGGATGACAGATTAATTAATTACCTGTTGATGTGCGATAGGTTATGGCCTTCACAAAAGTTGCTTCTAACTGGAGACAGGAGGCCTTGCTTCTTCCTGTGGCTGCAAGCACTGTAACATGTTTTCTGTTAGCTGACATCTTTGTGAGAAAAGGGTGAAATTTACATGTTTAATGTTTTTGAGGGAGTTTTTTTTTTGGCTTTTTTTTTGTGGTTCATGGTATCTCTCAGTACTGTTGCCTGTGCAAGATTGCCCGTGCATGCTATCACTAGTTTTTTTTTCTTCTGTAGAATCTAATTAGTCCTAATGGATTTTACTTTTAACATCTGCTATGCAATGTGACTTAGGGGTGTTGAGAGTCTGTGCTCAGCTGAAAGCTTACTGTGCTGAACTGACATCTTTATTATAAGAAGAATACAGTAATATTTCCTGAAAACTTCGACATGCTTTCTATGTTGACACTCCTGTTTCACATAGAACAGCTTCTGTTTTCCTTTTCTCTTGTTTTTGTTTGGTAACAGGTGACATTAGCATGGATTTATGGTGCTTATTTTCCACTTGAAGTCACAGCACTCTGAGATTACATTGGATGCTGTGGAAATTGTCATAAACAAGTTATAATAATTTTGTAATCAGATGGGGAATAAGCAGTTAGAAACAATGAATTTTTAGGAGGCAATATAGAATTTAGAAAAAAAAAGAAACCCAAGCCCAAACAAAATGATACCAGAAACCTCCTCCCAAAACCCACCCAACAACAACGAAACCTAACCAACGTAGATTGTGTCGTTGCATGTAAAATACTTTGAGATGTTAGTTGCTCTGTAAGTGCAAAATCCACTTCAGCATTCTACTGGGAGAGTGAGGGGTTGGTGGGCTGGCAGATAACCCTAAACTGCTCTTTTGAGGGCAGAGTGGTGGTAACCTGCAAGTGGTTACTGTGACCATGTCAAGCTGTTCTCCATCCATCCCTGCATTTTTGGTGGAGTTTATAATATGTGGAGTGTATCTGTGCTATTTTTTTTTAATCTGGAAAAAATATATGTAAGATATTGAGGAGAAAAAAGGGGACGAAGGAAAAAAAAAAAAAAAAGAAGGGTATTACATCTCTGTGACACATGGAGATAAATTTGGACAATTTACTTTGAATCTGAACCAGAGCCTGAAAGATTAGAATACAAATTTTTGGTGGGGCAGGATGATGTGAAGGAATAAATCAGTACCACAAGCATAGTGTAGAAAAGCTTCAGATTTCTAACAGTTTAAAGAACTCGAAATGTTTCTGACAGAACTATTGAGCAAAGCCCTTTAAAGAGAGGTTTTATAGGCAGTCCTTGGATTTTGGAAAACTGACGCAGAATTTTGGCATGTTCTGCTTTAGGATTTCAGCTCAACTCTTAATACAGCCTAAAGTTAAATAAACAATAGACTGCTCCTTATCTTGTCATTCTTCCAAAATACATGTTCCTGAATGCAAAGGGATGAATCAAAGTTTGCAGTAATAATTAATAATATTACTCTTATGCTGCCACTTGATATGTGTGATAATCTAGTCTACTGAAATTGGTATTCTGATGTTAGTCATCATTTCAATCAATAGACTTCATCTCAGAATTATTTTAAAATATGAGATTAAAAAGAAGTTTGAACAGATTTGACTTTTTAATAAAAAATGAAAATAACCTGCAGTCCTCTACAGCTGATATTAAGACACTGCTGCAGTGAAAAACTGTGCCAGGAACCTCTTGATTTTTTTTACACTTCAATCAAAGTATGCATAAATCAATACAATGATTTGTGCTTCCATTTTATCAATTGTCTCCAGTTTCTGGTCTTACTACAGTAAAATCATATTTTTAAGTATTGTGGAGCCTTTTTAATATTTAAAGCTGAGTGTTGAAACTGTTGTGTGATATTTTAAAAATAGAATTGGAGATTAACTAGAGATAAGAAAATCAACTGTCCTGGAAATTATATACCAGGATCAATGCTAGATAAAGAATAATCAAGAATTGATGGAAGCAGCCGTTATTTTTGACATCGGGAAATGGAAACACACTGGTTTTGTGTTATCCCACACTGGTATTTCTTGTGGATTTCTTGGGGAAAAAAGTGACAGTATTAGAAAAGCTGACTTTCCTGGATCTGTAATATTTTGCAGGAGAACCACTTCTTGGTGTCAGATCATTTCATAGATTTTCAAGGATTTTTGACAGTAGTTGCAGGGAAATGTTTATTTTTCCACAGTAAGATGAGAAAATCATATTTTATTTTTTCTTTAGTGTCAACATGAAATTCTAGTTATCTACTGTTCAAGCACAGAAGTTATGCATACAAAAGCTTTCCTTTTAATATTGTTCCAGGCAGATGATTTAAAATTAAAACATTGCTGCTAATAGAATGTGTTTTGCAAGGTTTGCTTTTGCAGTATGATATGGCTGGAATTTAACTATGGCTGGTCTCCTTTGCTGCAAGTACCACATTTGTTACACTGTGGTGAGAATTTGTGTGGCTAACAAAAATTCACTGAGATTTGCATCAAGAGGGTGTTCACTGATTGCCGCTTTATCCCTTTCTTGCCACAGTTCCACATTTAAACACAGCTCTTCAGAAATTAAAAGCTGCTCAGGCAGGTCTTTTGGGGGTGAAAAGTAAGATCCCGTGGTTGTGAGGAGAGAAGAGGCACAAGAAAGGTCCTCTTTGTGGTCCAGCTGCACACCAGCATGGCCTGGTGCAAGTGGCCAGCAGTTCTGGTGTGTTACCAGTGTAAGGCTGAGCTCAGAATAGCCAGATGGGTCAAGAAGGAAAGTGCACAGAGTGGTGTGTGTCCATCTCACCCTGCTGGGGACCGAAGCAGCTCGAGACTGATGTGGTGCTTAGCGGATCTGGCAGCAAGCTCAGCACTGCCCTGCATTGATTGTCTCAGCAACTCGGCGGGTCCCGGGTGTCACTCGTGCTGCGGGACAGGAGAACGGCACAGCCCCACTCTGCATTCACTCCCAGATTTTATTTCTGATTTTCCATCTCCCATTTTGGAGTGCTTTACTGCTAGAGTCATGTAAGAAGTCTGTTACAGAGTTAAGCTGCCCAGGGTTGTGTTTGCAGGGCTTTTCACACTACAGACTGCTCATTTGGTTGGTGGTTATTTGACTGTGGCTGAAAAAAGTTGGAGGCACTATACCAGCTAAGATCCTAACCTAACAAACCAATGTGATTTTTATATCCAAGGATGATTTTGTTTCACTTCTCCTTACAAGACCTTTATTCCCTAAACCATGTGGAGTAATAATGCCATTCAAATCATAGCTCTTTTATAAACCAAGCCACTGGAAGTCCAGTGGAAAATTCTCTAAAAAAATTACTAGGCAAATTTCATTTTGCTTTAGAAAATCGAATGCTTCATGATGGATTTCCTGGGGAGGTTGTTCACTCCAGCTTGATCAAACTGCATGTTCTTTTTCAGAAGAAGTAATTTATACTCTACTTAAAATTCATATATTGAATAAACGTTAGGAGAAAAAAGTCCTATGTGTAAAATATCATTCTCAGCCGAGATGAAGTACTTCCATTTAAATGTTTTGTATTATTTTTATTTTTTATTTTCAAGCCATTTAGCTTTTACCTCATATAAATTCAAGAATATTCAGTGAATTAATTCCTTTTGTTTTTTTTTTCTTTGACCTAAATGGAACTAATCATATATATAAGGATCAACAGTGTGTGCAACTCAGAATCAAGTTCCATTCAAAATTGCAACTTCACTGAGACTGAAGCAACAAATAACCTTATGCTAATCCCTCACATGAAGGTGAAAATTCAAACTACATGTGTGGTTATTTGGTTTCATAACTGTTTTTAGTACACAAAATCCTGTCAGAAGTTAAGCAGTGATGATTTGTAATTTTTATGGCAACTTTAGAAACCAATGCCATTCCATTTTGCTTGCATTTTATGAGACTGTGGTAAATAGACTTACCATGTTCGTTACTTTTTGGCAGCGTAGCTTCAGAAGACAAACTATAGGGTGCGTCTTGCTGTAAGGTGCAACTCCATTCATATCATCACAGCTCTAAATATTTTGGGGACTTCAACAGTAAAAATCACGGTGGTGTTGATGGGCTTCATGATTCTAGCAACAAGATGAATACAATGCTTTAAAAACTTTTATGCAAATACTATTTCTTTGTGAAATTACTTGTATCTTGTCTTCTCCAGGGCTGCTCAAAAGAGGGGATTTGCCGTCAGAGATAGGGAACAGCATGTTTGCCCATTCTTTGTGCTGTCGGGTCTGCGTGAAGACTGCTCTGAGTTACAGCTGGTACAATGATTCCCTCATCAATATCTTGCAGCTGAGAGAAGCTGGGTCAAAATGCAGTCATGCCTTGTCTCATTGTTCCCCACATGCCTGAACCCTGTGGCAGAGGCTCTGAGCAAGAGGTGCAGAGACAGGGGCTGCTGCCTCTGGGGCCCGCCACTGCCTCTGGCTTGGCTTTGTACTGCTCCAGGCACGTACCCTCCACCTGACCTGTTTTCTCTCCCTATGACATGCACGTAGCAAATGAAGCAAACTAGAGTAGCTTATAGAATAAAAAATAATAGTACTTCCTTTTGAAGGGAATGGTACAACGCTTTAAAATAAAATGCTGTGACTAACTCAATCCAGAGACAGCAATTGGGTTACAAGTGCAACTACTCACGACAACTAGTGCACTGTGGAATTCTGCACACCTCTTGAGGGGTAGAAGGTGTGGGCTGAGAAACTGGGGGGAAAAATCAATCATCATTGACTTTTATAATTGAAAGTAAATATTCCAAGTCTTTGCTTAGCATACATTCAGTTGCACTGTATTTAATACTTATAGAGATGTTCTTTTTGTATTAGCAGAAAGATACTATTCAGAAACTAAGTGTATTTTATTTTTTGTACACTAAACGTCAGATATATTTGTGTCTTTTCTCTTTCACCTTTGCTGGGTTTTACCCTTTATTAGTATTAACAAATATTCCCAAAGAGAGAAGTGCTAGTCCTCAGGGACTAGTCACATTTTGTTGTAAACAGTCTCCTGCAGCTTAAATGAGTAGAAATTGTTCGACATTTTATTGAATGTAGATGTTGAGAGGTTCTTTCAAGGATTATAACTATGTAGGTGTATTCCACAGAAATTAATAAAAGTGTCCTATCATTCCAAAAGCTTTGTATCAGTGAATCTTTTATATATGTCACAGGGATCTGTGAAACTCTTTATTTAATGATAGGAGCAAAAAGTTCCAGTATTTAATATATTCATGAGCATATAAACAATTTTTCTATGAAAGAGTTACTTTCATAACCTCTTACTAACAGTTTAATTGAGATTCTCCCTCTTTTGTTACTCAAATCATGATTAAAATTACCACACCTGCAAAACTTGGAGAGTAATGACAAATGTCCATTCTGTGGACAAAAGTATTCTCTAACACTCTGGTTCTTAATCCAAGTTTTCTCTTGTTTTCAGTTCTCATTGAAACTCATGAATACAAAATAATATGAAAATCAGCTACAGAAGGGCTGGAAGGCAGATAAATCAGTAAAACTGAGTGCCAACAATTTAATCAGTGTAGTGTGTAGATAATACAGTGCAGAAAGATTAAAACTAAACATCACTTTTTGCTAGTTTTGCTTAGTAAACACATTTTCTTTCCCTTTCTTCTCACAGTCACCCCTTTATAGGCAGTCACTCCTCAGTATTGTTCTTTTCAGATAGCTGTTGCTATTTCTGTTGTTAATGCCTACTGTGGCTTTTGAGCAGTTCTGAAACAAAGTAAAGGCATGGCTACTCTTGCCTTTCCATCTATTTTTGTCTCTTTCCAGTGTTTGGCAATATAAATATCAATCATTCTGTCCTAAAAATACCATTATACAGCTTTATACAAATGTGATCAATATTGCTGAAGCTACATGGACTTCGGGAAAAAAAAGAAAGAACAAAATAATTTAGCTATTTATGATGCAAGATAGAATGGGACTGTTGTTCAAGCAAGGTTGTTTCTGTCCTCTTCTAATTTCAAAATTTTGTTATCAAATCCCACACCTGCCTTTCTGCATGACTTATCCATTTGATGTACCCCTTCTCTGGGGAAGGAGTTTTCAGAATCTGTATTTGTAGTTAAGCCTTATCATATTTAGAGAGTAAAACAAAACTCTTTAAGGAATGGAGCTAAGACCACTGTCATTAACAATCCTGCTTGGAATTTTTACTTTGCTAGGACCCATAGACTTCAATTTTCCATGTTACCAATCCCTCAGAAAGCTGTGCTTGTTTACCTATCTTAATGTTGTCATAGCTTGCAAATATAAATTTCTCATCTTCACACAAACATCAGTTTGTTTCTGGGGATACAGGAAATGAATATAACCTCTCTAAATCTTGTAGACAGAGAGAGACACAGTCTGTGTGGTTTTGTTCCCCCCAGAACATATGGAGTAGCAGATAATGACATCCTTTGGCTTCAAAATAACCCTGTAATTATTTAGGATAGAAGGGACAAACTTTTCAGAGCTGTTTGTTATTTAGATACTTGAAGATTATTGGAATTTTTGAAGTTTTACCTCATAACCTGCAAAGTTTATAGTTGTCTAATAGTTCAGCCTCCAGTCATAACAACACTCACATTTTTATTTCTCTACTTTCAGTATTTATTTTTTCCACCTGTAGCTGAAGTAGTTTGGTGTCTAAATTCGTGGAATTATGCCCCTAAATAATTGCATCTGTGATCACATTTGATTACAGGAAGCAGAATATGCTTGTGGCAGAGGAGATTAGGTTAAATGCTCTGTCTAATCAGTTCCCCAGCGACTGTCTCCTGGCAGTGCTTCCTTCCTAAATCCCATTTCCAGGGATGCCATCAATAAAAGCTGCATGGACTGTGCAAGTCCATGTCTTCAGGAGATGCTTTTGCTTTTCTGATATGAGGGGTCAGATGTGGGCTTAGGAGCAAGGCTGAACATTGGTCACCCTTGCCAAATGCACATGTGTGAGCTTTAGGGTGGACTTGGCAAGGTGGGTGTAAGGCCATGGGGAATGGAGAGGGGAGCTGGAGAGTGTGCTGCTGCCTTGGGTCTGCCATCCCGAGGGGGACAGCTGGAATGGGTCCTGGGCAGGGTGGGGAAGCCCAGTGGGCCTTTCAGGGCTAGTACAGCCCTGGAGGTGTATATAGATACATAAAGATATAAATATATATAAACATATGCTGTATTCACTGAGGCCATGTCTGCCCTCAGTGTAAACCAGCAAATAAGCCAAGAGCTGCATCCTCCAAGGACCTCTGGCCAGGCACCATCATCACAGGTCTGCTTCAGTGCCTGAGCAATGAGTCCGGGGTGGGGCATTTTTGAAACAATTTGAAAACTTGTTGTAGCACAAAATATGTGAGCAATCCTTATTAGTGAGTTATTTTTATGCAGGAGAACCAAAGGGTTCTTGGTCAAAGGCACCAGTAAGACCAGAGTTGCATTTAATTAATGTTTTTGCAGTGGTATGACACACTGTGTTCCTGCAGCCATGCTGCTGAAGCATCTTAAATTCGATAATAATCTCAAACTTAATATAGTTAAGCTAAATATTCTTTATTTGCCTCCAAATTATGGAGGGAGAAAGCAGTTGTTATAAACAATAAGTAATCTGAAAAAAAAAAAAAGGTAAAAAAATATTTGCTTTTTGGACTATGGCAAATTGTTTCATTTACAATTAATATTAATGATAATATTAATATAATATTAATGCAAGACTTTTTGTATTGTCACACATAATGCATAAAGGTCCAAAGGAACCTGGAGTGGTTGCTTGGCTGCATTTTCTGAACACAGTAAAAATATCCTGAACATTGAGAAGATATCTTTTGGTTTTTTGAAATATTTCAATACATGGTTTTGCAATCAGGATTATCCTCTGTCATCATAGTGAGATTACTCGCAAAAATATCTAACCTTTTGAATGAACCATGTGTAATGAATCACATTTGAAAATAATAGGAGGCTAAAATTGACCTCCAAATCAATACTTTCAATCTTGAATGTGTTTTCAGAAAATCCAGTCAGGTTCAGTGAAAATTTCTATCTGCACTTTGAGTACCAGGCAAGCAGTAGGGCTAGACAAATTTGAATTTAGACTGTTGGTTTGAAAAATTTAGTTTTTCTTATCACCTCTGTGACTGGCAATAAACTGCATTTACTTCTTTCCTTCCTTACCCTGTGGTTATAGCATAGGTTCAGCAATCCAGAAACTGATATTTTATTGAAGTTCACCTTGATTTCTAGCAGTGGTTAGCTCTCATTCATTAATTTGCCCAATTAAGTCAGTTTGTAACAGTGAAAGCAATGCTAGTAAAAGCTATTTACTTTCTATTCAAGCAGTTATATAACAAGGCTATTGCAAATTACTAGACAATTACTGCTGGTCCAGAGCATGTTGGCATAATTTCTGTTCAAAAAGGTGTATGGTTTTAGACTGTGGATCAGGAAATTAAGAGTGTTAAATGTTACATGTGGTAGGCACGTAACACTCAGCCTTCAAGCTTCTTAATAGACTTAAAAGTTCCTTGATGAAAGGCAAAACATTTTCTGCATTAAGGAGGTGTTGGAACAGTCTGTGCAGTGATGCTGTGCATGTTGTGCATCCTTTGAGGCTTTCAGGACTTGTCTGGATCAAGCCCTGCTAATCTGATCCAGCCTCATAACTGACTGTGCTTTTGAGCAGGATGTTGGGCATCTCCTAAGTCATCTTGATCTCCTAAGTCATCTTGCGGTTCTCTTCTGTGATGTGATTTACCTTGACATTGGCTATTTGCAAACACAAAGGGAGAAATGAACTGCTGCAGGAAAATTAAGTAGATGCTAGAAAGCCATAAATTCTGATTGTTCTCAAAGTCAAAAACTTCAAAGCTTTAGCTTTATGCTGTCTTTTTACTTATCAGTGTGCCCTATCAGAATGGAAACTATAGCTTCGGGATAAAGTTTCTTACAGGACTTTCTGCCCCAAACTCAAAACCATAGAATGTTAAATAGGCCACAGCTAATAAAGTATCTGAAAAAGTAATCAAACTGCATATTGGATAGCACTGTGGTTGTTGATCACATGTTGCTTAAAGAAAGAACTCTCACAGTTTTAGAAAATCACCACTGTTTAAAACTTTAATCATTTTTACTGTCATTTTTTGGACAGATTCTGGTGCTATCTCTCATAAAGGTGACAGCCTGCCTTGGATTTCTTGGGGTTTTTCTCCATTTTGATGGTTTTAATCAGTGTTGAGTTTCTTTATTGTGACATATTTTTTGCTGCTGTTTTTCAGCCTCTGTATTTTTCCCCTAGCATAGCTTGAGTCAATTTATGTAGCAACTGCAAAAATGCTGAAGAGGATTATTTTGGTAGTCTTTTTTACTATTAAAAAAATAATAGTAAAGGAAATATGAACAATATGGAGTTACTAGTTAGCAATACACTGCAGACTGGATGCATAGCATAAATACAAGGTAGTTAATTATGAGGATATTTCAAAAGTTTGAATTTTTTCCTTCTTGAAATTTTAATGTAAGAATAGAACATGAGGCACTAGTAGCTAGGATTGTATATATAAAAGAATGTTGGCTATTCCTCTTGCTTTACCCACATTACTGAAAAGATTGCTGAAGTGATGTAGCTGAAGGTTCTTTGTGCTGTTAAAAATTCCCTTATGACAACAAACTAAAACAGAAATATTGCTTACTTTGACTGACACCTTATATCTATTTTTAAATATAGATACATGGTCACAGAGAAGCAGCATAATGAAAAGATCTTAAGTAAGTTCTTGTGTCAGTTGTAGGTTGTCAAAACACTCAATAATAATGAAATTTTGTCAGTTATGCCTAGTAATATGTTTTCTTCTCAAAAGTTATTCTCCTAGGTGGGGCATATAGTGTATTTCCATCACTGTTTATTGCCATGGAGGGTTTGGGCAGATTGGTACAGATATCCTTGTTATGAGCTCAGCTAGATTCACTTAGAGAACATCTGGATGTCTTGATGGTGTCAGCTAGTCTGTCCCTCTATGTTCACACTAAATCAAAAATCAAAACTTAAGTGACACGGTGTTTAAAACACTTTGGCTTGTGTTGTGTGAATTTTCAGTCGCTGATGTAGCTTGTGTTCTAAAGAGGGTTTTGTTTGGGATGATACAGAATATCCGTACCAGCCTAACATAAAACTGTCTTGCTGCAGTTCTGGAAAGAAGTTGGCAACAGTGTTACTCAAGTGTTTAAAATTCTTGATCATAACAGCAGTAATACAGAGATTACAAAAGTTGTAGAAATACTAAATATAAAGGTGCTTACAATCACTGGTCTTTATGAAGGCTCTGCAACTTTTGTAAATTTATCCTATCTATGCTCCATTGGCTCATGTCATGTGTATTTAACTTCATCTGTACAAAGCTGGTCCAAGCAAAACAGGTCAAATCCTTTTCATGTTCATTGAATAATTGTAGGTAATTTCACAGGACATAAAACAAAGGAAACTGGGGCTGCATGGACAGGAGTGTTTGGAAGGCAAGAGAAAATCTTCAGCTAGTGCACAAAGTGGCAAAACCCAAAAATTTCTAATTTTCTGGTCTTGCAGATTGCTATGTTGCAATGCTTTCCATAGAACATGATTTAGAGAATCAAGTCTTGAAACTAAATTTGCAGTAAAATATGTGGCAATTAAGAAAAAGCTGTTTTTTACCAAGAGATTCCTACCATTAAATACTGTAGAATTTTAGTTTCATAGAGTGACACCAAATGAAGCTACTGGGACTAAGGGCTCTGTTGAGTTTGTCTAACATGATGCAGTACCATCCAATGGAATCCACTGCAGCCTACCAGGTCGGGGATTTTCATTAAAAGGGAGGGTTTCTGTGCTTTACCATAAAGTGGAACGATGAATGTTATGAATATCATGAGTGAGTATTCAAAATTGATGGAAGTCAATAGAATTTCATCTGCCTTTTTGCAAATGCACTTTATCTTTTTTTTTTCCCTTTCTATTTTTCCTCTTTCTTTGTTATATCGATTTTCCACACTAGATGGCAGTGCCTTAGCACTAGTGCATGACAGGGGAATTGATCTTAATTTATCCAGGGGGGAAGAAATCCGTCTGTTTCATATTTCCTTCTACATAGATAGTTTAAAGAATTGCAGGTGGGAAACTGGACTTTGATGAGCTACATATGGATAGGCAAAGAAAAATGCAAAATTTCCCCCTCCTTTTTCTTTGTACAAATGGAAATCTATTAGAGCTGATCGAACCAGGCTTGCATTGGCTGGATGTGAGATGAACTGGGGCTTTCAGTGCTGTCCCCAAGGAATTGCATTCATAGAAACTTCAAGTGAAAAGCTTTATTGAGTTAGAGCTGAGAGTGCAGCCAGACTCTGAGCAGATTGCCTCACAGTTTTGAGCCATATGTTGTCTATACTGAGAAGTCAGTGAGAGAAAACACAGCTTCCTTCTCTTTCCAAGAAAACCAAGTGCTGGAGGGGTGGTGGTGGAGAGCTGAGAGGTGCTGGGGTGCACCTAGACATTGCTGTTTTAGTGCTGGAATACTGCCGGGGCTCGTAATTCCGCCTATGAGCTGGGATGCAATCCTGGATTCCGTGTTAGTTGAAAGACTGGAAGTTTGCTGACTTGAGATATTTTAACTAAAAGGTCGTTGGAATGAGGACTGAGGGGACACCATGATTAGAAACAAATGGGCTCTGAAAGAGTAAATGTGGCAGCAATAGGTGAAGGCTAAAAGTTGGAAGTTTGTAGGTGGACTTCAATTTTAAATTAGGAAACAATCTTCAAAATTTATGGATGAGATCCTTGAAAACAGAGGGTTATTAAAGCAAGCAGGTGTTTTTATTGTTCATATTTTCAACCTTCATGAAAGAAAACCTCCAGTTAATCTTCTGAAAGGAGTAGACAGAAGTTTTTGAAACAATTAACACCAAGAGATTCTGCAGTAAAGACAAAAGTAAAGACTTGTCATTATCAGGAGAAATGAAATACATTAAAATACAAGAGTAGGGAAAAAAAAAAAGAAGAGACCTGACATAGGATTGATTGACTGTATGAGAAAGAAAGCTGAAAGAAAGATGGTATAAAAGCATGTGAAAAAAACCCAAAAAAATTAGAAAGTCAAGAGTTGTTAAATACATTTTCTCTTTGTAAAATTTATGAAGAGTATTCTCATTGTATGGTTTGCTCAAAAATAAGATGGTTTCAAGTTTCAGTCCAATTTATACTTCACAAAGGTAAATTTGATGCAATACCTTCACCTTTTTCATTGGAGTTAAACATTTAAGAATCTGAAAGGCTCTTGCCTGAGGCTGGGAAACATACTGCCATGAATACATTTCCTTAAAGAAAATTTAACTTAACTTGGTGTCTCCTGGGACCTTACTGCATGCAGCTTCTGCCTTATTTATTCAGTTTTATTTTTTGCTATGTCCCTCCTGAATGAGCTGGAGAAAACCAAATTAAAATACAGGAAAACACATTTTCTCTTACTTTTTACTGGATCTGCCATAGCTGAAATTTCATTAATACTGCTGGAAGGAAGGCAGGACAAATAAATGTTTATCTGACTTCTACTGCAGCATTCACAGAAACCGAATATTTTTTTCAAAATATGCTGCTATTTGCTGTCATTTTTTGCATGTCACTGAAAGTGATAGTCCTGTCTATAATTTATTATATAACTCTGCCATAGCAGAAGATGCAGATGGCTTACTATAAAAATGCAATTCAAATTATATTTGATAGTACTGCTTAGATGATTTCTTGCTAGTTAGGGGGAGAAACAAATGGTTCTGAGTTGGAATTTGGTGCTGGAAAATGAGCCTCAGTCTTAGGGCAGTTATTTGGGAGGTATAAGTTGCAAGTTCTTTAAAACAGAGAGAACAAATGATTGAATATAGACTTCCCACCTCCCAGATGAGTTTTCTAACTGCCAGGTTAGATTGTCAAGGGATGTATCTATTCATTTTGTAACAGGGATTTTTTTTTCTTTCTGAATTTGAATATAAATATCTTCCCTCAGACATTTTCATAAAACAGAAACTTGCCTTCCAATTAGGCTTCTTCACATCACTAGAAAGAATGAAGCAGTTATTTGAGAAAAAATTATTTATATGGACAGTATTACGCAGAAATTTGAACTTGGAGATGTTACTTGTTGATTGTTTTTGTGTTCTCTTGTGGTTGGTTCTCTTTCGTCTTGTGGTGGATGGTAAAACTGGGATTTTCCCTTGGTACTAGGAGTTCTGGTCTTCCAGAGAACGCTGTTTTCGAGACTGGATTATAGAGAGTATTCAGAGGTGGGGAGGCCCACTGGATACCTGTAGCTATTTTCCCCTTCTTTTTTAATCAGCCATGCCCAGCACTTTTTTATTGTTCATCCAAGCTGAGGGAAGTTCACTCTAGTAGTAGATTTTTATCTTGCTCATATGTTCTGATTGAATCTGAAGAACAAGTGAATGCCAGGATACTTCAAACCACCCAAATTATTTGTTTTTACTCATAGTCATGATTTAATTGAAAGCAGGAGGTTTGTCTTCAAGAATTGGATTTTGTAAGCATAAGGATTACCCTTGTTTGTTAAATGTAAACACCTCTGATTAAAACTTCCATTTCCTAAAAAATCATTGTGCTCTTCTAGATTGTTTGCTTGGGTTTCCTCTGGCTGTGTTCCTGGAAAACACACCCAAACAGAATGCTAAGTCTGTCCAGTTTTGATTATGAGGCATTCATGAAGAAAACATTCAAGGTGTTTTCTTTAGCTAGTGCTGTTTATGGCTTTGTACTGCTGCTTCCCCTTCCCACTATTTTGTTGGCCTTCTTCTGATTCTAAAAATGTAACTTCGCCACAGGAGCAAAAGAGCTGCTACTCTTGCCAAATGAATGCTAGCCCTTCTCATTGCAGCTTTTATACCATCCTCTTGGTCAAGTGTTATGGATTGCACTTGAATTACTCCAGCCATTGCCTGGAAGATATCCTTCTGACTCACTGGACTTCGGAGAAGTATCTTAATAATAAATTCAATTTTGAATGGCTTTTCTTGTCAGATACTCTTGCAAAGTGCTCATTAAGTACTCCTGCTGTCTTTCTGCTTTTTGTCTCCTCTCCATTACTTGGACATATACAGCTTCTTTTGTTCTCTTGCCCTTACAGAATGATTTGCATTCGAAGTGGCCTTAATGAGCAGGGACATCTTTCACTAGACCAGGTTGCTCAAAGTCCCATCCAGTGTGGTCTTGGACAATTCCAGGGGTGGGGCATCCACAACTTCTCTGAGCAACATGTCCCAGTGCTTCACCGTCCACAGGGTGGAAAAATTCTCCTCAAAACCCATCCTCTTTTAATTTAAAGCTATTCCCCCTAGTCCCATCATATGTTCTTCTAGAAAGTCCCTCTCCAGCTTTCCTGAAGGTCCCCTTGAAGTACTAGAAGGTGCTATAAGGTTCCTGGAGCCTTCTCTTCTCCAGGCTGAACAGCCCAAGCTTTCTCAGCCTGTCCTTCTAGGAGAAGTGCTCCAGCCTTGTGATCAGTTTGGATCTGGACTCATTCCAACAGGCAGTAAGGCCACTAAAACCTCACTTGATGAGACACTTAAAAGTGCTTACTTTTCTTTACGTATTCTGAGTTAGATGCATGGGAGAAACAACAAGATACTCTCAAGAAGTCAAAACAACAAAAAAAAGTCTTTACTGGGAACTTAGAAAATCAGAGAACTTTGGCAAAAGCTTTTGAGCAACATTCAATCAAGTTAAAACATTCCACAAAACATTCGATTATCCTGTTCAACTTAGAAAACTTCAAGCCCATCTGACTTCAGGTTTTTTCAAAATGTTACTCAGAATTCTGAGAGGAGGTAATTAGAAAAAGACAGAGAAGGTACAGAAACGAACAAACATTGACTACCACTTGTGATTCCAGTTGTGTTCAGCTGATAGAAATTCCAGGGGGAGAGAGGATCAAGATGGACAGGATGAGGTTGGCTTTCTGGGCTCTGAATGCATGTTGCTGGGTCATGTTGGTCATACTCCTCTTCAGAGGCTTATAAATTAATTCATTATGCTTTCCACTCTGATACTGTTTTTCTTTTACATTTCTCAATTTTGGGGGTTTTTGTGTGCATTTTGGTGTTATTGTTACTGTTAATTAAAAAATCTGTTTCCTCATACAATTTCTTCTGACTGGAATACATTGTTCTACCAGCAGTTGAAGGCTGGGATTTTTTTTTTGTATTTAGTCCACTCTATCACATTTTATTTCATTTGTAGCAAAGGTAAAACCTTTAGAAGACATCAGCTTTGGTTGTTTCTTAATTGTCTTTGTCTTCTCATTTCTATCATGGCACTCATATGGAAAACAGCTGGTTTCCTTGTTGGCATTCCTTAACTGTTACTTTCTATGGTCACATGCTGGTCTAAATAAATGCAAGTTCTTTGGGTGGCACAATAGAAACAAGTAATTGGTATTTTCTTTATAAAATGCTATGCTTCCTTCTTTTTCTTTCAATTCATAGGTTTTTTAAAATAGGGTCTGAATTACATAATTTCACTGTTTATGCTTTCTTAATTTACTGCATTTATGAGTAAAGTTCTGCAGCATGCTCAGAATCATTTACTACTTTTGTTTGCTGCTGTAGATACAAATCCTCAGTCCAGCTAAAAAGACTGAGTTGTTTTTCAGAGAGAAGGTTCTGATGCAACTGGAGAAGTGAGAAACTTCTTTAATAGTCTGCAGAGCTCCGTGACTGCGTTCTGCTGGGGCATCTACAACAACAGCCAGATTAGCATTTTTCACTGCAATTTCTGTCATTTCAACTGCCCTGGGCTGTTCACAGTCAGTACACTTGGCCTGCAGCTTGTGCAGGTCCCTTGCTGATGCATAAGGACACTTCCTCATCAGATGCAGCCACTTCTCTAAAAAGTTTGAAGGGGAGATTGTGGGCAGCAAGATACCTTGGGATGTCCAAGTTGAATGTCCAAGTGAATGTTTTCCTGCTGTGCAGGCAGATGCCTGTACCATGTAAGTCAAGGCAAGTGTTTGGCCCTCTGGCTTCCCATGCAGGCTGTGGCTGCTATTGAAATCTATGTGTAGGGGCCTTTTTTGTTTATTTAGAAAATGCCTATTTCCTTCAGATGCAGGGCAGTTATGTCACTTTTTTAATGTGGAGACCTGAGGATTGACACAGCATATTTCTCAAAAGTTGGTGCATGTGATAAATTGTGGCTGGCCTTGCAGTGCATAAGTAATAAAGCTTTATGCATTTTTATTTCTTAAGACAGACACACATGCAAAAAATAGGCAAGTGATTAAATAGCAGCTAATAAAATGTTGGAGTCTGTATTTTTGTCCATTTTTTTTGTTTTTTGCAGTTTAAACTTTCTGCCTTATTCCAGAAAGGCACCAGAATTTATGTAAGTGTACTGTCTAATGGTAGGAGCAAAGTTACTGAGGTAGATGTCCTTCCTGCTGTTAGAGGCAATAACTTACAAAACTGAAATGTAATAATATCTGTGATAATATTGCTACATCATTATGTAGTGAATTTTCTTATCTTTAAAAAAGTTTCTAAGAAATGAAAGGGAAAATTTTACTCAGCTTGAAAGTTATTCATTAAAAGAATTTTAAAAGATATCCTAAAAATTAAATATCTATCAGCTATTTCTATTACTTGCACTGTATCCTGTGGACTTGATTTTCCAGTTTTAGGTGTGTAATTTTAGCATTGCCTCATTGTCATTTTAGCTTTGTGAAATTTCGTATTGAAGTGAATGTTTGTGGAAAATACTGTTTTCTACAAAGATGAGAAGAGAATCATGAAGCATTAAAATTCAAGATTAGTTGTCTGAGGGGGAAGGGAACATCATATTCAATCATGCTACTTCTTAAGAAGTCAACAACAAAAGACACAGAATATTTATCTGAAATGATCACAGCAGTGTACACAGACAGAAAGCAAAAACAGATCTGGCATTTTAATTTAAATATCCAAAATGGCTGGTCCTGTGGAACTTGTTTACCACTATTAAAATTATTCCTTTTCTTCCTTTGGAAGCTTGTAGCAGTTTGGGATGCTGCATGTTGGCATCAAACCCTGCCCTTCCCCACTTCTCTGACATTTCTACAGTGGGCAGCCTGGGGTGGTGCTGTTGCTCCTGGGATGGGCATGGGCAAAGCAAGCTGGTGGCTGAGGAGGGCTTGTGAGACACTGCTTAGAGACAAAATGTCAGGGCAGACGTAGAAGGCTGAAAACAAGAGTAGGGCAAGGTGAGAGAAAGCATTTTTATTTTCTAAATGGCTAAGAATGATTTAATTGATCAACTGCTAGTACCAAACCCAGAACACAGTGGAGTCACAAGTACATTCCTGTTGGACTTTGATGGACATGCCTGATATTTATCATTTTGGGTCTTAGTGTACTCACTTTCTTCTCTGACATTTAAAGTATCAGTGGAATTAAATCTTGTAAAATGAAACGTCCACCCTAAAACATTCTCTTCCATTAGCTTTAATCTATACCTTTTAGTACCAGTCACTATTTATTTACTGTATCAGAGAGACCAATTAAAAAATCTTTCAAAACAGCTAGAGAAAATTTGTTCAACACAATGAAGAGACAAAAGCCCAATTTCTGCATGTTCTTCCCAAATCACATTGTGGATTTTCCTCCATTCTTAAACCACATATCATCTATTTTTCTTCCTTTTTGCTTGCGTTTTAAAATCATTATATTTGAGGTGATGTTAATTTTTATTTGAAGCATTTGCTAAAAATCCTTAGGCAAGGGTTTCTGGGTTTGTACTCTGAGTGTTTAATTCTCCTTTCCCTGGCTGGAGGGCGGAGCTTGTTTCTGAGTATGATGTTTTTTTAGGAAAATAAGTAATGAATGCTACCTCACACCTCCTCTCAGTTTACAAAAGATTTTGAATCTTCCCAAAAGACTTGGCTCAGTGGTGGATTTGGCAATATAAGGTTAACTTTATGATCTTAAAGATCTTTTCCAACCAAAATGATTAAGTGATTTTTATGACATTGTTTGATTTTCTAGTAAATGAAAATGTGTGAAAAGAAAAAGCAAAAAAAACCCAAACTGCCTATTAAGTTTCCATAGTAACATGTATAGGATATTTGCAAAAGTTTGATTTTATTTCATGCTTCTGTTTTCTGGTATGAATAGATCAGTCTGGCATAATGAATTTTGCTTCATGTTTTACTGGGTTCTGACTCGTCATGGCAATACAGGCAGCAATCTGTGACGTGCAGATGAAGGCAGTTTAACTTCCCATTGTCACAGAAGTTTTATTCATCTACTGCATTTATTTAAGGGAAGAGCCTAATGAAGAGAGCTTCAATCTTTAGCTTCATGTTGTTACAGTTCTCTTATGAAAAACATAGCATAATATGTTTGAAAACCTATTTATTTTCTTTAACTATTGGTGTTGTATATCTGTGTTTCAAAACTGCTAATATTTGCTGCCATGTTGGTGATGTAAGGATGCTCCTTATTCTGTTCTCTGGAAGTGCAGTCTCTGTAAAGGAACACCTCTGGGGCTGGTACAATTCCTGCAAATACAGCAGTGAGCCACAAACCCACACATTCATGGCAGCTTAAATAGTTCTGCTGAGGAGGACTATGAAGGATTAGCTCCAACTGAGGTCTGCCAGGAATCAGTCTCAGTCTGATTCATTTTTTGCTTTAAAGAGTATGTAAATTAATGAGATACAATAATAATTTTATTTCTGTGAGCTAAAATATAATTGATCGTATCATTATAATGTGGTTTGCAAAGATTAGAGATTCTCAGGTCTTTCTAGTGTGGCTGTGTGGGAGTGGAATGATAGATATTCCTCTTATCACAGGGTAGGTCTTCCATTCTGCAGGTTAGTAGAGAATCTTAATTTTATATATAATTCTGCATCTCCTTTTATAGGAAAGCAATCGATTACCATACATAATTGGATGAGTCGGACTATTTCCTCTCTCAGTCCTCATTTAGGAATGTATTTTGTATCTTAAGACCAAGGGTAAAGATAAAATTACAGATTTCCTCTAGTTACCCATTGAGAGACCTTTAGCTGTTTCTGTTCTCTCTGTGCACCTTCCAGTTTTACTAGTTGGCTTGTAGGAAAGTAAGATGCAAGTGTGGGAGCAATGTTCCAGATTCTAAAGAGCTAATCTTTTGCATTAGTAAGTAAATGTACATCATCCTATATCAATTTGAATGTACATCTGCACGAATTTGAGAACTATCACTGTGTTCACTATCACTACTTTGTTGGTTAGAAAACACTTTAAAATGCCCAGCCTTCGCTTTAGTCAATTTGTTCTTTTTAAGTGCTGCTACTGCTTCAGTTTACATAGGTCTTCTTCCATTAAAAGAAAAATCAGATATTTTATGTGTTTTGGTTTGCTATGATGCACAAGATACAATTTTGTCATGTGGTACTATTTGATTCATCTGATCTCTAGTGGATTTATTTTCTGCATCTGATTCTGTTTAACTGTTCATTTTCTGAAGAAAGAGAGAACTGTATAGATTACATTTAATGAGGTTTTTATTGTTGCTGTGGCTTTTACACATTTTGGGATAATATTCATTATTTTTACAACGCCAGATCATGCAGACATTATTTTATCTGGTGAAGACAGTCAGGTTTTTCACATGCCTTGTTTTCTTCAGATGAGAAGTTTCTTGTCATTAGAGCAGCAATCAGTTCACTTGGTAGTAGTATTACATTTCACCCCATTACATTTCACCCCATTACATTTCACACTACTTTGATTCTTTCATGATCTTCTGGTCCTAGCTTATTAACTCGTCTGAACCCTCTATTGTTGGGAAGGTTTTTCTTCATCTCTTCTGTTTCTGTGTGATTTTTCTAGTCTACAAGCTGCTGTGTCTTTTTACCACTATGTTGCAACCATGCTGCAACCCTCACAACCTTGAGATACAGGACAGTGTGGCCAGGTAAATGCAAAGAAGCTCTCTCTTTTTTTTTTTTTCTTTTTTTTTTAATATAAGATTCACAGAATCACAGCATCATTTAAGTTGTAGAAGACCTCCAAGATAATTGAACCCAACCTTTGACTGACTACTACTTTGTCAACTAGACCATGGTACTAAGTGCCACATCCAGTCATTTCTTGAACACCTGCAGGGATGGTGACTACACCACATCCCTGGACAGTCCATTCCAATCCTTAACAACCCTTTTTGTTAAGAAATTTATCTTGATGTCCAACCTGAACCTCCCCTGGCTCAACCTGAGGCCATGTCCTCTCATCCTATTGCTGGCTGCCTGGGAGACGAGACCAACCCCCACCTGGTTACAATCTCCTTTCAGGGAGTTGTAGAGAGTGATCAGATCTCCTGTGAGCCTCCTTTACTCCAGGCTAAACCCCCCCAGCTCCTTCAGCTGCTCCTCACAAGCCTTGTGCTCCAGACCCTTCCCCAGTTCTGTTGCCCTTCTCTGGACACGCTCCAGCCCCTCAATGTCCTTCCTGTGGTGAGGGGCCCAGAACTGGACATAGGATTTGAGGTGTGGCCTCCCTGCTGCTGGGTACAGGAGGACAATCCCTGCCCTGCTCCTGCTGGCCACACTATTGCTGACACAGACCAGGACACCATTGGCCTTCTTGGCCACCTGGGCACAGCTGGCTCATGATCAGCAGCTCTCAGCCAGCACCCCCAGGCCCATTCCTGACAAGCAGCTTTCCAGCCACTCTTCCCCCAGCCTTTAGCACTGCAGGGGGTTGTTGTGACTCAGGTGCAGGACCCAGCACTTCTGTTTCTATAAACTATTTTTTAACATGTGGTTTTAGTGGCTGCTTGAGTGGGATAGTCCAGATACTTTTTCATATTGCTTTAGATCCACTGTTGTTTGTCATACCATGCAGATATTTTGACAGTCAGCCTTCACTGGGGATTTTTTGAATTATTTTTATAAGGATGTAAATGTAATTGTTAAATAATTGTTAAACAGCCATAGGCTTTGTGTTGGGGAATACATTTAAGAATAACTTTGGGATATTTTATATATATATATATATATATATATATATATATATATATATATATGTGTGTGTGTATGTGTGTGCATATAAACATATATATATATATCTGATCTCAACACCTAAGATTACAAAAGAAATTTGTGAGGAAGGGTTCTGTGAAAGGCAACAGAAAATCACTGACTGGCATTTTTTGGTTGTGCAGCAAAACATCAATATAACACACAGGCTCTACTTTCAGTGCTGTGTTTATTCCATCAGCATATAACACTGACAGGTGTGACAGCTGACATTCTCATTAATCTCACTTTATTTTATGTAGAATTAAAAGGAAATGTAGATAAGAGCTGCTGACTATGGGATTTCGGAAGTTTCTTTTTGACTGTTCTGGTGCATTAGCTTCTGAGCACTCTGTACCTATAAAATCTCCTTGCTCTTTGAAATTGCCAGAGCAGCTATAAGAACAATGCAAAAGACACTTAAAAAAAAAACAAAAACAAAAACAAAACCTCCAGACAACTAAATACTGTAAAAGAAAATTCCTTACAATCAAACACAAAACAAATATTTTTCAAATTTTGAGTGCAGTTTCTTTTTATTCCTTGGGAAACAGTTTTCTATTTTGATTTTTTTTTTTCATTAGACCAGCCCCCTGATCTTGTATCCCAAGTGTTAACAGAAGGTAAGTGAAGCCATGATGAATGCCAGAATGAACTAATGAACTTATTCTAAGCTGAGAATAAAGCACAGCAGAACACTCACTGTCATTTATCACAACTTCCTAATTGACAATTATGTTAGTTATGGAAATCTTACAATAAGTATTTTTTTTTTCAAGATAATTCCTTGTTTATACAATTTGGAAAAATCTCACAACTGGGCACAGTGGCCTGCTATGCATCTGTGCTACATTTGATTTTTAGTCTGTTACCAAATAATGTGTATTTTGTCAAAAAGAGAGCCTCTTACCTTGGTGCATACTAAGAGGTGTGGAATGCTTATGCAGGGATTAGTGCTGTTCTAAGTGGAACAAATAGCTGTCAGGCTTTTGCCCTTTTCTAGTCAAAACAGTGTCTCTTGTGTTCTAAGAATCTAGAAGGTGCTTAATATTGTTACTAATACTTCTTTTTTTTATATAGAGGTCTCTTTAATTAATTTTTTTTTTAAAAAGGTGGGCTATAGAATCATAGAATAGTTTGGGTTGGAAAGGATCTTTTAGAGGACATCTACTCCAACCCACCTGTAATTGCAGGGACATCTTCAACCAAATCAGGTTGCTCAGAGCCTGTCCAACCTGACCTGGAATGTTTCCAGGGGACTGGGCATCCAGAAATCTTTCTTATCTCTGATCACATTTGACCCTTCTTCAGTGTAAAACAATTACCCTTGTCCTATTGCAACAGCCCCTCCTAAAAGCTTATCTATGACACCATAATAAATCATCCAAATCATGGAATCTCAATATAAGCAGAACACCGACACAAGGGTTTCCCCAGGTATTTGGTTTTTTTAAATTTTTATACACTTACTTTTCTATTACTGGTAACTAAGAATATTGAAACATACCATTAAAACGTGCCTTGAATAATTTGTTACTTTCATGCTTTTTGTGATTTAATATTTGCTGCTCTGTGGATAATTTTGTCCCTTAGATTAATATGAAATTACCTTAATTATATCTTGAACTCTACTTTTTCCTTTTACTTGATACTAAAGATATCCATTAGAAAGGGATGCTACAATTCTGACAAAAATTAAGCAACAAATTTGATACCTGCTGTGGGTGTTCAGAAAACTGCTCCCAGCTGTGATATTAATATTGCATTGTTTATCAGGAAGGTAACTTGCAGGGTTATTTCAAGTTAAAGGCCAGGGTTATCTCCCACTGAGATAACAGCAGCATATTTCTTTGTAGAAAATTACTGGTCTAATTATGTTTTTAACTGTGCTTTTAACTATGGTAGCCATACAACTACATACATTAGAGTTAAAATTATTTTACATTATATATTTGGCTCCAAATTGTCGTGGATACAAATATATTTTTAATTTTTTACATATTTTACATATTTTACATATTTTTTACATATTTTTTACATATTGGATATTGTTACTGAATTTTATTGTAGTGATTCAAGAAAATTAGCTGCATAGAATTCTTGAACATTTGAATGTTTTAAAAGCAAAGTATGCATTTTTTGTGGGTTAAAGAATGGTACTAATTACATTATTTTTTAAACATTATTAATTTGAAGGGGAAGTTATAAACTTAGCATGTGTTAGAGTGCAGTAAGTACTTTAGGTTGTAGTCTGTCAGAATTCTACATTTCCCAGGAGTAAATAAAAACATTAAAAGACTATTTAGTCAAATTGGCAGAAACTTCAGCAGCAGTCTGCAGTCATGTTGTGTGTTTCATAGTGGTTCCCAAAGTTTGTAGTAAAAATGTTTCTAGATCCTATGATAGAAGCTAAACAGGCTGATAGCAATGTGTGTCATCAGAGACAATGGAAAGTGCAAATGCTATGAGAAGGTAAAAACAAGCAATTAGTCTTATTTCTCTTGGTGAGTATTAGTAATAATATTTTCAGACTTGTTTCAACTCACAGTTGAAGATTTTAATGCACTTTAAATGATTTAGTGCTCGTATAATCTCCAGAACATGTGAGATTATAATTTCCTTTACATAAAGTGTAATACAATCAGAGAATAAAATACAAATCTGCAAAGCATTTTTAAGGGCTACACTAAGCATGTGAGAAACTAGAAATTGTAGTGCTTTTCAGAATCAAACCACAGGTGTGGAATTACATGAATAAATTTAAGTGTTTGAAACAGAAAAAAAAAGGAAAGAAGAAAAATACTTTTAGTCTTTTCAGTGTAAACTAGTTCTCCATGCTGAGCTTTTGTAAAAAATCAAAAACTAACTATAGCAAAATGACAGGCTAAAGCCACATCCATAATACTGGGTAAAGTCATTATGAGAAGTGTTATCTTAGCTGAACAAGCAGCTAATACACTGAAGATTTCAAGCACTTGAACCTCATTCAGTAAATGGCATATGGCAAGGAAAATCTTCCCTTCACTTGTTATAGCCACTGTTAGAGGTGGCATGTTTAATAAAAGGGCTGAGCCCATCCAGATACAGTCACCTCTTGATTATCCAAGGAAAAAATCTCTCAGACTCAGGGTTCAGTGTGCCGTTGATGTGGAGAAACTGGAGCTGACTCTGCAGGAGCTGGTTTCATTTCAGGAGTGCAGGCATGGCCAGGCTGAGCACACAGGATGTTCTTGACTGTTCGCTGGGTGCCAGCTGGAGGATTTTCCCACTCCACACTGATCAGCAACACTGCCCTATTCCTGCTGCACCCTTGCAGTGTGTTCTTCTGACCAAATTTTACATTTGTCTTGCATTATATGTGAGTTTGAGTTACCCAGGTTATCCTACCCCTTCAGAGTCTGAGAGTGCATAATGAAGACCTGATGGTTGCCTGCTGTTTTTTCTTTTTATATACCAATTTGCTATGAAACTGTATTAAAAGTAGAAATGAAATAAAAAATGTTGATTTCAAAGTTATAACTCACATGTGACTTTAAAATTAGGCTTACTGCTGTGTTTTAGTGATAGGATTCATTATCTCTTCTAGATTCAAAAAGATATTCCTACTACCATCTTCTTATGCATTTTATTTGC
This sequence comes from Poecile atricapillus, assembly GCF_030490865.1. Taxonomy (NCBI): domain Eukaryota; kingdom Metazoa; phylum Chordata; class Aves; order Passeriformes; family Paridae; genus Poecile; species Poecile atricapillus. Next base: position 52,065,293 of record NC_081252.1, read on the forward strand.
CTTAGACTTTTGGAACATGGTGAATTTAAAGCATTCCTGCAGTGTAGTTCTTCTGCCCAAAATTAATGACTGTCCACTCCAGAACTTTGTGTGGAGTAGATGCACTCTGCAATAAATAGGAAGTATTGTGAGATTTAAATTTTGTATGGTTTTATTCACCTCTTTTTCACAATAAGTCCCATTTTGTGATATTTCCATATCTCCATTCAGAATTGAAAACTTCTCTTCAGTTATTTTCAATGCTTCACCATAGCATGCAGTGTATTCTGGAGTGCCAATTGTACACATATGTTCACATATGTAATTTTTGGCTGTGAACTATTTTTAAGACTAACAGAAGGTGTCATTGGCACTGTCAGACCAATTAATTCTCAACCACAAAATCCAGTCTGTGTGTTGTGAGTTGGAATTCTATTTATAGACTAAAATAGACACAGTCATTTGGGAGTAGTCTAATGGAAATCTACTTATGAGAAGTACTTATATTGCTGTTGAATGAAACTGTGTATTTTACTAATAATATATAGATTTTGAACTATCTTTTTGCTAAGGCAAACATTTCAAATGCTTAGCATGGCCATTTATGTTTGAGTAATTAAAGTATAATCCAGCATCTAAGATCTAACCAAGTTCATGTAAAAAGCTTTGCATTTTTTTATTACTTTCATGATGGAAAGTGTTTCAAAACACTGCACAGGATGACTTTACCTTTGGAATCTTTCATACTCTTTCTGTGAAATGTCTATAATTGAATTCTTGGTCAATCAAAGGCATGATGTCTATAATCATATGATGCCATTTGTTTCATCAATATCATCAACTGCCTCACAGAGAAATATGAAAGTGTAATATTACAATCAGTGAAATCATGTGAAGTACGCATCTGAAAGGTTAAAATCTACATTCTCATTATTTCTGGGGAGTAGGTGAGCAAGAAAAAAAAAGAGGGATCATTTTGAAAAGTAATCTTTTCCTCTGGCCTTTAGTTCCACACAATATGCTAAAATGATAGCAGCTTTTGAAATACCAAGCACATTTTTCTTTGAAAGATTTCCAACTTTTTCATCTAATATGTAATATCAAGCTTGTGTTGAAATGGAAATGAGCTGGTATCAGTATTTTTGCTTATTAGTCCACCTGTACTTCAACCCACCTGCATATGTCCCTCTGGACTTGGCTATAATGTGCAAGCTGGTCTTTTTGTTCCAAAGCCAGGGCGTTTTCTTATTAATATATGTAACTGTTCTGGTGATATATTCCCAAAGGCTTTGAAAAGCCTTCCCCTGTGTCTTTGAGCCAAATGGAAAATGTAATACTTCCAGAAAAATTTTAAAAGCTTTGATGTTGCTAATAGCACCATAGGTAGGATTTGTTTTTGAAGCATATGGCAATAAAGATAAGTAGGTGTTTCCTATTTAAATCTTCAGTTTTCAGGATTCCTCATTAACAGCATACAACCACAAGTAAAGTTTCTGCCCTTATAATTCCCTGTTTGTCTTTGATTTCCTAGATGCTTCCACTGGGATCTTTAGCAAATTACTATATATAAAATGGACAATAGAGTGAATGTACAGATAGTTCTGAGAGCACTTCTGTAGTAATTCTCACTCATACAGCTCCTCAGATTTTACACTTCTGACTCTGCTTCACAGCAGAACATGCTCTGCTCATTTTTCCCATGCTACTTTAGGCTGTTGAAGTTGTGACCTATTTTCACACTTGTTTCAAGCAGCTTTAGTATAAATAATAAGTTCACTTTAACTGTGTGTTCACAAAGATTGTCTCTTGCTGAGTAGCACTGAGTTGTTGAATCATCATCCTTCTCAGGCACAACCAGCTGCCTTTCATCTATGCCCGTTTGTTTAATCTGCCTTTTCTCTTCCATCCCTGTTTACAGTCTGTCAGCATTAGTGACTCCTCTTCTAGCTTCAGCCTTTCCATTCCCCTGTGTTGTTGGTAAATTTTTTTTTGCTATGTTTTATACCTTCCTGTGCTCTTCCCTCCCATTAAGATCAATTTCCAAGCACTGTCCTCGACAGTCCCCATCCAGCATGAGTATTTGCAGCTTCTTCTGTTGCCTGTATATGTCTCTTGTAAGATGGGAAATTAGATGCAATTAAAATTCACATGAGCCAAGTGCTACATTTGATCATTATGCAGCTGCTTCAGACAAGACCAAACAGGCTAATTTTACTGTACACAAGATGTACTTGAGAGATCTAGGCATCCATCTCGAGTAATACCTCATCCTTTAGAAGCACCAAAATGCAGAAGCAGCTACGAGCCTGTAAAATTTGCCCAAAACACATAGAAAGCAAGAGTGAAGCTCTCTGTCTCAGTGATTATGTAGTGAGGGTTGCACTGTGTTCTTACTGATCATCTTCACTTTTAGAACACTGCCCTAGCAGACTGGTGAGCTCCACACCATGAAGATGTCACCAGAAGTGTACAGAACATGGCCAAGCTTATAGGAATAGGAGAAACAGGATAGAGAAAGAGGAGGGACAAGGCAGGGTTGAATAAGAACTCTGAGGACCCTGAACCATTTTTCCAATCTTTAGAAGCAGCCCAGATAAAATTAATGAAGATATAAATTTTATCAAAAGCTACCATCAATAGCAAGCCTTCCAAACAATGACTTTCATTCCTTATTTCTTGCACTTGCTCTCTGTACTCATATCTTCACTTGTACTTGCAACTTCTCAACCCTGCTACAGGGTTCTGCACAGATGACTTGATTTGTGATTGTTGTTTCTGTCTGCTTAGGCGTGCAATAATCCTCTGCCTGCCAGCAGCTGGTAAAGAGAGATGCATTCAACTCTGCTCCTCCCTCCTGGCTCTGAAACTATATGGGGCTGAAAACTGTATCTCTCACCAGTGCTCGTTTGGCAGAGGCCCCTTACTGAAAGAAAAGCATGTGGTGGGACTAGGAAGAGACAACATTCTCGCCATCCTTGCCCTGAGTATTCCCACGCTCAACACAAGTACAGAAGAAGGATACAAATCATCTGGGCAGTCTTTCATTCCTCTAAACAAAATTAGGTGAAGAAATTAAGCTCCCTATAATCCTTTCCCTGCCCTCCTAGATTATTTGAAACTTGTAGTACACATGCTGACAGGTTTTCTGCAGCAGTGAGACTCAAATCTCCCCATCTCTTGCCTGTCTCTTAGCCAAGTCCTTGTCCATTGATGACACTGTCTCTGCAGCAGCTCCACAGAGCTTTTTCACTACAGCAACCTGATGATTAACCCATATGCAGTGAGGCTCAAACACATGGTAATCCCAAGCTCTACACCACCACTGAGATGGTCAGCAACTGTACAATTATTCACAGCATGAAAAAATATACCTGGTATGTACCAGGTATGTGTAACTTCCCATTTCCTGCCTCTACTGCACTGGCTGTCTATGAGGTTTCTGGGACAATCTTTAAATCCAGGTTTTACTCTTTCATCTCTGTTTGTATTATCTCCCTAAAAGCTGTATAAACTTCCATTCTATTCACCAAAATTGTATTCTCTCATACATACACATTCCTTCACATTATATGAAATACCCGTCTCTACAACATGGACATATCTGCAATATATCTACCTCCCTCAACTGGGCAAGTTTTCTGGGAGACTGCAAGTCCCCCTGCACTGCAAGCACAGTGGCACTGTGGCACTTTCTTGAGTAACAAGATTAAGGAGGGCTGGGCTGTGAATGGGGCTGCTTGATGGTGGAATAAAATCCCACACATTCAGCAGAGACATAGGTGCAGTCTGTGTTGTAGTACTGCTGCTCAGATATTGTCTTTACCCAGCTATGGGATCTAACAGGTCTTCTTGGCTGGTCTCCCTCGGCAGTTCTTTGTAAGGCACTTTTAACTGTCTACATCATTTATTCAGCCTGATTGATGATGTTAGCTTAAATGACTGAGATTCCTAGCAAAGTCCTCAAATTCATTAGAAATGACGGTCTGCTGCTGGATGTGACAGGACCTAGTAACTTGTTAGTCACACCAGACAAAGAGCAGAAACTGCTGCAGTAGTTTGTGATCTTGACTCATTTCAAGTAAGAGTCTGCTACAGCCTGGGTGTTCTTTTTTGAAAAGCACAGAGGCATCAATACAGATTTGAGACAACAGCTTCTTGGATAGCATCTCATGTGTCACACAGAGTAATCAGTCAAGCGATTCACTCATTTAACCCTTTCTCCTGGATATTCTTTAGATACAGAAGTTTTGGGGTATGGTGTAGCATGGCTAATGTTGTCCAACAACCATCTCTTCAAGAATATAGTGACATGACTTCTCTTCTGAATAATTTTTCAAACAGTTTTTTTCTCTCATTATTCAGGAAGAACATGTTCTGGTGGTGGCTATGTGATGGTCATTACTAGGACTTGATTGGCCAAGGAGGGAAATGAGTATCCAGACTTGCTACAGGGGGAATGGCACAATCCAGCAGCATTTTGCAGTGGCACATCACAAGCATGGTGATTGAAGTACTGCACAGAGGAAGTGCAGACCCACAACATGTGGTTGAAGGAATCACCAGTGTTGCAGCATTCAGAGATTCTTCAGAGCTCAGCAGTGGAAACAGCAGTACCCTTATCAGTTTGCTGAATTTCAGTGGAACTGAAATATCCAGTCAGTGACAGAGGATGTAGTCATAAATGTCTGGACAGAAAAGTGGGTATGATTTTATCTTGTATCTTATTCTTCCATACATCAGGTACAATAAGTGCCTATAATGGCAAACATGGCCAGTTGAAAGAGCAGCACGTTTTGTTTTGGGAACAATCTGTCTTGTTTCAAAATTATTCTTGAATTCAGAGAATTCTGAAATCAAATTCCATGGTACAGAAACACTTATATTGAGTTGCTCAATGTATCTCAGGTATGTTGGTCCAATTTCCAAGCACTCTATTTCAGGGACTGGAGGAGCTTGTTATGCTATGAATGCTTGCAGGACTGCTGCTTCCTTCTCCAAGGAGCGGTGGCACACTCCTGCTGGTTCTGCTCATTCTTCTGCAGGATTATACCCTTCCTGCCAGTGCCCCAGAGCTGTGTTTGTGGAGGGGGACATGTCTTGTGAAGAAGCCAGCAGAAAACAAGCATGACTTCTGGTGGTTAGTAGTATGAGCAAACTCACCTTCACAGCAAAGAGCTGTGTGTGATAGAATATCTTCATAGGCCAGTAGCAATATTTTGCATATGCAGTAATGGCATCTTACCTGAGTATTTATACCCCATATAATTTAAGTGGCCTTTTATGCATCCATAAAATTCTCTGCCTTCTGCCTTTAATTCCATGACTATGTAGGAATCTGGTGTCTTTTTCAGAGAGAAAATCAACAAGTCCGATATGAGCACTATTGATATTGCCTCTTTCTTTGCATTTGTCAATATTGAGATTTTTCTCAAGCTTTCTTTCTTTAGTCATTGCATTTCTATAGAAACCAAACCGACAGCTTGACGTAGCAAGTGCTGACTTAGGTTATTACACTTTGTCCTTTTTACTGTTCGTTTACCCAGTTGCCAGCTACCAGCCTCTCTGGTTTTATGACCATATGTCATTTCTTTGCACTTATGGTATTTCTGGCACTGAAGAGAGAGATTTTTTGCAATAAATAAATTTGCTGGTTACTAATTGCCTTTTATAATTCTTGAAACTTTACAGTATTTATATATTTATATAAATTACTGAAAAAAAATTAATGTTGTTTATATTAATTACACTGCTTTTTTTAGATGCTTAGCTAACAACACCAGTAGGTTACTGCTATAGCTGGACACATACTCTGCATGAAAAATAACATTACAGAATTAAACAAGATACAAAGTACACCTGAGGTTGCACACAATGTCACCTTAAGTGTATCACAAACTGCTATCCTTAGGATAAATTACACAAATGTTAAGTCTTGCCTTTGGTGTTTCAAAACTACACCCTGCTCCTAAATATCAGTATTTTGATATTGATAAGACATTGCACATTGCACACTGGAAGACATTGCACATGCTTTGTTGAATTGTTGCTACAGAAAGCAGTTTATTCGACCTGGAAATCACATACTTATGACTGTTTGGAAATGCTCCAAAACAGTCAGTGGCCTTTTCCTTTGAGAAGACTGAACTCAAGGTACTTGGCTGTTTTTACTTGCTTATGTATGAAATAACAGTCCTAGTTGGGAATAGCTAATGGTTTCTGTTTCCAAGAGGTATATAATAAATAAAAAGGTTCTTGTATGGAATGTATGAGATACCTGAGGAAATTTGAAAAACATCAGTGCTTAGATGACTCAAAAATTAATTTAACTCATGGTTTAGAAAACCTGAAAAACTTTAGAAAACTTGAACCAAGGCTGTTCAATTCTATAGTAGCTTCAGATTTGAGATGTAAGTTCTAGTGATAACAGTGTCACTAAAAACCAATTTACTAAATTGTTTCAACAAGAGTTTCTGTTGCCTTCACAAACTATTTTTATAAAGATTTACTTTTCATTCTATTTACTCAAATGCTGTATTGTTTTAGTACTGCTACATCTATCTTTTTCACTTGTGACCTTTTATACAATGTTTTTCAAAATGTAAGTATGAACCAGCAGAATAGGGAGAGAAATGGAAAGTATAAAGGAACTCAAAAGTTCAAAGCTTTCACAGAATGCCTTAAGGTTCTTGAGCTCTTTCAAGTAGAAAAGTATGAGGAAAATTAATTACTTGCTGGTGAAAAAACATAATTAAGAAATAATAATGAATAACACAATGTAAAAAATCTAAACAAAAGTTATACTATATTAATATCTAAAATGTGTAACCAGAAACAATTTTTCAACCACACCCCAATATTTTTTTTTTTTTTTTAGGTACACAGATACAATTTTTATTAATTGAAAATAAAGATTTCCAAGTGAAAATTGGTGTCTTTGGAGCTGTGATAGTGTTGCATTTAGATCACATTTCATGTAAGACCTTCTTCACCTGTAATTTCAAACCATCTCCAGGAGAGAAACACATCCTCACACATAATGATGATTTGGGAAGACAAATGCTGTCACTCCAAACATTCATTCTTCCTCCTCCTTTCCCCTGCTTTGTACAGTGAGCATGATGTCACATGGTCTGGAACATCCCTCTGGTCAGTTTGGGTCACCTGTCCTGGCTCTGTCTCCTCTCAGGCACCCCCAGTCCCCTCACCAGTGTGGCCATATGAAAAACAGAAAAGGTCTTGGCTCTGTGTAAGCCCTGCCCAGCAATAACAAAACCATCTCTGTGTTGTCAACCCTGTGCTTAGCACCAATTCAAAACACAGCCCCACTCCAGTCACTGTGAGGAAAATTAACTCTACCCCATCCAAAACCAGCACAATCTATTCTAAGACAGTGACATGATCTCCTTTCGTGTTACCTTGATTTCAACTGGGGCTAAGTCATGCTCTCAAAATTAAAACTTCATCTGAATAAAGACTGTAATTTTTTAATAGGTCTAAAATGTTTTTAAGAGGTGATATGAAGCAAATTATAGTGTTGCAATACAAAATGAACTGTTTAATCATTTATAAGAAACAGAGTTTGAAAGTACCAAAATTAAGGTCTGCTGACAGAAGGTGTCATGTAGTAAAATGAAGAACACATTACTACATAAGCCTTAAAGCTTATGCTACAAAAGGGAGAGGCATGAAGAATAGGTAAGATCAATGTCAAATAGAAAATACCCAGATGAATTCTGATGATCTTATAATGGTACATACTCTACTGGTATATAAATGTGCAAAAATATTTGGCTGTTAATATCTGAAATACAGATGCTGGTATACCAAAGCATGGGGCCTGAAAATAGATGTCTGGATGCACTTTGGGAAATAATTTTGCAAGCTATGTATTTTCCCTAGAATGTAATACATCTTGCCCAAAAGAAACTTGAGCAGGAAAAGGCAGACAATTTTGTTAGCAAATGATGAAACTATTCGTTTTAAAGTCAGCATTAAACTTTACCTATCTAAAATACTTTTAAAGTAACTATTATTCACAGATCCTTTGTAATATCTTTATGACTTGATCATTAAATTTTAAAATATGATAATGTTTTATGTTTAAAGCAGAAGAAACTTGGAGACACCAAAGAATGTCACTTGGTGTCCTGAAAAAAAGCTGAGAAAATAATTTATTATTTATCTTCAGGATTTTTTTTATTTCTCCTTCATGAATACTTCACATAGAACACATTTCCACTATCAAAATTCAGGTGTTTATAATTGGGTTAGGCTTAAGTTCATAATTTTGAGCCAGTATGCTTTTTTTTTTCTTAACTATTATTGAATTTACAAATGCTTGACACATTTGGACTGATAGGATATTTTTGACCCTTAATTGTGACTCTGGGCACCCCTATTCTAAAAGAAATAAGAATAAACAATTTTTTATTTTCTTTTTTTGTGGACATTAGCATCTCAGTCTTTAGTTGTCTCTGTAATTTCCTGTCTGGAGTTCTGAGGACCCCTGCTACTAAAATTCTGTCATTGAAGAATGCTCATGTATAATAGAATATATAATAATTTTCCCTTAAAATGAAATACTGTCAGGTTTGTGACAATGAAAAGGAGTGTCAAATGTAGATGTTTATAAACTTCAAATAAGTTTGTTTATTAATCAATGACAACGTGAAAAGTAGAAGGGAAATAATAATACTCAAAGGATGGAGATTGAAGTGCTTTTATAGAATGCAGGAGAAATGGAATTTCCCACCCTCAGGTTTTCTTCACCTTATGAAAGATAATCTATGGCCTAAGATATTTATTGTTAAAGAGAAATTATGGTGATTGAAGTCTTGTGGTTGTACATAATCATCTGACCTTGAGAATGAGAAACAGTCGCCAAGTTCTAAAGAATTTTGCTATGTACTTCAAGTTTTAAATGGCACTAAGATGGTGAAGGACATTAACATCATTTGCATAAGAAAAAAAATTTATAACCCTTTCTGCATTTGATTGTAAAAATGTTTTTTAACCCTAGCCTTATGTACATAGTTATGTAAATTTTATGTATCTTTTTTCAGACACCTACTTTTACTTAAAGGACTATGCACAGTGTTTGTTCCTGTCCTGTGTTTCCACCAGTACCGACTATTTCTTTCTTCTTAACTACCAATAAAAGATTGATTTTTACTTGTTTGCTTCTGAATGCTCAGGGGCAAAGTGGAAAATAATTTTATCTTGCTTCAGCTAGCTGAAAATCCCTGCCTTCTGGGGTAGCCCATCTGTGCTGGAAGGCTTGCCCAGACCAGTAGTTTGCACTTTATGCTTTAATGATGAATGCAGCAGCAGCTCTTGCAAGGACCATTGTAACATAATCTAACCTGGTGTTCTTCAACATGTTGATTTGAAAACATCAAATACACCGTACTACTGGTGATCTGAAATAACGGTAACATGCAGAGCATTTGCTCCTTTGTGAAATGCCCTTCACTGAAAACTAAACCTATCTTGAAAGAGCGAGCTCTGGAAAAAGAAATCAAAGTGACTTTTGAAGAATTAGCTCTATGAAGCAAGTTAAGCAAGATGTCCCCTCTCACAGTTTAAAGACATTTTCCTATGAAAAGTGCATACCTTGGCAATTGGATTCAGATGAGAAGATACTAAAATGCAGAATCGTAGAATGTTAAGGGGTTGGAATGAACCTTAAAGGTCATCCACTCTCCTCCTGCCTTTGCAGCTACAGGAAAAGAAGTCAACAAGTTACTTTTGGTCAGATAGCTGAAAAAGTTGAAATAGCTCTTTCCACTCTTTATTTGCCTTGGTCGTGCTTATGAGAGTGTGATGAAGATGGTAGCAGTGTTTTATCCCAGCTCTCTGGTTACCAGCAGTTCCCTTGGGATCTTGGAGCTCTCTGTTGTGCTCCTGCTAGGTGTGAGGTGACATCATGCAAACATTACTATGGGGGACTGCAACTGACTGTCAGAAACTTCTCTGAACTCTCTTTTGGTACTGAGCACAGTTAGTTTCACAGCTGGTTTAAATGAATAAAAGAAATAAAAACTTATTATTGAAGAAGTTTACAGGCTTGAAATATATCTTATATTACTATAGTAAGGTATTAACATGTGCATGTCCACGTGCGTGCGTATTTGCCCTGCTATTGAAAACTTGTTGTCTCTGAGTACTTAGCTCATGAGATTGCATGCAAAAGCCCCATTTATGACTCTGATTCCTTTATTCTTTGGACTACTGTAACTTTACATTTGATTTGTTTATTTGCATGTTGTGCTTAATATTGTCAGAACAATGCAATTTTTAACCAAACATTTTCTTTGATGTAGGTGACAGATTATTCCATCACTAAAGAAATATTCAGTGCTTTATATTCCTTCTGTTTTCAGTAGCCTGCTTTTGCTATGCGTTCTGTAACTAAAACCATAATGTTGTCGGCCTAATTATTCCATGTACCTCTTTCCATTTGCTCTAATTTTTAAATTAAAGCACACGGAAACTTTGCTTTTCTAGGATTTTGTGACACCTCATTTCTTGTCCTGAGAGCCAAATTCACACTGTGAATAAGCTTATCTGCCAATAGTGAATTGCCTATCTTTCTATCTTGACTGTGTTTTCTGGCTTAATTGCTGTGAGTCAGCAGTAGGAAATTAGAAACATGCTCCATAATGAACGGAAGCTGTTTGTGAATATAGCCTTTTTCCAGCTCAGAGCGTTTGCAAGTATAAGTTGATTTTTATGCTTTATTTTATAGGGCCATGCTTTTTTTCTTTTTTTTTTTTTTCATTTTCAGAACTTAATAGCTTGTCATATGTGAGAGGTCAAAATGAGGCAAGAGTTGTAATCTGTGAATAATCAGCCAAATGATGTTATATTTTGAAGTCTCTGAGATTTGTAAACATGAGCTGTAATTCTGAAAATCTGATTATTTTCATGTCCAGCTTTCCCATGTGAAGTGTTCTTGTGCAGTTTTGGAAAGGATGCCTTGTTATCCCATGTAGTCAGAGTGATCTTCCCAGACAAAGTTCCTATTCCAAAAATAATAAGTGATACATTACTTTATATGGTGACGCACTGGTTTATATCACAAGTATTAAATGGATGATTCAGATGTGATCCTGAAGATTTATGCACACAATAAACTTTAAGCATTGGAGTAAATTTAAATTTTCACATAAATCATCCCAGGATTAAATCATAAGTGCTGATTGCCAGGTGACAAAAGTGTTGTACATGGTAAACGATATTTAATCATATGCCACCCCTTGATTTTTTTCCATGATTAGGGCAAAAACTCTGATATTACCTTAAAATCTTCCTTCTTTTCTCTTTTTATACTTAAATTTTGTGTGTCAAAGACTGAGAGTCAAAGCCATTTGAATTTATTTGGTATGTTTTCACTCTAATTTAAAATCTGAAAGCTTTACATATTCAAAAAGACAAAATGAACAGGTACGTATATTTACCTCACATCTGCAGCTCGCAGGAAGTGGTTCTTACCAGGTGGTTATGCTAAGCATAGAAATAGGGTTTTTAGAAAAAAATGGATGAGAATATTGCACAATACTACACATAATAATAAGCTGCATTCTGTTCATCTTGGACATTTTATTGTCTACGAGTAAAATGTGTAAATGTAGAAATGCCTCTTTTGGGATATTGTTGGGTAAGGAATACTTATGGAATGTTGGATTTTTGAGCTATAAAGTCAATACAAGGGTTTTTCTGGCTGCTTCCTTTGGTAATTTCAGTCTTTTGTGTCCCAGTTTTTCCATCTGTCCCAGTTTTTCCATCAGTAAAGTTGCTGAACAGATTCTGATTATTGTCAAGGAGTGTTTTGACATCTATTTATGAGATGATGTCTTTAGAAGCCACATACTAACTAAACTCATGTATGTTTGCTATAACATACATGAATATATCTCCTTTTTAAAAAACCAAGAAATGTAACATTTTACCTACCCTAAATTCTATGGCAGTTTCTTTGATTTACCAAGAATCCTCATAGCCCACACCATTTTGGTATTTCTCCAAAAATTACAATGAAACTCCTGGGTTCCCCTTAGAATTCAGAATTTAAGCTTTTTTAGTTGTTGTTGTTGTTGTTGTTGGCACTATTATTATTATTATCATTATTACCATTTTATTTTAAAGTGGTTACTGGCTTTTGAAAGAAAGAAATGATTGACAAGTTCACCTCAGTAGGATGAAACAAAGGCAATAAATCCTTTTCCCTTCTTCCTTTCAAGACTTTAATGCCAATGTTATGATTGTGGACTTATTTTTTTGAATGTCAGTGCTTGGAGTTAGTGTTATTTAAATATTCTTTGTCTCCCTGGACTAGCCATTAAATACAGTTCACCTTTGTGGACTTATGTGCCCTTATGTTTAATAAAGGAGATAGAACATAAGAGTACAGCTATTGACTAAAATATACTAGAATAGCTAAATCATTTATGGACACTGTATGAAGACTTGAAATATTCCGTAATGTTTCAATAATCCAAAATGGGCAAACCGCTGTGGAAGAACAGTAGTTATTAGGGAGTAGATACACCCTCAGGGAGAAAATCTTCAAGTTTACTAGAACAGATGAGGAGGCGTGTGTTCAGTGATGTCTTTCATTCTGTAGAATTGGCAAACTCTGTCTTAAGTTGCAACAAAGGTAGTAAAAAATTAGAGCTGCGCTTTTTGGCTTTTTTTCTGAAAAATTGTCAGGTTATTAACCTTTCTTAGTGCTACAGTTCTGTGCCTTTCAGCCTCCCCCTGCTTTTTTGGCAATGTAGTGAGCTGTGAGTAATACCAGCTACCTGTCACCCACTGCAAATCTTGGTGAAATTATGCTGGGTTGCTTAAAAGTAATAAGAGGTAAAATTTAGCTACAGGCATATTTTTCTCTTCTGTGTCTCTTCCTTCTCATTTTGCTTCTGGCTTTCCTCTCTACGGGGGTGGATAACCTACTTGTAGTTTAGTATTTATCCAAGAGGTCAGTGTTGGAAAGTTCAAGCAATCTGCCCCAAGCTGAAACAGTAAACCCTGCTGTGATTTTTTTTAATTCTTACTAAACTGAAAGTTACTTGGAAAGCAACCATATTCATATGGCTTCTGAAACTCAGGGGCTTCAGGAAGGCATGCATGCACATGGAAACACAATTGGATATATAGAGAGAACAGTATTAAGAAGACTTCTTGGAAAGGAAATCTAAAGCTTAAAAAATGGCATTCTAGAAACCCTACTTAAAATCAAAGCCATTGCACACAATCCGATGAAAGAGCACAGAGGAACTCAAGTTGTCACAAACTTATGAGATGAATGAAAAATGCAGAAAAACCAGCAGGTTCTGAAGCCAAAATAGGACTTTTCCAAATTAGTTAAAATTTATTTGAATGTTCTGTTAATGTCACAGCTGAATGAATCAGCTCATTTCATTCTAAAGGCAAATGTGAAAATAAACTGAAATCTCCAGATTCACAATGCTGCTCCTCCCATTTTTACCAAGATGAATGGAACCCAGTCTCCTTCTCATGGCAGCTTTAGTGCCATATTCAGTGCTTTGTAATGACATGTGGTGATATGAATCCTCTTACTCCAGCTGAGCTTCCCATCAAAGCATTTACTGTTTCACTGTTTGTCCTTGCCTCAGTCAAAATGCATCCATTTGGTTCTACTGCTCTTAATTGGTTTCTTTGACCTTCATTTGCCTGCAAGTACCACAAATTCAGCTTTTTTTGGTGAACATGTGGAAGACTGAAACATTAAAAGAAAAAGCTGGTTTAATTTGCTGGCAATTAATATTAGGTTATTCATGCATGTAATAGATTGCTCTTTTTTTTTTCCTTCGGACTAATTATAAAGATCTATTTTAGCTTCAAAGTCTAGAGCATCTTCATAGACACTGAGTTCACATCCTCACAGGCAGTGTTCAGCAGTGCTGAAGGAATGGTCTCAAGGCTTCCCTGGAACCTCTTGGAAAACTTTAATGGAAAGAGAATGTATATTCTGTTCCATTTCTGTGTAGGTATGTTTCTAACTTGAGAACTAGTCAGCATACACCAGAGCTGGGTGATGAGTAATGAACAAGACATATAGTACTTTGGAAAGTCTTCCGGACACTAAAAAGAATAAAATTCCATCTGCTGTCCTCTGATAGCAGGCCTTTGGGAATTATTTCAGAATAAAATACTAACATCATGGACAACACAAATACAGTGTACCTATCTAATGTATCATAAAGAAGCATCATTCACTTCTTTAGAAAAATTGTAGCAAAAGGCAATGGCTTTATTATAAAACAGTGTTAATAATAACCGTAAGTGTAGTAAGATTAAATGGCATATGAGATTTTTCATTTTTGTTAAAGAAATGTTTGTCTTGTGTTGAGGAGCTCTGTAGTAAGGTTGCTTTCATTGGGACATGATTTAATAGGCATTACTGGCTGGTACTATTACATATATTTTTTAATTTCTTTTTAATGTATAAGTTTTTAGCCTGCTGGTTGCTGCTAAACTTTGCATCTATAAATGTAACAAGAATCTGTTTCAATTGAATGATTCATTTACAGGAAAATATATGTTCTTTTTTACAATCTTTTTCTAATGCATACTTGTAATTTCAAGATCTATAGAAATATTGCAAAGAACTTGTTGCAACCCTAATTGAAAAAGGGTTATTTTTGTGGCCATTTTAGATAGTCAAGGTATCCTACATGGTAACCAAAGAATTTTCTTTAACAGAACTTTCCAATCTTACTGCAAGTTACAGTACAAGTAAAAACTAAATTTAAAAATTAAATTTCTATTAATATAAAAAAGGATTACCCATAAAATCACGTACTTCATTCCTTGGTCATCACTTATTTAGAATGCACTGCAAGTGTTTTTTTACAAGGAACTGCAAACAATCCTATGCACATACTTTTATGTCTATTTTAGCAGGCGTTGCAAGTGGAGACAATGATGAATCAAGAAAAAGCTGATTTTGTAGTTTCCTCCTCAGGATGGTCCACAATGACTTTATCTTTCTTCACATAATGAGTTCACTTGCTTTTTTTTTTAGATTTTAGTGAATTTGTAGTGTCTTGTACTTAGAATTCTTTTCCTTTACTGTACGATTTTGCAATTTCAGGGGAAAATAACTATTGTAGAAAATGCATATTTCTGGGAAGGGAAGAAGGGGAAAGGTGGGAAAAGTCCTACAAGAATGCTCAGATGCTGGGAGACAGTAGATGACTGAGACTGAAGTTTGCACACAGGGAACAGATAATTATCATGGTGTCTTCATAGTCTTGTGTTAGAATATAAAGCTTGTACATTAATTGGGAACACTAAATCTGCAGCCCAGAGCTATGGCTGGACACTGTCACCAATAGATGATGGGACACATGAGGTGTTTGTTACCAGAGCACTCATGAGCACTTTCTTTTCTGCTATGGATGTCTTGTTAGCATTCTGAAATCCGGAAGATTGAACTGATTGATTTACAAGTGGATGGGTCAGTCAAAATACATGAAGGATTATGATTTCTAAACCAAATTTGGTAGGAAACCAAATAGTTGTATATGAAATTAATGGGAATTAATGGGAAACTGATGATGTTTGCTGGTTATATAACACACTATAACATATGTATTTCTTACCTACTCTGGAACCTTGTAAAAAAAACAAAACAAATAACTGATAAATGAATTACAGGGAAGTTACGGGTGTTCAGTAGCAGTGTAACCGGTCATTTTTTAAATATTGCATATAATAACCTGTTAGTTTATTAGAGTACTAGAGTGTTGTCTTTGTAGCAGGAACTATATCCCCTTCACTGTTTACTTAATTCTCAGAGCATTAGGGCCTAAACCCTAGGGTTCAGAGCCATTACTCTTCAGTGCTGTAGTGGCATATTAGCAGTGTAAGTCTGTTTTAGTGGCCATGTCATCATGCCTTCACAGCTGACAGAATACCAGTTTAACACCAGATCTGTCCTTCTAACCTCAGGAGTGCTGAGGACTTTACCTCAATAGCTGTGAATAATTTAAAGTTGCTGACAGCTATCATAATTTAGAGGGATGAATCCTGTTCCTACCAAAGCAAATGTGAGAATTCATGGAAACCTTTTCAGATGCTCTGTAAAAGCTTAAGTGAGTTTCATGTGTAGAATGAGAGAAAAAAAAATACATTTAGTATTAGCTTCATCTTATTCTCTTGTAATTATGCAAAATCTCTTTTGTATCAAAACATCGTTAAACTTTTAATCATATGTAATAAGGTGTTCAAAACAAATCATGCTAGGAATGGAAGTTGTTTCATCTCTATGGAAAAAAAGATCTGTAGAGAAAGCTTGATTGGATGGGAAAACATTGTACATAGTCATAAGTTGCTTGCAAAAGTAAATTTTAAGTCAAATTCCTTTATCACTCCATCTCACTGAATTCTGCATGAGAGCTCTTGGGAGGCTTTTTGAATATAGAGTTCTCCTACGGCAGAAGTGGCTCAGAAACATTTTGTACCGAGCAGTGTTGGCCTGTTGGGCAAACACACTGATGATGTGTCTGGGAACAGCCTCTCCCGAGACTTGTCCGTTTGCTTGTATCTGCTTCCCAGCATCTGTGGCCCAGGGTGGATGATGAGTTTATTATGATTTTGTGAGATGGGAAAGAGGAAATACAGAAAGAATGTAATAAGAAGAAATATAAATGCAAAAACCTCCTGATCTTTTTCGTCTTCATAGCTTCAGGTCACAGTATTTGATAACCTGCTGTGACATATACCGTAGATTGGAGAAATGTTGAGCTGCCACAAGAAAGGAGACATACGCCAAGGGACGTGTAAACACCTAGGCAGAGAGGGAGGTATTCAGCTGGAAACTGTCTGCTACCATGATTGCATTTAATGGAATCTAAAACTAGTATTTCTTTAACTTGGAAAATAAAAAACAGACTTGACTTTTAGGGACAAAGTGCACACCAAATATTTCATTTAAATATCATTAGATAAAGTATGTTAATAGCAGAATTGCACATTAGCAGCACAGTTTTAATTCCTCAGGTGCAATTAAGGGGAATTAATCTGCTTTGTATTTGAGGCCAAGACAAATGAAGCAACTTCAGTTTTAATAATTGATTTGGTATTGTTAAGGAAATATTTCCCCCCATGTTTTGATCTCCAGTGTATTAGAGAATAAAGAGAATGGAAATACAAAAATTAAACAGCTGTTCTTAACAGGCAGAAAGGAAAAGAGAAGCCAGTTGGGCAGTCCCATTCTCCACTGTGTCACCATGGATTTAGTCCATGGAAGTAGCTTTCCTGGTCATAGCCACATAGCAGTTACTGAGACTTAGAGTCCTTTACTAGAATGCTCCTTTAAGAATTCACTGGAGCTTTTGAGTTCATTATCTTCTTCAGCTGACAGTAGTGCTATATATTTTTAATGGTATAGAATCAACCCATGATATAACTGACAGTGGAAGTCTTTCTGGTGCTGCACCTCAAATACAAACACACCAAAGTAATATGGCCAGAGGCTCAGCTGAAGGAAATCACTAAAATTACTGTCTATTCTTGAAAAAGAAGTGAAAATACTGTCTATTCTGAAAAAGAGTATGAAAGGGCAGCATTAACCTTCTTTGTAGTTCTTAGTAAATGAGAAGTAATTAAAGGGTGATACATAGAAACCTCTGGGATGCACAGGGATTAGTTATGTGGTTAGAGATATAAGTAAAATTTAAAACACCTCCATAAATTAAAGTTTTACTGTTGTGATTTTTGTGTCAAAATATTAATTATATATAATTACAAAGAAAATTTTAATTTGCATGTGAAAATTCTTGGAACTTGAGAATATTTTTTTAGAATGTTTGTTGTTTAAAATTCATATCAAAATCACATTACTTGTTTCTGTTATTCACTACACAGGGGAGGTCTATACAGGGGAATATGCACATCTTAAACCTTAATTTCAGGATGCATTTTTTTAGGTACCTCTTGAAAACCATTCTGTTTTCTGTTTTCTGATCCTTTATTTCATTACTGATTCTAAGAATTATGCCAAAAATAAGGACCAAAAACAGTCCAGGCAGTCTGTTCTTTATTTTTTTTCCCAGCAAAAGTATATCCAGCTAAATTGTCTGAATCATGAAAAAAATTAACACATTTGGGGAAAAATGGTTTATTGTTTCAAAAGAGGCTTACCTGCATTTGCAATGCATGTTTTTTCTATTGAATATTTAGCTCTGTGGTTTCAGCCACCCAAAGTGTCAATCTACTCTGCCTGTGAGAGTAAAAGCAGGAGGTAGCATTTTTCCCTGCTCTCAGCCAGATATGGCTCTGTTCATTCCCAACAGAGTTCTACTTGTTCCATTACACATTTAGTTTGTTCCTTGTATGGTTCAACTACTATTCTTCTGAGGGTCTGAGATAATTTTGTAATCAGCTTATTATGCATTTTTTTTTTCTCTATAGTACAGTTTTCATTCATTCTTCCTTAAAGTTTTTTCCATAGCTGACAGATGCTATGTGATTGTGAGATTAATTAATAAAAACATTGCCCTAAAATAGCATCCCAAAGTGCCTTGCTCTCTCTTTCTGGGCTGTATTACACTTTGCTTTATTTTCTCCTTGTCTTTTAAGTCTTTCTATTCATTGTAAAAATTCATATAATCAAATTATTTTTGACATATGAATGTGATACAGATGCAAGAGTCCATTCAGAAACAAATGTACATTTTCGCTTTTCTTACTTAGAAAGGTTTGAATATTTGTGGGTTTTCACTCTAGTCCCATATGAGGAAAAAAGCTGCCCTATTACCAGTTTCAGTAAATTTTTGATGAATCTTTTGTGTAGGCAGTCCCAGAACCTCTGTCCTAAAAATGCCAAACCTGTTTTTACTCGTTGTCATGGGAGGGTTTTTTGTTGATCTGAGCTGTCTCATTTGCCTTGAGGGTAAATACTATGCTAATATTTAGAAGTGGTGAGTTCCCCCTTATTTCAGTTAGTCAGAAACCAAGAAATTGCCTCTTTCCTCATCTTAAAAATTTCCCTGTTTTAGTGTACCTGGAAATTTACTCTTTCTGATTCCTTTACAGAGGAACAAGCTAAAGAGGAAAGTCAGACATATTTACACTTGACTGTTACAAGGAACAGTATTTTAACAAACCAAGTGTGTAGGTTTACTTCCCTTTTTTCTTTAGATTCCTTTGGAAAAATCCATGTCCTTTCAGTGACCTCAGGAAGGCACAGAGCGCAGATTATACCCACCTTAAGGAACATCTGCTGAAAGAGACCAGAAAATTGACTTCCTTTTGCCTTTCCAAGTATTCTTCAAACAGTCCAGAAACTTCTCTCAGGGCAAAAATGTGGAAAGAACAGCTGTATTATCCAGTGTTGGAGTTGCTGTTCTTCCCAGATGGGTGCACAAGAGGAGCTAGGAGGTTTTATTCCCTTCTGCAGCCCTATGCAGCTAGGCATCATCTGACCCTTGATTGCTTTTTGAAACCTATGTGTAATGCAAATTTCTCAGCTGCCACATTTTTATTTGAAATACTGATGTGTGTCTCCTGAAACATCTAAAATCAACAGGCAATACAAGGTTGTACTAAAAGAAAAGAAAAATCTAGAAGCAATAAAATGGTGTCATCATCAATGCATCTTTCCCCACAAATTTTCTGATTACTTGTAATGTCAGTCAGGCAGTCTTGGTCTCAGATTGCTCACAGTTCTTAAAAAAGGATTAATCATTGTTACCTATGTATAAAATTATCCGCATGATAAATAATTTCTTGATGGGACTTTCCATGTTCTCTCTCCATAGTCGTATTTTCTGCTTCAGAAACAGGGAGAAGATTGTAAAACTGAATGGAGGAGACCTTGCTGGATTAAAAATGTAAAATACATCCAATATGTGGCTAAGGTTTAAAAAATTATTGGAGTTTCAGGTATTTATTATTTAAATATGAGCTACAAACAACATGACAAAGCTGTTTCTTAAACAGACATCAATATGGTAGCATCATCATAGCTGCAAATAATTTTCTCCTGTCATCCTAACTTCCTGACATTTCACATGCTCCCAAACCTCTCCAAGTACCTATTTTTGATCCATTCAAGAAGGAAAGAGAAACTTTGTTACTTTACAGCCTTTTAGATTGTATTGATTTATACAAAACATAAATTCATTAAAAATTATAAAGATTGCCCTGAGGTGAGCTTTCTTAGATGTTTGTGACAAGTATTGGTAGGGACAAAATGTGACTATGAATAGCTATATAATTGACAGGTTCCAAAAATAGCTTTATGTGAAGAATAAATAATATAGCTTAAAGTTATTTTTTTGTCTCTATGAGTACTTCTACCCTATTAAGAATTGAGAATAGTATTTTGTGTAAACATGGTAATAACAGCTATTTTTTTTCTGTTATATCATTGACGAACTAATAGTCCATGAATATCCAAGTAATCTCAGACATTATGACATTGAAATCTAACTTTCCAGAATTTGGGATGTTACACAATTACACATCAATTTCTGGCAGGTACGAGATATTTATTGGCCTTTTTTTTATGGAAAGAGGATTATTTCAGAGATTCATTTGAAAGTACTTGTCTTGTAAAGAATTTTCTAAGTAGAGAACAGAAAAGGAAATGAGTAGATTTAAATCAAGTGAATTGTAAGGAAAGATTTCCTTCCTGACAAATGTACTGTCCATTTTTGACTCTTCTCTTGAACAAAGATTTCTGTAAGAGCTACAGAAGATATAATCCTTCATTATTTAAATTCAAGTAGTTGTTCCTTGAATGGATCCTGAATTTTCAGCAAGTTCAGGTCTCTGAAGTGGCATAAAATAGTAATATTTGTGGCTCTGCTGTTGGGTTGCTTCCTGTCCCATAAAGACTATTCTATGACTTGAATGTTTTTTTCCATTTTTATTTTTAAATCAATAGAACAGTCAGAACAGTGGTTTATAATTGATGCTTATGTCCTGAAGACTTCACTCTATTCAAATTTAGGACTGGTATTTCAATATTTAAAAAACCCTCCAAGTAACTGATTGATCAAAATTGCAGAACTAAGGTTTAAATATAACTATACCGAAAATACCAGTACTATAAACAAATGTTTCTAAATGCCTGTCATGGTAATTTCAAAATGGAGTTCAAACTTAAGATGTAATTGAAGTTATATCTTTTGACTATATATTAATTTTTAAATCGACTTCATGTGACTTTTCCTATTATCACAATGTTATTTCCTAAACATCATTTTAATGAAAAAAAAGTATATTACTGTTCAGATCTTTTAATACTTTTCCTATATATATGAGATGAAGGAATGTTCTTTTTAATTCTCATTTATGTTGCTAGATCTGTAATATAGTTCAGGCATGACATTTCCTCACCTGATAGAACAGAAGATTTACTTTTCATTGAAGTGTTATTCATAAGCAAATTGACTAAATCCTTTATTGACCTTCCTTTTAAATTTATTTTTGAGATTTCAGAAGCTTTAAAGAGTTGCAGCTCATTCTTATCTTTCAAGGTCAGATATATCTGACCTTTATTCTGTTTCACATTACTTTTAATTTTTTAATCAAAGAATTCCTTATAGTGATACTGCTTTAACTTTTGCATCCCATCAGTCAAAAGTAATACCTGCAAACTGTATTGATAAGAAAGCAGAGGTCATCCCACAAAATAAATTTGTTCACGTTCATATTATTATTAAGATGATCTAGTGCAGTGTTTTTATATTCTGCTTTTTCAGAATGAAGTGAGGTTCGAAATAACTGTCCTGAAATAACCTGACATCCAAGAGTTGCTTAATCATACCTTACATTCCTAAGACAGTCCAACATTAGATTACTGATGTTAATTTTTCAAATTACTACCCACAGTTAAATTCCTTGATTGTTTTTTAGAGGGTGCAGAATTCTGACAGACAATATTTTGATGAATCTTCATTTGAAAACTGTGATTTTCTGCATAACAGTGAAGCCCATTCCAAAGTATTCCATTTCCTCCGTAGCTTTTGACGAGAATCAAGTTATAAAATTTTGTGTATTTGCTCTTCCACCTTTCCTTGTTAGCAGTACAAAAGTGGGTAATACAGAGTGAATAAAAGGAATTGGGATCAATAAATCAGGCATTAATTTCACTGCAGTTACCTCTTCTGCTGTTGTCTGTTGCACTAGTTTTGACTCAATCTGCACATACTCTCTGATGAGCCTTTATTTTTGGCCAGTAACTCCTTGTAGTTGTTAGCATTAGTTCAATTCTCATTCTGCATTACAGTTTTGTTCCACACACAGAACAAAACTTTGGTTCCAGGTTAGGAAAAAAGTGTATTTTCAAACTCCTCTCCTCTGACTTTGTATCTATAACCACCCTTTCAATGCATTCTATTCACATCATTATTGTTATTGTCTTTTGATTAAATTCAAAAGCAGTACTCATTTCCCCATGGCTGCTTGTTCATCCCCAGGCATCCTCAAGCTGTTACAGCTATGTGTTACTGAGAATGGGAAGCTGAAAGCCAGTCTGCTGCTGGGTATTGAACCCAGCAGGTGAAATCTTCCAGGATGTTGAAATGAAACAAAGTCCAATTCAGTATTTAGTTATTGTGACAGGGATTTAATTCAGCCTACTTTAGTTTTGTGCATGACAAGAAGCAGTCTTGCTTTGGTCTTGGGTCTGAACTCAGAATAGTGACCTTAGGAGTGTTCGGTAGCCAGAGAGAATTTTTGGGATGAAGCTTGGGGTGGAAGTAGTTCCACTGTGCTCAAGTCCCATTTTAGATGTCCACTTTGATGGAATAGAAAAACTGAAGCCAGTCCAACTCAATCATTATGCATGTATAAGCACACTTTAAAACATTCTATTTGCAGGTGAGAAACAAGTACAAACAAGTGTCAGCTCACTGGAAACAGGGAAATGGCAAACAGCAGATCCAGGCATATTAGGGGTTTCTGAGAATGGTCATTGTGATTGTCATCCAAGCCCTCCACATCTGATGCTTTCTAGAATATAGAGCAGCAGTGTCCTCAGGTTTGTTCCTGAACACCCTGAAGGTGAACCTTTGTATTGCTGTTTCTGCAGGTGAGATTGGATCCCTGCTAACTGCTTGCAGAAGCCAACTTGTTGTGGTAAATTAAGTTTGTTTCGATAGTGGCCATTTGTGATGGTAGCCCAAATTAATCTGATTATAGGCTGACTTCTCAACATGCCCTTACCAAACCTGCCTGCTTCTAGAGGTTGTTGACTCAAGTATCCATTTAGCTACACATCAAATCAGTAGTGGGAAAGGATTAACTCTGGAAAGACATTTCAGTTCACAAGTAAGCTTAGTGCAATAGCGGAGCTTTTGGAACCTAATCCTTGCAGACACAGGTTTAAAAATGACTCAAGGGAAAGCCTTGGAATTGTTTATAAAACAGATACTGAAAATCATCTGCTTTGTTTTAAGAGCACAGTTGCTGATTTTTTAAAATTCTTTGAAATTCAGCCTGATGGTTCCTGGAATTACTTGCAAATGAATTCTACTGTGGTTTAGTATCATCAGTGGGAAGAGGAGTGTGAAGCTGAGCAAATCTCTTGCCATCTGGAATGTCACCCAAGCACCTGATAGTTCCATTCTGAGTCCCCTCAGGAAGCTTACAATTATATAAAATGTTTAATCAAAGCTGTTATGCCAAGTATAACTGCAAAGCTGACATCAACATAGGAAAAGTTAAATGGCTCCATATGAGCTGTTCTTTTCACTAGAATTTTTGAAAGACAGGAAGAAAAGAGAATGCCAACTTTGCTTCCTTTATCTGTGAGTTACCAAAACCACCCTTTTAATAAACAGTGTCCTTTAGCTCTACAATATTATTGTCCCTTTTTTTAATTGCAGAATTAATGCCCTTATATGTATGGCTTTGTGTCATTAAAACTGAATGTTTTTTCAGTTGCTTAAGACATGCTAATTTCTCTAGTCTAACAGTTAATTGGGCAAAGGTGCCTTAAATCCAACTGTATTAATGTGCATATTTTTATGTTTTTATTTAAAGTTTTTTAACAAAAAAGACTGACACATTAGAAGCAGTGATTAAGAAATGAACACATCTGATGAGCGGTCTTCATGTAATCTGTATTTTAATAGAAAAATAATATTTGGGTATTAGAAATATTGTATCAGAATTGAGAGATGAGAAAAAAATCCCATTTGTTAAAGAAGTTCTATGTAAAACATAATTTAAAAGTATTTGTTAATTTTTTTTTTTTAATTTAAGTCTATGTACGGTGAATTTGTATTTATAAAACTGTTGGAATGTAGGCCTTGGGAACAATATTTTTTCATAAAAGCAAGTGATATTTTTGATAAATTTAGTTGGAAAGTGGTTTTCATAAACAGCTTTTCACTAAAACTCAGTTTAAAAAATTATTTTTGCAAAATAATAAATTAAAAAATATTTTTGAACTTCACTTTTTTAAAGAAAAAAATTAACTGTAGATTTCCAAAGCAAAATATAAATTAGTCAAGAAAAATACTAGCATAAAAGAAGTGATCTTATGGATTATTGTTATTTATGAAATGGAATTCTATGAAGCATTCAACTTCACAACATAGATTCTTCAGATTATTTAAAAATTACTACCACTTAAGTGAAAATAATTCAGGAAAAATCTGAATCTTTTAAATACTTGCTAAAATAACTGTAAAATATAGAATATGTTTTCTGCATTTTTCCTTATTTTTGTTTGCAGTGTGTGTCACAAAATGTTATAGTGTTGAAGACTTCATCCTCCAGAGCAAGACTGAAAATGCTGAAAAGCTTTTATGTCCAGTAATAGATAAATTTCAGCTAACCTTTTCAAAGAACTAATTATTTATATAGCTGTTTAAATAATTGCCTTTATTCAAATTTAAAATACATCATCAAATGGTGGTGTTACCAGCTGAAGCTTTGTCTGCTGTGTTATATCAAATAATTGTTAAAATATGGGTATGAGAAATTCCAGTTCAGGATAATGAAGCTTCTCTGGTGCTTTATTGCATTGTTACACACTTTGGCATTGGCAATGATTTTAAAGATGTGAGAAAGGAGTATAGATCTCATGTTCTCGAGGTCACTAAGGAAGCTACAGATTCCTTAAAGCTAAAGCTTTATTATGCTAACAAAGTTAATAGACCATTGTGACTCTGAAAAATATCAGGATATGCTTAAAGGACCTAAGTAGAGATAAATTCATAATCCCAGAGGTCCCACAGAAAAGGTTCAAATACCTCAGCACCATCTGACACTTCTACAGTTTCAGTTCCTTTTGTTGCCTTAAGGCATCCAGCCTGGCTTTGTGAGAGTACGGAGCTCACAGAATGTTGTAGGTATTGGTTGTGCAGGAACCTCCCAAGGTCATCGAGTTCAGCCTGCTGCCTGAAGCAGGACAGTCACCGACCGCACAGGAGGGCAGCCAGCTTTGTTTATCTGAGTCTTGAAAACCACAAAGGAAAGGGTTTCACAACTTCTCTGAGTAGTGTGTGCACTGTGAAAGTTTCTCCCAGTGTCCAGCCTGAATCTCCCAATGTATTGCTACAAGATTACATCATGTTATTGCATTATCTGTCTCTATCGGGAAGAGTTTTGTTCCATCACATGGATACCTACCCATCATAGCTATGGGGTTAAAAGATCTCTTCTCCTTTCCAGGCAGGTATTGCTAAAATCCTTTCTCTCCAATAACTAGCAGTGAAGGCATAGCACCATGACTGACTTTTGTAATTCCTTGAAGGAAGGCAGAGAAGGCAGAGAAAGAATTCATACAGAGTGCAGAGGAGATGCAGTAGTGACTCTGTTTTGTGAAATATCTTTACATATATATATGTACATATACATATACATATACATATATATATATATATATATATGTCAGGGAAGCTTGATTTGTCTTGGGCAGCAAGGAAATCTTCACCTTTATTGACAGACAGTTTGGTTCAAGGGGGAAAGAGGCTGGCTAGATCCCCACCATGTGGTGGATGAATGGTGCCATCTTAGCAAATTTTGTACAGGATATTGACATGAAATTGTTTAAGTCTTTACTCAGCTCCCTGGGAAATTACATTGGCCTAATTAGAGGTATACCAGATCTTCGGTTACCACCATGCCTTTCTACATACCCCAATTTCTTTGATCAGGAGGCTGAAATTTCTGTTAAGCTAGTTGAATAGCAGGCTTATCCTGCTGCTTTAAGGGTTACTTTTATTTCAGTCAGTGTGAACTCCAAAGACAAACAACTTTCAGAGCAGCTGGAGAAGGTACATTAGGTACACCTGTACTAAAAAGGAAGAGGGCTGCATGAACAGGCTTTCAAAGAAACCTATACACACCAAAGGTATGTTAGCACTTACCTGTCATGAAGCTATATTTGAGAGGTACTAATATTAATAGAAGCTTTTAACTGCCAAGAATTTGAAACATTAAGCTAGTTAATTAGAAGACACAGAACAAAATAAAAAATATGTTTGTGTTTCAAGTGCTAAAGCTTGTGCAGGAAAAGTGAAAAATCTCAAAAAACTTCTCTGGTTCTCTGTGGTTCTCTGTGTCATTGTTTTTTAAATGTAAAGCACCTGATTGCCATGCTAAAAAAAAATAAATGCTATTATTTCTCCCTTTCATGTCTCTGTGCCATTTCAGAAAGTCTCCAAAGACTTGTGAAGTGACCCATTCACCTTAATGAGATACTGCCAGGCAATGAGAACAACTCAGGGGTGTGGATACCAACAGAAACCTGGGATGTCTCATGGCTTCATTTCAGTCGGTCATTTTCCCTACTTTAGTTTCATCTCTTATGAAACTTGCTGGTAATTAGAGCATAAAACTTTATATTTAGATAAACAGTTGGGCAACATAACATTATTTCTTCTGCTGTTTTAATGTTTTATAAGACTGTTGCGTGTCTGTGCGTGCATTGGAGACAGGAAAAAGAATTTGATTTATTTACCATTAAAAAGTAAAATAAAACACTTGGGAGAATGTTCCTCTGTATTGCACAAAAAATCATGAAGAAATTAGTGGGAAAATCAGAATTTAAGCTACTCCATTTTCACTTGCATGGTATTTTTTTACAGCATCTTTTTGCTGACATTTACACAAGATGATGTGAGCACTGTAAGAGGCTCTAAATGTTTTCATTAGTAAGAAAACTTCAGTCACTAGAAACACCTCAACTTAAAACTGAGCTATGTTTGCAGACTGTCCCATCTTCTTTACTGAGTGTTTTTGTTCTTGAAGTTTCTATCTTTCCATTCTCTTTTTTATTATGCTGTTAATAACTATTTCCTCCTAATAGGCAATTATTTTTTATTTGTGAGATACTAGAAATATGCTAGGCAATCACTAAAGTGATTTTATATCTGTCTCTAACTACTTTCATTTCCAGTGCCCTTTCTTTTAACTATAATTTTAATCCTTCTCATTTAGCTCTACCACCTGCAATTGATTCCTTGAATTTTATTCAATTTACTTCATAGCCTTATCATATTCCTTGACAGTCCTTTGTATAAAACATGCTGTCATTTAAATTATGAATGATTCTATTGCTTCTTTGTAGCACTTTTCTGAGTTTTACAGGGTACACCTTCAGGTAAAATAAGTTTGACCTTCTTTCATGTGATCAAAGAGCAAGCAAGACTTTAACTGGAATTAAGATCAGCTTCATCTCTAATGCTGCCAATGGCAAGGTTACACTGTTTGAATTGTTCCTTAAAAAATAAGGTCAAAAAAGTCAGTTTCTGAGTCCAATATTGAATATTGAAAACTATTTTCTAGAGAGCTATGGTGATTGAAGCAATTATAAGGAATTATTTGTTTATTTATATATGTTTAAGGAAATAATATGAAATAAACTAAACGTCTCTGCCAGGCATTCATTTTCACTTAATCCTGCCAATTGATGGTGGTAGGGGTTGGATCAGCTTTTCTAGACACGCTGAATTCAGTCCTGTAAAGACACACACGGGAGGTCATGGCATCAGTTGGGGTTTTTGAAGCATTTAAACCCTTTCATTGTTGAAAAATGGTCATGTACCTATTTGATTCATATTTAGCACACCACTGCCATTTGTTTCAAGAGATTCAAGGACTTCTTAAGCAGTTCCTAGCTAAGCAAGCAGTTGTGATTACTATTCACTTTATTTAGTCAATTGAACAAGACTTGGAAATTGGGGTTTATTTATGAGGATTTTGCTGTCATAAACTTCAGACCCTGATAAGAACTTGAATTCATCTAAAATTTCCTTGGAAGTTTTTGGAAATCCAGAGCCATATGGTATGGACTGAAAAGCTTGAAAATCTTTAGGCTATGATTTTTAAGCAATGTATAGCTTTTAAAAATTAAAAAATTACACAGTTCTATTCCATCGTATTAAGAATCAATTACTCTTCCAAGCTTGTCCCAAACTGGACACAGAAAATAGTGGTCCTCTTTTATCTTTTGCCTCCACTGTGTACATTTCTTAGGGAAAATCCCAAATTTTCAAGAATGCATCTTGCCTTGTATTCATGAAATGTTTTGCAATTTCAATATGATGTCATCACATGGAAGAGGTTTAAAACAAGTTATATAGGAAATCTTACCAAAAAGGAAATGCAGTTTTAACAAAGGCTATCAGAGGTGAAGCTTTTTTAATAAAATGAAGTAGTGTTAATCCTCATATTACAGAGAAAATTATTTAAGTATTCTCCCACTTTAGCATACAAATATTTGAAAATGCATTACAACCCACACTGAACACTGTATAAAAAATAAACCTTCAGAAGTAGTTAACACATTAAAAATATAACTCTTTAGGCCAAAAACTTCTAAAATCCCTGGGGGTTTTTCCATTTTAAGTATTAAGAGATTTTTCATTGCATGAAAGAATTCTTCTTTCAGGCCATCTGTCCCTATTGCTTTTTTGGGGTTGAGTTGGCATCTAGATTAGCATTTTTGCTCCTTTTATTAGGATTTTAAAATTTATTTGTCTTCTGGTTCCAGTAGATAAAGATAGAACTTTTCTAAAAATCATACTGTTTTTTCAGGGGTGTTCATAAATCTTGTAAAATTTAGAGAAAACTACTAAGACTTTGGTGAAATAAAGCATATGAAGACTTTAGGGTTAACATCTTTGTCTCCGTCTATAGCTTTTGCTGCTGTTCAGTTGGGACTTCTTAATCTTCTGTGAAGAAATACTCACATAACTCCTCTGACAGAAAAATCTTTACCACTGTGTATTTTGGTAGTGGAAATTGTACAGGTAGAGGTGCTGATTTCCAGAAGCTGTTCAAAGGCAGGTGGTGGTGACTCAGGTACCTGAGATGAGTAGAAGCTTGAGGCCCCTGCAAGATGCATTAAAGAGCCTCTAGTCTGCACACCCTATTGCAGGTGATCTCTGTACCAGGGTAATTTCCTCTCTGAGGCCAGAGGTGGTAGATTTCAGGCTGATGCACATGTAACCAGTCCAAGTTTTGAGCAAGCTCTGATCCAGACATCGCTCAGAGTTTGGCATTGCAACGGGTGCTGGGCCTGGTTTAACAGGAATGCACACTCTTCCAGCAAAGCTCTTTATTTGGGGCGTGTGCTCCTCTCATGCCACAGCTTCCTGCCTGGTTTTGTCTCAAAACACAGGTGGCAGGTGCTGTGAGTGAGTGTGTGTGTGTGTGTGTACGTGTGAGAGTGTGACTGTGCGTGCGCACACAACCGTGCATCCACAGGAAATTTCCCAGTCTATCATTAGTGGTTCTTGAGGTTCTTGATCTCTTACAGGGAGGGTTCACATGAGAAAATTGGCCAAGTCGTATTGTGTATTGAAAATCTAATGGTGTATTTCTGTATTAACTAATTTATAGTGCTTTGGCTTTGCTGGAGGCCTGCAGATTCCAATAGTTGGGGGGATTTTTTGCCTTCATTACATGCAATGAACTCCAGAATCATCCATTCAGGAGTTATGGATATGGTCCTGTCTATGTTTCACTTAATGCCCATTTTATTTTAATAGTTTGAGACTTTTGCTTGATTTTTTGTTCTTTCTCTTCAGGAAATTCTTTCCTTGTGTGTATATATTGTTCCTATAAAATGTTTTTTCTCTCATGCCACAGCAGAGGATGTGAGATATTTCTCATTCCACTTGTAATAAAAATCCTTTTCAGACAGAAATCACAGGCCCAACAGTTCTAACAAAATCATGCACTCTGTTAATCTTCCTCCTTAGAATGAAGTTGCTAAAAAATTGTCATAATATTATCTGGTGAGAGATAAAAAGGGCTGTTGTTAATTGAACTCTATGATTAAAGTACCTGTAACCATCAGGGCTTTTAACTATTAATAAAAAATGGCAAGACTTTATGAAGTTTGCCACTTAATTACTTTTTCTATACCTTCTGTAAATTATTATTATATAAATTATATTATAAATATATAATATATAATATATAATATATAATATATAATATATAATATATTATATATTATATATTATATATTATATATTATATATAATATATAAAATACTCATTGTATATATAATACACATTATATAGAATATATAATCTATATAATATAGATTATATATAATATAATTATATCTTAATTAATAATTTTATTAATAATTATAGTAATAATAGTAATAATAATGGTAATAATTTATAGGAAGAATTAAAATACATTTCTTGAGCTGGTAAAATGACATAACTGCTTGATTATGTGAATATTGCCTTAGAATTCAATTTTTTAAACATAATTTGAACATGTGTTGACTGAATTCCTTAAGGGGCGGTAGCAGCAGTAGGCATTCATGAAGACTGATTTAGGAGAGAAGATGTGTTGGTGTAACAGTGAAAGACTGTTCTGTGTTTGGGGTTGAAGTACAGTGGGTATCAGGAAAATGAAGTTGAGAGAGACCCTGGAAACACTGTTTCAGACCTGTCTACCAAGTACTCGATCATTTTGGGGTATAAATTGTACATCATAATTTCCTTATTTAAATATTATTTAGGAAAAAAATAATCAATTTGTCATTTGCTCTTCAAAACCTGCCCATACAAACTAGAATTAATGATTTTTTTTTTTTTTTTTCAAAAGACAGTTTATTTTACTGCCTGATCTGAGAGGATGCTTCATTACTGCTTGAATAATAAGAACCAATTTCAGTAGTGCTGGGTTGGGGTGGACAAATAGCTGTTCTTTCTGAATGAATTCTTTAGAGAAAGTCAGCCTAAAACATTAATAAAAGTGAATTATTCATATTTTATGGTTTTTATTTACTTATGATAATTTAAACATTCTTTGTCCATCAATTTTCATCCCAAAAGGGTAAATCAGTTTTGAATTAGTGTGTTTTGATAAGAATATAAAACTTAATGTACCATCCTACCAAACACTGCTTCTTGAGAGTTAAATCTCTCTGACAGCTCTTTTGCTCCTGACTGCAATGCAAGTTGGAATTTACTTCAGAAAGTGTCATTTCAGAGACTTCAACCTAACTACTCCTTCATTTATCAGCACTCTGAAGTCAATAGTTGTCTCTTCTACACCAGAAGGAAGAGCAAGAGGAAATTCTGGATAAATTAAATTTTTTTTCCTGCCTCTCAAACTGAAGTTGTTGAAATGATGCTGCAAGATTTATATCTCTCCTCATTGCTCTAGTAAACTTAACACCTTCAATGCCTTCTTCCAGAAATAGGATTTATTTCTTTTGCTTGCCCTGGCAGCAAGACAGGGCTTGTAGCTGTGAGGTTCACAGCATTATTCAAGGAATACTGGTGTGAGAGTGGGCTCAGCTCTACATGTAATTAAATGTCTAGTGGAATAGGATCTTGGTAGCTTTAAGGTAACTAAGTTGAATTGTGCCTCTACACCACAGTGCAGTCACTACTAACTGGTATTGATCTCTAATGGAGGCTTTTCCATAACCTTGCAGTGTTTAGCATCACCTGTATGTTAGGCAAAGTTGCTTGAGTCAGCCTGACAGCTCAGTCTATAGGTCACACTTGCTATTAGGTTACATCAGGTAGAAGAGGTGGGTTTTTTGGGGGTTTTGTTTGTTTGTTTGTTTGTTTGTTTGTTTGTTTTATTCACATGTGTGTATATTTGCAAATATAGCTAAAGAAACATATGTTCTCCTGTTCTGGAGAGATTGTTCTGTGACTGGAGCTCATGGGATTCAAAGAACAGGGAATTTAGAATTTGAAGCTATGTGCGGAAAATTCAAACTCTCTTTTAGGTATTGCATTAATAACCTGATTTTGAAGAAGGCAAAGTATATTTTGCTCTCACTTGTAGCCACTCTTCAGGAAGAGATTCAGTACTTCTTTCCCATTTGTGTTCTTATTTCCTGACAGCTTATTTGCTGCAGGTGAACTCTGGTAACTGGTGAAATAGTGGGGAGGAAGGGAATTAAGCATTTTGGTGACTCCAAAAAGCATAAGATTATTGAGCTTAATTTCTCAATCATTGCTGTGGTCTAGAAGGTGACTGATGTTCTCTGACTCTTCATTAACAAATCCTATCATGTCCATCTGCTATCAAGGACAAGCATATGGACAAGCATATTTCTTTTTCTTGAGAGGCTGATAAAGCTTCTCTGTTGGGATGACATGGTTGTCAGGTGAGGGAAAGGTTGTATTTCACTGTTTCATCAAATAGGCTGAAAATACTTCTGTATCTAAATGGAAAGGGAAAATATATGATTGCCACTTCTGATTACTGGCACAACATAGTGGCAGGAATGAAATAGATAAGTGTGTATGAGTGAGATCATTTTCAAATAATTTTCAATTGCTTTGTTTTATATAGAAGTGAAATAATTATTGAAATAATTATTTTCAGAATATGCCTCTAGGATATGTTGATGCTTTTCATGCTACTGAGTTCAGTTGTTATAATAAAGGACTTAGTATTTTTGCCATTTGAGTCCAATCAAATTTTATTATTTTGCTGTTTTCAACATCTAGAAAATAACTTGTAACTGTAAAATTCCTGAGGAGGAGACCATATTATTATTACTAGACACTAGATTTTTATTTTTTTGTTTCATAGATAGCATTCACTGTAAAATTCAGTAATTTAAGCTCACTGGGATTCATTCTAGAAGTTTCTATTATCAGACAGTATATCAGCCCCTTAGAGGAGATTTAGTTATTGCTATCATTAAATCTTACTTTTTCTGGGTTTATGCTGTGAGGAATGGAGATTTCTTACTTCTTGCACTTAGCAGTTTTTTAAGCAAAGACTGTTGCTTTCTTTCCCACAGTTTGCTACAGTGGGAATTTTTTTGCCTCAATGCATCAACCAGGATGTGCTAAACAGACCTCACATCCGCTAGACCTGGAATTAGTGTCTTCCAGCTGAAAATTTCTCCTATTTGTGCTTATCTCAAGTTCCTGCTGTCGTGGCTTATCTTATGGCAAGTTCCTCTTGTGGCCTTGGCAGCATTTTGAGACAGACAGCTGTGATTTTTAAGTACTTGGAACCTTGTATATAGAAATTTGGAGTCATGGTCCGCATGATTTGTGTCATCCACCCTAAAAAACCTCCTTCAGGTTTCCTGTAACCTACAATTAAAAAAAAATAAATAAATTCTTTAAACTTTAAAATCTTCTGAACTTCAGAATGTACTAACTTTCAGAATTCCTTAGCTTTTAATAGAAGGATGACTACTGGCAAATTGATAACTCATATCTACAAAACTCGAATCAGTATTCAGTCACAAATCACCAACTTTATGCCACACATGGTTAGTATCAATTTCTCATCATGGAATTTGTCTGGATGCTGATACCAGTTAGGTAGAAAAAAATGAATGCATATGCATCCCAAAGGAAAAGCACTTTCCTTCTGAACACTTATAGGTGTTAAATTTAGCTTCATTAAGAGATACTCATATTATCTGGATGAACAGTCAATGAATAAAAGAAACGAGCTGCTATGTGTAGCATTCATAATATTTCCAATAGGCACTGAATTCAGAGTCACTTGTTTTCCATTTTTTAAATAGATGTTTATTGCCCTTGTTCATCTGTTAGTAAATAAATCACTTTTCTTCACAGTGTAGTAGTAATGCCATATAGGCCGTGATGCAGTGACACATGGTATGATAGATAGCAAAAATAGATATCTAAACCAGAGATATTTTGAATTCTTTTCTGAAGAAGAAATTTCTGATGAAACACAGAAATGTAGGGGTGGGAAAATATGTAACCTTCCTCATCTTTGTATTTATCAGTCATGGCTGTTACAAATGGTTTAATTTTTGATAGAAGTGACAATTCAGAAGAAGTTTTTCTCTATAACTATTAGTTAGTAGAAGTATCAATGTATTTTACTTCTTCATCTGAAGGTAAGTGTAAGGAAAGCACAGGTGATGGGGAGTATACTAATAGAAGTACAGAAAACTTGGAAGTAACCTCTGACCCTGTATATGAAGTTGTAAAGGTCTTGAGGTACAAGTATATAATAACTTACTACAAGACTCCTAAATCTTCTACCCTTTCCCATGTTCTGTACTGGAAATGGAGGCTAAAATAACCTGCTTCTCCCTGGTCTCCCCAAAAGTAACATACATTAATTGTAAAGTTTGATGAATTTCCAGAAGCCCAACAAATGGCAAGAAGCTGCTGTTTTGGTGGCCATCTATGCTGTGACTCTCCATGAGAAAGTAGTCAGTAAAGCTCTCATCTTTTTCCCCTGTCCAAGCTCTTACACTAATGCCAGCTCTGGGTGCACCTTTGGCACTGGGAATGCGAAGGCTCTGTGTCTGTGGCCCTGCTGCCTGCCAAGGGTGGCCCTGATGCAGCCTGGAAGCCTCTGCATGCCGCTGGTTTTCGCTGCAAGCCTGTAGCAGCACGATAATCCTCATTGTGTGATCCAGATCTGGCTAGACACAGGGGTGGTGAGCACCCACCCTCCTCTCACAACAAAGCCCTTTCTAAAAAGAGTTTCAGTAAGTCACATTTGAACCAGAAGGTCATTGGGATGCATTAACTGTGATTGTGTGATTCAAGTTTGGGTAGCTTTGACAGCTCTTCCTTGAGACTTTTATGGTTTTTCACATGGCTCTCTCTAGAAGGATCCTGTGCAAAACTCTTGATTGAGAAAATGTAATAACAAGTTATAATCAATTTTGGAAAGTTTTTTTGTATGATACTTTTAGATGATTCCCATCCTATGTAAGAAAAGTAGTGCCCTCCCTGTACCTTTACTGCTCAGTTCAAAGCATCTAAAATTTCTTGCCACAGTGATACAGAATTTTGGCAACATGGGTAAAAGCAGTATAATATTATTTCAATTGTGTATTTTGAAATTAATTAAATTGAATTGTGAAACTAATTAAAGAGCAGGAATTAGAATAAAATCTATTAATGACTGCATCTTCACAGTCCCCAATTAACCACCTATTGTTTCCTGTAATATCAAGAGATTAAAAAAAAATTCTTTCTATTTTGAAAAAGGAAGTAGCAAGCTTCTTCCATGCCTGAATGCCCAGGATACATACTGAACACTGCCCAGCTGCACAGCCCTGTGAGAGTGCTGTGTGTTGTGGTGGGCTTCCCCCATACTAGAAAGACGTGGACATACTGGAGACACAAAAATTATTAAAGGCTTAGAGCATGTGTCACATAGGAAGACTTGGAGAGAGCTGGGACTGTTTCATCCGAAAAATTAAAAGCTCATGAGGGCACTTATCAGTGTGTATTAATATCTTTGGAAAAAAGTAAAGAAGATGGAACCAGATCCTTCCAAGTGGTGCACAGTGACAGGATAAGGACAACGAGCACAATTGGGAGTAGAAGGAATTCTGTTTAAACATACAAAACCCCCTTGTGGGTGTGTTTGAACACTGAAATAGGCTGCCCTGAGAGGTTGTGGAGTCCCCATCCTGGGAGATACTCAAAACTTGACTGGGCAACTTGCTGTAGTTGATCTTGGTTTGAGTGGGAGTTTGGATTGGGTCATCCCCAGAGATCCATTCTAACCTTAGCAATCCTCTGTATTTACTTCAGTCTTCCCAGGGATTATGAAGGTAAACTATGGGTTAGCTAGACAGCTCTGGGTCAGACAGACACACTTTTCATTCAGTGTTGAGTTTTTTTGTAGCATAGACAGCTTTTTTTCCATTACCACCAAATGCTTTAAAGGTACCAGCACAAGTGATGTGGGAGGTAGATGCTGTTCATTCTCCAAATACAGACTCAGTGTCAGAAAACACCAAATAAGCTTTATTTTGGGTAGTTTCTATGATTATTAAAAGATTGCATGTGTGTATCAACAGAAATAGATGAGCAATTTTGGGTAACCATCACCAAAGTGCTTCCTCAGCTGGGTTACTCTATTCAGTATTGATCAGGTCTGATGCTGTTTGTTTTCATTTCTTTCTTCTACACAAACAAATCAAAATTTAAATGCCAAATTCTCCCCTGAATAACCAATTTCCACTAGACATATGACTTGTAATGATTTTTTAAAAAAAATTAATGTACAGGATGGTTTGCAAGAATCAAATTATACTTAATTCTTGTTCTGTAGCTTGTCAAGAAAATTTCAGTGCAAGGTTGTTGCAGGAAACAAAGACTGATTGGGGTGAGAATTTGATGTTCTTTTCTCAAAATTTATAAAGCAAATTATTTATTTTACAAAATGTGATAGTATTAGTAGGCCTTAATAACACAAAAACACACCAGCAAACCTAGGTTACTGAGCATATTTCTAAACTGAGAAAATATCAAGCACTCTGTCACAGCAAGGTCAATTCTTCTAAAGTGGAATTAGTTAATCTAACAAATCTTTAAGTTATTGCCAAAAATATCCTATCTCTATATATTCTACATGAGTCTAAGGATGTGGCTGCATGTCTGGGTTGCAGATACAAAGTGATTTTGAGAGTCCTTTTAGTAAAGAATTTGAACAGTAAGTGCATTAGTACTGCCAGAAGGCTATGATCTAACATCTAAATTACATTCTAAAAGGTAATAATAAAAAAAATTCCTACAAATAAATTTAAACCTTTCTCAAATGTTTATCCAATAGGGAATCCTCACCAATTTTTACCAAGAAATTTATTGAAAAAATAGATGTTTAGCAGACCTTATTTATCAGAAAATGTCAGAAAAAGGCTCCAGTCTTCCAAACCCTGCACAATACCAAAGAAATCTTTGAGCAAATTTCCCCTTGCTGTGTGGACCTGGATGTTGTCACAGTAATAGTGCATTTAAATACAGCAAATATGCAGAGTTTGCATGGATATGCTACCATTTCTAAAAACTGAAAATAAAAAGGACATCACCAAATTATTAAAAAACAAAATGAAGAATGAGCTGCTGAAGGCATAGTGGATCTTGGAAACTCTTTATCTCCCACAAGACAGGGTCTACACAGGGCAGTGGAGCACATCTCCAGCAAGTGCTGATGAAGCTTGTCTGGTGCCAGAAGTGATACACTTGATGTGTGTTAGTACTGCCCTGGTGCTCAGGTGCAGCTCTGAAAATATGCCACAGATAATTCTTGATGTAATGTGTTAGCTGTCGGTAACTTGGATGGTCTCAAACAGAAGAGTAACACAGAGCCAGTGTTTTGTACCTAAGTTAAGAAAATAAATCCTTACTCTTGGCTATCTACCTACCTACCACTAACTTAATTTCATAGAATATTAATATGCAGTTAAAAATGGCAAGCACAAAGTAATGGTTAAATCTACAAACACTTGGAGTACTTTTCCTCTCTCTTCCTTTATACTATAAAATTTCAAAAGGGCAGATTAGAAGCAGAGGTTTCAAAAAAGATACAATTTTTTCCTGAAAGCCAAAAATCATTGAAGCTTGGTCTTCAACCTTCCACTCTCATGAGTCCCATTCTATTTGTAATATACAAACTAAATGCCTGTCTCAAGGCATAATGCAAACTGTCATAGCATCACTTTTGAATAAAAGAAGACTATTTACTACTTTTTACACATGACAAGAGAAGGTCTGTCCTGTGGGAAATTGCAGGTTGTGTCAGTTCTATCCAAGTTTCATCCAATCAATTTTAAATAAGTAGAATTGACAACTGTTGTGATAAGGTTTCAAAAACAAAACAAAACATTTTAAAAAATCAGTTGTTACTTACTGAGCAAATCTGAACATATGCTGTCTTGCATTGTCTTATTTCTATCGTGCCTTGGCCTGCACCAAAAATTAATCCAAAACCTCCTCTTCTTTTGCTTCATATGCTCTGTATTTCAGGTACTTTTAAAGTTTTTTAAAATGTCACATGCTTTTTTCAGACATCTTTTTAATGAAGAACTGAGAAGTGCCATGAAAAAAATAAAATCCCATCATCAATCTCAGCAAAGAAAGCATAGTTTTTATTCTGAAAGATGCATTAAATTCTGTCATATTTTTGCTCTTCACTGCTGCAAGAACTATTGCTTTTATTTTCTCATCGTCATCTCCCCTTTTCCTGTTCGGTTTTGTGTGCTCAGCCAAGGTGTGTTGCACTGTCTGCTCTTCTGCCCTGATCCTGCAAATGTGGCCACCAGTTCATTTGCATTTCATTTTCCATGCACACCCTGTGAACTGTAGGCTTTAATCCAGCTGATGGAGTGTAGAGGGTCAGTTCCATGGAGCCCTGTTGAACGCAGGGTGAAGCTGCAGTGTCCACGTGCTGCACAATAATTGTTACCAGTTTTCAGAATGGGGCTGTGAATAACCAGCACAGTTTTCCAGTCTAGTGCTTCCTTTCATTTGAGTCTTAATATTTTTTTATGATATCAATAAGTGAGATCATAATTAAAACCTGAGTAGATCAACAGGACCTTTGTGTAATCTCTTAATCCTGTACCAATATTAGACATTGCTCTCCTTTTCAAATCCTCTGTTTAACATGTCTGAGCTAGTTCTGAATTTACTCTAAAGATTAGCCTTGCTACACCAACCTATGAGTGTTTCCCAGCAGTCAGTTGACTTCTTTCTCAATTCATCTTCTACATGATTTATTGCTTGCTGAGAGAGCCTAATTAAATCTAATGGACTGCTGGTATACATCTATTGGAATATTGACATTTTATCACCAATTAGGCTGTATTCCTTATCTTATTGTGCTCTTAGCCGGCTTTATATCACTTTACTTTACAGGATTAGGAAATGCTTCTTCCTCTGTTTTTTAACATATTTGTTTTCAATTAAGGTGTTGAGGTGTTTTATTTGGAAAATAGAAGCTCTGCATGTCAGAAGATAAGTACAGGGCGTAAAGATGTATGTAATTGGAAGGCATAATCATCTTAAATATGCTTCTCCTTTGCTTCATTTGTATTCTCTCTTTTTCCAAAATACATCCCACATTTGATAAATTAAGCTCCTGTATGCAAATCTACTTTCAAGCTAGAATTGCTTTCTTTGTTCTAAGCAATTTTGCAACAGGAAACTCTGAATGATTTCAGCTGTAATATCTTGCTAAAATGTAATGCACATGTGTTGCATTTGGAAATATATCTGGAGAAATGACTGTCCCCTCACTTGTCCTGCGCGTCTTGTACCAGTAGGTATCTTTAGACTTCAGAAGGGTGGCTCTGTGGCACACTGCAGCACTGAAGGCATGGGGGGCTGTTGTGGAAAGCTTAACCCAGTGTCAGAGCTACTGTAGGGCTGTGTAATGCCTGTTAGCTCTCTGTCTCTGCAGCTGGTCATTAGCAAAAAACAGCAGCAAGCAGGTACAGGCAGAAATGCTTGTCCAACACCAATTAGATTGTGTGGTTTTGATCCCTCATGAACTATTTCTTAGGCTTCTCAACAAAGTAGAGGAGAGCTAAGCAGAAGTGAGTGCTGAGTCGGTTTTGGCCATCTGTACTGCATTCCTTGTACCAATTTAAAAAAATCCCAAGCTGTTTCTCAGACAGAAGGTCCCCATTTATACACTAAACATCTCTTCATCCAAAACCATTGTTGCCATGTCATCTGACCTTGTGAGAATAGAACCCTGACCCACACTGTCTTTAAAGCTGTGCCCAAACACTGTCTGAAAAAGAGCTTGTAGGCATTGTATATCACTGTTCAGGGAACACTGCCAAAAGGTACAGTGTCTGGCCAGTCCTTGACCAGTAGAGTTTTCCATGAGCTTTCCTGTATTTATTAATATGTATTTTTCTGTAGAGGTTTTCTTTGCACAGTTCAGCCTTATGCTACAATTCAAAGATTTCATTAAAGTATTCCATTAATTTAGGTTGTAGGCTGAAGAAAATCCACACTGTGCTGAGTAGTGAATGTGGGACTGGGCTACATAAAATTTTGAAAAAGAAAAATAAGTCCAAATGGATATTTTCAACAGTTATAATAGCACTGCTATCAGTAAAATCAATGAAAACTACTTTACGTGGGCACCATCTTGTATACTATATCTAGTGTCCCAATACAAGTCATAATAGATAATCTAACAAGAGCTTTCCATAGTGTATGATATGTTGTTGCATTTATGTCGTGTTTTCTGCACACACTGTGTTGCTATTTAATTAGGTGCTATACCTATCTACATTTTCTCTTAATTGTCAGTAAGCATTAATGATGAAATTATAGATAATAAAAAGTCATCATATTAAATATATTCTGTTGTGGGTAGAGTACTTGCTACATATAAGGAAACCGGCTCACCGAGAATGTTACCTATGAACCACAGGATTATTGAGCAAAACAGCTTCTGAAATATTAATTAAAAGGCTGCACTGTTGTTTACATTAGCTACATGGTAGCTCAGTGATAGAAGGAACATCTCTGATCTACAATGTCAGAACCAAAAAAAAGTGATATGTATTAATGCAACACTGAAATGTTTTATTAATACGTTTGGTTATCAGGCTGTGAATTGAGGTACCAGAGGTGCCAGCACATTCTTTTCTTTACTGTTTCAGGGGGCAGTGACCTCTTCCAGAAGTGCAAAGAGAACAGCAGAGAGTTTAAACTTTAGATCTTTTGTCCCACTTCAGCAAAATCTATCAGAGAATGTCTGCCCTTGCTGCTTATATATGTCCCTTGAATTCTGCTCCTGTTGACAACCACTTGTGTTGGTGTATGCCAGGAATCTGCCTTATAAATATATTACAAGAGATATATTGCTTTGGCTTCCAGAGGGACTTTAAGTTTCCCTCCTGGAATCATAGCACAGGTGTATAAATGTATGTTTTTCAAGAGGAATGTGGAAGAAACCTTAAATGTTCTTCAATGGACAAATATTTAGGGTCTGGTGGCAGTGAATATTCTATTTAGTTGCTTCTGAGACCTTCAAAGGAGAAAAGTGTGTTACTAGTTGTCCCAAAAGTAAACACAGTATACTATTTTTTCTAAACACAGTAGCTGATACTTAATGCAGATAAACTAAGGAAACAGGTTATTAACATAACCCCAAAAGATTTTCATTTCTAAAACAATGAAGGTTTTCATATGTATGTGAATTGACTTCATAACTGTAGCACTAATGACTCTGGATTACCATTATTTGTTTTTGTTTGAGACTTATAGGCAGCTCTATGTAAATTGTAGTGATGATGAAAATTAAATATACATTAAAAATAACGTTACTGAATAAATCTAGCATAATAATTAGCCTGCTTCATAATACATTATTATTCTCATAATGGTTGAGCAACTTGTATCACAGATGCATTCAAGGAAGTGCAACAGCAGTGGAGATAGCAGCATAAACATCATGCTCCACTGCCTGCCCTGTGCTAAAGAAATTACAGTGTGGGAGGAAGGAACATAACATTGCAACTGCTGAGACTGACAGCCAAGTAAGTGATGAAGTCTTATGAAATCAACAGCATGTTGGGTACATACTCTCCAATTATGATGACAGGGTTTCACTAAAAGGTGGACCTGCTATCATTACACATAAACAGACTTGATAAGACAGTTTCCAAAAGATCAAGAGCAGCATATAGTTTTAAATAGATAATAAAAGTTCTTTGAATCTACCAGATCTTCTAGCACGGTCTCATCCTGTCTCCTACCAGTATAAAGTTTGTGCAATATTTTTCTTTGCTTTGGATTATTATTCTCATCTACCTCCAAAACATTTTGCAGCCTTTTCTTGACAGAATGGTACACTGTCTTGATTCCACTTGCTCTTCTGAGAGCTTGGCTGTTAATCACCATGTTTGTAGCACCATGTATACATACAATGCATGTGCTACTTCCAGCTGTAGAGCAAATTCCTGGGAATACCTGCTGGGTGGGGAGTTTTTGTTTGTTTTTCTGGGCAGAATGCAGGATTTATACAATTTTGGGTTTTCTATAATCAACCAGCTTCATTGTGAGTCATGACAGAAAGCAGGATGCATTCATTTTTCTGTAAGCTGGTTCATTGCACTGTTATATAGTCTGGGCAAAGGGAGGAGAGGTTGCTTCTGTCTGGTGCCCTCACTGGGAGTACTGAGAGTGGACGTGTGCTGCAAAGCTGCTAAGTGTGCAACTCCCAAAAAGAAAATCTGTCAGCCCACAGCACAAACAATTCAAGGAAAACCTGGTTTTGATTTTGTTCTTCTCTTTCACCTTAATTTATCAAAAGATTTTGAGAAGTACCTCTAAGGAAATTATCTTTGCAGAACCAACCCAAAGCTGCAGCTAATTTGGGGATCTCATCACAGATGTGGCTGGAAGGTGATTCCCAATTTACTGAATTTGTACTATCCCAAGCAACCATAGGTGTATAAACTTATCAAACTGCAAAACCTTGTTGTTCTGGCTTGTTAGAAAGCTTCTGAACTCATAATTGGTTAAAATCAGCCTATTTTTGTACCAACACTGTCATTTCTCTTTGCATTGCCTTTTCTTCTTTTGGGCTTTCAAATTAAAAAAAAGTATTAAAAAAAGAGGAAAAAAGCTAGAAGCACTTTCTTTGGTTTGAATTGTC
Organism: Poecile atricapillus; assembly: GCF_030490865.1. NCBI lineage: Eukaryota > Metazoa > Chordata > Aves > Passeriformes > Paridae > Poecile > Poecile atricapillus. The sequence continues at coordinate 52,108,134 of NC_081252.1, forward strand.
TTTCATAAGTGTGAGAAGCCATAATTAAAGACAGTTTTCTGGGTCAGGTCTTACCTGTACCTTGCAGAGCAGTACAGTTTTTCCTTCTGGGTATTCCTCACTTGTTATGTTCTGGAATTGCATACAACTTCTTCTTTAATGACTGTATTACTTTGTTCAGGGGAACGGTCATCAATTAGCACAACCAATTCTTCGCTCTCCTTTTGTTTCCACTCAGATGCTTAAAGAAGGAATTCTTGTTGATAATTTCCAAGATGCATTTTTTTACCATTACCTTTCATCCTGTTTCTATTATTTAGGTCTTCAGCACCCCCTCATTTTCAGTAAGATTTTTTCCTCTGTAATATCTTACAACTTTGTCTTGTCACCTTTCTTCAGCATGCTTCTTTGCAAGGGCATTACTACCGATATTAAATAAGACTCATGTCAAGTACGATTCTGAACAAAAGAACCCACTTTTCTTTCAGCTCAATGATTCAGTTTTCATCTTCACCTCCCATGTGGTCAAGTCTGTGGCCACCTTTGTATTCCTGTATCAGTACTCTTCTTGTCTGGCTTTTTGTAGATCATTACTGCACAAGTTTCACAATACTTTTCAGATGAGTGAGAAATTGTGCTGATATCCTAGCAAAATATTTATTGCTCAAAATTCATCTTTTCATGCAGCTGCGGATTCTATTCCTATCAAAGTATTTATAGCACATCCAGTACCAAAGTCCAAGAAACTGGTGGCAAGCTGAAAAAACATGTTTACAAATAAACCCCCTCAGAGGGGTTACTGCGTTTAAACACGGAAAGTTTTTCCTTCATGTGTGTAGCTTTGCAAAGCACTTACGGATTCTTCATACATAAATGCTCAGAAAAGTAAGGAATTATTTGCATTGAGTCTTGTGTAAAACAGAAAGAAAGTTCAATTGAATAATGAAATATCTCAAGTAGTTTTGTTTGATGATTGTTTATACAAAGCTGCACATAGGGTAGTATTCATTTTACAATCAGAGTTAAAGTAAGTTCTTTCAAAAAACACTTCAATAATAACATAAAAGCAAAATGAAGAGAGTTTAAATTCTTTGGTCTATCTGGTATTTTTAAGCTACATGATAAAATTTGTTAGTACCATTTTACAGCACAGAGAAGAACTCTGCCACTTTTTTCTGTACAGCCCCAACTGAGGAACAGCTTTTTTCTCCTTTGCTTAGTGACATTTCCTTTTCGGTTATTAAAAATAGAAAAGGACAGCTGCATACTTGCATGTGCATTAACTTCATAAATTGTTAATCCTGAAAAGACATGCTGCTCACAGAGGGGGTAAGTTTTATGCTGCAGACTGCCATTCAGTGACTATCACTCTTTCTTATGTTTGAAGTCATGCACATCAGACAATACTTGCTTGTCTGTAAATTGAACCCATTCTCAGGGTGTCCCTTGACACAAGCAAGAGTTTCATTTATTTCTGAAAAACGTCTCATTTATTTTTGAAAAAATAAGAAACATAACTGACATGGTTGTCTAGCTTGTGTCCCTGAGCAGAAGGGAGTGGGAAGCAGGTTTGCAGTGTGTCTTGAAGGTCAGCATGGATGCTTCTCCTTAGAGAGTGCTACCTCCCATCCCTTCCCTGCCAGCTCTTGCCCTGGGTCATGCTGTCCTGACACATCGAGCCATGTGCCAAACATGGGCAGGATGTCTGGCCGCAGCCCTCTTGTGGTCAGCACTGCAGTGCACATCTTTGCAGGGAGCAGGTTTGCATTCTCCTACATGGATGTTCATCAAAGCAGGGTTGCACAGGCACCCCCCAGTGTCATTAGGAACCTGCAGTGGCAGACAGGGCAAAAAAGGAGCATGGCACACTCTTGTAGATACTTATGTACCAGTTAAAGAATTTTTGTGTGGATTTCATCTAGTTTTTTTTTTTGTTGTTAGCTTTGTCTCTGATCAGCTACTGCATATACCATTTCCTAACCTCTTTCACTCATTCACTTCCCAGCTGCAAGCTTTTGCTTGTACTTGATCATTAAATTGAAATGTTTGATGTGCTTAGTAAAGTCTTTATCAAAGAAACATGAGGAGGATAAACCTTGAAATCTTTCATTGCTTACATGACAGGAGAGTGGCAAATATCTCTAAGCTGTATTCCAGCTAAGGTAAAACTGAAATCCACATCAAAAAGAGAAGATTTAGGCATATGCGGTTGAACTTAGATAGCTAAGTGCAGCATGTCATCCTAAGAAACTCAACTCAGCTATCACTTCACTCTGGAAGCACTTGCAATCTTTAGCAGAGTTTCCTGGTTTCCAGGCTTTCAGCTGTCCTTGTGTGTGTGCCTGGACTGCTTACTGAGATTGTTCCACAAGAAGAAAATAATTCATCATCTAAAAATGATGAATCCTTTTCTAACAGCTATCTTTTAAAAAACATATCTAAATAAAGAAACTATAAAAATGAGCTGAAAGGGCAACAGAAAAGTTCTAGTACAGAATATTATCTTAACAGTTTTGCAATGATGACCATGAAAACATTTCCAAGTTTTTCGAAACCAAGAGGTTTTAGCAGATGCTAAAAGAGAGCTGAGAACCTCCTGGTCCAGCTGTAGCATTGCTGAATATAGGAGCATGTCTGTCTTGCACATATTCAGGTTAATGTATAGGAATAAAAGAGACAATAGAAGCTGACCTGTGTTCTTACATGTGAGCATGATGGAAGCCCAGAGCACCTTCCTCAGCACTGCTGGCATGAAGCTGGATTCACAGCAGCATAACTGTGTTCAGAATCTGAGCCATGCTATAAGAGATGTAACTGTATGAGTACCAGAACTAAAATTCTCATTATTGAGTGCAACAATAGCAGTAGGAAGCAAAGAAAAGTGATGATTGTGAAATAATTGCCTGCCTCTACTTACTGAGGAAATAAGTGTCATTTTTGTTATATGGATATATTATATAATGTTTTGCCATTAGTAGCAATGTATTTCTATATTTATACTTCTAGTACTGCATCTGTATTAATGATAGATGCTGCATAATCCAGATACCCTTATTCTAACTGCCTTATCATACACATTAAAATTACTCTAATTTTTTGTTCCTTTCTGCCTTCTATTTTTTTTCATATAAAGACATTGAAATAGCTTCAGACAAACATCATAAAAAGTATCTGTGGAATTATTGTTTCAGTTGTGTCACAGACTACTATAAAATGATGTAAGATGTGGAAAATATATTTGAAGCACTAGTTGTGTTCACAAAAAAAACCACTTAATATTTTTTCAGTGAAAAATCTATGTTTCATCAAAAGCTAAAGTATTTTAAGTACATAGATTTGAATTAATTTTTTCCTAAAATAAGAAAGATAGTTTTAAGAATATAAACAGATGATTTTCTAAAGGTGTTGAAAGTTATTAATTAACTTCAATTTTATTTTTTTTTTCTTTTAACTTACATGGATTTCCCCATTTATTTTACATTATTTTATAAAAATACATGTAGCTCACTTGCTGGAATGAAAAAAAAAAAAAAATCTTAAAACTAAAGACAGAAGTCAAAACCCACCCTGAGCAAGAGAAGAAACAATTGTCCTCTAGACCCTAACATATTTTTAAAAATTCAGTATCTCAACTATGATTAGATAAATGAACCCCCTGTGTTTTCTGTTTTCTTATTATCAGCATCTACAGAGGAGTGTAACTTATAGACAATATCACTGATAGTAGGTTGAAAAGTACAGTCAAAAAAGGTATTACGTTTTCTGTGAAGAATGGTCTTTGTTTTAATACCAGGAGCAGTGGATGGTATTTGTGTCAGAAAACAGTTCATGACTGGTTCATAAAGTCCCCATTTAAAGAAACAGAACTTATAGCCAAGATTGTGCCTTTTAATTCACGTGAGTACAATGAGCCAAAGCACACCCAGCTAGTGCAATGGAATAGCGCCGTAGTGCAGGCATCAGTCCCACTTTGTGGATCCCTTAAGCTTGGTTCTGTGGAAATAAAAGTATATATCAAAGTTTTTCTTCTGTCTCTAAAAGTCCCTGCCAGTGGGAATGTCCCATCTGTGACCTTGCCTGGAATACAGGCAGCTCTAAAGCTCTGCTGCTGGTGCATGCTAAGCATGACACAAAAGCGAGATCTGAAATATGCAAGTTACAGTACCTTGTGAGAAGAATGTAGGACTCTATATCAGCATATTCCTCTTCCTTTCATCGATCTTTGTTTACACTTTTTAAGTCTAATTAAAAAAAAATTGGAAGGGAATATTTAATAAACTTTTGACAAGAGTGAAAATCAAAGTCAATCAGAACGATCCTCAAGAACTGAACTCGTAATTCTTGGGCTTTCATTCATCTTTTCCACTCAAGATTTTGATTTCCTTTGCTCTCCTAAATTTGTCAATGCACAGTAATACTGTGACGTACCACACACATTAGCAGACCAGAAATAGTAGTAAGAATATAAAGGGGGACATCTTCTACAGTCACATGAGATAAAACTGTTACCTAGTTTATGGTTTAGATTTTAATTTCTCTTGGTCCAGTTGTACTATACTGTACCTCTAACTACAAAATAAATTTGGAATTTATTTTGGAAGAAACTAGCGCAATTTAATCTAATAAACTATTAGTATCCAGTTGACATATAATATTTTCAGCAGCAGATCTTGAAGCTTTTTACAAAAGGGATAACTTATATTTTGCAGGTGGAGACACTCAGGGAGTGAGACAGAAGAACCCTGACTTAAATATTGACATTGAAAAGCAACGAAAATTACATTTTCAGGCAAAACACCAATTTGTTCAAAGTAACTGCCTTGAATTTGAAAGCTCAATATACAGCTGAATAAGAAAGATACACTACCACTGGTAAAGGTTGGTTAAAATATTTTAGCTTATCAGGGGATCAAAATAGAGAAAAAAAAATATGTAGGAAGCAAAATGTTACAGTAGATGAAGACTAAGGCCATTTAATATAGCAAGAGAGGAGTATTTTGATCTGGGGTTCCTTTCTGGGGAATACTAAAGATGAGAAGGGCACAGATATCCCTTTCCCTGATTAATCACTGTACAGATTGCACTTGGAAATCTGTGTCACTGAAGTTACATTGCTCGCCCCTCTCAGTCCAAACGCACATACACTGGTCTTCTTTCTCACCTCTGGATGGTGACAGAGAGGAAGTACCACTTCAACTGTCATCACAAACAGATTTCAGATTGGTTTGCTGTGTTGCTTGACTATTTCCCAAGAATAATTAATTTAATAAATTCAGCCTCTAGAGTTTATCTGTTTATGTGTTTATTTATATAGCCATAATACTTTGTTTATATGCATATATAATACTTTAACATAAAAATTATTTACAAAGTATTTTGCTTTCTGTAGAGGAAAAATGAGGTGTCCTGTGCAAAGTGAATTAATTTTCCCTTACATATTGAGTAGACTATTGTTTGGTTTTTTTTCTTAAATATATACCATATAAATAATTTTTGTTTTCTGCATGTATATTCATATTTTCCTAGCTTTGAATGAATGTTTTGAATTACTCCATGAGGGTGATCTAGGAATTTGGATGTAAAAAAAGTGAGTTGTTATTACTGGCATGTGTTTGCATAGCTTAGGATGGAATTCCCCATACATGTAATTTTGTGTTACTTTATTTTTCATGTACCAGACTTTAATGATAAAACAGGTGTATGGCACCACATTAGTTGAAATGTATGTCTCAAATATGCTTCATGCTGCATATGCTGAATTGAGAAGACAGAAAGACCTCACTGATGACCAGCATTACTCAAGAAAGCTTTCAGCAAACATTTCTGGTCTTTTCACAGAATTCTTGCAGATTAAGAATTTTCTGTTATACAAGAGACCATCAAAGAAGGGTATAAACTTTAAAAATATGATCTTGAGTATATTTTGAATTGCTTTGCTCTTAATGCTTGAACCCTTAGGGTAATTCACTGTGAACTCTTACCCAATTCATATATTCACTGCTAGTTCTTGGCAACCAAAAGTTACTGTGTGTGCATTTCCCATTGTTTTGCACTTGCTTATTGCCTTTTTTCATTCAGTATCAGCCACCAAGGTGGTTGATGTCTGAAATATTGCTTTAGTATGAGACTTTTTCTAAGGCCAAAGCCAGTGCATGGTTTTTTGACAACTTCCTACTAGCATGTTTTAGACACATTTTCTAAAGTCACATTAATTTATTTTGCATGCCAGTAGAAAAGAAAAAAAAGAAAATTGAAAGAGCTGGAAGGAAAAAATGAAGATTTCCTATTTTTTTTAAAGCATCTGACAGTGTAATTGACAAAGAAAAGTTATGAGATGATCCTCAGAAAAACAGAAATAAAAATTATCAAGGAAAACTGCTACTATCTGAAATTGAATGGAGAAGCAAGCCACAAACATGATGGTTGATCCTGTCTTTTCTTTCCTTTTGCTGATACTGTTAGAACAAAGTAGCTGAGGCCACTGACAATCCTTAAAGAGGAGAGTTTGCACCAATAAGTTATGAATAAACTTTCCTTCAAAGAAACTATCAAAGCAAATATTCCTGAAAATTTGTGATGGTCACTCTCCTTCTGCTTTAACTCATGCTGGAGCTTGTAAAAGAAGCAGTGATTTTGGACATGACTGAATCCCTGAAGTTCCACTGAAATATGTTTCTGACTCGTTTCTGTCCTTATTTGAGATGGCATTTTTTACATTCCATGTACCCTTTTATTGAAAGTAAACTGTTTGATGGGGGCATTATTAAGTCCATATATTTAACATGTGTGTGTGTCAGGAGAAAGCAAGTAATTGCTTCATGCATGTTTCAAATTGCTGTAAACCATCACTGAGAAGCACAATCCTTTCCAGTCAGTACGCTTTCACATCCCTCCCTCCAGTGCCTCTTGTTCTGGCACAAACATTTATATGGCCACATAGGGAGCTACGTCTGACAGCTGAGAATTTAAAATAAATTTAGGAAAAAAGAAATGAGTGGCTCAAAGAGGTGTGTTGCTTATCTGAGTGGAAAGAGATTCAGCTTCACGTTGCCTAGAAGTCTGATAAGGGCTTTGCCGAACACAGACATGGTGGCTAAGAGACTATTTCACACTTGAGCAGATGCCCAACCAATATTAATATTTACAAAGCAGAATGCAGCAGCCAGTAATGTGGTTGACTACAGACTGAAATGCCCGATTGACCAACAGATAAATGCGTTCTTAGAAGGGAAGGTGAGAAAGGGGAATGATAATAGCTGGCAACCTCAGAGGGACCCCCAGGGAATGGGGGCCTATATCAGGGATAAACAGGGATATAGAAGTCAGTATCCCTCCCCAGCTCAACAGCTACTTTCTGTGAATGTCATCTGAGGATACCAAATAGAATAGGAAATAAAACTGAAAATCTAAACCCACAGGTTAAGCAGTCATTTATAGTTGTCCTGTGAATCATGTGAGGGAGATGCATTTGGGGTGTGTTTCTGTAATGTGAAGTGATTGTCTTTCTTTTTGTCACTTCTGCCCTTTTAGAGATTTTGCAAGTATGCTGTTAGCTTGTAACTCAAGCCTGCATCTGAGGTGAAGAAAGTTATTTAGAAAGAACAGTTTAAAAATACTGAACATTCTTAGCACTGAAATTCTCTGGTACTGTCCAGTATCCGAGGTGTTGAAAGAATAAGTAGGTACGTCTGCTTTTAGCTACAAGGGTTAGAGTAGAAGATGGAAGATGGGTCTGTGTAATGGAACTCTCTTCCAGTGAACAGCATTAACAAAGTAAACTTTCTGCCAGCACTAGTTAGGGGAAAGAAGCACCAAAATTTCAAGGGAATTTACAAGAGCAACATGATCAAATATCCTGCCTTTGATCATTCCCCTAACTCCTTTTTGTGGTATCACTAGATAAGTCTTACTGACATTCAAAGGCCAAATTTATAATTTGATGGCATTTAATATCAATTAACTATTTCAGGGAAAATGCTGCATCTAATAGGTAACTAAAAAGCATTTCTCATGGTCAGAACAAAATATTTTAGTTCTTAACTGATAACCAGTCAAAAATAATGAGTTAAAAAAGATCAGAGCTAAGCGTTAACTAACTACAGTTTATAAATGGATGACAAGCACATCTGCCAGATGTTGCCAAGATGTTACTGAAATAAAGCAATTGGGCCTATTCACTGTAACAAGTAAAGTTATGAAAAGCATGCTTTTTATAAAAGCATTATTTGTCATGTATAATAGTGCATTCATTTCTGAGATTCTCCTTCAAGCATCAAAATTATTTTAAGTACCTACATTTTCAGATCTTGGGCAGGGGAAAAATATTTTTATAGGTGGAGAGAGAGAAAAAAATCAACCATTCTACATGTAAAATACTTTTATATCAAATTACTTTCATTCTAAAATAGCCAAATAACTCAGTCATACTGCTGCTAGTACAATATTTGTATTTTATTGCTATTGCTCTGCTGTTAGTGGAGAGTGATATAGCACATGACCACCACTGAAGAATGTGATGATTTAACAGAATGTAACATGGAAAATGTGAACCATCTGGTTGACTCTGGAAGTTTGTGTTTCCTGCTAGGAAATTGGCTGGTGACTTTGCAATATTTCTTTAGCTAGGATAGACTTCTTAATTTTGCTTCTAGGATTTTGCAGAAGATTGTGCAATCTGTTTGCTAAACAGTGCTCTTTTCAAGGGTAATCAGGAGGTTTGACATCTTTGGCTGCAAAATACTGACCTAGTGATATAATCCAGAAATGGCTAAATCTGTCATGCATTATACTTGGTGTGTGGATGTTGGCATTATTGGTGGTTTCCTGACTTTGCATATTCTGCTACAGATTCAGCTTGTCTTATCTATTCCAAACTTTTCATTTTCTTCTTGTATGTCCAGTAGTGCACTAATGTCATAGCCATCTCTAACTTCACAAATAAAAATAGCATCTTTAATACTGGACTCTGTTTGCAGTTGGATATGAAAACCAGTGGTCTTTCCTGTCATCTTTAGCTTATCTGCCTAGAAAAGACACTTTGCTGAATTTTTTCAGAATTTTCAGATTAATGTATTACATAAAAAACTCTGGTCTCTTCATTGTTTTTACTGGAATGCAGCAAATTGCCTAGGTCAGAATTTCCCTCTCTCCCTCCTAATTAAGTACTGTTTGGCTTAGCACAAAACTGAGCTGGAAAAGTAACAAATGAAAGAATGTGTGTTGGTTATTTGTTCAAAACAAGATTCAGGTGAAATATCTAATTAATTCAAGCTGGGCACAGATTATTTATTATTTATTATTCCGTCATTCCATATAACAAAAATAGTCCCCTCTCTATATATTAATTGGTCTTTTTATGTCATGAATAATGTTAATATTTAAAATACAGCTTGACTAGAAAGGAGCAAAGAAATTTTGCTCATTGATTTATTTCATTCATTCTACTGCACCCTTTCTAGAAGTTAGTTTAACATCAGGTGGTAGTAAATGTGGCAGTAAAATATTTTTATGTTGTTGTGTTCTTTTTTTTTTACTTTTGAGACAAAGCACTTATCACTTACAGGCATGTGGCCCTAATCTGAAAGATGAATTGGTTCATTCCCTTCAAGTACCACATAACCATTCACACACCATCAAGCTTAACACTATTAAAGGGTAATTTCCCCTGTGGGAGCTATGCCCAATACAGATGCTGTCACTACAGTGTCTTTTTATCTTTTCATGGCAGGTAAGGAGATTTAAATAAGAAGCTTCATCAAGAGTGCAGTCACAGACATTTCCTTCCTTTTGAAATAACCATGAAATAGAAAATAAACTCTGCTAAAAAATCCTAGTACTCTGAAACATTACCAAGAAGACTTCAGTGTACAGTTCACACTCTGAAATTTTGTGTTAGAATCAAAGCATGTGAGATGCCTCATGGGCTTGGCAGTAGAGGACAGGAAATATTGTGGGATAATTTGCATGTCCTATTAAATTCTGAATATAGTAAAGCAGTTCCAAGTAATCAAGGAGTATATTTTGCTTCCATCTCTTATAATCATCACAATTTCTTTTTAATTTTCTCATAATTTCTTTATTATTATGAGTTCTATATTCTATCAAACATGACAATTAAGTCTGTGATGAAGTTCTCTTTAGAACATAATATTCATATGTTTTTGCTCCAATATTTGGACTAAAGTTCTATCTGCAGTAATTTTGCCTGGTTTCATCTAAAGATGAATTGTCTAGGGATGCCAATAAAAATATGCTTTCTGAGTAAAGTACTGAAAAGTTATAGAAATCATTCTATTTTTTTCCTATTTTCCCCCCTTTTTTTCTTTTCTTTTTTTCTTCTTTTAGAAGAGACAGTATTTTTTTACCCTACTTCCTCCATTAAATTGGTTTTCTGATAAGGTCTTTTTTTTTTTCATTCACACGAGAATGAACAGGTTTTATTATTTTTTAATTAATTTTGTGTAACTTAAGGTCACAGAGTATGTTGTCTTTGACTTAAATAGGATCAACATTTATGTCTAAAACTTTCTTTAAAATTTTTGCAGTTTTGGACTCACAGCTCAAAATCATCTTATTAGTGAAGCCAAACCAATTTACATGCCCTGTAGATGTGGATTTGAAGTTTTGACAGAACATAGGGCATGTTTACAAACGGTTTTGATAAAGTATGAGTAACCTAAGTGCTATTCTTCATGTCAGGGAAGCCCTGCTGAGATTCACAAGCCTCTCCGTGGCCGTTTCGTTTGCAGGCCAACATGCTTGGCTTTCTTAAATCAGATAAAATTCAGGTTCTGCTCAGAGTACTGAAGCTGATGCATCAGCAGTGCTGGCCTTTTACCCAAGAGGTCAGAACTTAGCACAGTAGTAAGTCAAAGGCTCACAGATACTAATTCTCCCTTCTGCCTAAAGGAAGTTAACTTACTTCTTCCAAATGAATATTTTACCCTGTAGTAATTGAAGGTGAAAGAGACATTATTTTCAGGTTTTTGAAGCTCTTCTTCTTTGCACTGACTATTGCCAAGACCCATTTGGGTCAAAAAACATGAAAGTGAGAGCATGTGGATAACCATAGCAATGTGTCACTCATCTCAAAGGAGGAAGAAAATAGGAAAGACTGAACTTCAATCCTCCTTTCTCAAAAATACTTTGCTGTTATATACTTGATCTTTGGATCAAGCCTTTAATTCAAGAAGCATTTTGAAATTTTGTACCAGATGAAACCAAATTTGGAAACTGAATGATTTTTTTTTTTCACTTGAAGCAATTTAATGCCACACAGCATAAGGACTCCTACACAAAATTTTATTCCACAGAAATTTCTATGCTGAGCTCTTCAATTTTTCCCATAAGTGCAAGCTGTTTAGAGAAGAGCTTGTCAAGAGCATTTAGATATTTCTCACACTATATATTCAGTTATTAGTATTGTTTATTTGGTATGTTCATAATGGATTAATTTCATCCATGGCCAGAGGGACAGCTAAAGTGTCCCTCTGTTAATTCATGTGTAGGCCTGCATATTAACCTTAAAACAGACATTTAATGAGACGTGGCCTTCCTTCTCCCCTCCTTCACCGTTCCCCAGAACTAAGATGTAAATTGTGATTACTAATATGAGTAGTGAAGTTTTCTTGACAAACTCTATGGAGTGAAACCCACATAAACTCTTACTGCTAGGTCCAAGGAATGGGTTTAGCTTTGATTTTTGATAAACAGGACAGAGTCAGGAGGTGCCTTGTAAATTTGCCAGCCATAGAGGTACAGTTTTAACCTACAGATCTAGTGGTAAGAGTCCAGCAGAGTCCTGTGCAGGTCTCGAAGTGAATTCTTGTGTTGAGCTGAACTCTTAAGAACAGGATTTTCTCCTAAAACTGGAAATACTATTAATATGCCACTGGAAATGTCAGGGGTTTAGAGCTATCCTTTCAGAGCTCTTAAAAGTAATCTTTTTTATAAATAAAGTGAAATTAGACATAAAAGGTAATCATTTACCATTGAAGTGTGATATTAAGTACTCAAACTTATGGTAATGAAAGTGTTCCCACAGTAGCCATTATCTGTCATCAGATTTCACAGGTGACTTCTCTCTAAGTTTAGTGTAATATTTCCAGTCTTGGTGAAAGATAATAAAAAACTACATATATTAGATAAGTAAGTTATCAGTAAGATTAGACAAGTATATTTTTTTGTAATTGTATATTAATTTTAATTAATTTTACTTAGATTTTAAATATTAAATCATAAAACACTAGGTTTCGTCTTACATTCCCTCTGTCTATAAGGTAATTTTGAGAGAGCAGGTGGAGAAAAAGTTCATTCAGGAGTTTAACATCTCTGTGTTCCAGGCTAAAGGTCCAGTGTAGCCTCTCAAAATAAGGACTTTTCTCTATGTGAAACAATGTGGAAAAAATTGCATTTTAAGCAGTCATGTGCAACTGCAACTAATATTGTTGAATTAGATAGAATTTCTTCTGCAGATACAAATAATAAATTTTGTTCTCATTGCTATTATGTTCCTGAACCATACAATGTAATGTCAGTTTAAAACAGTGTTGCCCTCATATTTTTATTTTTTATTAAATCTACTAGAAACATGACATTTATTTACTGTTTCAGTATTTTATGTCATAATTTTGTTAACAATTTTTCTGCAATTTTTGGAAGATGTTCTTGAAAGAAAAAATATTCTTAAAGATGTTTAATAAATATAAAATATACAAAATGCTTATTTCATATGCAAGAGTTAGTTTTGTTTATAGATATATAATTTCAGATGAACTGATTTAATTAATTGGATTATTTCATTAATTCAATGGACTGTGTCAAGTAGAGCTGAGTTTGGGTTTTTAAGTGTATTTGAAGAAACAGGAAAGTATGGAGACAAAATACCCTCAAGAACTTTGTTTTCACTAAAATTACATCACAGAAAGACTCAAGATTTTGTGTTCGTTGGTTTGATTTTTTTAATTGGTTTAGGTTTTTACTTAAATCAACAAACAGGCTTTATTTTATAGTGCTCACAAGGGAATTCATAAAACTCAAATCAGTTCACAAATATTCTTTTATGCATATTTTCTGAAACAACAGTAAAAGATAGCATTTTCAGCAGATTGCATCCTTCTTGATTGAGGTGGTGCATATTGAACACATATAAAGTGTTGGTTATGTTTTTTTCCCAAATGACCATCTTTATATCAGCTCAACTCTTATCTACATGTCTTGCATCCAGCTATAGCCATTGTACTCCAGAGCTAAGATTTTCCATTATTCATTTCAACACAATAGTTACTAAAATAGCTAACTGCAGCAGTCTGTGCATATGTTCACAACTTTTTACATTTTGCAGTGAATATAAACTGAATTATAAACCAAAAAATTATCTTTGAGACACTGTAGAAATAAAGTAGCTGAGTGAGGAAATTAATACACTCATCTGACATTCTGCATACAGGAATCCAGGTATTTGACCAAAGAAAGAGGAGAATCCTAAAGTATTATTTGGGTAGAAAGGGACCTTTAAAGGCCATCTAGTCCAATCCCACTGGGTTACTGGCTGGGGTTAAACCATGACACCACCATAGCAGAGGTGATGAGTAAGCCCAGGTAAAGGGCTAGCTCACTTTCTAACTTTCTATGAGAGATGTAGCCAAATAAGAGTGTTAAAGGAAAAATAAGTGGGAAATTCAATGTCTACTGGAACTGCATGGAGGAGAAGTGCTACCTGGGAGCTGTTTGGAGAAGTGGGCAGTGGAGAGGGCAGCTGTACATATCTTTGCAGAGGAGAATGAGTTGGAGAGGACTGAGATGCAGTGACTCACTTCAGACTCTCCAAGTTGGGGAACCAGCAGCTGGTGGAGGTCCTGGAACAGGCAGGAACAGGAGAGATGGGTTGAAAGTCAGTGATTTTTTTTTTTTTAGTGTTACATGTAGACTTGGCATTGTTAGGTTAGCAGTTAGACTTATCTTAAAGGTTTTTTCCAACCTAAATTATCCTATGATTCAATGTGCACAGTAGTGCAAATATAGTAGACTGAAATACTTGAATGTCTTTGGTATTATTGCGGAATGGCTGAGGGGGTACAGTGAAAAGTGTGGCAGCACAAAGGGCAATAAGGAGATGTTTTTTGATTTAGAAATGTATCTAAATTTATCCAATAATCCCTGATGTTGAAAATTAAACAAATCTTTTGTAGATCATTTTGTATATAATTTAAAATTCTACTGGGTTTCAGCAGGGAGAAAATACTGTGAGGAAAACCTCCCCTCTAGCAGAACTGTTGCTTCTGTTAATAACACACTACTGAAAAAGCAGTGCAGAGGCATATAAAGAATTCTTTGTGAGGGAGGATTTGTTAATTTTTAAAAGGAGAGGTGTGGGAGAAACTTGTGTTTTGATTAAAGTCACTGTGAATTTAGGTGATTCAGTGGAGCATACAGAGCTCAGTACTGTAAGAAAGTGAACCTCAGGGCTGTGATCCAAAAAAGCATTTAAATACCTGCCTATTGTCATGCTCCTGAATAATCTTATAGCAGGAAATGCATCTTTTTATATTCTTGAAGGTATATTTCAGTGTGCTTTTCTGAAATAGATCCTTAGTACATTGTGGGTTTGAGCCCATGTGAAGCAAGGAGTACCAATAAAGAACTAAGTACAAAGCAACCAACAAGAGATAACATCTTGATATATGAAGCTGCAGCAAAAGAAATAGGCAGGAAAGAGACTTGAAGACTACTGAGTACTGCAAACAAAAAGCTTTAGTTTCTTAGTCATAGAGTGTGTTGTTATATTTGAAGAAGCCAAGATTGTAAACTAGATTAGATATTGATGTTAATCATGTTACTGAAAATCGGAGTAACAATACTGAAATCACTGTCTGATTAACTACTCAGCTTTATAATTGCATGCTGCAAAGCCAGAGTAGTTCCATAATGCCAGCTGACTCGCAATTTAGCATATTCATATAATCACTTGAGGTATGAAATGAAATGCTAGATACAACAATAGAAGGAAGGCATGTAAATCTATTTAAGAAGGTGATCATACTTGTGAAAGAGAAAGAGGAGGGAAATCGCTGCAGCCATGTGTTAAATATTTGGGTTGAATATAATGAAGTAGAAAATTGCTTCTGTTTTTTAGTGCGCATAATGTAAGTACAAGCCCTGTAGGATTGTTGTCTCTCTTTGGCTCTTGATTATTCATGGGTTTCTCTAGATGGACTACAAAAATGGGACACAGCATCCTGGGATGCTGGGTAAAACAAAAGAAAAGCAGGTTGTTGAATGCTGCTATTGTTAGACTAATCTTTATTTTCCTTTGTGTATTGCTTTATTTTGTTTTCCTCTGTCTCATATAAAATACTGCAATCTTCTTATGTTCCTTTTAGTCACAGAACTGCACTGTCAAAAAGACAACCGGGGTCTTCATATTGCTTCTGCATTCTTTGTAATTGCATTTCTAATTTGTAATTCCGAACAACAAAATGCTAAGTGAATCGAAAATCTTGCAACTCTGTTCCAGTGACCCAAGGTAGAACTATCATACTCTTAGTTTTGATACTGGCAAAGGCTGGTGCTGGTGTTGTCTGGATAAACTGTAGGGATAATCTAGTTTTCATAAGATATTTAGATACACAACCTCTTTGGATGCTTTCAGGATTTGTAGCAAACACACAACTGCCACTGGATCCCCTCTCTACATTTCCATTTAGATCCTTAAACATCTTTGAAATTTTTCTCTTTGGTCCAGTCCAACACTCCTTAAACTCCATTGATATTTCTGTCTTCTTTAGATAGTGTACTAAATTAAGATTGTGACGTTAATATGATGTCAGCATAGCATCATTTCACTTTACAGCTGGAGTTTTGAAATAAATCTTCAAAACTGAAAATGCTTGTACAGATTTAGTGGCTACCACTTAATTTCACATTCATATTCTGCTTAAGACTTCAAAGCAAAAATGATATATGGAGGGAATAAGAGCCTAGGTCTGATTTTCAGGCATGTGATTGCTGAGTTGTGCCTGCCAAGAGGGTGGTGGTCATGGCAGAATGCCTCTTTACCCATAACTTCATAACCTCCTTTTCCCTGCCAGGCTGTGCAGTAGGAGGTGTACAGCTGAATTCTGAGCTTGCACCAAGTCTGGGTAACAACTGACAGTAAGAAGTGCAGTGAAATCATTACAGGATAAAAAAACCCCAAAACCCTAAAGACTCTGACACCAGTGAGCAATCTCTCTGTTATCCTAAGTTTAATAATCCTTCTTCTGTCTGGGGCTTCTGCAGAGCTGACATCTGCAGAGTACAGTATCAGTAGACTGTTCAGAGAAGGTGAATTGAGAGCTTCCAAAAATAAAATCTAAGTCCTTAGAATATTTTTATTCAAGTGAAGAGCTTGCAAATTGTACAGTAGTATCTCGTTCAAACAACAAAATCTAATTTGTCATAATATACTTGTTGCCGTGTAGTAGCAAACCAGTTCATTTAAATTTGTGTGCAAAGATTTCCAGTGCAGGTAATCTGTGAGCATCATGCATGCTTCATTACCTGGATTCTGAGGCAGGCAGTGAAGTTATTCTTGCTGTAAACATTTTTAGGAGTGAGAATTTTGAGGCCCAGACCTTCAATTTGTGTACCAGTTGGGGATAGTTTTGTTACCTACAAGGAAATGACATCAACTTTTGCAAGCTGAGACTCTGAATTGTGTTTTTCTAAATGGTATCTGATCAGTTTTCTGTGTAAAGCAGTGCTTGCTTAACACTTTTTCTCTCCTGCTTTATATTAGGGCCCCCCCAGCGAACCGTTTCCCCCAAACAAGACCACGAGGAAAGGAAGCACGACAAAGTTTTGGACAAAGGCAGTGAAAGTGGGACTTCCTGTAATGAGCTGTCCACCTCAAGCTGTGACAGCCACTCGGAAGCGAGCACCCCTCAAGAAAATGCCACCAGCACTCAGCCATCCACAGCCCACCAGCCAAATACTCTGACGTTGGATCGTCCGTCTAAGAAGGCCCCCGTGCAGTGGATGCCACCACCAGACAAACGCAGGAACAGTGAACTATTTCAAACTCTCATTAGCAAGTCCAGAGAAACAAATCTTTCCAAAAAGAAGGTCTGTGAGAAGCTGAGTGTTGAGGAAGAAATGAGAAAATGTATTCAAGATTTTAAAAAAATCCACATTCCAGATTACTTTCCAGAGCGCAAACGTCCCTGGCAGTCTGAACTCTTACAGAAATATGGGTTATAGTAATCAACTCTTTCCTGACGTATCTCTGAGGCATTCGATGTTACATTGCCTCTAACTTACTGATGTCCTCCTCCTGGCCAACTCTGCCACCAGAGCTATTCCTGCTGCTTATTTCTTTCTGTGAACAGTGGATGTTGGATAGTACATGTTTTTCTTTAAAAATATATATATAAAAAGATAGAAACTTAAAAAATGCAAAAGGTGTCTCATCTAAACCACTTCATATTAGCAAAGAAAAAAATTGCATGGTCAAGAAAGATGGTTTTCAAACCACAGTCAGTTGAGCTTCATTATTGTTTTGGAACTTAACAAATAAAAATCTCAATCATCAGTTAACACTTCATTTTATGTCACCATTAAAAATGACTCAGACTTGCTAAGGATGAAGACAAGCAGGGTTTAAAATTTAATTGAACTGGTTTTGGAACTAATTCCCAACATTCTCTCAATGTTAATGCAATAAAGCAAATACCTATTTTGCATGAGCACAATATTACAAATAAATCACACAAGAACAAGAGGTTATCTGTTGCTTGGAGAATTACTTGTTTGATACCAAGCCTATAAACGTAAAATGTCTAAGGGATTGAATTTACTTTGTTCTGGATCTGTGATTTTTTTGTGTGTACAGTGTTCTGTATGTAAGGATGGTGTAAATATGCCTTATATTGTTTTATTATTGCACCAACAACGTTCATCTATTAGTGCTTGTCAGGATTATTTCTGTGAAATGCAAATTTATGGCAGATTGTGAAAACTGGTTTGATGGTCTGAAAGTTTTTGTTATGTTAGTCGCTAAAAATGGAGAAAAATAAAAGAGACTTTAATGTATTTATTAAAAGAACCATCTGGTAGATTTTCTTGGCTGTTGTTATCGCCTCTCCTTTTTAAATAGAACCAAGCAAGTTTTTACTCTTTGTTCAATATTTTCATAACTAGTCTGCTGGAAAAAAACAAAACAAAACAAAAACATATTTCAAGAGTGGGAAAAAAACATTTAGGGTAGTCTGCTTAATTGGAACTGCCATACAGACCCTAAGAGAAAGAGAGTTATGCTAAGAAGCAGCAGAGGATGAACTAAAAATTTGAGTAGTTTTAGTAGCAGAGAGGAAAGCAGTTCCAATCTGACAAGTTCACAAAAATCAGCTTAGAAATAGAAGATTTAAAATACCACAGCAGAGTGTGCTACATTTACAAATGAAAAGTTTCTGTGAATAGTCAGCTCTGTATGGCAAACCTGTTATCTCAACCCAGACATGGGAAAATAAATTCCTTTCTCATTACAGGAACACCAAGAAGATGACTGTGGTTCAGACAGCCACAGCTGAAATGGGTAAGGACTGCTGGGGTTCACAAAAAGCTGCTGAGTTCTTACAGATTTCAAAGTATTACTGTGAGCACACAAATGTACACATACACATTTAGAAAGGTTAATCTCCATACATGGTCTGTAGCACTAACTGCACAGTTGTGTCAGAAGACATGTTTTACATCTATGCAAATTTTAAACGGTTTAGCTGAAGAAAAGAGGACTTGTATTATAATTTCCAGGATTATTCCTGATACCTGTATTTCTTTTTTGGTCCTCTAAAAGGCCACTTTAAGAAACTTCTAATAGTTTTTTAGAAGCAACTTAATTCAGTGATTCTTCTCTTAACCTATCTAGAACTAGTTGTTCTCCTATTCAGTTAATTAGTTGGCTTCAACATATTTTAACAACATTTTAATAAATTGAAGGACTGTAACTGGGATAAGTCTAGTCTGAACTGATGCAGACCAGTATGAGATCATTTGGCATCTCAGGTTTGCTTTTAAGTTCCTTGCTTGCTTCTTTTTGGCCCAAAAGACCCATTCTTTCTGTGGAAAGTTTAATGCTTCTTAGACAAGTTTAGCATTTACTTTCTGCCTTTTCTAATATTTGGCCTCCTAGTCTTTACCTGATGAAATTTACAACTGTTTAACTATGACTTATCCCCCAGTGGATACAATTCTAGTTTTACTTAGTCCAAAGTTAGACTAATACTAAGACCTTTGTCTCCATCTAGGATTATACATTTTAGATGCAGACAGCATCTTGAGCATTCCTAGTAAATCTTCCTGTTGAATTTGGAGGTTTGTTTTGTCTGCCTAGTTATTGTCAGTATTCCAGGAAGTAACTGCCTGAGGTATGCTTAGGTGATTTTTTGACCAGGTTTTTTTTTTTTAATTTGTCAGTATATAAATATTTTTATGAGCTGTTTTTTTTCTTTTATTATACTGTTTTTCTCAAAACATATTGATTCATTCTTGAGGGGAACAAAGTATTATGTTGATACGTATTTTAATACATGAATACTGTAAGATTTTTGATAACCACTTTCCATGTGTTCATGAGGCATGCGAGTGATGTGGCAGATGAATGACATTACAGTTACTTGGCAACCACAGTGGCATCTTAAGATAAAGTGATTTGATTTTGGAATTAGACAGTTTACACTGTCTTTCTTTCAGAGTGAAAAATTCCAATGTGTTGTAGTCAGAGAGAGAAGGGAGAAACCACAAGTCATGTGAATCCCTCAGTTGTATTCTCTAATTCCTGTCACACTTTCTATCCATTTCACCCAGCTGGAGCTCCAACTCTGTCTGTATAGCTATTACTCTACAGTTTTCAGACAATTAAGGAGAACACAAACTGAGACTTCAGTGGAACAGGAGAGCTTGTGGGTTTGAGATGGCTACGCTTGGTTGGAAACACCCAGGTATTACAAGAAAATTGTATATTAGAAGCACTTGGAGGGTTGATTGTTTCCTATTGTCTTACATTCTTCTTCTTTTCCCATTATAGCTGCATTTCTTCTTTTATTTTCGTCTTCTTTTTCACTTCTTTCCAGCTATTCACTTTGTTACGCACAGGAATAATCTGCCTTTTATTGGGATTCAGCAATGGCGATCAGAACACTAAATATCCACTCCATTTGAAGCTTAATGAAGATCATGTTTTTGTGAAAAAAACCAACAAAACAAATCCAAATACTGATAATGGTCAACCCTCAATTATAATCATAGAATGGTTTAAGTTGGAAGGGACCTTTTAAAGGTCATCTAGTCCAACCCTCCTGCAATAATCACAGACATCTTCAACCAAATCAGGTTGCTTGGAGACCTGTTCCAGAGTCTCACCATCCTCATCATAAAAAGTATCTTACTCATGACTAGTCTGAATCTACTATCTTAGTTTAAAACCATTAAGCCTTTTACTTTCACAACAGGCCCTGCTAAAAGTTCATCCACATCTTTCTTATAATCCTGTATTTTCTTATTATCTTATCAGTGTCTCTCCAGTTCAGAGAGAGGGGGATGTTGTGGGGACTGTAGCAAAGGCCTTACATAAGTAGAGATCTGTAGATCTGTGGCTCTTCCTTGTCCACTGATGCAGTCACTCCATCACAGAAGACCACTGGATTGTTCAGGAAGGACTTCCCCTTGGTGAGGTGTGCTGGCTGGCTGCCATAGCACAGCTTCTAAGAGGATCTGTTCCATGATCTTCCTGGATACAGAGGTGAGGCTGACAGGTCAGTAGTTCCCAGTGTCTTCCATTCTATCCTTTTCAAAGATGGGTGCAAATTTTGTTTAGTGTAATTAAAGACTAGGCAGGTATTAGTGAAATAAAAAATTTAAAAATTTTTGCAATTTAAAAATTCTATGCAAAAATTTTGCATAAAAATTTAGTGGTAGGTTTAAGTAATAATTGCTTTGATAAAATTTATTTTAAAATTTAAAAAAGGAAAAAATACAAAGTAATTTAACATGTTAATTAAGCAGTTATTCTATCTAAATCAATACAATTCCTTACATTATGGTCTTATTGAGAATTCAACATGGAATACATATCCCTTTATGTTTTTCTAATGAGTGTAATTCTTAATATTTAACATATACAGAAATACAGAATGGTATAGTCTAGATTAAACATTTAAAACTGATAAGAAAACAAAACAACTTCCTTGATAAATAATCTCCCAGTTAAGGTAATATTTCATGAGAGTAATGAATTCAAATATGATGCCAAAGTAATGTTGTTATTATTGCCCATATTTATTCACTAAACA